>NC_057843.1:22403636-23004545 GCF_910594005.1 Cervus elaphus | reverse complement strand
AAACAGCCAAGGCGAAGGGACCCTGGGAGTGCGTTGCAGACAGAGAAGTCAGCGGCGGTCAGGGGACAAATAACCGTGGGACGGTTTGGGGCACTTCCTGGGGGTAAGACGGGACCAGGGAACTGTGGGCCCCTGGAATGCTCTGGAATTTTCAGGGTTTCTTTTAAGTATTCGGCCATGAAGTGGGGGAGTAAGTATTGAATAACTGAAAAGTAGGAATATTTTTTAAAAAACACAGCCCTGTACTTTTTAAATTAGTTTTATATTTCATTAATATATTTATTTTAAATTGAATAGTTCATGTTTTCAACTTCATAATAAATTTATATAATGCTTCTTAAGTATTAAGTGTAGAATATTGCAATATGTTTTATATTTAACAATAGCATTTTAGTAAGTTTTATTTAAACTATATGTTCTTTGTACTAAAACAAATATTTAATATAGTTTTACTTTTCTATCTTTAATGGATGGAAAGTTGTTAATATTTTCGAGATTACTTTTCACTTATTTTTAATTGAGGGATTACCATATCTGACAGTTTTTAATGACTCGGGGATGGTCATAAGTAATGTTTAACTCATGTTCCTGAAACCTTTTCCCAGGACTACATTGTTGGAAGTGAGGGTTGAAGTGTACAAGAAACTAAGGACATGTAGAAGGTCAGAATTTTTCATTTTCTGTAGTAAGAATTTTATAAACGGAATGGAATTTGCCCAAAATTTATTGGCATCCAGAAGGCTTACTTTGTAAGACTCTCAAATGTAAGGTGGTGTCTATTTTCCCCCAGTTGAAAAAAAGACAAAAGAACCCCACATCATATATCGGGGACCTACAGCATGAGCTGTCTGATATCTTTAAAGAAGTGAAGGAGACAAGAGCAGGTAAACTGTACGGATACATGGAGAGTATTCCTATAACTTGGACATTCCACGTGTCTTCCTTCTGTTTTAAATTCCTCAAAGGCAGGGGCCAGAAAACTAGTATTCTGCAGGCTTGTTTTGCAGTAAATGTCTCCAGGGTGCTCTGCAATTTTTCATATGTGTTGTCACATAAATCAAATTGACATGGAAACTGCCACATTGACTTTTGTTTCATAAATAATGTATTTCCCATATAAAAGTTTAAATAAATAAATAATACATAAATCAATTTAAAATAGCTTACAGTCTTGAACTGTCCATTGAAATCCAGTACATTGCATTGTCAGTTACTTCAAGAGCCTCTGCTGGTTGAAGAGTCTCATATAAAACTCACATTGCCCATTCAGGAGCCACAGGCGGGGAGATGTTCAGTCACGGAGGTACCCTGTTAGGCCCTTGAGGAAAGAAAAGTTCCTGAGCATTTCCGCTCTCACGACTGCCCAGGCACAGCTGTTGTAGTCCTTGGACTTCAGGTACTCCACGAGGTTGAAATAATATTTCTTCAGGTGAGGAACGGTCATGTCTCCCATAGTGAAGTTTTTCTTCTGCATGATTTCCTTCTGGATTGGCTCCAGATGATCCATCTGCCCTTGGAGTTCCACAAGGAGGTCCTCAACGATGGTCTCAGACCAGCCAGTGCTGGAGAAGTCTCTGGTGAGAATACCGAAGATCTGCTGGAGCATCTCATAGATGACCAATACGGCATCTTCCTTCCGGAACTGCTGTGCTTGCCTCATCTCCTCAGGGACCTGGAAGTCCATCCTGACCTCGAGGCAATGTTGAGGAGTTGAAGGTAACTGCCGCAGGAGTTTCTGACACACCGTGTCACTCCTCCTTTGCTGGAATCGAAGCAAGCTGTAGTTCATGGAGAGAGCTGTGGTGGAGAAACACAGCAGGAGAGCCATCTGGAGGAGGCACGGGTAGGTCATGATGAAAACAGGCACAGGGCTACCTGTTCTGCTAGTAGATGCTGAAGCTGAGTCTTCAGCCCTTTGCAGAGTGAATGTCCTTCCTCCTTGAGTGTGGACTACTTAAATAGGGTGGCCCTCCATTCTTTCTATTTGAGGGGAATTTCCCACTTTCCAGTCTCCCTTTTAGTTCTCGTGTGTTGGTAAAATGATTAGTTTCCACTAAAACTCTTTTTCTTTTTAGCTCCTTCCTTTTTGATTTTATATGTGTTAGGGGAAAAGATATACAGTCTGGGAGAATTTCTAATGTTTTTGTAAGTTTTCAGTGAATTGCTAAATGCAAAAAAAAAAATGGCTAACAAATCTGAACTGAATTATTACAGGGTTCTTTAATTGGCAAAAGATCTTTCTTGTTCTTTTTTTATATTGTTAGATTTTGTGAAAGGGTCCTTATTTCTAAGAGTTTAATGATTGTAGGAAATTATTTTTTGTATAAGCTAAGTTTGTGTGAATGTTTTTTAGGCCTTAACCATAAGCAGCAAGAGATTGCATATCTTTATCAACCTTAATTTATTGCTTGATTTGGGAATCTCAAACTGTCCAGAATATAGCAAAGTAGAGGTTAAGTCTTATCTCGATGCAGGCAAATGAATGTTACACAAGCCACGTATTAAAGTTCATGATATGTTTTGTAGGATGCCTTATGACCATAACTGATGGCCAATGTATATTTATTTTGTATATAGTTTGAATAGTCTAATTATTACAATTAATACAAGCAACATAATTAATAAAATTAATATTATCTATTATACTTATACTATTAATTATACTATAATTAAGAATATAATGTAATTAATATTAATTAATCTAATAATCTAATCTAAAATATGATTTTGAATACTAAGGTAAGGATGCAGCAAGCAGGAAAAAATTCCTTCCTCTTCACTGTGTGCCTTTAGTACTGTTTGTACATGAAATTTTTCCCATAATGAAAGAATATTTGTGAGATAGGATTCTTAAGTATTTTCGTAATCTAGTTTCAAAGAATTTAAACAATGTTACTAAATTTTTACCCTTTCTTTTCTCACATTAAAATTTTTTCTGTAAGGAATATATTTTTGGTATCATTAGAAGATGAAAATCACCTAGTTATATTCAAAAGCAGGGCATAAAATTGTAGATACAATGCCACTATGTAAAAGTATATAGGAAAAAAATAAACTAAAGGAAATATACTAACATTTCAATAGGAATTATATTATATTAATCTGTGCAACTAAATAGTGATTATTTGTTCTTTCTGTGATTTTCCCATATACTACCAGAGAATGTATTCAGCACTGCTGAGAAGAAATATCATGGGAGCCATACAGGCAGTTTAAATTTTTCTAGTTGCCACATCAAAAGATTATAAAGAGACAAGTGAAGTTAATTTTAACAGTGTATTTTGTTAAACACAAAATATCCAAATGTTATGATTTCAACACACACCAATATAAAATTAATCATGAGACAGTTACATTCCTCTTTTTCATCGTTCCTTCAAAATACGGTGCATACTTTTGCAGTCATAGTATAGCTAAGATTGGGCTAGGCAAGTGCTCACTTGGCCTCTATGGTGATGGCTCATGGTGGCCAGCACAGCTCAAGATAGAGGGAGCAGCGTGCACAGAGCCGGGAGAATTGCCGAGTTTGCAGGGACCACGTAGAAGGAGCTTTCTTTGCAAACGTCAACCTGGACCAGGCCATGTTTGAGGAGAAGAACCCCCAGGCGGGGCTTCTAATGAGTTGGGGCTGATTTTACTGTTGGGGCTCGTTTCCGGTGCGACGCAGCCACACTCAGAGAAAGGGACCAGGCAGCGTTGATGGGGATTATTGGCGATGCGAGGATGGACAGCGTTATGTCCAAAGTGAAACTAGAAGGTGGGCATGGAACGATTGATGTGGGGGCGTTGCTGACAAATGAAACAAGGGAGCGGCCGGCACTGCGATCACGCTGCAATCCCGCGCGCTAGGAAACTGTTGGCTGTGGAACGATGGGAGGGTGCTGTGCACCGAGTGAACCACAGCGGCCGCGCTGACTGTTGGCTGTGCGGCGGCGCTGGGGGCGCGGGGGGGCGTTGCGCACCAGGAGCGCGGCGGCTGTGAGACTATTCACTGCGGGGACCTGCCGGGGCGTGGCTCACACGATTGCTTCCCGCGGTGGCTAGGAGAGTTTGCAGTGAGTCGCTGGGAGAGAGTCCCGCACAAATTGGAACGTAGTAGAACACAGTGGCCGCGATGAGACTGTTGGCTGTACTACCATGATGGGACGCGGGGAGCGACCGGCACTGCGATCACGCTGCAATCCCGCGCGCTAGGAGAACGATGGGAGGGCGTTTGGCACCAAAGGAAACACAGCGGCCGCGCTGACTATTGGCTGTGCGGCGACGGTGGGGGCGGGGGGGCGGTGCGCACCGGGAGCGCGGCGGCTCAGAGACTCTTCGCTGCGGGGCCCTGCGGGGAGTGGCTCAGACGATCGAATCCCGCGGTGGCTAGGAGACGGTTTGTAGTGAGTGGATGGGAGAGAGTTCCGCACAAATTGGAATCTAGTGGAACACAGTGGCCGCGATGAGACTATTGGCTTTCCCACGATCGGGGTGGGGGTGGGGAGGTGCGGGGCGGTGCGAACAGGGTGGAATCCCGCGGGGGCTCAGAGACTATTCGCTGTGTGACTGTGGGCGGGCGCTGGATCCAAACTGGAACACAGTGGCCGCGATGACGCTATCCGCTCTGGGGCGATGGGAGGGCGATACCGGGCGGTGGCGATGAGACACAGCTGATGTGACTTGACGACAGCGTTGAGGACAAAGTGAGCGCGGGGATCGGCGAGGGCACAATTGTTTATGGGCCGACGGGAGGGCGATGCGCGCACGGGAAGACCTGCGGGGCCGATGGGACAGAGTGGGTCAAAGTTACACCCGGTGGTGGGGATGAGGCCCTGGGCGTTGGGAGTATGGAAGAGCTGAAGAAAAGTGAAAGACCGCGGTGGGGATGGGATTATTTGCGATGGGACCCTGGGACAGCGTCGTGGACAACCTGAAATCCGGCGGTGGGTTGAGGCTGTTGCGAACGAGAAGGTGGAAAAGTGTTGCGGGCAAAGGGAAAGCTGGCGTCCGCGCTGGGACAATAGGAGATGGGGCCGAGGGGGCGGTGTTGCGCTGTGGATGCCGCGGTGGTTAAGACTTCGCTGTGGGGCGATGGGAGGGCGTTGTGCTCAAAGTGAAACTCTGACAGCGCTGAGACTATTGGCTGTGGGCGACGGGAGGGCGTTTCTCACACAAGGCCGTTTCTCACTGGACTTGGCTTTGAGACGTTGGGAGAGCGCTGCGAACAAAGTGGAAGATGGAAGATGGCGGCAGCGGAAAAGCTACTGGCGGTGGGACGGTGGACAGCTTCGAGGGCAGAGTTAAACCCGGCGGGGGGATGAGACCATGGGCGATCGGACGGTGGACGGTGTGGTCCGCACAGGGGACCCTGACAGCGGCGACGAGACCATTCACTGTGGCAAGATGGAAAGGCGTTGTGCCCAGTGAGACACGAGGGCAGCGATGTGACCTTCGGTTAGAGTTGATGGGACGGCATTGCGGACACAGTGAAAGCGGGTCTAGGCGATGAGACAATGGGCTTGGGGCGGTGGAACCGCGGTGTGGTCATAGTTAAAGCCGGCGATGGGCGTGAGACTGTGAGAGATGGAAGATGCGAGGGCCTTGAGGACAAAGGGGACCAGGGGGAGCCTTTTTGGACAAGGGGAGAAACAGCCAAGGCGAAGGGACCCTGGGAGTGCGTAGCAGACAGAGAACTCAGCGGCGGTCAGGGGACAAATAACCGTGGGACGGTTTGGGGCACTTCCTGGGGGTAAGAGGGGACCAGGGAACTGGCGCCGCTGGAATGCTCTAGAATTTTCAGGTGTCTTTTAAGTATTCGGTCATGAAGTGGGTGAGTAAGTATTGAATAGCTGAAAAGTAGGAATATTTTTAAAAACACATCGCTTTCTTTTTAAATTAGTTTTATATTTAATTAATATACTTATTTTAAATTGAATAGTTCACGTTTTCAACTTCATAATAAATTTATATAATGCTTTTTAAATATTAAGTGTAGAATATTGTAATATGTTTTATATTTCAAATAGCATTTTATTAAGTTTTATTTAAACTATATGTTCTTTGTACTAAAACAAGTATTTAATATAGTTTTACTTTTCTATCTTTAATGGATGTAAACTTGTTAGTATTTTCAAGATTACTTTTCACTTGTTTTTTATTGAGGGCTTACCACATCTGAGAGTTTTTAATGACCCTACAGCATGGGCTGTCTGTTACATTTAAAGAAGTGGAGGAGACAAGAGCAGGTAAACTGTATGGATACATGCAGCGTATTCCTATAACGTCGACATTCCGCATGTCTTCCTTCTGTTTTAAATTCCTCAAAGGCAAGGGCCAGAAAACTAGTATTCTGCAGGCTTGTTTTGCAGTAAATGTCTCCAGGGTGCTCTGCAATTTTTCATATGTGTTGTCACATAAATCAAGTTGACATGGAAACTGTCTCGTTGACTTTAGTTTTATAAATAATGTATTTCCCATATAAAAGTTTAAAGAAATAGATAATGCATAAATCAATTTTAAAATAGCTTACAGTCTTTACCTGTCCATTGAAATCCAGTGCATTGCATTGTCAGTTATCTCAAGAGCCTCTGCTGGCTGAAGAGTCTCATGTCAACTTCACATTGTCCACTGCCAGAGCCACAGGTGGGGAGATGTTCAGTCTGGGAGGTATCCTGTTAGGCTCTTCAGGAAAGAAAAGTTCTTGAGCATTTCTGCTCTCACAACTGTCCAGGCACAGCTGTTGTACTCCATGGACGTCAGGTACTGCACGAGGTTGTATTTCTTCAGGTGAAGAACCGTCATGTCTCCCATAGTGAAGGTTTTCTTCTGCATGATTTCCTTCTGGATTGGCTCCAGATGATCCATCTGCTCATGGAGTTCCACAAGGAGGTCCTCAACGATGGTCTCAGACCAGCCAGTGCTGGAGAAGTCTCTGGTGAGAATACCGAAGATCTGCTGGAGCATCTCATAGATGACCAATACGGCATCTTCCTTCTGGAACTGCTGTGCTTGCCTCATCTCCTCAGGGACCTGGAAGTCCACCCTGACCTCGAGGCAATGTTGAGGAGTTGAAGGTAACTGCCGCAGGAGTTTCTGACACACCGCAACGCTCCTCCTTTGTTGGAATCGAAGCAAGCTGTAGTTCATGGAGAGAGCTGTGGTGGAGAAACAGCAGGAGAACCATCTGGAGGAGGCACCGGTAGGTCATGATGAAAACAGGCACAGGGCTACCTGTGCTGCTAGTAGATGCTGAAGCTGAGTCTTCAGCCCTTTGCAGAGTGAATGTCCTTCCTCCCTGAGTGTGGGCTACTTAGACAGGATGGCCCTTCATTCTTTCTATTTGAGAGGAATCCCAACTTCCAGTCTCCCTTTTAGTTCTCTTATGTTGTTTAAATGATTAGTGACCTCTAAAACTCTTTTTCTTTTTAGCTCCTTCCTTTTAGATTTTATATTTTTTAGGGGGAAAGATATACAGTCTGGGAGAATTTCTAATATTTTTGTAGATTTTCAGTGAATTGCTAAATGCTAAAAAAGAAATGCCTAGTCAATTTGAACTGATTATTAGAGGGTTCTTTCACTGGGAAAAGGTCTTTCTTGTTCTTTTTTCATATTGTTAGATTTTGTGAAGGAGTCTTTATTTCTAAGAGTTTACAATTTTAGAAAAAAAATTACTTTTTGTATAATCTAAGTTTTTGTGAACTTTTTTTAGGCCTTAACCATAAGCAGGAAGACATTGCATTCTTTACCAACCTTAATATATTGCTTGATTTGGCAATCTCAAACTATCCAGAATATACCAAGGTAAAGACTAAGTCATATCTCTAGGCAGGCAAATGTCTGTTACACAGGCCATGCATAAAAGTTTATGATTTCTCTTGTAGGATGCCCTTGTGACCATTACTGAGGGCCAATGTATATTTATTTTGTGCATACTCCGAATAATCTAAATATCTGATTCTGCATACTAAGGTAAGGATGCAGCATCAGGAAAATGCTTTCCTCTTCAGTTTGTACCTTTAGAACTGTTTGTACATGAAATTTTCCCCATAATGAAAGAATATCTGTGAGATAGGATTCTTAGGTATTTTCATAATCTAGTTTCAAAGAATTTAAACAATGTTACTAAATTTTTACCCTTTCTTTTCTCACATTAAAATTTTTTCTATAAGGAATATATTTTTTGGCATCATGAGAAAATAAAAGGCACCTAGTTGTCTTCAAACGCAGGGCATACAATTGTAGATACAATGCAAGTATGTAAAAGTATATAGGAAAAAAAATAAACTAAAGGAAATATACTAACATTTCAGTAGGAATTATATTTAATTTGTGCAACTAAATAGTGATTATTTGTTCTTTCTGTGATTTTCCGATATGCTACCAGAGAATGCATTCAGCACTGCTCAGAAGAAATATCATGGGAGCCATACAGGCAATTTAAATTTTTCTGGTGTCCACATGAAAAGATTAAAAAGAAACAGGTGAAGTTAATTTTAAGTGTATTTTATTGAGCACAAAACATCCAAATGTTATCATTTCAACACATACCAATATAAAATTAATAATGACATGGTTACATTCCTCTTTTTCATCATTCCTTCAAAATACGGTGCATCCTTTGGCGGTCATAGTACAGCTAAGATTGGGCTAGTCAAGTGCTCACTTGGCCTCTTGTGGTTGATGTCATGGTGGGCAGCACAGCTCAAGATGGAGGGAGCAGCTTCCACAGAGCCAGGAGAATTCCTGAGTCTGCGGGGACCACGTAGAAGGAACTTCAAATTGTGGACGAGTTATGTTCCAAGAACCAAGGGGATCAATGGTGGGAAAATCAGCTCAAGATGTATTCGGGATGCTTTTGAATGCCAGAGTGTGGCTTTGTACTTAATTTGAGAAGTCTTCAGGCAGACAGGGCGCTAGGTTGTGCCCTGAACAGAAGAATGGGCCCAGATATTGTTGGGAACTGAAGCACGGAGAAGTCCTGCCCAGGTGCTCTCATGGCTGTAGAGACTGGAAGTAAAGACCAGAGTGAGGAACTGGAAGAAGGGGGTGGGTGCGGAATTGTAAACAAGAATTCCTTCTGCTTTCTTCCCTTTGTCCTCCTCCCAGTTCCTGCTATTGTCATTATGAGCTGTTTCCTAATCGGTCTCTTTCAAATGCCTTCATGGAGTTTATATTGATTTTTGTCAGTGTAATTAATTATGCTATGAAAATCCTTGTTTGTATCCTTTGGTGCACTTTTGTATAGCCTTCTGTTGGGTATATGGCCTAGGATGAAGTAACTGGGTATTAGAATGTGCATATGTTCAGATGTAGTAGCTAATGATAAACATATTTTTGATAGTTTACACCCATTTATATTCTCACTATGAAGAGTATGGGATGTCAGTTGCATTACTTTCTTTTCAACACCAGGTATGGCCAGTCTTCTTAGTTTTAGCCCTTCTAGTGAATCGTAGTGATATCTTATTTGAATTTTAATTCATATTGCCTAGTTATTAATAAGATTCAGTGCATCTTCATGTTTATTGACCATTTGGATGTTTCCTTTGTGAGGGGCCTGTCCAAATCCCTTGCTGACTGTCTCAGATGATTTTTTTTTTTAATCTAAAGATGATGTAATTGTGTGCATACAAAATACAAAAGGACGTAGAAACTATTGAAATTTTAAACTAAATTTAACAATGTCACTGAAAAAAAGATCAGTATTAAAATCAATCACATCTTTTTTTTTTTTTTTTTCCAGTGGGTTTTGTCATACATTGATATGAATCAGCCATAGATTTACACGAATTCCCCATCCCGATCCCCGCTCCCACCTCCCTCTCCACCCGATTCCCCCGGGTCCTCCCAGTGCACCAGGCTGGAGCACTTGTCTCATGCATCCCACCTGGGCTGGTGATCTGTTTCACCATAGATAGTATACATGCTGTTCTTCTGAAATATCCCACCCTCACATTCTCCCACAGAGTTCAAAAGTCTGTTCTGTATTTCTGTGTCTCTTTTTCTGTTTTGAATATAGGGTTATCGTTACCACCTTTCTAAATTCCATATATATGTGTTAGTATGCTGTAATGTTCTTTATCTTTCTGGCTTACTTCACTCTGTATAAGGGGCTCCAGCTTCATCCATCTCATTAGGACTGGTTCAAATGAATTCTTTTTAATGGCTGAGTAATATTCCATGGTGTATATGTACCACAGCTTCCTTATCCATTCATCTGCTGATGGGCATCTAGGTTGCTTCCATGTCCTGGCTATTATAAACAGTGCTGCGATGAACATTGGGGTGCACGTGTCTCTTTCAGATCTGGTTCCCTCAGTGTGTATGCCCAGAAGTGGGATTGCTGGGTCATATGGCAGTTCTATTTCCAGTTTTTTAAGAAATCTCCACACTGTTTTCCATAGCGGCTGTACTAGTTTGCATTCCCACCAACAGTGTAAGAGGGTTCCCTTTTCTCCACACCCTCTCCAGCATTTATTGCTTGTAGACTTTTGAATAGCAGCCATCCTGACTGGCGTGTAATGGTACCTCATTGTGGTTTTGATTTGCATTTCTCTAATAATGAGTGATGTTGAGCATCTTTTCATGTGTTTGTTAGCCATCTGTATGTCTTCTTTGGAGAAATGTCTGTTTAGTTCTTTGGCCCATTTTTTGATTGGGTCATTTATTTTTCTGGAATTGAGCTGCAGGAGTTGCTTGTATATTTTTGAGATTAATCCTTTGTTTCTTCATTTGCTATTATTTTCTCCCAATCTGAGGGCTGTCTTTTCACCTTACTTATAGTTTCCTTTGTAGTGCAAAAGCTTTTAAGTTTCATTAGGTCCCATTTGTTTAGTTTTGCTTTTATTTCCAATATTCTGGGAGGTGGGTCATAGAGGATCTTGCTGTGATTTATGTCGGAGAGTGTTTTGCCTATGTTCTCCTCTAGGAGTTTTATAGTTTCTGGTCTTACATTTAGATCTTTAATCCATTTTGAGTTTATTTTAGTGTACGGTGTTAGAAAGTGTTCTAGTTTCATTCTTTTACAAGTAGTTGACCAGTTATCCCAGCACCACTTGTTAAAGAGGTTGTCTTTTTTCCATGGTATATCCTTGCCTCCTTTGTCAAAGATAAGGTGTCCATAGGTTCGTGGATTTATCTCTGGGCTTTCTATTCTGTTCCATTGATCTATATTTCTGTCTTTGTGCCAGTACCATACTGTCTTGATGACTGTGGCTTTGTAGTAGAGTCTGAAGTCAGGCAGGTTGATTCCTCCAGTTCCATACTTCTTTCTCAAGATTACTTTGGCTATTCGAGGTTTTTTGTATTTCCATACAAATTGTGAAATTCTTTGGTCTAGTGCTGTGAAAAATACCGTTGGTAGCTTGATAGGGATTGCATTGAATCTATAGACTGCTTTGGGTAGAATAGCCATTTTGACAATATTGATTCTTCCAATCCATGAACACAGTATGTTTCTCCATCTGTTTGTGTCCTTTGATTTCTTTCATCAGTGTTTTATAGTTTTCTATGTATAGGTCTTTTGTTTCTTTAGGTAGATATACTCCTAAGTATTTTATTCTTTTTGTTGCAATGGTGAATGGTATTGTTTCCTTAATTTCTCTTTCTGTTTTTTCATTGTTAGTATATAGGAATGCAAGGGATTTCTGTGTGTTAATTTTATATCCTGCAACTTTACTATATTCATTGATTAGCTCTAGTAATTTTCTGGTAGAGTCTTTAGGGTTTTCTATGTAGAGGATCATGTCATCTGCAAACAGTGAGAGTTTCACTTCTTCTTTTCCTATCTGGATTCCTTTTACTTCTTTTTCTGCTCTCATAAAATCAATCACATCTTTTTACAATAGCAATAAAAATTGGAAATTGCCATTTCAAAAGGATACCACTGATAAGAAGATAAAAAGTCTACTACTGAGAAATTGTCAGAGCCTGGAGGTGCCTAAGGCAACACGGAAATTAAAGGTAATGTGCCATTCTAAATGGCATCCCTGGACAGAAAAACAATTTTGGGTAAAAACTAAGGTGATCTGGGAATTCCCTGAGTTTCACTGACTGGGACTCCATGCTTTCACTGCAGGGTCCTGCTTGGATCCCTGGTTGGGGAACTATTTAATAAGATGTCACAAGTCTCACAGCCATAAATAAATAAAAATGAAATTCCTGCAACCAGTGGGGCTGGGTGGGTGGGTACAGGAATAAGGACATCTGAATAAAGTGTAGATTTAAGTTTTTTTTAAAAAATAGCTTTGACAGGACAATTTCTCTTTACCTCTGACCTCTAAGTACAAGTCTATAATTGCACTTTTGACTCAAATTAGATGGCCAGAAAAAATAACAGTTTCTTTCTCTAACATTGAGACAGGATGTTTTAAATCTTGATCGTTAATGAGGTTAAGTAACTTCTGTCTTTGTAAGTGAGCAAGGGACATGTAAGCGTGTGATGAGGTAGTAAGTCTCAGTGAGAAGGGAAATCAGAGCGTGCAATAGGAGACTGTCAAGGCCACCTCCTCCTGAGAAACACAGTCATTTAGTGAACAAACATTTACTTAGCAAACATGTCCTCAACACATCATAAAGTAAAACAAATATTGCCATTTTCTTGGACTATTTTCAAACTATCTCTCAATAAATTTTTGGTTCTGGCTTATATATCTTGCACATTCTCTCTGAGATTCATTGCAATATATTTATGCTTTCTTATTGTTGCAAGTATGAATGAAATCTTTTCATGACATTTGCTAATTTTTAATGAACTAAGTTTTCCTTGCATTTTCATACACACATGCTTATGAGAATGACTAATTTTGGTTTTTTTCTCCGATCGCTTTGCAAACACTATATAAAAGTTTGGTTGATTTTTCAAATTTCTAGATAAACAAATACATTGCCTGCAAATTAAAAAAATAAGGTCTGATAATAGCAATGTGATGACCATATGGAGCAACTCCTGTTTGTTGTGTATATTTGTACAACTACTTTCAAAGACATTACCTAGCCAAGCTGAAAATATGCTTAACCTATGGTCTATGACCCAGTCATATATGGATGTAAGAGCTGGACCATAAAGAAGGTTGAACACTGAAGAATTGATGCTTTTGAACTGTGGTGTTGAAGAAGACTCTGGAGAGTCCCTTGAACTGCAGGGAGATCAAACCAGTCAATCCTAAAGGAAATCAACCCAGAACTTCATTAGAAGGACTGACGCTGAAACTGAAACTGCAATCCTCTCATGAGCTGACTCATTAGAAAAGACCCTGATGCTGGGAAGGACTGAAGGCAGAAGGAGAGTGGGACAACAGAGGACACGATGGTTGGATGACGTTCAATGGACATGAGTTTGAGCAAGCTCTGGGAGACGGTGAAGGACTGGGAAGTCCTGTTGCAGATCACTGGGGTCACAAAGAATCGGACATGAGTGAGCGACTGAACAACAACGTGACCCGGTAAGTCCACTCATAGCAGTTACCCTAGGAAAGAATCATGTAAATATGCATCAGTATAGAAGTAAAGAAAATTCAGATCAGCCATATTCGTAAGAGTCCCAAACTAGTTGCAGCCCAAATACCCGTTAAAATTGCATAAATACTTTATCTATCCTGATCATAGGGTTAGTAATAACAATAAAAAGTAAGAACCACAGCTAAATACACAAATATAGCAGTGATTGAAAGATACTCACCTCAGAAGAAAATGTATACTACTTATATAAATTTAAAGATAGCCCAAACTAGACTGGAGACATTTTGCTCGGCAACCTAGAGAGCTCCTGTGAAGCTTCAGGACCACGATGGGAAGTCCGTCTCCAGCTTGAGGGAAGAGCGTGTCTTCCCAGCTTCCAGCTGCGGCCTGGCTCTCGCCCTCTCGCAGGACCTGAGGCTGACTCTGCCCAGGCCGGGGTTGCCCTGTGCTCACAGCCGACAGCTGGGGGCCAGCGCCCCTCCTCAGGCCTCCCACCGGGTGTGGAGAGGGACAATGTGCAGAGAGATCTAAGTGCCCCGGGTCGCAGCCTCTTCTCTCCTCCCTTTCCTCACACTGAGGTCATCATTCACAGGCCGTGGACAATACTGATCGCCCAGTGTGTCTCCTGCTCACTTCAGATGCAGCTGGGACTAGGTAGTTAGGTCCGGGCCTTGGCTAACTCTCCTAACTCCTCTAGGACGTACCCAACCAGAGCATCCTACACTCTGCACCCCTGTGACTCTCAGAACGCTCCCATCAGAGGGTCGATGGCCCAGGAACAGGCAGGAGCAGCCCATGCCTTGTTTTCAGTGTTTGCTGCCCGGACCCGCTGCTGCTGCTAACTCAGACTGGCCCTTTCAGAACATGCCCGTCTGCATCAAGCCTGCATTTACTTTTGCCTTCTGATTCCAGGTTGTTCTCTGAGCTGGACTCTGAATTCTCAGAATCAGTATCAAGGGTGCATTGAGTCAGGCCAACCTAAGGTTGGGAAAAGTGAAAAGGACAACACATTGGCTGCAGCTGCTGAACAAGCCTCAGCAGCCCCCTGCCCCACCCAGCTGACGTGAGGGCACATCTCACTGTGTGAGTTCTGGGTGAGTTTCCTGTCTCTGAGGCAGTTTCCGAATATTCTTTAAGGTGAAACAGCCCAAGGCAAAGCTATCTACACACTTAAAGCTGACCAGTGACTTGAGTTTTGTTACATCATCAGAGATTGTGTAATGAACCCCAGAAGGCAAAAATAGCAACGAAGCTGATGCAACAAGTGAAAGGGAAACTAAATGCAAGCTGCCAAACGGGATTTCAGGATCCAGGCTGGGAATCCCCTCTGGCCCGGCCTCCTGGCTGGGTTGAGTGCACAGCGCAGAGCATCCTCCTGACTGCCTCCCAGACGCTTGTGTCCTCCTGGCTGAAACTCTGAGCTCCTAAACTCCAGGGAGAACCAAGAATCCAGTGAGGGTGGGGGTGAATCCTTGTAGGCAGCTGGGCTGTGTGCCAGGTAGGAATGTTTCCATCTAAACTCTGGGTGTTGTTGCAACAGGCTTGGCCTCGTCATCACCGTGAATGGCTATTTCTCCTCTTGCTGTGCAGTGGGTGAGCTGCAGGAATCTGTCTCTGAATAGCTCTCTGGGAACTGCCTCATCTTCCTGACCACAGACCCAGAACATCAGGAAATAATCTTCTAACCAGATTCAAATAGAAGAGTTAACATAAGGAGCACTTGGGAAGTGTCTAGTACCATTCTGAGCATGTGCTACAAATTAAAGCAATAGTCTTACCATACTTTCAAGATAAGATTTTATGATTATCTTAGTTTTGCAGTTAAGACATAATGCAGCAGTTTATAACTAGGCAATCTATTTTTATGTACTAATGAAGAAAAATCTTGAAGATCTATTTGCAAGTAAATATAAATAAATGAAAAACTGGAGTATATGAGAAATTTATATTTATGTGATATACGTTAGTATGTCCATATGTGTAGGTTTATCAACTACATATTAAAATGTCTAGAAGGACACCCATTAAATTGTTAACAGTATAAGATTAGGGTGCATCCTCCTAGATGTCAAGGGTGGGCATTCCTTTGTGTGAATTATTTAAAAGTTTAGCAATGATGTGTGTGTTTAATATATATAAATAAGCATAAGAAACCCTCTTTACTTCTTTTGAGTCACATTTATCATTGCAGCTGCTGGTTCTCACATCTCTTAGCTGTCTCTGCAATCCGCAGCCTGCCTTGTTCTTCTTGCCTCCGTTGGAACAGTTTTTAGGAAGACTCTTTTCTCGGGAGTGGCCAAGTGTAGAAAACTTGCTCTCCCTTCCTCATCCTACTCCAGGATCCTAGATTCCACATATGCAGATTGACCTCCCATGATGTATGTGGTTCCCCACTAATCCTTGAAGGCACCCCAGTTCCTATAGGCCCCAAACAGGCAACTGTGTCCATGTCCTGAGCTTTTCTTCACTTAACTCCCTCCATCCTCTAATCAATGTTTCAAGAATCACATCCAGTCTCTCCTCAAATTGTCCCTTGTTCCTTCTATGGCCCAGGGTGGGTAACCCTGTTCCGTCTTATTCAGGTGACTTCAGCGTAGGTTTATCTTGCAGGATCAGTCTTTGGGTTAGATTTTATTCAAAGATGTGTGCAAGTCAGTCTGCCTTTTTAAAATTACTTTTATTTCCACTACTTAAAAACAAATAATAGTCTTCTACAAAGTATAATACAAAAGAACTACCTTATGAACGATAAAGATTGAAATGCTATGACCAGCCGAAATATTTCAAATAATTTAAATAAATAAATAAATATTACAACTTTTTAAGATATGGAAAATGGATTCTAAACACTGTTTTAAACAGTTATTATAACATAACATTTAATATACATTTAAATAAATCCATATGTTAGCCATCACATATTTTTCATCTGACACAAAAATAGTTAAAGGTTGCACTTTGAGTCTTAGAAAATAGCCGTTTAGTTGACCAGATGAACAGTTTTCAGATTCAACATCTTTATTTCCTGAGTTTTCCAATGAGCTTGTTGACCAAGACCAAGCATCTTCTGATTTCTAGGCTGACAAACTCCCAGGCAAGGAGGCTGTATTCTTTCTCTTTGAGATGCAGTGATTCACCGGAAGTTACTCTTCACAGCTAATCTGGAGTTCTCACTCCCTAGAGGTGAGTGTTCCGTCGTCCTTCCCTCCCTGAGAGACACGTCCACCTCCTCCAGCTGCTGATCAAGTCCCGCGAGGAATCTGTCCAGGAGGCTCTCGTCCCGACCTGCAGAGGAGCCCGAGGTGCTGAAGAGCTGGAAGGTCAGCTGGAGCAACCCGTGCACAGCAGCTGTGGCTTCTGTCTCCTCAGCCTGGCCCGTCCTCCAGGGTCTGAGGAGATCTGGTCAGTCCTGTCCCTCAGACAGGACACGATGGACACTCTCTCCATCTGACTCCAACATGTGAAGCTTTCCAGATTGCCATGACTTGCACGCAGCTCGCAGCCCAGAGAGCACGCGGGGCTAGAGCAGAGCATCCCCAGGGCCAGCAGCACAGAGACATGGGGAGGGCCATGGGGACGCTGGGGGCTCTGCAGGGCTGCCTGGAGGGAGGTGTAGGCACGTTCTGAGGACTTGGGGTGATGGGTGGCTCTTAAAGAGTGAGCAGAGAAGCTTTCCTTTTCTGGGCTTTTCCACATTTCCCCCTTTCCTTTCTTTTTCTAACCTTTGTAATGAAATGAATTATAAGTGCTCATTTTTGCCATGATTGCCTGGAGTGGGCACATCATGCGTGCTGCTATGGTTGATATCTACACAGCTGTATAGCCTGCTTCTCATGCCTCCTTAGTTATTCCTAGGAGAAGAGTCTGGTGAAATTCAGAGAAGGCAGAAATATTCATATAATATTTATATGGTGGCTTTTCTAAGTCACTAAGAGATATTCAGCATAAAAAGAGCTTATAAAAGAAGCTTTTGATTTTTCTCAGTTTTTCCTTATTTACCCTTTTCTCCCTTCTTAAAAAAAAAATTCAGTTGTGTATGTACCTTTATGATATCACCTGAATAGGCCTTAATCTCACTGGAGACATTATAGGGAACAATATCACTGATATTACTTGTTAAAAATGAATTATGTTGCAACTATAATCCACAAGGCAATTTTTTAGGTGCCAGTTGTCCTAAAAAATTCAATTTTGCCTTTGTTTATTTCTCTTTCTCCTCTACCACTACAATATTTCACAGGAAACTTTGCCTCAGTCATTGTGTGATAGTCCAGATAATCTCATCCCCTTAAATATTTCACTGGGAAGTGATAACCTACCATACACTCAGGGATACTGAGGTTGCAATTACATTCAACCCTTGTAATGACCTGTCTTTACCAATTCTGTAAGGTACAGATAATTTTTAATAATGTTAATGACAGAAAATTTTACATGCATCCTCTCAGCAAAGTGTTTTTAGTAAACATTACATTAATTTTCTCAACTTCCCTATGAGATCATTACTATAGTTACTGACATGTTTGCAAATAAGGAAACTGAAAACTCAGATTACTTAACTTGCTAACAGTCAGGATTAACTGCACAAGTGGTACTTGACCACTGTACTTTTCAGCCTCCATGTTATTCCTCATTAACCTTAAGCAGTCTCCTTTAGCTACCCTGTGTATCTTGTAATTAAGGAATCCATCTAATTATGTAACATTTGACTGCCCTGATTGATTGTAAGCTCCCTAAACGCAGTAACGGTACATGTGGAGTATCCAGGAAGGTGCCTGTCCTTCGACTCTTTGCGACCCCATGGACTATAGCCTACAAGGCTCCTCTGTCCATGGAACTGGAAGTTAGCAAGTGCAATGGGAACTGTGTCCTCTTCAATTGTAGTGTAATGATTGTAATGTTCCTGGAATGAACAAACGACACTTTTGTGACAAAGAAGAATAGGAACTGGAGAGGAAGAGCTTACTAAATTCCTCTAAGATAGGAAGCACTTTGTCAGAGCAGACAGCTCGGTCCAGTGCTTGAGACAGTGGACACGGGGGGAAAATTGCCTAGGTTGATGTCCCAGCTCCATCCTGCACTGGCTATGTGACCTTCAGCACCCTGGTTTTCCTCTTGTGTGGAAATGATAATCATATTTGTTTCCCTGGATTGTTGTGAAGCTTGAATGATGTAGCGTGCTTCTGACCATGCCTGGACAAAGTATATAAGCATTCAGTATCTGTTAGCCGTTCCCATGAGGGGGAAAATTCCCATGTTCAGCTATGGAAACTGGATCGAATTTCCCTGAGATGACCTGCTTCCCTTCCTTTAATTCTCAGCTCACTGGTCAACATTATTACATCTAATCTCATCTCTTATGTGAACATGATGTCCTGTCCAAATCACTTCTACCTAGTAGCTTCCAGGTACCAGCTGACCTCTCACATATGAATAAAATGATTGTCCAATCTGTAACTCAGTCTCTTTCATGGTGGGTTAATAGGTCTATATCCTCAGAATCAGATAACATCCATGAAGAGTGAGAAATGTAAACAGAAATTAAAATAAATAAATAGATACTGGGATTTAGCAAAGCTGATAACTAGCCTCTTAGGTAACAGTCTGCCTAAGAGCTTGCTACTCTCCTCTGGCTCTGTCTGCGGCTAAGCAGTCTCACATGGGGTGGTCTGAAATCTGTCACTCTGTAGAACTCTTCATCCCCATTTTTGTAGTTAGGGGACATTTTGTCATTTAAACAGAGAAGATGTCACTATAGTTGTTTTCAATTACATTGTTTACTTTCCTTTTACCTTTGTGCATTACTTTTTCATTCACTGCTTACTTTTACTTTCTAAGAATGTTCAATGAGAGTGGAAAGTTTTGATATCTTGAAAAATCACAGAAGAAATACATTTCTTCTTCTTTTCACTTACATTTTCTCTTTCTTTATTTTTGCAACAAACCTCAAAATTGAAATATAAAAAACTGCAGAAGCATTAGGACAGCTTTTACAAAGTGAAATACAAATGACAAAGAAGAAGTAACAATATGAATATTACATAAAAGTGGCAAAGAAAAGTGGGTTGCTTAGACATAGCAAGGACAATTACCTGGACTAATACAGAGAGGCTGCCTGATAGGGCCGACATGGGGTCTCATTGATGAGATGGCTCATTATGTCAACCTTGCAAACAGAGAATAAAATCACAGTGATCTGTGAGACTGACCAAATTGCCCAAATGGCATTCTTTTTTCTCACTGGTGCCTATCTCCTCAAAGCTACAAGACCACCAGATTCTAGACCTCCAGCTACATGACCACAGGACTCAACTACAGGTGAAAAATTAACCATCCCTTCAGAAAATTTTTCATTGCTGGGGTATAAGTAGGATACTGCCAGAAAGGGAGGAAGCTGGTTCTCCAAAAGGGCCAGTCACCCTCTCCTTTCCCTCTAGTAAATTTCCCTTTTCCTGCCTGACTGCCTAACTCTCTCTCTCTATCTCTGACTAGACTTACACTGCCGAAAAGCAGCAAAGACACACTCTAAACACCTGAGCACTTGGAGGGAGCGGTGGTTACACTTTATTTTCTTGAAAGTGAATTTTGGAGGATTGATCATCTGAAAGAGGACAGTGAAAACGTTGGCATAAAACTCAACATTCAGAAAACTAAGACCATGGCATTTGGTCCCATCACTTCATGGCAAATAGATGGAGAAACAGTGACAGACTTTATTTTGGGGGGCTCCAAAATCAGTGCAGATGTGGACTGCAGCCATGAAATTAAAAGACACTTGCTCCTTGGAAGGAGAGTTATGACCAACCTAGACAGCATATTAAAAGAAAAGACATTAATTTGCCAACAAAGGTCTGTCTAGTCAAAGCAATGGTTTCTCTAGTAGTCATGTGTGATGCGAGAGTTGGACTATAAAGAAAGCTGAGTGCCAAAAAATTGATGCTTTTGAACTGTGGGATTGGAGAAGCCTCTTAGAGTCCCTTGGACAGCAAGGATATCCAACCAGTCCTTCCTAAAGGAAATCAGTCCTGATTATTCATTGAAAGGACTGATGCCTAAGCTGAAACTCCAATACTTTGGCCACCTGATGCAAAGAACTGACTCATTGGAAAAGACCCTGATGCTGGGAAAGATTGAAAGTGGGAGGAGAAGGGGGTGACAGAGGATGAGATGGCTGGATGGCATCCCTGACTCAATGGACATGAGTCTGAATAAACTCCGGGAGTTGGTGATGGACAGGGAGGCCTGGGGTGCTGCAGTCCATGGGGTTGCAAAGAGTCGGACATGACTGAGCAACTGAACTGAAGTGAAATGAATCACCTGGTATAGTCTGAGCTTGTAACCGGGAAGGGTTAACTTTGAATTTACACTGGATCTGCTTCTATGACTTTAACTCTTTGTGTTATTGGAGAAGACTTTTGAGAGTCCCTTGGACTGCAAGGAGATCCAACCAATCCATCTAAAAGGAGATCAGTCCTAAGTGTTCATTGGATGGACTGATGTTGAAGCTGAAACTCCAATACTTTGGCCACCTGATGCGAAGAGCCTTCTCCTTTGAAAAGACCCCGATGCTGGGAAAGATTGAGGGTAGGAGGAGAAGGGGACGACAGAGGATGAGATGGTTGGAAGGCATCACTGACTCAAATGACATGAGTTTGGGCAGACTCCAGGAGTTGGTGATGGACAGGGAGGCCTGGCGTGCTACAGTCCATGGGGTCGCAGAGTCGGACATGACTGAGTGACTGAACTGAACCGAACTGAACTGAAACAGCCATAGTGGCCTGCCTCAGGGAGATCACCCGACACCGCTCACCTGTGATGGACTGTGACTCTGGGTGTGGCAAGGGCACAGGCGCCCTACTTGGCTACTTACCAGGCGGCCCAGAAATTCACATTTGGGAAGGGCAGAATCACAGATAGGCGTGACATCTTTGTTTGCTGACATGACATGAGATATTCCATTTCACACACCCATGAAATGATTGTAAGGAAGTTCAATTAACATATGCCCCTACCTGAGGCTTACTAAACATTCTGGGAGATATTTACAGGAATTAAAAGGTCCTTTTCTTTGTTTCTTCACCTCCCCCCAATCTCTCATTCATAAAAGAATCTGACATTCAGGTCCGGACAAAATGGTTATTTTGAGGCATTAGCCTTCCATCTTCTCAGTCAGCCAGACCGGAATAAAGTCCCGTCCAGATCCCCACACCTCGTCTTGGATTCATTGATTTACGTTGCAGCAAGCAGAACAACTTGGACTCTGTAACAAACTCAGCAAATTTTTGGTACTTAATGTTTAGTAATTTTATCAATTATGGAGAGTAAATAAAACCAACTTTGACAAATTAAAAGTTCTGCCGCACAGAATAAGGTAGGTCCACACATGTAAAGCTCAGGTATTTTTCGCATCTGATGGGCTCTTTCAAGAGGAATATGAAGAGGCAGGCAAAAGAAAATTTAAAAAGGAAATCTAAAAAAGTTTCCTTAAAAGTTGATCTTAGCATCAGGAAGAAAGGTCCAATATCTATTAATATATCATTAGTTCAAAGTTACTGAGATGATAAGCATTCCGTTGAATTAGAACATCTACTTTTTTAATGAATACATTTTCCTTTAACTGTAAGGATACAGAAGAGTGGAAACTCATGACAGCTTTCCAGGCTCTTGAAGTGACAGGGAAGCCCCAAATCAGGTAGTACACAGATCTGGGAAAATTTAGGATATGAAAATTTGGGGATTTAATATATAAGAGGCGATCCTTCAATGAAATGGAGGTGAAACCAAGTTTGCAGTCGCTCATCTCAACTGGAACGCTTCCTTGTGGAACTGACCAATGGTTCTTCATCTCCTCAATGATGACACTGACGATACTCATCTCTAACCACATCTCCGCCTCTGAGTCCATGACCTGCCTCAGAGCCTTACTTAGAAAAGCAGGAGACCTTCAACATGTAGATCAAATAAGGGCAATCTCTCTCTTTCCTGCCTGGGGTACAGGATAGACTTCAGCTTCCCTCAGGAGCAGGAGAGTGGTGGCCAGCTCCAGGAGGCCCAGGCCTTCTCTGTGCTCCACGAGATGCTCCAGCAGAGTTTCAACCTCTTCCACACAGAGCGCTCCTCTGCTGCCTGGGACACCACCCTCCTGGAGCAGCTCCTCACTGGACTCCTTCAGCAGCTGGATGACCTGGGCGCCTGCCTGGGGCAGGTGATGGGAGAGGAAGACTCTGCTCTGGGAAGGACGGGCCCCACACTGGCCGTGAAGAGGTACTTCCAGGGCATCCATGTCTACCTGCAAGAGAAGGAATACAGCGACTCCACCTGGGAAATCGTCAGAGTGGAAATCACGAGCCAATTTCTCTGTGTTAACAAGTTCCTAAGAAAACTCAGGAAGTAAGAAGGAAGCTGATTCTCAGTGACTCGTGTTCTCGCTCAGATTCTTCATTGTTCAGTCATTTCCAGAACTGTGATTTCTGCCTTTGCTATGAATTAGTTTGAGTGACATTTGGTATCAGCACTAATATTGGGAATATTGATATCCAATTGCTTTTAGAATTAGAGGAACTATATCTGATACCCTGTGGCTGAATCTTATGCAATAACATGTTTTTGTGTGAATGTAATTCATTTATTTATAGTAATTAATTTTTATGGTACTTGTAGTTATATGTTCTATTTATAATGTAAGAATATATAATTTTCTTTAATAAAAATCTACCTTTTTTGACTCATGAAATTTATTTGAAGACATGTTTCTTCCTGTTTCTTTTGAAACCTTTCCCAAAGTCCTAATGATGCAAAATATGTGGAGAAGAACGTTGTGCAGTTAATTCCTTACTTGTTGGCCTTGTGGAGAGAGTCTTGAGTATGAGAGGCAGAGGCCCTGACCTTACAGAGCTACACTGGAGTCAGAACATTGCCATGAAAGATGTTGTTATAAGATAAATAGGTATTTACATTTGGGCCTTGGGCTCCACAGGAGAAGTAAAAGGGGCTGATGGCAATGACTTTCCTGGGATGCTCATTCAGACCACCTTCAGTCTCCCCAGGGAAGTAATCTGAAGTATGAGACTTGAAGAGTGAGTAGCAATCTGTTAAGTATCTCATGAAGAGCAAACTTTCCCAGAAAAAAAAAAAAAACATAACTTAAAAGTACAAAACAAAGCAGAGTGTACAGAGGGTCCCTGCAGCAGGAATGGCTCTGGGACTTTTAAAGAAGTGAACAAGACCAGAGTCGGTAGACTGTACTGATGCAGGGAGAGTATGGCCGGGAATGACCCTGGAGGTACGGAAAAGGGCCCAGTGACAGACTTTTGAATGATGTTAGATTTTATCTTAAGAACCAGGGAAATTACTGAAGGTTTTAAAGCTGCAGAGCAACTCTGACCAGAGCAGGTGCAGGGAAATTCATGAAACCAGCAGTTCTCAAAGTGCAGCCTGTGGGCCCCTGCAGATCCCCGGGACACTCTACAGGGATTCGTGAGGTAAAATGGTTACTGTAATGATAGCCAGACCTTCTTTGTCATTTTCACCGCATTAACAACTACTGGTGGTGCAAATACAATGCTGGGTATGAGTGCTGGTGCCTTAGTGTTGATCAAAGCACTGGCACCTCAGTGTCATGTTTTTATGACACTGTTTAATTGCCATGTTTTTATGTATAATTTGCTTGAAGTTTGAAAACACTACCGTTTCACTTAAGAAGATCCTTAGTGAAACAGCAAGATGAATTTTATGAAATCTTAACCTTTTTAGTATATATTGTTAAAATATTCTCTGTTGTAGTCCTTTTAATATGCTGTGTGATAAGCACATCTGCTGCGTGCATGGTGGTTGCTCTGAGGAGAAGCACTTGGATGATGATTATTTGAGTTATGAACTAAAATTAGCCACTGTTTTTACAAAATCTAATTTTATTCTAGAGAATGACAGTCAAATCATGGTGATTCAGAAGTGGGCATTTGACAGGTATTTTCTTATACTAGTTCTATTAATGTTATATGAATATTCTTGTTAACTTTAATAAATGAGGCCAATCTATTTCCAATTCATGTTTCAAGGCTATGAATTCATCTCAGTGTGCAACTTTTTTCCTGCAAATTTGAAGAATAGTGATTTAATTTCCATTTCTTACTAAATTTCTCATTTTATGTTTTAATTTTAACTTGTCATAATTTATCAGGATGATGTTAGATCTCTAAATGATACTTTAAAATTATTTTAAATTATTATTTAAATTACTTTGATTGCAGGCATTGTGATCTGAGCACACAACTTATACACATATTTTTGCCCTAAAAGAATTATGGATATTTTCTGTGTAAGTCTAATGTATGATAATTTTCATAAATATTTGTAACAATTATATTTCCTAATCTAGGTTAAGGGCTCAAGAGTGTTGATCACTAATTTCCTCTTCTAAATCATATTTTGAAATTTTCTCTTTATTACTTTTCTATATGGGTTTTTACAGACTAATAGCATCATACTGGGCTTCCCAGGCAGCACTAATGGTAGAGAACCTGCCTGCCAATGCAGGAGACAGAGAAGACACCAGTTTGATCCCTGGGTCAGGAAGATCCCCTGGAGGAGGGCATGGCAACCCACTCCAGTATTCTTGCCTGGAGAATCTCCATGGACAGAAGAGCCTGGCAGCCTATGGTCCATAGAGTCACAGAGAGTCAGACATGACTGAAGCAGCTTAGCTCGCAAGCACAGCGTTTAGGTAAAATTTCAGCGCTACCATATTTCTGTTCACACTGCTATATAATGTTATGTTCTTTACTCATTGTTTTATACTATTGAAATTTAGTTCAAACATTTTTATATTTAACTATAAATTCAATTTGTTTCTTATATATATTGACCTACTTTCTCACATTTAATGTGGTTTTTTAAATTTCTCAAGGATATCAATATTATATTAATGACAAAGATCTGGTTTACATTAAATTGCTACCTCTAATTATTTTCTTCATTATACTCTCTTGCTTTTTTGGCCTGCCTCTGTGTTGTCCAATTTTGGTTTTAAGTATTTAGTATTATTAGATTTTAGGATTTTTTCCTCTTGCAAGTTATTGTGAAGTTTGTGTTTTAAATAAATCAACAGTTTCTTTTATGTTTAAGCAGATTCTATTAATATTTATTATTTTAACCTTTATCAGTTTGGGTCTCAAATGTATTGGATTTATGTGTTACTTTTAAAGTGACATTTACATGTTTCTTGACCCTTGTCATATTCCCTTCAGTTCTCCAACAGTCATTTATTTAGAACAAATATATAATGTTAAAGCAATTTAGAGTTTCTCTGAATACTTGAGTGAAAAACTGAAAACCTAAAACTGCAAAATTTGATTTGAGACTTCCTTGTCCATTCAATGGTTAGGATTCAGTACTTTCACTGCCGTGGGTCTGGGTTGAATCCCCAGTCAGGGAATAAAGGTCTCATAAGCCATGTGGCTGTCACAGCCAAAAAAATAGGAAAGCTTACAAACCTCCACGGATGTGACAGTTCACTTCTAGTTCTTATTAGGACTGTTGCTTTCAGTCAACATAGTAAAGGTTCAGAAGACACATGGTAAGAATAGAGATGCTTGTGAAGTTATGTTCAAGTATAAACAGAGGGGAATGTCTAAAAGTTAAATGAAAATAAACTGACTCCTTATTCAAGAAAATAAAAATATGTTAATTGTGAAAGCACTGAGAATGATGGTAAGTTGGATGCAGTTTGCAAAATGAGTGCCATGTATTCCAAATGTGATGACTTGAAAAGTTTTGGAGTCCTGTGTTCAATAAGGCCCTAGTCAACTTGAATTAAACAATTCTCACTTTAAGGTGAAGCATATGAGGATATAGCAATGCGTCTGTTATTCTTATCTAGCTTGTCAACTTGCTCTGAAGACAGTTCTCATCCTGGGAGTCGAAATCTTTTTGAATGATGATGATGCTATTGCCATCATTTGACATCATGTCTCCTCCACCTATTTGTCAAGACATTGAAACTACAACCAGGTACATGTACAACTAAGGAAACAACGGGAAAATCTGTGTTGAGTGTCACATAGACTCTTCTACTTTGTTGGCTGCCCCAGGAGCTTTAACCAAGAAAGCAGCTGACCCAAGTTAGCTCTGAGAGGAGAATTTAAGTGGCAGGGGTTACTTCATCACACCACGCTCTCCATCTGATCCTGGAAGGCTTCCCAGTAGTTGTATGCATGTGAGAGTTGGACCATAAAGAGGGTTGAGTGCTGAAGAATTGGTGCTTTCAAACTGTGGTGCTGGAGAACACTCTTGAGAGTCTCTTGGACAGCAAGGAGATAAATTCAGTCAATCCTAAAGGAAATCAACCCTGAATATTCGTTGGAAGGACTGGTGCTGAAGCTTTAATTGTTTGGCTACCTGCCATGAAGAAAGCAATTCATTGAAAAAGACCCTGATGCTAGGAAAGACTGAGGGCAGGAGAAGGGGGTGACAGAGGATGAGATGGTTGCTTGGCATCACTGACTCAATGGACATGAGTTTGAGCAAGGTCCGGGAGATGGTGAAGGACAGGGAAGCCTGGCTTACTGCAGTTCATGGTGTCGCAAAGACTCGGATACAACTTAGCAACTGAACAACATATGCGTGTATATATATACACACACGTACAATTTATATTAAATAAGAATACACTGGGCGTTGTCACTTTAACATAAAAGGATGAAAAGCAGATGTTTACTTGAAATGCTATCTTACCCTGTATTATTTACCTTCCTGCAACATAAATGCTACCTCATCAGCAGGATAACAGGAAAACTAATTAAGTGACTGTTAGTGGTAATTAATAGACTAAGTGTAATAATCTGTCACATATTTTATATAGTGTTTCATAAGTTGCAATTAGTGTTAACTGTTAACTCTTCATTGATACAAAAATTTTGTTTTAGTCTTTTTTGGTCCTTGCCCATAGCATGTGTGTGATATTCGTTTTTTTTTTTTTTGATCTTTTTTTTTTTCATTTATTTTTATTAATTAGAGGCTAATTACTTTACAATATTGTAGTGGTTTTTGCCATACACTGACATGAATCAGCCATGGATTTACATGTGTTCCCCATCCCGATCCCCCCTCCCGCCTCCCTCCCCATCCCATCCCTCTGGGTCTTCACAGTGCACCAGCCCTGAGCACTTGTCTCATGCATCCAACCTGGGCTGGTGATCTGTTTCACCCTTGATAGTATACTTGTTTCAATGCTATTCTCTCAGAACATCCCACCCTCGCCTTCTCCCACTGAGTCCCAAAGTCTGTTCTTTACATCTGTGTCTCTTTTTCTGTTTTGCATATTGGATTATCGTTACCATCTTTTAAAATTCCATATATATGCGTTAGTATACTGTATTGGTGTTTATCTTTCTGGCTTACTTCACTCTGTAAAATAGGCTCCAGTTTCATCCATCTCATTAGAACTGATTCAAATGAATTCTTTTTAATGGCTGAGTAATATTCCATTGTGTATATGTACCATAGCTTCCTTATCCATTCGTCTGCTGTTGGGCATCTAAGTTGCTTCCATGTCCTGGCAATTATAAACAGTGCTGTGATGAACATTGGGGTGCACCTGTCTCTTTCAGATCTAGTTTCCTCAGTGTGTATGCCCAGGAGTGGGATTGCTGGGTCATATGGCAATGGGTCATATGGGTCATTGCAATGGGGCAATGGGTCATATGGGTCCAGTTTTTTAAGGAATCTCCACACTGTTCTCCATAGTGGCTGTACTAGTTTGCATTCCCACCAACAGTGTAAGAGGGTTCCCTTTTCTCCACACCCTCTCCAGCGTTTATTGCTTGTAGACTTTTGGAAAGCAGCCATCCTGACTGGTGTGTAATGGTACCTCGTTGTGGTTTTGATTTGCATATCTCTGATAATGAGTGATGTTGAGCATCTTTTCATGTGTTTGTTAGCCATCTGTATGTCTTCTTTGGAGAAGTGTCTGTTTAGTTCTTTGGCCCATTTTTTGACTGGGTCATTTATTTTTTCTGGAATTGAGCTGCAGGAGTTGCTTGTATATTTTTGAGATTAATCCTTTGTCTGTTGCTTCGTTTGCTGTTATTTTCTCCCATTCTGAGGGCTGTCTTTTCACCTTGCTTATCGTTTCCTTTGTTGTGTAAAAGCTTTTAAGTTTAATTAGGTCCCATTTGTTTATTTTTGCTTTTATTTCCCATATTCTGGGAGGTGGGTCATAGAGGATCCTGCTGTGATTTATGTCAGAGAGTGTTTTGCCTATGTTCTCCTCTAGGAGTTTTATAGTTTCTGGTCTTACATTTAGATCTTTAATCCATTTTGAGTTTATTTTTGTGTATGGTGTTAGAAGGTGTTCTAGTTTCATTCTTTTACAAGTGGTTGACCAGTTTTCCCAGCACCACTTGTTAAAGAGGTTGTCTTTTTTCCATTGTATATCCTTGCCTCCTTTGTCGAAGATAAGATGTCCATAGGTACGTGGATCTATCTCTGGGCTTTCTATTCTGTTCCATTGATCTATATTTCTGTCTTTGTGTCTTGATGACTGTGGCTTTGTAGTAGAGCCTGAAGTCAGGCAGGTTGATTCCTCCAGTTCCATACTTCTTTCTCAAGATTGCTTTGGCTATTTGAGGTTTTTTGTATTTCCATACAAATTGTGAAATTATTTGTTCTAGTTCTGTTAAAAAAAAATACTGTTGTAGCTTGATAGGGATTGCATTGCATCTATAGATGGCTTTGGGTAGTATAGCCATTTTCACAATATTGAGTCTTCCAATCCATGAACATGGTATATTTCTCCATCTATTTGTGTCCTCTTTGATTTCTTTCATCAGTGTTTTATAGTTTTCTATATATAGGTCTTTCATTTCTTTAGGTGGATATACTCCTAAGTATTTTATTCTTTTTGTTGCAGTGGTGAATGGTATTGTTTCCTTAATTTCTCTTTCTGTTTTCTCATTGTTAGCATGTAGGAATGCAAGGGATTTCTGTGTGTTAATTTTATGTCCTGCAACATTACTGTATTCATTGATTAGCTCTAGTAATTTTCTGGTAGAGTCTTTAGGGTTTTCTATGTAGAGGATCATATTGTCTGCAAACAGTGAGAGTTTTACTTCTTCTTTTCCTATCTGGATTCCTTTTATTTCTTTTTCTGCTCTGATTGCCATGGCCAACACTTCCAAAACTATGTTGAATGGTAGTGGTGAGAGTGGACACCCTTGTCTTGTTCCTGACTTTAAGGGAAATGCTTTCAATTTTTCACCTTTGAGGATGATGTTTGCTGTGGGTTTGTCATATATAGCTTTTATTATGTTGAGGTATGTTCCTTCTATGTCTACTTTCTGGAGAGTTTTGATCATAAATGGATGTTGAATTTTGTCAAAGGCTTTTTCTGCATCTATTGAGATAATCATATGGTTTTTATCTCTCAATTTGTTAATGTGGTGTATTACATTGATTGATTTGTGGATATTAAAGAATCCTTGTATTCCTGGGATAAAGCCCACTTGGTCATGATGTATGATCTTTTTAATATGTTGTTGGATTCTGTTTGCTAGAATTTTGTTAAGGATTTTTGCATCTATGTTCATCAGTGATATTGGCCTGTAGTTTTCTTTTTTTGTGGCATCCTTGTCTGCTTTTGGTATTAGGGTGATGCTGGCCACATAGAATGAGTTTGGAAGTTTGCCTTCTGCAATTTTCTGGAAGAGTTTGAGTAAGATAAGTGTTAGCTCTTCTCTAAATTTTTGGTAGAATTCAGCTGTGAAGCCATCTGGTCCTGGGCTTTTGTTTGCTGGAAGATTTCTGATTACAGTGTCGATTTCCATGCTTGTGATGGGTCTGTTAAGATCTTGTATTTCTTCCTGGTTCAGTTCTGGAAAGTTATGCTTCTCTAAGAATTTGTCCATTTCTTCCAAGTTGTCCATTTTATTGGCATAGAGCTGCTGGTAGTAGTCTCTTATGATCCTTTGTATTTCAGCGTTGTCTGTTGTGATCTCTCCATTTCCATTTCTAATTTTGTTGATTTGGTTCCTCTCCTTTTGTTTCTTGATGAGTCTGGCTAACGCCATGTCAATTTTATTTACCTTTTCAAAAAACCAACTTTTAGCTTTGTTGATTTTTGCTATGGTCTCTTTTGTTTTTTTGCATTTATTTCTGCCCTAATTTTTAAGATTTCTTTCCTTCTACTAACCCTGGGGTTCTTCATTTCTTTCTTCTCTAGTTGCTTTAGGTGTAGAGTTAGGTTATTTATTTGACTTTTTTCTTGTCTCTTGAGGTAAGCCTGTATTGCTATGAACCTTCCCCTTAGCACTGCTTTTACAGTGTCCCATAGGTTTTGGGTTGTTGTGTTTTCATTTTCATTCATTTCTATGCATATTTTGATTTCTTTTTTGATTTCTTCTATGATTTGTTCGTTATTCAGAAGCATGGTATTTAGCCTCCATATGTTGGAATTTTTAATAGTTTTTTTCCTGTAATTGAGATCTATTCTTACTGCACTGTGGTCAGAAAAGATGACTGGAATGATTTCAATTTTTTTAATTTACCAAGGCTAGATTTATGGCCCAGGATGTGATCTATTCTGGAGACGGTTCCATTTGCACTTGAGAAAAAGGTGAAGTTGATTGTTTTGGGGTGAAATGTCCTATAGATATCAATTAGATCTAGCTGGACCATTGTGTCATTTAAAGTTTCTGTTTCCTTGTTAATTTTCTGTTTAGTTGATCTGTCCATAGGTGTGAGTGGGGTATTAAAGTCTCCCACTATTATTGTGTTATTGTTAATTTCCCCCTTCATTCTTGTTAGCATTTGCCTTACATATTGTGGTGCTCCTATGTTGGGTGCATATATATTTATAATTGTGTGTGATATTTTTTGAAGATCATTTTCAGGAAGACTGAGTTCAACTTTCCATTTGCTATATTTAGATCAAATGAGACTCGTGATTGTGGACCCAAATGGAAGACACACTAATCAGTTTTTCTTTAGTCATCCTCAAGTACTTGCAAGGAATTGCCTGATGATTCTTTTCTTCTCTCCTTTGGGTAGTAAGGAAACAGCAAGTAACCTGTCTACATTGTGGATATTTTCCTGTAGGCATTGTCTTTGGGGATCAGCTTGGATGTTTTTGTCAAACAGGTGATGATACTGTGAACTATGACTGGCATTCTTCTCGTTATCCCCAAGGCTGAACTTGGAGGAAAAGCATTTGGGTCAGATTGTGTGTGCAAGCAAGAATATTACTTGTTCCCCTCGACCTCTACCCAGAACTTCATTTGGACAAATAGTGCAAACGTGAAACGTGGCCTCATGCCCTGCCAAGTACAAACTAGTACGTGCCATTGGCACTTGTCATCTACCTATAAGGATTAAATCATGTGCTATTGCAGCTGCTGATTTTTAACACCCCTGGAAAGGAACGCAGTGTGGAAGGCAGAAGTGAGGCATGATGTGAGCAGGGAAAACTGGCAGAACAAGTCTTCAGAGGGTTAGATGTTTTCAGGAGCCCATTTTATGAACCCAATTATTCTATCTCCTCATATCTAGAAAAGCATGAAAATCCTTCATGGTGATGACTGCTTCTTGTGACTCCAAGAAACCTTCATGACACTAGCAGAAAACTTCTGCAAAAAATAGGTACAGGATTACATGTACTCTCCCTTCACCAAAATCACATATGTGCCTCTTTGGAACAGCTTCTCAGAGCTATCTTATGTGCTGTCTCCTGGGCTACAGTCCTCATTTTTGCCCCCCAAAAAACTTTCTACTTTCATGTTGTGCATTTTTGAAAGTCAACACCGTGACTTTATTTTTCATGCATTCAGTTCAGTTCAGTTCGGTTGCTCAGTCGTGTCCGACTCTTTGAGACCCCATGAATCACACAGCAGGCCAGGCCTCCCTGTCCATCACCGACTCCCTGAGTTCACTCAAACGCATGCCCATTGAGTCGGGATGCCATTCAGCCATCTCATCCTCTGTCGCCCCCTTCTTCTCCTGCCCCCAATCACTCCCAGCATCAGGGTCTTTTCCAATGAGTCAACTCTTCGCATGAGGTGGCCAAAGTATTGGAGTTTCAGCTTCAGCATCAGTCCTTCCAATGAACACCCAGGACTGATCTCCTTTAGGATGGACTGGTTGGATCTCCTTGCAGTCCAAGGGTCTCTCAAGAGTCTTCTCCAACACCACAGTTCAAAAGCATCAATTTTTCAGCGCTCAGCTTTCTTCATAGTCCAACTCGCACATCCATACCTGACCACTGGAAAAACCATACCCTTGACCAGATGGACCTTTCTTGGCAAAGTAGTGTCTCTGCTTTTTAATATTTTATCTAGGTTGGTCATAACTTTCCTTCCAAGGAGTAAGCGCCTTTTAATTTCATGGCTGCAGTCACCATCCATAGTGATTTTGGAGCCCAAAAAAATAAATCTGACACTGTTTCCACTGTCTCACCATCTATTTCCCATGAGGTGATGGGACCAGATGCCATGATCTTAGTTTTCTGAATGTTAAGCTTTAAGCCAACTTTTTCACTCTCCTCTTTCACTTTCATCAAGAGGCTTTTCAGTTCCTCTTCACTCTCTGCCATAAGGGTGGTGTCATCTGCATATCTGAGGTTACTGATATTTCTCCCAGCAATCTTGTTTCCAGCTTGTGCTTCTTCCAGCCCAGCATTTCTCATGATGTACTCTGCATATAAGTTAAATAAGCAGGGTGACAGTATACAGCCTTGACGTATTCCTTTTCCTATTTGGAACCAGTCTGTTGTTTCCTGTCCAGTTCTAACTGTTGTTTCCTGACCTGCATACAGGTTTCTCAAGAGGCAGGTCAGGTGGTCTGGTATTCCCATCTCCTTCAGAATTTTCCACAGTTTATTGTGATCCACACGTCAAAGGCTTTGGCGTAGTCAATAAAGCAGAAATAGATGATTTTCTGGAACTCTCTTGCTTTTTTGATGATCCAGCGGATATTGGCAATTTGATCTCTGGTTCCTCTGCCTTTTCTAAAACCAGCTTGAACATCTGGAAGTTCTTGGTTCACGTATTGCTGATTGGAGAATTGTGAGCATTACTTTACTAGCGTGTGAGATGAGTGCAATTGTGCAGCAGTTTGAGCATTCTTTGGGATTGCCTTTCTTAGGGACTGGAATGAAAACTGACCTTTTCCAGTCCTGTGGCCACTGCTGAGTTTTCCAAATTTGCTGACATATTGAGTGCAGCACTTTCACAGCATCATCTTTCAGGATTTGAAATAGCTCAACTGGAATTCCATCACATCCACTAGCTTTGTTCATAGTGATGCTTTCTAAGGCCCACTTGACTTCACATTCCAGGATGTCTGGCTCTAGTTGAGTGATCACACCATTGTGATTATCTGGGTCATGAAGATCTTTTTTGTACAGTTCTTCTGTGTATTCTTTCATGCATTAATCACCCAATAATTTCACAACTTGATTGCAATGAGATTCCCATGAGGATAAAGCCAGGCCATGGAATGTGAGAGGAAGTGCTCTAGCCCTGTGTAGTCCTGGCATTTGGAAACATCCCCTGTGAGCCCCCAGCCTTCATCCTTTTATTGGCAAGTGTAGTAATTCAAGTACCACATTCAATTTGGAGTCACATGTTGATGATGGAAAAGGCCACTGAACAAAAGGTACCTGTGTCCCCGTTCAGTCATTCATTTCAGTTGTTCAGTCATGTCCGACTTCTTGCAACCCCATGGACTGCAGCACCCGTGGCTTCCCGTGGTCCATCACCAACTCCCACAGCGTGCTCAAACTCATGTCCATCGAGTCAGTGATGCCATACAACCATCTCATCCTCTGTCACCCCTTCTCCTCCTGCCTTCAATCTATCCCAGCATCAGGGTCTTTTCCAGTGAGTCAGTTCTTCACATTGGGTGGCCAAATTACTGGCATTTCGGCTTCAGCATCAGTCCCTCCAATGAATATTCAGGACTGATTTCCTTTAGGATTGACTGATTCGATCTCCTTGCAGTCCAAGGAACTCTAAAAGGTCGTCTCCAACACCACAGTTCAAAAGAATCGTTCTTCGGCACTCAGGTTTCTTTATAGTCAACTCTCACATCCATGAACGACTACTAGAAACACCATTGCTTTGACTAGACAGACCTTTGTTGGCAAAGTAATGTCTTTGCTTTTTAATATACTGTCTAGTTTGGTCATAGCTTTTCTTCCAAGGAGCAAGTGTCTTTGAATTTCATGGCTGTACTCAGCATCTGCAGTGATTTTGGAGTCTAAGAAAATAAAGTCTGTCACTGTTTCCATTGCTCCCCATCTGTTTTCTATGAACTCTTGGGATGAGATGCCATGATCTTAGTTTTTTGAATGTTGAGTTTTAAGCCAGCTTTTTCACTCTCCTCTTTCAGGTTCATCAAGAGACTCTTTAATTCTTCTTCACTTTCTGCATAAGGGTGTTATCACCTGCATATCTGAGGTTATTAATATTTCTCCTGGCATTCTTGATTCCAGCTTGTGCTTCATACAACCCAGTATTTCACATGATGTAATCTGCATATAAGTTAAATAAGCAGGTGACAATATACAGCCTTGCTGTACTCCTTTTCCCAGTTTGGAACCAGTCCATTGTTCTATGTCCAGTTCTAACTGTTTCTTCTTGACCTGCATACAGATTTCTCAGGTGATCTGGTATTCCCAACTCTTGAAAAATTTTCCACAGTTGTTGTGATCTTCACAGTCAATAGCTTTGGCATAATCAATAAAGCAGAAGTACACGTTTTACTGGAATTCTCTTGCTTTTCTATGATCCAACAATGTTGGCCATTCTGGTTCTTCTGCCTTTTCTAGATGCAGCTTGAACATCTGGAAGTTCATGGTTCACGTACCGTTGAAGCCTGGCTTGGAGAATTTTGAGCATTATTTTGCTAGCATGTGAGATGAGTGCAATTGTGCAGTCGTTTGAGCATGCTTTGGCTTGCCTTTCTTTGGGACTGGAATGAAAACTGACCTTTTCCAGTCCTGTGGCCACTGCTCAGTTTTCCAAATATGCTGGCATATTGAGTGTGGTCTTTCACAGCATCATCTTTTAGGATTTGAAATAGCTCAACTGGAATTCCATCACATCCGCTAGCTTTGTTCGTAGTGATGCTTCCTAAGGCCCACTTGACTTCGCATTCCAGGATGTCTGGCTCTAGATGAGTGATCATACTGTCCTGGTTGTCTGGGTCATGAAGATCTTTTTTGTATAGTTCTTCTATGTATTTTTGCCACCTCTTAATATCTTGTGTTTCTGTTGGGTCATACCATTTCTGTCCTTTTTTGTGCCCATCTCTGCATGAAATGTTCCCTTGGTATCTCTGAGATACCAAGATTCTTGAAGAGATCTCTAGTGGTTCCCATTCTACTGTTTTCCTCTATTTCTTTGCATTGATCTCTGATGAAGGCTTTCTTTTCTGTCCTGGCTATCCTTTGGAACTCTGCATTCCAATGGGTATATCTTTCCTTTTCTCCTTTGCCTTTCAATTCTCTCTTTTCTCAGCTATTTGTAAGGCCTCTTCAGACAACCATTTTGCCTTTTTGCATTTCTTTTTCTTCAGGATGGTCTTGATCCCAGCCTGCTGTACAATGTCATGAACTTCCCATCCATCGTTCTTCAGGCACTCTGCCTATCAGATTTAATCCCTTGTATCTATTTGTCATTTCCACTGTGCAATCGCAAGGGATTTGATTTAGGTCATACCAGAATGACCTAGTATTTTCGCCTACTTTCTTCATTTTAAGGGTGAATTTGGGGCTTCCCAGGTGGCTCAGATGATAAAGTGTCTGCCTGCCATGGGGGAGACTGAGTTTGATGCTCGGATCAGGAAGATCCCTTGGAGGAGGAGATGGCAACCCACTCCAGTACTCCTATCTGGAAAATTCCATGGACAGAGGAGCCTGGTAGGCTACATTTATATCCGGTGGTAAAGAGTCAGACACGGCTGAGTGACTTCACTACACTTCACTTTGGCAATAAGGAGTTCATGATCTGAGCCACTGTCTGCTCCTGGTCTTGTTTTTGCTGACTGTGTAGAGCTTCTCCATCTTTGACTGCAAAGAATATAATCAAACTGATTTCAGTATTGACCATCCGGTTATGTCCACGTGTAGAGTCTTGTCTTGTGTTGTTGGCAAAGGGTGTCTGCTGTGACCAGTGTGTTCTCTTGGCAAAACTGTTAGCCTTTGCCCTGCTTCATTTTGTACTCCAAGGCCAAATTTGCCTGTTATTCCAGTTATCTCTTGACTTCATACTTTTGAATTCTAGAGGGTGGGCAGAAGACAACTGGTTACAGGAGGGTGTGGGGGGCGTTGCTGACAAAGTGAAAGGTTGTAGCCGCCATGAGACTATTGGCTGTGCCTCCATGAGAGTACTGGCTGTCTCTAATGATTTGGGGGCGGGGGATCGGGTGGGGTGGGGTGGGGTGGGTGTGGGGTGGTGGCTGCGTGCGTTGCAATCAAGGCGGAGTCCAGTGGTGGCCAGGAGACTATCGGCTGTGGAACAATGGGAGGGCGTTGCGCACCAAGTGAAACACAGAGGCAGCCATGACACTATGGCTCTGCTGCGATGGAGGCGGGCGTTGCGCAGAAGGACCGCGGCTGCTAAGTGACTATTCACTGTGGGCCCGGCTGGAGCGTTGCTCATGGGTCGAATCCCGCGAGGGCTAGGAGATGATTTGCTGTGGGGTGATGGGAGAGCGTTTGCAGAACAAAGTGGAACACAGTGGTCGCTATGAGACTATTCGCTGTGGGACTGTGGGAGGGCGTTGGGCACAAAGTGGAACGTGGTGGCCGCGATGACACTGTCCGCTCTGGGCCGATGGGAGGGTGATACCCGGCACTGGCGATGGGAGTACAGCCCATGCGACCTTGTGACAGCGTGAGGACAAAGTGAGCGCGGGGATCAGCGAGGAGACAGTTGTTTATGGACCGACGGGAGGGGATGCGCGCACAGGAGGACCCGCCGTTGCAATGAGACTTTGCTAGGGGACAGTGGGAAAGAGCAGAGCTCCAAGGTAAACCCGGCTGTGGTGATGAGACCTTGGGCGATGGGAGTGTGGCACAGCTTTGAAGAAAAGTGAAAGACCACGGTGGAGTCGGGACTACTGGCGATGGGAAGACAGGACAGCGTTGTTGTGCATGAAGGGAAAACCAGCGGCCGTGAGCCTAGAGGCGATGAGACCGTGGGCGGGAGCTGGACACAAAGGGGTAATCGGCGGTGGCTTTGAGACTTTGGGCTTTGAGAAGAGTGGACGGCGGTGCGGACAAAGTGAAAGCCAGCACCGGCGATGAGACATTTGTCCATGGGACGCTGAGAGGGCGTCGCGCACAGTGGGAAACACTGTGGCCGCGATGAGACAATTGGCAGCTGGACGATGCGAGCGCGGTGCGCACAAAGGGGAACCTGGCGCTGGCGAGGAGACAGACGCTTGGCTAAGCCACGATGGGAAGGCGTTGTGCAGAAAGTGAAACACGGTGGTGGGAGGAGACCTTGGGCGATGGGAGACTGGGACTGCATTGAAAGAAAGTGTAACCTGGCGGCGGCGATGAGCCTGTAGGGAATGGGTCGGCGCGAAGGCGATGCGCGCACAGCAGAACCTGCTGTGGGATGACACTGTGAGTGTCTGCGCTGGGAAGTCAGAGGGCGTCGCAGACAAGTGGAAAACAGCGGAGGCGGTGAGAATACTGGCGATGGGACCATAGAACCGCGGTGTGGACAAAGTTAAACCCGGCGGTGGGGGTGAGCCTATGGGCGATGGGAGATGGGAGGGCCTTGAGCAGGAAGAGGAGCAGGTGGCATCGGTGAGACTATAGGCTTAGAGCCATTCTGGACAACGTGAGAAACAGCCAAGGCCATGGGACAGGCTATGGGACCCGGGGAGTGTGTTGCCCACAGAGGAGAACTCAACGGTGGCCAGGGGCCAAAATAACCATGGGACGGTTTGGGGGGACTTCCTGGGGGTGAGACAGAGTGTGGCCACCACCTGGGCAAGTGACCAGGAAACAGTAGCTCCTGGAATGCTCTGGAACTTTCAGAGTGTCTTTCAAGGATTCGGCCTTGAAGTGTGGGAGTTGAGTATTGAATAGCTGAAACGTAGGAATATTTTTAAAACACAGCAGTTTATTTTTTAAATAATTTTATATTTAATTAATATATTTACTTCAAAATATTTCACGTTTCCAATTTTATAATAAATATATATAAGGTATTTAAAATATAATTTTGTTTAACAATAGCATTTTAATAAACATTATTTAAACTAAATTTTCTTTGTGTTAAAACAAGTATTTAATATACTTTTACATTTCTAGTTTTAATGGATTTAAACTTGATAATATTTTCATGATTACTTTTCACTTACTTTTAATTGAGAGAATTACCATGTTTGACAATTTCTAGTGACCCCGTGATAGTCTTAAGTAATTTTTAACTCATGTTCCTGAAAGCTCTTTCCGAGGACTACATTGTTGGAAATCAGGCTTGGAGTCAACAAGCAACTAAGGACATTTAGAAGGTCAGAATTTTTCATTTACTTTAGTAAGAATTTTATAAACTGTATGGAATCTGCCCGTATTTTATTGGCATCAAGAAGGCTTACTTCGTAAGACTCTCAAATGTAAGGTGATGTACATTTCTGCCCAATTAAAAAAAAGAAAGTAAAACACACCACATCATATCAAGGAGCCCTACAACATGAGCTGTCTGGTGCATTTAAAGAAGTGAAGGAGACAAGAGCAGGTAAACTGTATGGGTACATGGAGAGTATGCTTATACCTTGGGCATTCCACATATCTTCCTTCTGTTTTAAATTCCTCAAAGGCAGGGGCCAGAATCTCTACCAATCTGCAGGCTTGTTTTGCAATGAATGTCTCCAAGGTGCTCTGCAATTTTTAATATGTGTTGTCACATAAATCAAGTTGACATTAAAACTGCCACATTGACTCTTGTTTCATAAATAATTTATTTCCCATATAAAAGGTTAAATAAATAAATAATGAATAAATCAATTTAAAAATAGCTTACAGTCTTTAACTGTCCATTGAAATCCAGTGTTCGCATTGTCAGTTACTTCAAGAGCCTCTGCTGGCTGAAGAGTCTCATGTCAAAGTCACATTGTCCATTCCCAGAGCCACAGGTGGGAGATGTTCAGTCACGGAGGTACCCTGTTAGGCTCTTCAGGAAAGAAAAGTTCGTGAGTATTTGCACTCGCACGACTGTCCAGGCACAGCTGTTGTACTCCATGGACTTCAGGTACTGCCCAAGGTTGAAGTAATATTTCTTCAGGTGAAGAACGGTCATGTCTCCCATAGTGAAGTTTTTCTTCTGCATGATTTCCTTCTGGATTGGCTCCAGATGATCCATCTGCCCTTGGAGTTCCACAAGGAGGTCCTCAACGATGGTCTCAGACCAGCCAGTGCTGGAGAAGTCTCTGGTGAGAATTCCGAAGATCTGCTGGAGCATCTCATAGATGACCAATACGGCATCTTCCTTCCGGAACTGCTGTGCTTGCCTCATCTCCTCAGGAACCTGGAAGTCCATCCTGACCTCGAGGCAATGTTGAGGAGTTGAAGGTAACTGCCGCAGGAGTTTCTGACACACCGCAACGCTCCTCCTTTGCTGAAATCGAAGCAAGCTGTAGTTCATGGAGAGAGCTGTGGTGGAGAAACACAGCAGGAGAGCCATCTGGAGGAGGCACCGGTAGGTCATGATGAAAACAGGCACAGGGCTACCTGTTCTGCTAGTAGATGCTGAAGCTGAGTCTTCAACCCTTTGCAGAGTGAATGTCCTTCCTCCCTAAGTGTAGGCTACTTATACAGGATTGGCCTCCATTCTTTCTATTTGAGAGGAATTTCCCACTTTCAATTCTCCCTTTCAGTTTTCCTGTGTCATTTAAATTATTAGTTGCCTCCAAAACTGTTTTTGTTTAATCTCCTTGCTATTTCAATTTACATATATCACGGGGAAGAAAGATGTACAAACTGAGAATTTCTAATGTTTTTTAAAGTTTCAATGAATTGCTGAATGTTAAAGAAAAATATGAGCCAAATCTTTTGAACCAGATTATTACAGGATTCTTTCATTTGGAACAGATTTTTCTTTTTCTCTTTTCATATTATGAGATTTGGGGAGAGAGGGCCTTGTTTGTAAGAGAGTTTTCTTTTTCATAAGATTAGGTTTAATTCTCAATTCTGCTATTACCAAACAATAATACCTGCAGTTTATGATTTTAGAAAAGACACTTATTTTTTCTATCTATAAGAGAATAATGTTAAACTAAGTTGATGAAAATTAAATACATGTTATATGCATGATTTAGATTAAAAACATACAGTTAATGATTTTTAAAATGACACATTTTTTTCTATCTAAAATAAAGTGATGTTCCTAGAGGGGTGGGAGGGGGGGGGAGGTTCCAGAGGGAGGGGATATACGTATACCTTTAGCTGTTTCATGTTAATATATAGCAGAAACCAACACAGTATTGTAAAGCAATTATCACTCAATTAAAAATAAATATATTTAAATAAAAAGAAAAAATAATGTATATAAAAAGCAAAATAGAATGTTAAAGTAAGTTGATCTGAACTTTTTGGAGGCCTTAGCCATAAGCAGCAAGACATCACATAACTTTACCAACTTTGTTGTTGTTTTTAGTCGCTAAGTCGGGTCCAACTTTTTGCGACCCCGTGGAATGCAGCATGCCAGGTTTCCCTGTCCTTCAGTACTGGAGTTTGTTCAAACTCATTATCACTTCATGGCAAATAGATGGGGAAACAATGGAAACAGTGACAGACTTTATTTTCTTGGGCTCCAAAATCAGTGCAGATGGTGATTGCAGCTAGGACATTAAAAGACCACTTCTTTTTATATGAATGTGCAATTTAAATTTTTCTGGAGGCCACATCAGAAGAGTAAAAAGAAACTAGTTAAAGAGTAAAAAGAAAATAGTTAATTTTAACAGTATATTTTATTTAACACAATATATCTAAATGTTATCATTTCAACATAAACCAGTATAAACTTATTAATGAGATAGGTACATTCTTCTTTTCCATAGTGCCTTCAAAATACAGGACATACTTTCAGTCATAGTACAGCTCAGGCTGGACTAGTCAAGCGCCCAGTTGACCACATGGGTTGTTGGCTCCATGGTGACCAACACAGCTCAAGATGGAGGGAGCAGTAGGAAAACAAGATCAATATTAAAAATCAATGACCTCTCTTTATATGAGCAATTAAAAGTTGGAAGATGACATTTAAAAAATGATACCATTGACAACATAAAAAGTCTACTACTGAGAAACTGTCATAGCCGGAGGTCCTTAAGAAGAGGTGGCCATTAAAGGTAATGGGGCATGCTAAATGACATCCCAGAACAGAAAAAGAACATTAGGTAAAAAACTAAGGAGATCTGGGAATTCCCCAGAGACCTATTGGTTGGGACTCTATGCTTTCAGGGCAGGGGGCCCGAGTTCCATCCCTGATCATAGAACTAAGATCCCACAAGTCTCACAGCCAAAAATAAGAAAATAAATAAAAAATTGCCGCAACCAGAATGTGTGGGGAGGGGGAGGAGAGACATTAGGGAGTTCTTAATAAAGTGTAGACTAGTTAATTTTTGTTAATATTTGTGACTGGCCTGGGTCTTTGTTGCAGCAGGTGGGCTTCCTCTGTTGGAGCAAGCCTGGGCTGCTCTCTAGTGGAGGTGCTCGGGCTTTGAACCATGGAGCTTTCTCCCGCTGCCGAGCACAGACTCTAGGGCTCGGGCGCAGTAGTTGTGGTGCGCAGGCTGAGTTGCCTCACAGCACATGTTATCTTCCCTGACCAGGGTTGGAAGCCGTGTCCCCTGCATTGGCAGGCAAATTCTTAACCACTGGACCACCAGGGACGTTCTAGACTTTAATCCTTTTTAATATAGCATTGACAGGACAAATTACCTTCACTTTTGGCCTCGAAGTACAAGTCTATAATTGAAATTTGATTCAAATTAGATGGCAGAAACTAATGCAAAATAGAAGCTTTCTCTGTTACTTTGAGCTTGTCTTTTTTTTCATCTTGATCATTCATAAGGATTAAAGAACTTGTCCAACTAATTCTTCTGAGTGAGCAAAAATGTGTAAGCATGTGATGAGGTGGTCAGCATCAGTGAGAAGGGAATACAGAGTCTACAATAGGAGACTGCCAAGGCTGCCTCCTACTGAGACTCACAGTGTCATTTAGTGAGCAAATAGTTATTTAGCAAAAGTTTCTTAACCACTTCATAAGCAAACAAAAGAAGCAAATGCTACCAATTGATTGGACTATTTTTTTTAAAATTTTTATTAGTTGGAGGCTAATTACTTCACAACATTGCAGTGGGTTTTGTCATACATTGACATGAATCAGCCATGGAGTTACATGTATTCCCCATCCCGATCCCCCCTCCCACCTCCCTCTCCACCCGATTCCTCTGGGTCGATTGGACTATTTTTAAAATGCCTCTCAATAAAGTTTTGCTACAGGCTTGATTATATATTTTTCACACTCTTTCTGAGGTTTTTTCCCAACATATTTATTATTTACTGTTGTTGCAAGAATGAATGAAACAGTTTTTTCATTACATTTTCTACTTTTAATGGACTAGGTTTTCCTTGCATTTTCATACACAAACATATCAAAATAATCTTGGGTTTTAATCTGGATAACTTTACAAACGCTATATCTAAAAGTATTTCGTTGGATTTTCAAAATTTTAAATAAACGTATATGTCTGCAAATAAAAATTTTAAGGGACTGAAAATGTCAAGTGTGATGATCATATAGAGCAACTGCTATTTGGTGTATAAATTTGTACTTTAAAAAACACTTTGTAGCATAGTTGAAATATGCATAGCCTATGATCTAGAAAGTCCAGCAATCACCCTGGAAAAAAATCAAGTGAATATGCTTCAGGATATAAGTAAAGAATATTTATACCAGCACTATTCATAATAGTACCAAACACAAAACAACCTAAATATCCCTTAAAATGGCGTCAATAAATACGTTGTTATCTATGCTTATAATAGGTTTGTTAATAACACGATGTAAGAAACACAATGCTTGCACAAACATAGTAGTGAGTAAGAGAAACTCAACACAAAAGAAAACACATGCCATTTGTATAAATGTATACAAAATTTAAAAATAGGCCAACCTAAACTGGAGACATTTTGCCTGTGAAGCTTCAGGACCACGATGGAAAGTCCGTCTGCAGCCTGAGGCAAGAGGGTGTCTTCGCACCTTCCAGCTGCGGCCTGGCTCTCACCCTCTCTCAGCACCTGAGGCTGACTCTGCCCAGGCCGGGGTTGCCCTGTGCTCACAGCTGACAGCTGGCGGCCAGCGCGCCTCCTCAGCCTCCCACCGGGTGTGGAGATGGACAATGTGCAGAGAGATCTGAGTGCCCCTGGTTGCAGTCATCTCTCTTCTCCTTTCTCACACCCTGGACATCTTGTCGCAGGCCTTGGATAGACTCATTGCCCATTTTTTTTTTTTTTTGCTCACTTCAGGATGCAGCTGGAACTAGGTACTTGGCTGAAGGCCTCTCAGCCTAGCTCTCCTAACTCCTCCAGAACATATCCAACCAGAGGATCCTACATCTGCACCCGTGTCACTCTCAGAACGCTCCCATCAGAAGGTCGATGTCCCAGGAACAGTCGGGAGCAGCTCATGACTTGTTTTCACTGTTTGCTGCCAGGACCCGCTGCTGCTGGACACTCAGCCTGGCCCTTTCAGAACATGCCCGTCTGCATCAAGGCTGCATTAACTTCAGATCGTAGCCCGTTCTCTGAGTCGGACTTTAGTTCTCAGAATCACTGTCAGGGGTTCAGTGAGTCAGGGCAACCTAAGTTTGAGAAAACAGTTAAAAGGACAACACATTAGCCGCAGCTGCTGAACAAGCCTCAGAGTCCGCCCTCTGCTGACACATGAGAAAGTCCCACTGTGTGGGTTCTGGGTTAATTTCCTGTCTGAAGCAGTTTCGGAATCTGCTTTAAAGTGAAACAACCCAAAGCAAAGCCATCTACATACTTAAAACCGACAAGTGACTTGAGTTTTGTTACATCATCAGAGATTGTATAATGAACCCCAGAAGGCAAAAATAGCAATGAAGCTGATGCAACAAGTGAAAAGGAAACTAAATGCAAGCTGCCAAACGGGATTTCAGGATCCAGGCTGGGAATCCCCTCTGGCCCGGCCTCCTGGCTGGGTTGAGTGCACAGGGCAGAGCATCCTCCTGACTGTCTCCCAGACGCCTGTGTCTTCCTGGCTGAAACTCTGAGCTCCTAAACTCCAGGGAGAACCAAGAATCCAGTGAGGGTGGGGGTGAGTCCTTGTAGGCAGCTGGGCTGTGTGCCACGTAGGAATGTTTCCGTCTAGAACTCTGGGTATTGTTGCAACAGGCTTGGCCTCGTCATCCCAGTGAATGGCTATTTCTCCTCTCACTGTGCAGTGAGTGAGCTGCAGGAATCTGTCTCTGAACAGCTCTCTGGGAACTGCCTCATCTTCCTGACCACAGACCCAGAATGTCAGAAAATAATCTAACCAGATTCAAATAGAAGAGTTAATGTAAGGAGCACTTGGGAAGTGTCTGGTACCATTCTGAACATGTGCTATGAATTAAAACAATTAATCTTAACCACATTATCATGGTGTGATTTTATGAGTATCTTAGTTTTGCAGTTAAGACATAATGCACCAATTTACAGCTAGGCAGTCTATTTTTATGTACTAATAAAGAAAAATCTTAAAGATCTATTTGCAAGTAAATATAAATAAATGAGAAACTGAAATATATGAAAAATTGATATTTATGTGATATTCATTAGTATGTCCATATGTATAGATTTATTAACTACATATAGAAATGTCTAGAAGGATGCCCATTAAATTGTTAACAGTATAGGATTAGAGTGCATCCTCTTAGATGTCAAGGGTAGGCATTCCTTTGTGTGAATTATTTAAAAGTTTAACAATGACATGTGTGGTTCATATATATAGATAAGCTTAAGAAACGCTCTTCTTTAGAGTCACATTTATCATGGCAGCTGCTGGTTGTCACATCTCTGAGCTGTCTCTGCAATCCCCAGCCTGCCTTGTTCTTCTTGCCTCCATTTCAACAGTTTGGAAGACTGTTTTCTCAGGAGTGGCCAAGTATGGAAAACTTACTCTCCCTTCCACATCCTACTCCAGGATCCTAGATTCCACATATGCAGATTGACCTCCCATGATGTATGTGGTTTTCCATTAATCCTTGAAGGCACTCCGGTTCTTATAGGCCCCAAGCAGGCAACTGTGTCCTTGACCTGGGCTTTTCTCCAGTCATCTCCCTCCATCCTCTAATCTATTTCTCAAGAATCACATTCAATCCATCCTCAAAATGTCACCAAAAGTGGGTAATCCCGTTCGCACTTTATTCAGGTGACTTCAGTATAGGTTTATCTTCAAGGATCATCTTTGGGTTAGATTTCAGTCAAAGGTGTGTGCAAGTCAATTTGTTTGTTTCAAATTACTTTTATTTTCTCTACTGAGAAACAAGAATAGTCTTATACAATATAGTACAAAACAAATATCTTATGAATGATAAAGATTTAAATGCTATGAAGGGCCTAAATATTTCTGATAATTTAAATAAATAAATAAATATTACAACTTTTTAAGATATGGAAAATGGATTCTGAAATCTGTTTTAAACAGTTATGGTAAGAAAACTTTTAACATATATTTAAATAATGCCATATATTAGCTATCACTTATATTTCATCTGACACAAAAATAGAGTTAAAGGTTGCACTTTGAGTCTTAGAAAATAGCTATGTAGTTGACCAGATGAACTGTTTTCAGATTCAATGTCTTCTTTATTTCCTGAGTTTCCCAATGAGCTTGTTGGCCAAGACCAAGCTCCTTCTGATTTCCACGCTGACAACCTCCCAGGCACAGCGGCTGTATTCTTTCTCTTTGAGATACACACTGATTCGCTGGAAGTAACTCTTCCCAGCCAATCTGGAGTTCTCACTCCCTAGAGGTGAGTGTTCCGTCGACCTTCCCTCCCTCAGACACGTGTCCAGCTCCTCCAGCTGCTGATCAAGTCCAATGAGGAATCTGTCCAGGAGGCTCTCGTCCGGACCCAGAGAAGAGCCCGAGGTGCTGAAGAGCTGGGAGGTCTGCAGGCGCAACTCATGCTCAACAGCTGCGGCTTCTGTCTCCTCAGCCTGGCCCGTCCTCCAGGGTCTGAGGAGATCTGGTCAGTCCTGTCCCTCAGACGGGACACCGTGGACACGCTCTCAATCTGACTCCAGCGTGTGAAGCTTTCCAGATTGCCATGACTCGCGGGCAGCTCGCAGCCCAGGGTGCACGTGGGGCTGGAGCAGAGCATCCCCAGGGCCAGCGACACGGGGAGGGCCACGGGGATGCTGGGGGCTCTGCAGGGCTGCCTGGAGGGAGGTCTAGGCAAGTTCTGAGGACTTGGGGAGATGGGCGGCTCTTAAAGAGTGAGAAGAGAAACTTTCCTTTTCTGGGTTGTTCCACATTCTGCCCATTCCTTTCTTTTTCTACTCTTTGTAATGAAATGAATTATAAATGCTCATTTTTGCCATGAGTGCCTGGTGGGGGGGGCACATCAAATCATGCTTTCCACTGTAGTTGATAGCCACACAGCCGTATATTATGCTTCTCACACCTGTTAGTTGTTCTTGGGGAGAAGAGTTTGGTCAAAGTCAGAGAAGGCAGCAATATTCATACAGTATATATATGGTGGCTTTTCCAGGTCACCAAGAAATATTCAGTATAAAAAGAGCTTATAAGAGGAAAATTTTGACTTCTCTCATTTTTTTCTTTATTTACCCTTTTCTCCCTTCTTTAAAAAATATTCATGTGTGTATGTACCTTTCCGATATCACCTGAGTTGGCCTTAAGCTCACTGGAGACATTATAGGGAACAGTATCACTGATATCATTTGTTAAAAATTGATTATGTTGCAACTGTAATCTGCAAGGCACTTTTTTAGGTGCTGATTGTCCTAAAAAATTCAAGTTTGCCTTGTTTATTTCTCTTCCTCCTCTACCACGACAATATTTCACAGGAAACTTTGCTTCAGTCACTGTGTGATAATACAGATAATCTCATCTCCTTAGATATTTCACTGGGAAGTGATAACCTACCATACACTCAGGGACACTGAGGTTGCAATTATATTCAAACCTTGTAATGACATGTCTTTACCAATTCTGTAAGGTACAGATAACTTTTAAGAATATTAATGGCAGAAGTTTTTACAGGCAGCCTCTCAGCCAAGTGTTGTTAATAAACATTTCATTAATTTTCACAGCTTCCCTATGAGATAATTACTATAATTACTGACATGTTTGCAAATAGGGAAACTGAAAACTCAGAGAGATTACTTAACTTGCTAACAGTCAGGATTAACTGCATAAGTGGTACTTGACCACTAAACTATTCTGCCTCCATGTTATTCTTCATTAACCTTACGCATTTTCCTTTAGCTACACTGCATACAATTGTACTTAAGTAATCCATCTATGTAACATTTGACTGCCCTGAGAGACTGTAAGCTCCCTAAAGGCAGTAATGCAACATGTGGAGTGTCAGCAAGGTGTCTGTCCCAGAGGAAGTGCACAGAGGGTTCTCTGTCCCACTAAGGCATGTCCGACTCTCTTTGATCCCATGGACTATGGCACACCAGGCTTCCCTGTCCTTCTCTATCGGTCAGAGTTTGCTCAAATTCATGTCCATTGAGTCAGTGATTCGTTCCCATCATCTCATCCTCTGTCGCCCCCTTCTCTTCCTGCCCTCAATCTTTCCCAGCACCGGGGTCTTTTCCAATGAGTGGGCTCTTCCCATCAGGTGGCCAAAGTATTGGAGCTTCAGTTCTGTCCCAGAGCCAGTTCTAACAGAACTATACATACGAAAGCTTTAGTAGACTTAGTATTTGAAGACTGTTTCAGAAAATGACAATCTTCTGAAAACTTAGATAGTAAGAGTAATTTAAATGGATTTTTTAACTTTCTGGATAATTTCTCAAAATATTGCCTCAGATGGGAACAGAGTCTCTCAAAGTTGTTGCTAAATTGCCATAGTCAGTCAGGCTCCTCCTGTACATCTCAGCCAAACACCATTTCAGATGTAGGACTGGAACTTAGCAAGTTCAAAGGGAACTGTGTACTCTTCATTTGTAGTGTGAAGATTGTAATGTCCCTGGAATGAGTGAATGGCACTTTTGTGACCAACAATAGGAACTGGAGAGGAAGAACTTTCTAAGTATCCTTCCATGACAGGAAGCACATAGTCAGAGCAGCCAGCTCAGTCCAGAGTTTAGACAGTGGACATGGGGGCACAATTGTCTGGTTTGATGTCACAGCTCCAGCCTGCACTGGCTATGTGACCTTCAGCACTCTGGTTTTCTCCTTTTATATGGAACTGATAATCACATCTGTTTCACTGGCTAGTTGTGAAGACTGTAGGATGTAACGTACTTCTGACAATGTCTGGACATATAAGCATTCAGTATCTGTTAGCTATTCCCACGAGGCAGAAAATTCAAACATCCAACTATGGAAACTGGATAGAATTTCATTGAGAGGACCTGCTTCCCTTCCTTTAATTCTCAGCTCACTGCTCAACATTATTATATCTAATCGCATCTCTTGCGTGAACATGACTTCCTGTCCAAATCACTTACATCTAGTAGCTTCCAGGTGTCAGGCGAGTATATGCTCCTCAGTTCTTTGTCTCGTCACAACAATAATTTGGAGTGACAGACATTGAAGACCTCTGAGTGGGTCACAGCTCTTGGGTCTTGGGCAGACCAGTGTTATAGCTCTTAAATAAATCAGTGTTACGGCTCAGTGTTACAGTTCTATTTTATTTAGATAGAAGCAGGAAAATCCATCTTCGAGGTGTGAGGACACATCGACCCAAAGACGGGAAGAGAAGAGCGCCCCATTGCGTGGGAGAGAGAGAGAGAGAAGAGGGCTTTGCCTCCCCTTTTTATATGTTTCTCTGTCCCTGGGCCTGTCTTATGTAAATTGGGCCAGCCAGGATTGTTGTTTGTTTTACCTGAGGTTCTCGCTCCGGTCCTTGGACCTTCCTTGTTTTATTTTCGTGGGCTTTTCCCTTCCAGGTCTTTTAGCCACTGCCATTCTGGACTCCTTTTCCATATTCTAACTACCTAACATTCCCGCCTCAAGAGATGGGAGGCCCAGTTCTTTGGGAATAGGGCCATCGAGGTCTCTCTGGCTACTTCCTGCTGAACTGGGATGGCGAGGGGCGTTGGGCCTCCCCCTCTTGCTAATCTCAGGCCTCAGAGTCCTTATAGCGGTGTCCATCTAAGGGTGACTGATGTTTTCCATGGTTGGCTATAGTTCTACATCTTTGTTGAACTGGCACTGCATGTCATAGCTTGACCTGGGCAGAGACAAGACAAGTTAGACAATTGACAGTACATGGAACAATCATAAGCAGCATCAGTATGGCATAACAAGGACTAGTAGGGACATTAGCCAATTTTAAATTTACATCACCAGGATGGTTCAAGTCCCTCCTTGTTCAGAGATCAGAAGATCTATCTCCTGTCTGTTTTGTAGTATAATGTCTGCCAAGCTCTGTTGGCTCTTTAGAGCTGTCTTGAGAAATCTTATCCCCAAAGACCAGATTTTGGGGTTGTTAGAATGGCACTCATTTCTAGTCCTGAATAGGTATCTGAGATCTCCCAGGGGCTCACAGGTGTATTGAGTGTCCTCTTCTGTTTTCTTCCATGGCTTGACTCATGAGTAGTGAATCCAGGAGTCATGTCCCGGCACCTTGACCGCTGTGGGAGTAGAAAGTGTTACAGGGTGGGGGCCCTTCCATGTGGACTGGAGTTGAGCCTTTGGGGACCCATCTTTCCAGACTTTAGTTAGGACTTGAGTCCCTGGAGCATATAGTGGTGAGTCCTTAGAGTCTTTTGGGTCCTGGTTCATACCCCACAAGCGTATGTCCTGTTGGAATTGCCCAATGGCCATGGTATAAGACTGGAGGGTCTGAAACTCTGGATCTAGGAAGAGGTCATTGACATAAACAAAAGGTCTCCCATATAGCATCTCATAAGGACTAAAACCAACCTGTTCCTTAGGGGCAATACGGGTATGGAGGAGTGCTATTGGTAAAGCCTCCTTGCATCCCAGGGAGGTCTCTTGGATTATCTTTTTTATCGCTGATTTTAAGAATTGGTTGGCTCTTTCTACTTTTCCTGAAGACTGAGGCCTCCAGGCACAATGGAGATAATAAGTAATGCCCAATGCTTTAGAGACTCCTTGGGTGATCTTAGAAGTAAATGATGTCTCATTGTCACTTTGTAATGACCTGGGCAGACCAAACCTTGGAATGATTTCATGGAGCAGTTTTTTTACCACCTCCTCAGCCTTCTCAGTCTGGGTGGGAAAGCCTTGAATCCATCCTGTGAATGTATCTATCATGACTAATAGGTATTTATACCCTTGAGAAACTGTCATCTGGGTGAAGTCCACCTGCCAGTCCTCTCCTGGTTAGGCCCCACGTCGTTGGATGGGCTGGGCCAGCTGGGGTCTTCAAGCTCCTTGGGGGTTGTTTAATTGGCAAGTGGGACAAGAGGAGACCACTTGTCTTATGGTTGTTTGGAAGCCTGTTCCTCTGAAAGACCTTTCCAGTAATCTTTGGAGGGCCTCTTCTCCTAAATGAGTGGTGGCGTGTAAGGAGTTAACCAACTTCCATTGGAGGTTCCCAGGCAGAAAAAGGAGCCCCTCCTTTTGGAACCACCCCATATGATCGTCTTGAAAGCCCTCACTTTTAGCTTTAAGAGTCTCACCTTCAGTATATGAAGGAGTTTCTGGCAAATTAGTCAGTGGAACTAAGGTGGCAACCCCTATTAGGTCATTGGTCTGTAACGCTGCTTTCTTAGCTGCCTGCTCAGCTGCTTGGTTCCTTCGTGCCGCTTCAATGCTCCCTTTTTGGTGTCCTTTACAGTGGGAGACTGAAACCTCAGTGGGCAGATGGACTGCCTCTAAGAGTCTAAGGATTTGATCACCATATTTGATTGGGGACCCTCGGGTGGTCAAATGGCTCCTTTTTTTCTAAATAGCTGCATGTGCATGTAGCACCAGAAAGGCATACTTGGAGTCAGTATAAATGGCTATTCTTTTTCCTTTTCCCAGCTCTAAAACTCGAGTCAGGGCTATGAGCTCAGCTAATTGGACTGAAGTACCTGGTGGCAGAGGCTTAGCCTCTATGATCTCAAAATTGGAGACTACTGCATATCTGGCTTTTATTTTTCCATCCAAGACAAAGCTGCTTCTGTCAGTGTATCAGATTTCCTCAGGATTGGTCAGAGGATCTTCTGACAATCCCTCTTGGGGTTTTGTCCAGTGGTCCAAGGTTTCTAGACAGGAGTGAAAGGGGAGAGAGCCCTCGGGGGTAGGCAGGAGGGTGGCTGGGTTAAGAACCTCACAAGGGGATATAGTGAGGCCTGGATTTTCCATCAGTATTACTTGATATCTGAGGATTCTCTGATCAGACATCCATAAATGGCCTCTCCAATTTAGGAGTTGTTTTACTTGGTGGCTGGTAAAAATAGTTAGTTTGCCCCCAAAGGAGAGTTTTAAAGCATCTTCTATCATGATTGCAATAGCTGCAAGATTTCGAAGGCATGGGGGTCAGCCTTGGGCAGTCGGATAAAGTCTCTTGGATAAGTAAGCTACAGGCTGGGGCTCAGATCCCAACCTTTGAGTTGACACACCCAAGGCTATTCCCTCTCTTTCATGGACATAAAGTTGGAATGCTTTTTTTGGATCTGGCAACCTCAAGGCAGGTACCTGAGTTAAGGCCTGTTTTAGCGTAGCCTCTGCCTTCTTTTGAGGAGTTCCCTACATTAGTGGGATTGAATCATCTCGTCCCTTTAAGCTTTTATATAAGGGCTGGGCAAATAGACCATAGTTGGGTATCCAGATTCTACAGTACCCAGTTAGCCCCAGGAAAGCTCGCAATGAGTCGTGGGGGAGGGCAACTGGAGGATTCCTTGTACCCGATCAGAGGACAGCCTCCTAGACTGTGTAATCTGAACTCCCAGGTAAGTGACCTTTGTCTTGACCATCTGTGCCTCAGCACGGGAGACTTTAGAACCTGAATTGCATGTTGTTGGGCACTTTTCTCATCTGGAGAGCAGATTAGTAGGTCATCTACATATTGTAATATTTTCCCATTAGGTCCCAGGTCCAGATCTAGGAGATCCCAGCTAAGGGCCTGTCCAAACAAGTGGGGGCTATCTCTGAACCCCTGAGGTAATCCTGTCCAAGTCATCTGTTGGTGTTTTTCTCCTGGGGCCTCCCACTCAAAGGCAAAAAGATATTGGGATTCTTTAGCCAGTGGTATGCAAAAAAATGCATCTTTGAGATTCAAGACTGTAAACCACCGGCACTGGGTGGGATTTCTCCCAGATTACATAGGGATTAGGTACTGTGGGATGGAGGGGGACTACAGCTTCATTTATGATCCAGAGATCTTGAACCATTTGCCAGGTTCCGTCCTTTTTCTTTACTGAGAGGATTGGGGTGTTACATGGAGAATTGGTGGGGACCAATAGCCCACAAGCAAGGAATTTATTTATTAAAGGCCGTAGTCCCTCCTGAGACTCTCTTTTTAGAGGATATTGTTTCCCAGAGGAAACCTAGTGGGATCTCGGAGGACAATGATGATCGGTTCAGCTTGGTGGGTTCGTCCAGGAATCCCCTGGTCCCACACCTGGGGGTTAATTTTGTCCTCCCATAGTCTTTGTTCTCTCTCTGTTGGAGGTGTAATGAGTTCCTCAGTAGTAACCAGAAGCTGTAGGGCCCTAGGGGCTGAAAAGCTTCCCATCACAAGGGTGGTCCCCAGTTTAGTGAGTATGTCTCTTCCCATTAAGGGAGGAGGACACTCAGGGGCCACCAGGAACTGGTGGGAGAATATCTGTCCATCCCAGCAACAAAGAAGTGCTGGGGTGAATCTTCTAGTAGTTGCTTTTCCTGTAGCACCCAAAATGGTACAGGTTTGGGAGGAGGAGGCTCTGGAGTAGGAGATCAAGACAGAGTAGGTAACCCCTGTGTCGACCAAGAAATTCTCTGACCTACCTGCCACATCCAGTCGCACCCTTGGCTCCAGCCCCGTGATGGTTATCTGTGACAGGCGGGCTGGCTGGAGCGGGCCGCTTCAGTTCTCTTGAACCATCGTGAGGGAAGGCTTGGCGCTTGACCTTGAGGCTCTTGGGTCCCGAGGGCAGAGTGCTTCCCAGTGTCCCAGTTGATGGCATTTGTGGCAAGCCGTTCTAGGAGACTTGTCACGGTTAGGACACTCTTTGGCCCAATGCCCCGCCTGTCTACAGATTAGGCATTTGCCTCGTGCCTTGTCATTTAAGGAATAGGGGTGTGCCATAGGGCTTCCCTGGAGGGCGGCCAGCATCTGGGCATGCCTGTCTCTTTCCTTCTCTCCCTCTCCTGGGCCTTGGCCTCCCTCTCCTGTTCTCTGTTATAAAAGATATTGGTGGCTGTCTGGACCATCTCATCTAAAGAGGCAGCAGGGTCCTGCTGCTGTAGCTGTTGTAACTTTATTCTGATATCTGATGCACATTGGGAAGGAATGCGTCCTTTAAAATCACCTGTCCCTCGTAAGAGTCTAAGTCCAGATTGGTAAACTTTTGGAGGGCCTCTTTTAGCCTTTCCAGAAAGGCAATGAGGTTCTCGTTGGGCTCCTGAGTTATTGCTGAGACCGGGCATAGCTGATTACTTTTTGCTGGACTGCTTTCAGTCCTGCCTTTACACAGATTAGAAAATGATCCCTTTCCCAGATGTGGTCGGGGTCATTATAATTCCAGTTAGGATCAGAGGAGGGGACTGCAGTTTCCCCTCCTGGGTATCTATCGCTTGACATGTGAAGCCTTGTTGCATACCTCCGGGCTTCCTTTAAGACCCTAGTACGTTCAGGGTCAGATACAGTTTGACTAAATATGACCATGATGTCTTTCCACGTCAAGTCAAAGGTCAAGGTAATATGTTGGAATGTATCTATATATTTGCCTGGGTCATCTGTATAGCTTCCCAGGTTTTGTTTGATCTGTCTTAGTTCTAAGAGGGAGAAGGGTTTATGGACACGGCTTGGTCCGAATTCTCCTCCAGTTTCAACTAAGGGACATACTCGAGCTGGCTTTTGTGGAGGGGGTGCATCCCGGATATGGATACAAGGAAGAAGCACCAGGCAACTCGGGAGCTGTGGGAGGTGAGCCTTCACGGGGAGGGGCGGGGGGGGGGGCTCCTTCTCTTGGTTGCCTGTGCCTAACACCATTTGCCTAGTGGGCTCACTTTTAGGGCATACAACAGTCCCATACTTAAGACAGAGTTCCTTCATATCTCTCAGTCTGAAGAAAATTTGGACATAGGGGATCTCTGTCCACTTCCCTTGTCGTTTGCAGAATAATTCTAATTGCAGGATGGTATTGTAATTTAAAGTCCCATCCTCGGGCCAGTGTTCCTCGTCCCCCAGTGGATACCGTGGTCATGCAGTGGCACAAAAGAATTTTAAACGACTCCTCCTCAGAGTTAGAGGATCGAACAGCTTCCAGTTATCAAGGATACATCTCAAGGGTGTCTGCCAGGAAGTGGATTGGTTATTTCCCATCTGAAAGACAGTCATGACAGGGAGGAAAAGGAAAAGGAAAAAGACTAATAGGCTTTTTGAAGCTTATCATACCCAGTACTGTCGCAACCTGAGAGCCAGGCGTCCCCGGGTCAGGATGCAGATCTCCAGGCAGGCTGAGGCGTGACACAGTTCCCCGGGCAGGTCAAGGCATGACAGCCTCCCGAGGATTGGGCCCCGGGCAGGTCGAGGCGTGACGACCTCCTGGGACCCTTGAGACTAGCGGATCCCCAAGCAGGTTGAGGCGTGACAACCTTTCGAGGACCAGATCCCTAGGCGGGTCAAGGCGTGATGAACTCCTGGGACCCCCGGGCTGGAGTTTGGACATCCCCAAGGTCTCCAGCGTGACCAGTGCTAGGTAGGACTAAGGGGTTGGATATCATACAGTACTTCCCTCCCAAGGCCAGTTATTTTCTGGTTACCCCTCTAGAAGATTGTAGAGGCAACATTGTGGGCCCGGATGGGGCTGAGGAAAGGAGCATGAAACAGGAGGGAAAGAGGGTCAGAGCATAATCTTTGAAAGAATGACATAGCACAAGGGCATAACATAAACCGATTAAAATCAATTGGGTCCAAGATGACAAGTCAAATTTGAGTAAACCTTAATCCCCAATCTGTAAGCCAAAAGACACACCCAGAGGTGGCAGAACAGCTCCAAGGCACTGTCAAAAGACAGAGGAGTGGGTGGTTCCCCAATGGCTTGGATGATCTTCCCGCTCATTAGGATATGAATTCGCCCCGCTTGCAAAACTTAGTCAGGCCACATTCCACGGCCCATACCCTGTAGAATGGGTGCTTCTCTTTGGATTTTAGCAAATCCACCTCCCACTTATCGCTTTGTCTCTCACTGAATTTTTGCAATAAGACCTCAGAGTCTGAGCCGGGCATCCTGGGTTTTGGTCAGGCTCGAGTCCCGGGAGAAAGAGCTGAAAGAAAAGAGGAAAAAGCAGTGGGAAAAATGTGCCAAGGAATCCCCTTCATAGCCTGCTGGAAAATTTGCTAAATATCTGACCGGTGCTCACAGTTTTCATTGGCCTGATTCTTGGCAGAGAAGAGTAGAGACAGAAGAACCCCCACCAGCTTGGGTAACCGCTACTGGGGCCCAGCAGATAGTGCCTTTGGGACATACGGAAGAGTAGCCTCTCCAGAGTCCCTCAATTGCGCCCACTGCCGCCCGCCTGTTCGTGGGGGGTTCAAGGAAACAAGAAGCGAGAGATGTAATTGTTAGGCATGTCCTTCCAGCCATAGGAGCGAGGACCTCCTACCTTAACCGGAGGTCTTCTGGAATCTGAGGCTGAGCCGCGTGGGCTTTCTGCTGAGTTCATTTTTCGTTGCCCCCATTTCCAGCACGACGGGCCTTCCCCTGCACTGGGTTTTCTTCACTTTCTGCTTCTACCGCCGGAGCTTCACTGAGCTGGGCTCCTGCTGCGCTTGGCCTCTTCTGCATGGAGGTTGTTTCAGCCAGGTTAAATCTGAGTCACGGCACCATAGATGTCAGGTGAATGTATGCTCCTCGGTTCTTTGTCTCGTCACAACAAAAATTTGGAGTGACGGACATTGAAGCCCCCTCGGTGGGTCACAGCTCTCAGGTCTTGGACAGACTGTGTTACAGCTCTTAAATAAATTAGTGTTACAGCTCAGTGTTACAGCTCTATTTATTTAGATAATAGCAGGAAAATCCGTCTTCGAGGCGTGAGGGCACCTCGACCCAAAGACGCGAAGAGAAGAGCGCCCCATCGCGTGGGAGAGAGAGAGAGAAGAGGGCTTTGCCTCCTCTTTTATATGTTTCTCTGTCCCTGGGCCTGTCTTATGTAAACTGGGCCAGCCAGGAGTGTTGTTTGTTTTACCTGAGGTTCTGGCTCCAGTCCTCGGACCTTCCTTGTTTTATTTTCACGGACTTTTCCCGTCCAGGTCTTTTAGCCACCACCATTCTGGACTCCTTTTCCCTGTTCTAACTACCTAACACAGGTAACAGCAGACCTTTCACATGTGAATAAAATGACCATCCAGTCTGTACCCCAGTCTCTTTACACGAGTTAATAGGTTTACATCCTCAGAATCCAATAATGTCCATGAGGAGTGAGTAATGTAAACAGACAAATAAAGATAAATAAATAGATACTGGGATTTAGCAAATTGACAACTAGCCTCTTAGGTAACACTCTGCCTAGAGCCTGCTACCCTCCTCTGGCTCTGTCTGCAGCTAAACAATCTCACATGGGCTGGTCTGAAATCTGTCACTCTGTGAAGCTCTTCATCCCCATTTGTGTAGTTAAGTGACATTTTGTCATTTGGACAGAGAAGAGGTCAGTATAGTTTTTTCAATTACATCGTTTACTTTCCTTTTACCTTTGTGCATGACTTTTTCATTAACTGCTTATTTGTACTTTCCAGGAATGCTCAATGAGAGCAGAAAGTTTTGATCTCTTGAAAATTCACAGAGGAAATACATTGCCTCCTCTTTTCATTTATGTTTTCTGTTCCTTTTTTTTGCAGCAAACCTCAAAGTGGAAATAGAAATGATTGCAGGAGCATTAGCACAACTTTTACAAACTGAAATACAAAGAAGAGGTAGCAATATGAAAATTATACAAAAGTACCAGAGAAAAAGTGGGTTGCTTGGACATGGCAAGGACAATGACCTGGGCTAAAACAGGCTGCCAAAAAGCAGCAAAGACACATTCTAACCACTTGCACACTTGGACGGGAATGGTGGTTATACTTTATTTTCATGAGAGTGACTTTGGAGGATTAATCATCTTGGTATAGGCTTAGTGTGTAACCAGGCAGGGAGGGTTAGTTTTGAATTTACACTGGATCTGCTTCTGTGACTTTAAGTCTTTGTGTTATTGTAAACATACCTAATGGCCTGCCTCAGGGAGATCACCTGACACCGCTCACCTGTGACGGACTGTGACTCTGTGTGGCAACAGCATAGGCGGTCTACTTGGCTACTTACCAGGCGGCCCAGAAATTCACATTTGGGAAGGGCAGAATCACAGATAGGTGTGACATTTTGTGTGTTTTCAGGACGTGAGATATTCCATTTCACACTACCCATGAAATGACTATAAGGATGTGCAACTGACACTTCCCCCTACCTGAGGCTTGCTTACCATTCTGGGAGTTATCTGCAGGAATGTAAAGGTCTTTTTGCTTTGTTTCCTCACCTCCCCTCACCTCTGATTCATAAAAGAATCTGACATCCAGGTCCAGACAAGATGGTTATTTTGAGGTGCTAGTCTTCCATCTTTTGTCACCCCGTTCCCAAATAAATCCCTTCCTATCCCCATACCTCGTCTTGGATTCATTAATTTATCTTATGGCAAGCAGAGCAACTTGGACTCTGTAACAAATTCAGCACATTGATTGGTACTTAATGAGTTTTAGTAACTTTCTCAATTATGAACAGTAAATAAAACCAAATTTGACAGATTAAAAATTTTGCCACAGAGAATAAGCTGAGGTCCATGCATGTAAACCTCAGGTTTCTTTCACATCTGATCAGCTCTTTCAAGAGGAATATGGAGAGGCAGGCAAAAGAAGATATTAAAAAGAAGTCTAACAAAGTTTCCTTAAAAAATTAATTGTAGCATCAGGAAGAAAGATTCAGTAACTCTTAATATATCATTAGTTCAAAGCTGTTGAGATGACAAGCATTCCATTGAATTAGAAAATCTACTTTTTTAATGAATACGTTTTAGTTCGACTGTAAGGATACAGAAGAGTGGAAACTCATGACAGCTTTCCAGGCTTTTGAAGTGAAAGGCAAGCCCAAAATGAGGTGATACATGGATCTGGGTAAATTCAGAATATGAAAATTTGGGGGCTTAGTATTTAAGAAGCACACTGTAGGATATCTTTAGATGAAATGAAGGTGAAACAAAGCTGGCAATTGCTCATCTCAACAGGAATGTGTCCTTGTGGTACTGAGCAATGGTTCTTCATCTCTTCAATGATGACACTGATGATGCTCGTCTCTAACCCCATCTCCTCCTCTGAGCCCATGACTGCCTCAGAGCCTTGACTTGGAAAAGCAGGAGACCTTCCCATTTGAATCAAATAAGCACAATCTCTCTCTTTCCTGTCTGGGGTACAGGGAAGTCTTCAGATTCCCTCAGGAGCAGGTGCATGGCATCCAACTCCAGGAGGCCCAGGTCACATGTGCTCCACGAGATGCTCCAGCAGAGCTTCAGCCTCTTCCACACAGAGCGCTCCTCTGCTGCCTGGGACACCACGCTCCTGGGGCAGCTCCGCACTGGACTCCATCAGCAGCTGGACGACCTGGATGCCTGCCTGGGGCAGGTGATGGGAGAGGAAGACTCTGCCCTGGGAAGGATGGGCCCCACACTGGCCGTGAAGAGGTACTTCCAGGGCATCCATGTCTACCTGAGAAAGAAGGGATACAGTGACTGCGCCTGGGAAACTGTCAGAGTGGAAATCACAAGGCGCTTTCTGTATTAACAGGCTCCTAAGAAAACTCAGGAAGTAAGAAAAAGCCTGATTCTCAGTTACTCATTTCCTAGCTCAGACTCTTCATGTTCAGTCATTTCCAAAACTCTGATTTCTGCCTCAGCTATGAAATAGTTCTAGTGACTTTTGGTATCGGCACTAAGGTTGAGCATCTCGACATCCAACTGCTTTTAGAATTAGAGGAAATATATCTGATGCCTTGTGGCTGAATCTTACAGAATAACATGTTTTTGTATGAATGTAATTCAGTTTTACATTGACTTATTTTATGGTCCTTGCATTTATATGTCCTATTTATAACATAAAAATATATAATTTTCTTTAATACAAATGTACCTTTATTTTACTCATGACATTTATTTGAGGACATGTTTCTCCCTCTTCCTTTTGACACTTTTCCCAATGTCCTAAGGCTGTAAACTACATATAGAAAGATGTCGTGCAGTTCATTCGTTTATCTGTTGGCCTTGTGGAGAGAGTCTTGAGTATGAGAGGCAGAGGCCCTGACCTTACAGAGCTCACACTGGAGCAAGGACATTGCCATGAAAGAAGTAGGTATAAGGTCATTAGGTATTTACACATGGGCCCTGGGCTCCAGAGGAGAAGTAACAGATGCTGATGGCAGGGAGTATCCTGGGAAGCTCATTGAGACCACCTTCAGTCTCCCCAGGGAAGTAATCTGAAGTATGAGACTTGAAGAATGAGGAAGAATTTGTCAGGTAATTCATGAAGAGCGGAATTTCCCAGAATAAAGAAAAAACAACACAATACAAAGCACAGCATACAGAGCGTCTCTGCAGCGGGAATGGCTCTGGTCTATTTTCAGATTTGAGCAAGACCAGAGTCGGTAGACTGTACTGATGCATGTAGGGTCCAGCATGGCATGACTCTGGAGATATGGAAAAGGGCCCAGTGATAGGCTTTTGAAGGATGTTAGATTTTATCTTAAGAACCAAGGAAATTACTTGTGAATTTAAAGCTACAGAGCAACTCTGACCAGAGCAGATGAAGGAAATTCATGAAACCAGCAGTTCTCAAAGTGGAGTATGTGGGCCCCTGCAGATCCCTAGGATGCTCTATAGAGATTCATGAGGTAAAATTCCTATGATAATGATATCCAGGCTTATTTGTCATTTTTACCACATTAACAACTTCTACTGGTGGTGCAAATATAATTCTGGCTAAGACTGCCGGTGCCTTCAGTTCAGTTCAGATCACTCAGTCGTGTCTGACTTTTTGCAACCCCTTGGACCACAGCATGCCAGGCCTCCCTGTCCATAACCAACTCCCAGAGTTTACCCAAAGTCATGTCCATTGAGTCGGTGATGCCATCCAACCATCTCATCCTCTGTCATCCCCTTCTCCTCCTGGCTTCAATCTTTCCCAACAGCAGGGTCTTTTCAAATGAGTCAGCTCTTCGCATCAGGTGGATGAAATATTGGAGTTTCAGCTTCAGCATCAGTCTTTCCAATGAACACCCAAGACTGATCTCCTTTAGGATGGACTGGTTGGATCTCCTCACAGTCCAAGGGACTCTCAAGAGCCCTCTCCAAACCACAGTTCAGGAGCAACAATTTTTTGGTGCTCAGCTTTCTTTATAGTCCAACTCTCACATCCTTACATGACTACTGGAAAAACCATAGCTTTGACTAGACTGACCTTTGTTGGTAGTGTAACATCTCTGCATTTTAATATGCTGTCTAGTTTGCTTATAACTTTCCTTCCAAGGAGTAAGCATCTTTTAATTTCATGGGTGCAATCACCATCTGCAGTGATTTTGGAACCCAGAAAAATAAAGTCAGCCCCTGTTTCCACTGTTTCCCCGTCTATTTGCCATGAAGTGATGGGACCGGATGCCATGATCTTAGTTTTCTGAATGTTGAGCTTTAAGCCAACTTTTTCACTCTCCTCTTTCACTTTCATCAAGAGGCTCTTTAGTTCTTCTTCTCTTTCTGCCATAAGGGTGGTGTCATCTGCATATCTGGGGTTATTGATATTTCTCTAGGCAATCTTAATTCCAGCTTGTGCTTCTTCCAGCCCAGCGTTTCTCATGATGTACTCTGCATGTAAGTTAAATAAGCAGGGCGACAATATACAGCCTTGATGTACTCCTTTTCCTATTTGGAACCAGTCTGTTGTTCCAGGTCCAGTTCTAACTGTTGCTTCCTGACCTGTATACAGATTTCTCAAGAGGCAGGTCACATAGTCTGGTATTCCCATCTCTTTCAGACGTTTCCACAGTTTATTGTGATCCACACAGTCAAAGGCTTTGGCATAGTCAATAAAGCAGAAGTAGATGTTTTCTGGAACTCTCTTGCTGTTTTGATGAGCCAGCGGATGTTGGCAATTTGATCTCAGGTTCCTCTGCCTTTTCTAAAACCAGCTTGAACATCTGGAAGTTCATGGTTCCTGTATTGCTAAAGCCTGGCTTGGAGAATTTTGAGCATTACTTTACTGGCGTGTGAGATGAGTGCAATTGTGCAGCAGTTTGAGCATTCTTTGGCATTGCCTTTCTTAGGGATTGGAATGAAAACTGATCTTTTCCAGTCCTGTGGCCACTGCTGAGTTTTCCAAATTTGCTGAGTGCAGCTCTTTCACAGAATCATCTTTTAGGATTTGAAATAGCTCAACAGGAATGTCATCGCCTCCTCTAGCTTTGGTCATAGTGCTGCTTTCTAAGGCCTACTTGGCTTCCCATTCCAGGATGTCTTGCTCTAAGTGAGTGATCACACCATCGTGATTATCTGGGTCGTGAAGATGTTTTTCATATAGTTCTGCTTCCCTGGTGGCTCAGAGGTTAAAGCATCTACCTGCAATATGGGAGACCCAGGTTCAATCCCTGGGTCAGGAAGATTCCCTGGAAAAGGAAATGATAACCCACTCCATATTCTGGCCTGGAGAATCCCATGGACAGAGGAGCCTGATAGGCTACAGTCCACAGGGTCACAAAGAGTCAGACATGACTGAGCGACTTTACTTTCTTTCTTTCTTTTCTGTGTATTCTTGACACTTCTTCTTAATATCTTCTGCTTCTGTTAGGATCATATCATTTCTGTCCTTTATTGAGCCCATCTTTGCATGAAATATTCCCTTGGTATCTCTAATTTTCTTGAAGTGATCTCTAGTTTTTCCCATTCTATTGTTTTCCTCTATTTCGTTGCACTGATCACTGAGGAAGGTTTTCTTATCTCTTCTTGCTATTCTTTGGAACTCTGCATTCAGATGGGTATATCTTTCCTTTTCTCCTTTGCTTTTTGTTTCTCTTCTTGTCACAGCTATATGTAAGGCCTCCTCACACAGCCATTTTGCTTTTTTGCATTTCTTTTTCTGGAGATGGTCTTGCTCCCTGTCTCCTGTACAATGTCACAAACCAGTGTCCATAGTACTTCAGGCACTCTGTCTATCGGATCCAGTCCCTTAAATCTATTTCTCACTTCCACTGTACAATTGTAAGGGATTTGATTTAGGTCATACCTAAATGGTCTGGTAGTTTTCCCTACTTTCTTCAATTTAAGTCTGAATTTGGCAATAAGTAGTTCATGATCTGAGCCACAGTCTGCTCCCAGTCTTGTATTTGCTGACTATATAGATCTTCTCCATCTTTGGCTGCAAAGAATATAACCAGTCTGACATTGGTATTGACCATCTGGTGATATCCATGTGTAGAGTCTTCTCTTGTGTTGTTGGAAGAGGGTATTTGCTATGACCACTACCTTCTCTTGGCAAAACTTTAGTAGCTTTTACCCTGCTTTGGTCTGTACTCCAAGGTTAAATTTGCCTGTTGCTGTAGGTGTTTCTAGCAGAGAAGGCAATGGCAACCCACTCCAGTACTCTTGCCTGGAAAATCTCATGGACGGAGGAGCCTGGTAGGCTGTAGTCCATGGGGTCGCTAGGAGTTGGACACAACTGGGAGACTACTTTCACTCTTCACTTTCATGCATTGGAGAACAAATGGCAACCCATTCCAGTGTTCTGGCCTGGAGAATCCCAGGGACAGGGGAGCCTGGTGGGCTACAGTCCATGGGGTCTCACAGAGTTGGGCATGACTGAAGCAACTTAGCAGCAGCTAAGTGTTTCTTAGCTGTAACAGCTAAGAAACAACAGCTAGGTGTTTCTTAACTTCCTACTTTTGCATTCCAGGACCCTATAAAGAAAAGGGCATCTTTTTTGGGTGTTAGTTCTAAAATGTCTTGCAGGTCTTCATAGAACCGTTCAACTTCAGCTTCTTCAGCATTACTGGTTGGGGCATAGACTTGAATTACCATGATATTGAATGATTTGTTTCAGAAACGAACAGAGATCATTCTGTCATTCATGAGATTGCATTCAAGTACTGCATTTTGGACTCTTTTCTTGACTATGATGGCTACTTCTTTTCTTCCAAGGGATTCTTGCCCACAGTAGTAGATATTAAGGGTCATCTGAGTTAAATTACCCATTCCAGTGCATTTTAGTTCGCTGATTGCTAAAATGTCGACATTTACTCTTGCCATCTCATGTTTGACCACTTCCAGTTTGCCTTGATTCATGGACCTAACATTGCAGGTTCCTTTGCAATATTGCTCTATATTCGTGCAATATATAGGTGCCTTAGTGCCGATCAAAGCAGTGGCACCTCAGTGTCCTAGTAATTGTCATATTTTTAACCACGATATACTTGAAATGGAAAAAAGGGACAGTTTCACTTAAGATAATTAGTGAAACAGCAAGATGATGAATTTTATGAAATCTAAACTTTGGAGTATACATTAAAAAAATATTCTCTGTTGCAGTCTTTGTAGTCACTGTAATATGCTATGTGACAAGCACCTCTGCTGCATGCAAAATGATTGTTCTGAGGGGAAGAACATGAATGATAATTATTTGAGTTATGAGCTAAACTAGCCACTCTGGTTTTAGTTTTCCAGTCTAGTAAAACATTTAGTTTTACTCTAGAGAATGACACATAGTGAGATTATGGTTACTCACAGGTGGACATTTGACAGATATTTTCTTATACTATTTGTATTGGTGGTATTTAAATATTCATGTTGACTTAATGAATGAGGCCAATCTATTTTTAATTCATGTTTCCAGGGTATGAATTCATCTCAGTGTGCAACTTTGCTTCTGGAAGTTTGAGGAATGGTGATTTAATTTCCATAACTTACTAAATTTCTGATTTCATGTTTTAATTTTGACCTGATATAATTTATTGGCATGATGTTAAATCTCTAAATGGTGCTCTAAAATAATTTTAAAATTAATTGCAGGCATTGTGATCTGAGCACACAACTTATACAAATATTTTTGCCCTGGAAGAATTATGGATATTTTCTGTGAAGTCTAAGATATGATAATTTTCAGGAATGATTTATACATATTTGAAGCAAGTTATATTTCCTATTCTAAGTTAAGGGCTCAAGAGTCTTAACGACCAACTTCATCTTCTAATCATATTCTCAATGCTTCTCTTTATTAATTTTCTATATGGCTCTTTACAGACTAATAGCATTGTACTCGCCTTTCCAGGTGGAGCTAATGGTAGAGAATTTGCCTGCCAATTCAGGAGACAAGAGGAGACATCAGTTTGATCCCTGGTCAGGAAAATCCCCTGGAGGAGGGCATGGCAATGCACTCCAGTATCTTGCCTGGACAATCCCATGGGCAGAAGAGCCTGGCAGCCTATGCTCCATGGGGTCACAAAGAGTCAGACATGACTGACACAATGTAGCATGTATGCACAGCATTTAGGTAAAATTTCAGTGCTACCATATTTCTGTTCACTTTGCTGTATATTGTGACACTTTTTACTCATTGTTCTATACTATTTGAAATTTAGTTCAAGCATTTTTATGTTTAACTATAAATTCAATGTGTTTCTTATGTATAGAAGTTCTTGAGAACGTCTTTCTCAAATTTAACATCTTTATTTCTGTCATTCTCAAGTATATCAGTATTGATATTAATGACAGAGATCTCAGTGACATTAACATTGCTGTCTCTAATTATTTCCTTCATTGTATTTTCTTGCTCTGTTTTGGCCTTCTCTGTGTTGTCCTTGTTTCAGTATTAAGTATTTAGTATTATTTGATTTTAAGTTTTTTTCCTCTTCAAAGTAATAGTGGAGTCTGTGCTTTAAATCAATCAACAGATTCTTTTAGGTTGAACAGATTCTATCAATATTTATTATTTTAACCTTTATGAGGTAAGGTCTCAAGTGTATTGGATTTATGCTTTACCTTTAATGTGACTTTTACATGTTTCTTGACCCTTGTCATTCTCCCTTCAGTTCTCCAATAGTCATTTATTTAGAGCAAATATATAATGTTAAAGAAATTTAGAGTTTCTCTGAATCCTTGAATGAAAAACTGAACAACCAAAACTGCAAAATTTAAAGTAATTTGAGGCTTCCTTGGCCATTCTGTGGTTAGGACTCAGCACTTTGTCTGCTGTGGGCCTGGATTCAATCCCCAGTCTGGGAACTATGGTCTCATGAGCCACGTGGCACAGTCAAAATAAGAAGAAACTTTTTAAAGCAACTTCCACTAATGTGACTATTCACTTCTAGTTCTTACTAGGACTGTTACTTTAATCAACAGAGTAAATGTTCACTAGAGACTTGATAGGAATAGAGATGCATAGGAAGCTATGTTCAAGTATAAACAAAGGGGAACGTCTAAAAGTTAAATGAAAATAAATTGTTTATTTAAGAAAATAAAAAATACCTTAATTTTGAATGCACTGAGAATGTTGGAAAGTTGGATGCAGTTTGCAAGACAAGTGCCATGTATTCCAAATGTGATGATTGTAAATTTTTTGGAGTCCTGTGGTCAATAAAGCCCTAATCAACTTGAATGAAACAATTCGCACTTTAAGGTGAAGCATATGAGAATATAGCAATGAGTTTCGTATTCTTATCTAGCTTGTACACCTGCTCTGAAGACAGTTCTCATCCTGGGAGTCAAAATCTTTTTGAATGATGATGATACTGTTGCCATCATTAGACATCATGTCTCCTGACCTATTCTTCAAAACTTCTATTGAGACCGCATCCAAGTACATGTACAACTGAGGAAACCATGGAGAAATCTATTTGAGGGTCACATAGGCTCTTCCACTTTGTTGGCTACCCTAGAAGCTTTAACCAAGAAAGCAGGTGAATCAAGTTAGGCCTGAGGGGAGAGAGTGTAGGCGGCAGGGGTTACTTCATCACACCAGGCTCTCCATGTGTTCCTAGAAGCCTTTCATGGCCTTTCCTCTGGGATCTGTTACTTAGTGATGGACAGGAGGAAAGAGCAAGCTAAAGTACTGAGAGAATAAATATCTGAGACAAACTTCCTTCCTTCTCTGTGTTCCAGGTCCTCAGCTTTGGAGTCTTGACTAGTGAGTGATGCAGTCTAAACAAATGATTCATGAACTGGGGCTACACTGCCATCTATGGACTGTAGTCAAACACTGGCTTAGAGATTGGCTATATTGGTCTCTGAACACCTCCTAGGAAGAAGGCAGGAGATTGGAAATCAAAGAACATTTTGCTGTTCTGCCAATTTAAACACAAAGTAACAAATACAGAAGTGAAGAGAAAACAAATTCTCATTCATAGGTAGTGATTCTAGTCATGTGAATTGTATATTCTTAGATCCACATATTCACCTTTGTTTTCAATAATGGAAAAAAATGGATTGTTCATTATTGCATACATTTGCCATTTTTCTCTATTTTTATATCCTTAGCCATGGACATTTTAATGACAATATCATTTCTCCCAATTTATCAATTTCATACATTAAACCTATCCATTGTTCTCACTTCCATAAAGTGAATTAATTATTTTTCTGTTGTTTTATTATTTTTCTTGATGAAACACACTTGACTCTGATATATTTGTTTATGGTGAGTTATAAATGGTGTATAATTAAAAAAATAAGGTAAAGTACTTTTCTTATATTCTTGATAGTATTTCAGATCTAACATGGTTTCCAAGTAGGATTATAAACTTTTTAAGTTTTATTACACAAATAAAACAGATTCATTTTCACTGTTATAGTTTAAGTAAATGTTGAAACATTCCAGCATTCGGATATCTTGTGAACTTCAAGAGGTGAATTGTTTTCTTATGTGAAACATAATAACATCTAAAATCACACACAAAACTTTCCTTTTTTGTTTCTTTAGTTTTATGGCTTCCTGTATGGTGGTTGTTGTTTAGTCCAAAAGGCATTTCTGTCCCTTTGTGACCCCATGGACCGTAGGCCGCCAGGCTCCTCTGTCCATGGGATTCTCCAGGCAAGAATACTGGATTGGGTTGTCAATTCCTCATAGAGGGGATCTTCCCAACCTAGGGATGGAAACCACATCGCTTGTCTCCTGCATTGGCAGGCAGATTCTTTACCACTAGTGCCATCTCATCTGTTAAATTGAAAGTTCACCTAGAGTTTAATTAATTTTAACTTAGCAAAGCATCAGGATTTAACACAGAAATGTTGTAGTCACAAATTCTATTTAAATGTTCTAATTGTTGAAACATTTCTTTTGCATTTACAATGTTTCATTCTGTGTTGTCACAATTTAGATTGTATGCATGGAAAGCAAAGCAGAGAGGATTTTTTGGAATGCATATGCCAATCTCAATAAATAAATTTTCCATTATAATATTAATTTCAAAAATTCAAATTTTGAAAATCTTCATCCATCATGTATAATAGATTCTGTATAACATCTACTGTTTCCCTGGTCAAAAGAAACCACCTTTTTAGAGAATCGGTTTGAGGCATGGCTAAACCAGACCCCCCAAAATATATATACTTATATATCTGTGTCAACATTCTGAAAACAATGATCATGGCATCCAGTCCCACTACTATATGGAAAATAGATGTGGAAAAAGTGGAAACAGTGTCAGATTTCATTTTCCTGGGGTCCGAAATCACTATGGATAGTGACTGTAGCCACTAAATTAAAAGATTCTTCCTCCTTGGAAGAAAATTTATGACAAACCTAGACAGTGTGTTAAGAAACAGATATCATGTTGCTCATAAAGGCCCATGTAGTCAAAGCTATGGTTTTTCCAGTAGTCTTGTATGGATGTGAGACCAGAAAGAAGGCTGAGTGCTGAAGAGTTGATTCTTTTGAACTGTGGTGCTGGAGAACACTCTTGAGAGTCCCTTGGCCAGCAAGGAGATCAAACCAGTCAATCCTAAAGGAAATCAACCTTGAATATGCATTGAAAAGACTGATGCTGAAGTTGAAGCTCTAATACGTTGGCCACCTGCTGAGAAGAAAATGACCCATTGAAAAATGACCCTGATGCTGGGAAAGGTTGAGGGTAGGAGGAGAAGGGAGCAACAGAGGATGAGATGGTTGCTTGGCATTCACTGACTCAATGGACATGAGTAGGAGTAATCTCTGGCAGATAGCGAAGGACAGGGAAGCCTGGCATGCTGTACTTCATGGGATGGCAAAATGCCTGATACAACTTAGCATCTGAACAGCAATATAGGTGTATGTATATACACACACTTGTACAATTTATATTAAATAAGTATACACATGTGTGTTGCCACTTTAACATAAAAGGGTGAAAAGCAAATGTTTACTTGAATTGCTATCTTATCCTGTATTATTCACTTCCCTGCACCATAGATGTTACCTCATCAGCAGGATAACAAGAAGACTATGACTAAGTGACTATTAGTGGTAACTAATAGACTAAGTATAATAATGTGTCAACAGCTGTATTGAACAGTCTTTTGGACTCTGTGGGAGAGGGCAAGGGTGGGATGATATAGGAGAATGGCATTGAAACATTGTAAATTATCATATGTGAAATGAATTGCCAGTCCAGGTTCGAGGCATGAGACAGGGTGCTCAGGGCTGGTTCATTGGGATGACCCGGAGGGTCGGGATGGGGAGGGAGGTGGGAGGGGGTACCACAGACAAACTTGGAGTCACATGCTGATGATGGAAAAAGCCACAAAACAGAAGGTACCCATGTCCCTGAATCACTCTTTGAATGCGAGCAAACCAAAAGATTCACCTGATCCAGAAGGCCTGCATTGTGCTCTTCAGAGAAGGAAAGGTAAGTTTCTGTTATGATGAAAACCCTCACAATTTATTCTTTTTCACTATAGTACCTAGAATTAAGTGAGAAAGATCTTTAAGAACAGAGGATCCTGAAAACCTGTCCATGAGAAGGAAATTCTGAAGGATGAGTATAGAAAATACCAGTCTCTCAGACATCAGGAGATCCTTTAAATGATGATCAAAAGATCTTTATACCAGAAAAGGCATTCTGTTCTGCTTTCCACACCTGTTTCTGGAAAATCATGATTTTCATTTCAGACATTTCGCAATGCCTGAAGAATTATAAGTACAATTGTTCTGGACCAAGAAGCAAAAAATAATGGAATACATTAGCCAGTGTTAAAAATATAAGCATCTTTATTTGTGGAGGTTTCTTGAGGACTCTTATATGAAGCAAAGGCACTTTAATTTCCACTCTGACAGCCTCTCAGGCAAAGTGGCTGTATTCCTGCTCCCTGAGGTAGAGATGGATGCCACGGAAATAGTCCCGGACAGGAAGTCCCAAATGAGAACAGCACAGATTGTCTCCTTCCATCTGCTCCAATTGTTTCAGGCTCTGATCCGGGCTGCAGAAGAGCTTATCTAGCAGAGTGTTGTTCCAAGTAGCACGACTGTCCTCCATGGTGAAGAGTAGGAAGCTCTGCTGGAGCATCAGGTAATGTAGCAGGGGCCTTGAGTCATCTTCAGATTTGGAGTGATCTCTCTTTTCCAAGGAATCTGAAGTCGCCTCCGTCCTAAAGGACGGAGTCCTTCCCTAAAGGGAAGACTGGGATCGGATACTTTGTACCTATTTCAAGCGTTTGAAGATATCCTTGCTTTACTGGCAGTGGATCCCAGGCACGTTCCAGCGAAGAGAGCAAGCAGGGATGCAGCAGAGCATCACTCCTTCCACCAGCAAGTGGATGTGGGCCATAGAGAACGTCGGTGATTCTGAAGACGGGCGGGAGGGGGCGCGCGAGCACCGCGAAACGACGAGCAAACAGCGCTGAGATGGAAACGCAGCCCGCCTGCTTCTCCAGGCGACGGCGAGAGCGCGCTCGCTGTGGTTCGATCGCTTCTGCTTTCGAATGGCAGTCTTGGGAAGAGTTGGCAGTTGACTCGCGTGGGGCTGCTGGAGAGACAGGACGCAAAGTTTCCAGAGAGCTTTTTCTAGGAGCACTGATTCAGGGGTGCGCATATCACTAGCCCTTTTGGGGAAAAGGCCTGGTTTCCGCTCTCCTGGGTAGGGGGGCAAAATATTGCATTTTCGGGAAGACCGCCTGAGTAGTGGGCTTTTTTTCCAAATGTCAACCTGAACCAGGACATGTTTGAGGAAAAGAACCCCCAGGCGGGGCTTCTAACGAGTTGGGGCTGATTTTACAGATTGGGGCTCGTTTCTGGTGCGACCCTGTATTATTACAGGGTTCTTTCATTGGGAAAAGATATCTTTTGTTTTTTTTTCATAGTGTTAGATTTTGTGAAAGGGTCCTTTTTTCTAAGAGTTTAATGATTGTAGGAAATAATTTATTTTTTGTAAGACGTAAGTTTGTGTGAATTTTTTTAGGCCTTAACCATAAGCAGCCAGATATTGCATATCTTTATCAACCTTAATTTATTGCTTGATTTGGCAAAAACTATCCAGAATACACCAAAGTACAGGTTAAGTGTTATCTTGATGCAGGCAAATGAATGTTACACAGGCCATGTATTAAAGTTCATGATTTCTCTTGTAGAATGCCTTTTGACCATAACTGAGGGCCAATGTATATTTCTTTTGTACATACTTTGAATAGTCTAATTATTAATATTATCATCATAATTAATATTATTAATTATACTCATATGATTAATTATATTATAATTAATAACATAATGAAGTAATATCAATTAATCTAATGATCTAATCTAATATCTGATTTTGAATATTAAGGTAAGGATGCAGCAAGCAGGAAAATTCTTTCCTCTTCACTTTGTGCCTTTAGAACTGTTTGAACATGAAATTTTGCCCACAATGAAAGAATATCTGTGAGATAGGATTCTTAGGTATTTTCAGAATCTAGTTTCAAAGAATTTAAACAAACTAAATTTTTACCCTTTCTTTTCTCACATTAAAATTTTTTCTATAAGGAATATATTTTTTGGTATCACTAGAAGGTAAAAATCACCTAGTTATATTCAAAAGCAGGGCATAAAATTGTAGATACAATGCCACTATGTAAAATTATATGGGAAAAAATAAACTTATAGAAATATACTAATATTTCAATAGGAATTATATTTAATTTCTGCAACTAGTGATTATTTGTTCTTTCTGTGATTTTCTGATATATAACCAGAGAATGTATTCAGCACAGCTGAGAAGAAAAATCATTGAAGCCACACAGGCAATTTAAATTTTTCTAGTTGCCACCTCAAAAGACTACAAAGAAACAAGTGAAGTTAGTTTTAACAGTGTATTTTATTGAACACAAAATATCCAAATGTTATCATTTCAACACATACCAATATCAAAATAATCATGAGATAGTTACATTCCTCTTTTTCATCGTTCCTTCAAAATACGGCGCATACTTTTGCAGTCATAGCACAGCTAAGATTGGGCTAGGCGAGTGCTCACTTGGCCTCTATGGTGATGGCTCACGGTGGCCAGCACAGCTCAAGATGGAGGGAGCAGCTTCAACAGAGCCAGGAGAATTGCCGAGTTTGCAGGGACCAAGTAGAAGGAGCTTTCTTTGCAAACGTCAACCCGAACCAGGCCTGTTTGAGGAAAAGAACCCCCAGGCGGGGCTTCTAAAGAGTTGGGGCTGATTTTACTGTTGGGGCTCGTTTCCGGTGCGACGCAGCCACCCTCAGAGAAAGGGACCGGGCAGCGGTGATGGGGATTATCCGCGATGCGAAGATGGACAGCGTTGTGTCCAAAGTGAAACTAGAAGGTGGGCATGGAACGATTGGTTACCCGACGATGTGGGGGCGTTGCTGACAAATGAAACAAGGGAGCGGGAGCGACCGGCAATGCGATCACGCTGCAACCCCGCGCGCTAGGAGACTGTAGGCTGTGGAACGTTGGGAGGGCGCTGTGCACCTAGTGAAACGCAGCGGCCGCGCAGACAATTGGCTGTGCGGCGGCGCTGGGGGCGGGGCGGGGCGGGGCGTTGCGCACCAGGAGCGCGGCGGCTCAGAGACTATTCGCTGCGCCGCCCTGCCGGGGCGTGACTCACACGTTGGAATCCTGCGGTGGCTAGGAGACGGTTTCCAGTGAGTCGATGGGAGAGTTCCGCACAAATTGCAACATAGTGGAACACAGTGGCCGCGGTAAGACTATTGGCTTTACCACAATCGCGGGTGGGGGTGGGGAGGTGCCGGGCGTTGCAAAAACAGTGGAATCCGCGATGCTTAGGAGACGATTTCCAGTGAGTCGATGGGAGAGTTCCGCACAAATTGCAGCATACTGGAACACAGTGGCCGCGGTAAGACTATTGGTTTTACCACATCGAGAGTGGGGCGGGTGAGGTGCGGGGCGTTGCGAAAACGGTGAAATCGCGGTGGCTAGGAGACGATTTCCAGTGAGTCGATGGGAGAGAGTTCTGCACAAATTGCAACATAGTGGAACACAGTGGCAGCGATCTTACTATTGGCCTTACCAGGATTGGACGTTGGGGTGGGGGGTGCGTGGCGTTGCGAAAACGGTGGAATCCGCTGTGGCTAGCAGACGATTTCCAGTGAGTTGATGGGCAAGAGTTCCGCACAAATTGCAACATAGTAGAACACAGTGGCCCTGGTGAGACAATTGGATTTACCAGGATCCGGGTGGGGGTGGGGAGGTGCGGGGGGGTTGTGGAATCCGCAGTGGCTAGGAGAGGATTTCCAGTGAGTCGATGGGAGAGAGTCCGCACAAAGCGCAACATAGTGGAACACAGTGGCCGCGATGAGACTATTGTCTTTACCACAACTGCGCGTGGGGGTGGGGAGGTGCGAGGCGTTGGTAAAACGGTGAAATCCGCGTTGGCTAGGAGACCATTTCCAGTGAGTTGATGGGAGAGAGTCCACACAAATTGCATCACAGTCGAACAGAGTGGCTGCGATGAGACTATTGGCTTTACCACAATCGCGGGTGGGGTTGGGGAGGTGCGGGGCTTGGCAAAAACGGTGGAATCCGCGATGCCTAGGAAACGATTTCCAGTGAGTCGTTGGGAGAGAGTCCCGCACAAATTGCAACATAGTGGAACACAGTGACCGCGTTGAGACTGTTGGCTTTACCACGATTGGGCGTGGTGGTGGGGAGGTGCGTGGCGTTGCGGTAACGGTGGAATCCGCGGAGGCTAGCAGACGATTTCCAGTGATCCGATGATAGAGAGTTCCGCACAAATTGCACAATTGTGGAACACTGTGGCCGCGATGAGACTATTGGCTTTACCACGATCTGGGGTTGGGTGGAGAGTTAAGGCGCCTTGCGAGATAGGTGAAATCCGCGGTGGAGAGGAGACGATTTCCAGTGAGTTGATGGACCAGAGTTCCGCACAAACTGCAACATAGTGGAACACAGTGGCCGCGATGAGACTATTGGCTTTACCACGTGGAGAGTGGGTCGGGTGAGGTGCGGGGCGTTGCGAAAACGGTGGAAACCGCGGTGGCTAGGAGATGATTTCCAGTGACTCGACGGGAGAGAGTCCGCACAAATTGCATCATAGTCGAACATAGTGGCCGCGATGAGACTATTGGCTTTACCACAATCGCGGGTGGGGGTGGGGAGGTGCGGGGCTTGGCAAAAACGGTGGAATCTGCGATGGCTAGGAAAGGATTTCCAGTGAGTCGTCGGGAGAGAGTTCCGCACAAATTGCAACATAGTGGAACACAGTGTCCACGATGAGACTATTGGCTTTACCACAACTGCGCGTGGGGGTGGGGAGGTGCGAGGCGTTGGTAAAACGGTGAAATCCGCGTTGGCTAGGAGACCATTTCCAGTGAGTTGATGGGAGAGAGTTCCGCACAAATTGCAGCATAGTGGAACACAGTGGCCGCGATGAGACGATTGGCTTTACCACGATCCATGGTGGCGGCGGGGAAGTGCTGGGCATTGAGAAAACGGTAGAATCCGCGGTGGCTAGGAGGCGATTTCCAGTGAGTCGTTGGGAGAGAGTCCGCTCAAATTGCAACATAGTCGAACAGAGTGGCCGCGACGAGACTATTGGCTTTACCACAATCGCGGGTGGGGTTGGGGAGGTGCGGGTTTGGCAAAAACGGTGGAATCCGCGTTGAGAAAACGTTAGAATCCGCGGTGGCTAGGAAACGATTTCCAGTGAGTCGTTGGGAGAGAGTTCCGCACAAATTGCAACATCGTGGAACACAGTGGACGCGTTGAGACTATTGGCTTTACCACGATCGGGCGTGGTGGTGAGGAGGTGCGTGGCGTTGCGGAAATGGTGGAATCCGCGGAGGCTAGCAGACGATTTCCAGTGAGTCGATGGGAGAGAGTTCCGCACAAATTGCAACATAGTGGAACACAGTGGCCGCGATATTACTATTGGCCTTACTAGGATGGGGAGTTGGGGTGGGGAGGTGCGGGGCTTGTGAAAACAGTGGAATCCGCGATGGCTCGGAGAGGATTTCCAGGGAGTTGATGGGCAAGGGTTCCGCACAAGTTGCAACATAGTGGAACACAGTGGCCGCGATGAGACTATTGGCTTTACCACGATCCATGGTGGCGGCGGGGAAGTGCTGGGCGTTGAGAAAACGGTAGAATCCGCGGTGGCTAGGAGATGATTTCCAGTGAGTCGATGGGAGAGAGTCCGCTCAAATTGCAACATAGTCGAACATAGTGGCCGCGATGAGACTGTTGGCGTTACCACAATCGCGGGTGGGGGTGGGGAGGTGCGGGGCTAGGCAAAAACGGTGGATCCGCGATGGCTAGGAGACTGTTTACAGTGAGTCGGTGGGAGACAGTTCCGCACAAATTGCAACATAGTGGAACACAGTGTCCTTGATGAGATATTGGCTTTACCAGGGTAGGGGTTGAGGGGCAGGGGGAGTGGATGGGAGAGAGTCCGCAGAAATTGCCACATAGTGGAACACAGTGTCTCTGCAATTTTTAATATGTGTTGTCACATAAATCAGGTTGACATTGAAACTACCACGTTGACTTTTGTTTCATAAAGTATTTATTTCCCATATAAACGTTTAAATGAGTAAATAATGCATAAATCATTTAAAACAGCTTACAGTCGTTAACTGTCCATTGAAATTCAGTGCATTGCATTGTCAGCTACTTCAAGAGACTCTGCTGGCTGAAGAGTCTCACATCAAAGTCACATTGTCCATTCCCAGAGCCACAGGTGGGGAGATGTTCAGTCATGGAGGTACCCTGTTAGGCTCTTCAGGAAAGCAAAGTTCGTGAGCATTTGCACTCGCACGATTGTCCAGGCACAGCTGTTGTACTCCATGGACGTCAGGTACTGCACGAGGTTGAAGTAATAGTTCTTCAGGTGAGGAACGGTCATGTCTCCCGTAGTGAAGTTTTTCCTCCGCATGATTTCCTTCTGGATTGGCTCCAGATGGTCCATCTGCCCTTGGAGTTCCACAAGGAGGTCCTCAATGACAGTCTCAGACCAGCCAGTGCTGGAGAAGTCTGTGGTGAGAATTCCGAAGATCTGCTGGAGCATCTCATAGATGACCAATACGGCATCTTCCTTCCGGAACTGCTGTGCTTGCCTCATCTCCTCAGGGACCTGGAAGTCCATCCTGACCTCCAGGCAATGTTGAGGAGTTGAAGGTAACTGCCGCAGGAGTTTCTGACACACCGCAACGCTCCTCCTTTGCTGGAATCGAAGCAAGCTGTAGTTCGTGGAGAGAGCTGTGGTGGAGAAACACAGCAGGAGAACGATCTGGAGGAGGCACCGGTAGGTCATGATGAAAACAGGCACAGGGCAACCTATTCTGCTAGCAGATGCTGAAGCTGAGCCTTCAACGCTTTGCAGAGTGAATGTCCTTCCTCCTTGAGTGTGGGCTTTTTATATGTTACCCGACGATGTGGGGGCGTTGCTGACAAATGAAACAAGGTACCGGCGTTGAGACTATTGGCTGCACCGCCACGATGGGCGGAGGGGAGCGGCCGGCACTGCGATCACGCTGCAACCCCGCGCGCTAGGAGACTGTTGGCTGTGGAACGACGGGGGGTGGGGGGTGGGGGCGCTGTGCACCAAGTGAGCCACAGCGGCCGCGCTGACTATTGGCTGTGCGGCGACGGTGGGGGCGGGGGGGCGTTGCGCACCAGGAGCGCGGCGGCTGTGAGACTCTTCCCTGCGGGGCCCTGCTGCGGCGTGTCTCACACGGTGGAATCCCGCGGTGGCTAGGAGACGGTTGGCAGTGAGTGTGGCGCACAAATTGGAACAGAGTGGAACACATTGGGCGCGAAGAGACTAAGGCATTACCACGATCGGGGATTGGGGTGGAGAAGTTCCGGGCGTTGCGAGCACGGTGGAATCCTGCGGGGACTCACAGACTATTCACTGTGCGACCATGGAAGGGCCTTGGATCCAAAGTGGAACACAGTGTCTTAGATGAGACTATTGGCTTTCCCAGGATCGGGCTGGGGGTGGGGATGTGCGGGGCCTTGCGAAAACGGTTGATTCCGCGGTGGCTAGGAGACGATTTTCAGTGATCGATGGGAGAGCGTTCTGCACAAGTTGCAACAAGTGGAACACAGTGGCCGCCATGAGACAATTGGACTTACCACGATCGGGGGTGGCGGTGGGGGTTGGAAGGTGCGCGGCTTTGAGAAAACGGTGGAATCCGCGGTGGCTGGTAGACGATTTCCAGTGAGTCGATGGGAGAGAGTCCGCACAAATGGCAAAATAGTGGAACACAGTGGCCGCGATGAGACGATTGGACTTGCCACAATCGCGGGTGGGGGTGGGGAGCAGCGGGGCTTGGCAAAAACGGTGGAATCCACGATGGGTAGGAAACGATTTCCAGTGAGTCGTTGGGAGAGAGTTCTGCACAAATTGCAACGTAGTGGAACACAGTGACCGCGATGAGACTATTGACTTTACCACGATCGGGCGTGGTGGTGGGGAGGTGCGTGGCATTGCGGAAACGGTGGAATCCGCCGTGGCTAGCAGACGATTTCCAGTGATCCGATGAGAGAGAGTTCCGCACAAATTGCAAAATTGTGGAACACAGTGGCCGCGATGAGACTATTAGCTTTACCACCATCCGGGGTTGGGGTGGAGAGTTGAGGCGCCTTGCGAAATAGGTGAAATCCGCGGTGGAGAGGAGACGATTTCCAGTGAGTTGATGGACCAGAGTTCCGCACAAATTGCAACGTAGTGGAACACAGTGTCCGCGATGAGACTATTGGCTTTACCACAATCGTGGGTGGCGGTGGGGGTTGGAAGGTGCGCGGCTTTGAGAAAACGGTGGAAATCGCGGTGGCTAGTAGACGATTTCCAGTGAGTCCATGGGAGAGAGTCCGCACAAATTTCAAACTAGTGGAACACAGTGGCCGCGAGGAGACGATTGGATTTACGAGGATGGGGGTGGGGGTGGGGAGGTGCGGGGCATTGTGAAAAGGTGGAATCCGCGGTGGCTAGGAGAGGATTTCCAGTGAGTCGATGGGAGAGAGTTCCGCACAAATTGCAACATAGTGGAACACAGTGGCCGCGGTGAGACGATTGGTTTTACCACATCGCGGGTGGGGGTGGGGAGGTGCGGGGCTTGTGAAAACAGTGGAATCCGCGGTGGCTAGGAGATGATTTCCAGTGAGTCGATGGGAGAGAGTCCGCACAAAGTGCAACATAGTGGAACACAGTGGCCGCGAGGAGACTATTGGCTTTACCACAACTGCGCGTGGGTGTGGGGAGATGCGAGGCGTTGGTGAAACGGTGAAATCCGCGGTGTCTAGGAGAGGATTTCCAGTGAGTCGATGGGAGGGAGTTCCGCACAAATGCAACATAGTGGACCATAGTGGCCGCGATGAGACTATTGGCTTTACCACGATCCATGGTGTCGGTGGGGAGATGCTGGGCGTTGAGAAAACGTTAGAATCCGCGGTGGCTAGGAGGCGATTTCCAGTGAGTCGTTGGGAGAGAGTCCGCTCAAATTGCAACATAGTCGAACAGAGTGGCCGCGACGAGACTATTGGCTTTACCACAATCGCGGGTGGGGTTGGGGAGGTGCGGGTTTGGCAAAAACGGTGGAATCCGCGTTGAGAAAACGTTAGAATCCGCGGTGGCTAGGAAACGATTTCCAGTGAGTCGTTGGGAGAGAGTTCCGCACAAATTGCAACATCGTGGAACACAGTGGACGCGTTGAGACTATTGGCTTTACCACGATCGGGCGTGGTGGTGAGGAGGTGCGTGGCGTTGCGGAAATGGTGGAATCCGCGGAGGCTAGCAGACGATTTCCAGTGAGTCGATGGGAGAGAGTTCCGCACAAATTGCAACATAGTGGAACACAGTGGCCGCGATGAGACGATTGGACTTGCCACAATCGCGGGTGGGGGTGGGGAGCAGCGGGGCTTGGCAAAAACGGTGGAATCCACGATGGGTAGGAAACGATTTCCAGTGAGTCGTTGGGAGAGAGTTCTGCACAAATTGCAACGTAGTGGAACACAGTGACCGCGATGAGACTATTGACTTTACCACGATCGGGCGTGGTGGTGGGGAGGTGCGTGGCATTGCGGAAACGGTGGAATCCGCCGTGGCTAGCAGACGATTTCCAGTGATCCGATGAGAGAGAGTTCCGCACAAATTGCAAAATTGTGGAACACAGTGGCCGCGATGAGACTATTAGCTTTACCACCATCCGGGGTTGGGGTGGAGAGTTGAGGCGCCTTGCGAAATAGGTGAAATCCGCGGTGGAGAGGAGACGATTTCCAGTGAGTTGATGGACCAGAGTTCCGCACAAATTGCAACGTAGTGGAACACAGTGTCCGCGATGAGACTATTGGCTTTACCACAATCGTGGGTGGCGGTGGGGGTTGGAAGGTGCGCGGCTTTGAGAAAACGGTGGAAATCGCGGTGGCTAGTAGACGATTTCCAGTGAGTCCATGGGAGAGAGTCCGCACAAATTTCAAACTAGTGGAACACAGTGGCCGCGAGGAGACGATTGGATTTACGAGGATGGGGGTGGGGGTGGGGAGGTGCGGGGCATTGTGAAAAAGTGGAATCCGCGGTGGCTAGGAGAGGATTTCCAGTGAGTCGATGGGAGAGAGTTCCGCACAAATTGCAACATAGTGGAACACAGTGGCCGCGGTGAGACGATTGGTTTTACCACATCGCGGGTGGGGGTGGGGAGGTGCGGGGCTTGTGAAAACAGTGGAATCCGCGGTGGCTAGGAGATGATTTCCAGTGAGTCGATGGGAGAGAGTCCGCACAAAGTGCAACATAGTGGAACACAGTGGCCGCGAGGAGACTATTGGCTTTACCACAACTGCGCGTGGGTGTGGGGAGATGCGAGGCGTTGGTGAAACGGTGAAATCCGCGGTGTCTAGGAGAGGATTTCCAGTGAGTCGATGGGAGGGAGTTCCGCACAAATGCAACATAGTGGACCATAGTGGCCGCGATGAGACTATTGGCTTTACCACGATCCATGGTGTCGGTGGGGAGATGCTGGGCGTTGAGAAAACGTTAGAATCCGCGGTGGCTAGGAGGCGATTTCCAGTGAGTCGTTGGGAGAGAGTCCGCTCAAATTGCAACATAGTCGAACAGAGTGGCCGCGACGAGACTATTGGCTTTACCACAATCGCGGGTGGGGGTGGGGAGGTGCGGGTTTGGCAAAAACGGTGGAATCCGCGTTGAGAAAACGTTAGAATCCGCGGTGGCTAGGAAACGATTTCCAGTGAGTCGTTGGGAGAGAGTTCCGCACAAATTGCAACATCGTGGAACACAGTGGACGCGTTGAGACTATTGGCTTTACCACGATCGGGCGTGGTGGTGAGGAGGTGCGTGGCGTTGCGGAAATGGTGGAATCCGCGGAGGCTAGCAGACGATTTCCAGTGAGTCGATGGGAGAGAGTTCCGCACAAATTGCAACATAGTGGAACACAGTGGCCGCGATATTACTATTGGCCTTACTAGGATGGGGAGTTGGGGTGGGGAGGTGCGGGGCTTGTGAAAACAGTGGAATCCGCGATGGCTCGGAGAGGATTTCCAGGGAGTTGATGGGCAAGGGTTCCGCACAAGTTGCAACATAGTGGAACACAGTGGCCGCGATGAGACTATTGGCTTTACCACGATCCATGGTGGCGGCGGGGAAGTGCTGGGCGTTGAGAAAACGGTAGAATCCGCGGTGGCTAGGAGATGATTTCCAGTGAGTCGATGGGAGAGAGTCCGCTCAAATTGCAACATAGTCGAACATAGTGGCCGCGATGAGACTGTTGGCGTTACCACAATCGCGGGTGGGGGTGGGGAGGTGCGGGGCTAGGCAAAAACGGTGGATCCGCGATGGCTAGGAGACTGTTTACAGTGAGTCGGTGGGAGACAGTTCCGCACAAATTGCAACATAGTGGAACACAGTGTCCTTGATGAGATATTGGCTTTACCAGGGTAGGGGTTGAGGGGCAGGGGGAGTGGATGGGAGAGAGTCCGCAGAAATTGCCACATAGTGGAACACAGTGTCTCTGCAATTTTTAATATGTGTTGTCACATAAATCAGGTTGACATTGAAACTACCACGTTGACTTTTGTTTCATAAAGTATTTATTTCCCATATAAACGTTTAAATGAGTAAATAATGCATAAATCATTTAAAACAGCTTACAGTCGTTAACTGTCCATTGAAATTCAGTGCATTGCATTGTCAGCTACTTCAAGAGACTCTGCTGGCTGAAGAGTCTCACATCAAAGTCACATTGTCCATTCCCAGAGCCACAGGTGGGGAGATGTTCAGTCATGGAGGTACCCTGTTAGGCTCTTCAGGAAAGCAAAGTTCGTGAGCATTTGCACTCGCACGATTGTCCAGGCACAGCTGTTGTACTCCATGGACGTCAGGTACTGCACGAGGTTGAAGTAATAGTTCTTCAGGTGAGGAACGGTCATGTCTCCCGTAGTGAAGTTTTTCCTCCGCATGATTTCCTTCTGGATTGGCTCCAGATGGTCCATCTGCCCTTGGAGTTCCACAAGGAGGTCCTCAATGACAGTCTCAGACCAGCCAGTGCTGGAGAAGTCTGTGGTGAGAATTCCGAAGATCTGCTGGAGCATCTCATAGATGACCAATACGGCATCTTCCTTCCGGAACTGCTGTGCTTGCCTCATCTCCTCAGGGACCTGGAAGTCCATCCTGACCTCCAGGCAATGTTGAGGAGTTGAAGGTAACTGCCGCAGGAGTTTCTGACACACCGCAACGCTCCTCCTTTGCTGGAATCGAAGCAAGCTGTAGTTCGTGGAGAGAGCTGTGGTGGAGAAACACAGCAGGAGAACCATCTGGAGGAGGCACCGGTAGGTCATGATGAAAACAGGCACAGGGCAACCTATTCTGCTAGCAGATGCTGAAGCTGAGCCTTCAACGCTTTGCAGAGTGAATGTCCTTCCTCCTTGAGTGTGGGCTTTTTATATGTTACCCGACGATGTGGGGGCGTTGCTGACAAATGAAACAAGGTACCGGCGTTGAGACTATTGGCTGCACCGCCACGATGGGCGGAGGGGAGCGGCCGGCACTGCGATCACGCTGCAACCCCGCGCGCTAGGAGACTGTTGGCTGTGGAACGACGGGGGGTGGGGGGGGGGCGCTGTGCACCAAGTGAGCCACAGCGGCCGCGCTGACTATTGGCTGTGCGGCGACGGTGGGGGCGGGGGGGCGTTGCGCACCAGGAGCGCGGCGGCTGTGAGACTCTTCCCTGCGGGGCCCTGCTGCGGCGTGTCTCACACGGTGGAATCCCGCGGTGGCTAGGAGACGGTTGGCAGTGAGTGTGGCGCACAAATTGGAACAGAGTGGAACACATTGGGCGCGAAGACTAAGGCATTACCACGATCGGGGATTGGGGTGGAGAAGTTCCGGGCATTGCGAGCACGGTGGAATCCCGCGGGGACTCACAGACTATTCACTGTGCGACCATGGAAGGGCCTTGGATCCAAAGTGGAACACAGTGTCTTAGATGAGACTATTGGCTTTCCCAGGATCGGGCTGGGGGTGGGGATGTGCGGGGCCTTGCGAAAACGGTTGATTCCGCGGTGGCTAGGAGACGATTTTCAGTGATCGATGGGAGAGCGTTCTGCACAAGTTGCAACATAGTGGAACACAGTGTCCGCGATGAGACTATTGGCTTTACCACGTCGAGAGTGGGACGGGTGAGGTGCGGGGCGTTGCGAAAACGGTGGAATCCGCGGTGGCTAGGAGATGATTTCCAGTGAGTCGATTTGGAGAGAGTCTGCACAAAGTGCAACATAGTGGAACACGGTGGCCGGGATGAGACTATTGGCTGTACCACGATCGGGCATGGTGGTGGGGAGGTGGGTGGCGTTATGGAAACGGTGGAATCAGCGGAGGCTAGCAGATGATTTCCAGTGATCCGATGAGAGAGAGTTCCGCACAAATTGCAAAATTGTGGAACACAGTGGCCGCGATGAGACTATTCGCTCTACCACGATCCGGGGTTGGGGTGGAGAGTTGAGGCGCGTTGGAAATATGTGAAATCCGCGGTGGAGAGGAGACGATTTCCAGTGAGTTGATGGACCAGAGTTCCGCACAAATTGCAGCTAGTGGAACACAGTGTCCGCGATGAGACTATTGGCTTTACCAAGTCGAGAGTGGGACGGGTGAGGTGCGGGGCGTTGCGAAAACGGTGGAATCCGCGGTGGCTAGGAGATGATTTCCAGTGAGTCGATGGGAGAGAGTCCACACAAAGCGCAACATAGTGGAACACAGTGGCCGCGATGAGACTATTGTCTTTACCACAACTGCGCGTGGGGGTGGGGAGGTGCGAGGCGTTGGTAAAACGGTGAAATCCTCGGTGGCTAGGAGACGATTTCCAGTGAGTCGTTGGGAGAGAGTTCCGCACAAATTGCAACATAGTGGAACACAGTGGCCGCGATGTTACTATTGGGCTTACTAGGATGGGGAGTTGGGGTGGGGAGGTGCGGGGCTTGTGAAAACAGTGGAATCCGCGGTGGCTAGGAGATGATTTCCAGTGAGTCGATGGGAGAGAGTCCGCACAAAGTGCAACATAGTGGAACACAGTGGCCGCGAGGAGACTATTGGCTTTACCACAACTGAGCATGGGTGTGGGGAGATGCGAGGCGTTGGTGAAACGGTGAAATCCGCGGTGTCTAGGAGAGGATTTCCAGTGAGTCGATGGGAGGGAGTTCCGCACAAATGCAACATAGTGGACCATAGTGGCCGCGATGAGACTATTGGCTTTACCACGATCCATGGTGGCGGTGGGGAGATGCTGGGCGTTGAGAAAACGGTAGAATGCGCGGTGGCTAGGAGAGGATTTGCAGTGAGTCGATGGGAGAGAGTTCGCACAGATGCATCATAGTCGAACAGAGTGGCCGCGACGAGACTATTGGCTTTACCACAATCCCGGGTGGGTGTCGGGAGGTGTGGGGCTTGGCAAAAACGGTGGAATCCGCGATGGCTAGGTTACGATTTCCAGTGAGTCGTTGGGAGAGAGTTCCGCACAAATTGCAACATAGTGGAACACAGTGTCCGCGATGAGACTATTGGCTTTACCAGGATCGGGGGTGGCGGTGGGGGTTGGTAGGTACGAGGCTTTGAGTAAACGGTGAAATCCGCGGTGGCTAGTAGACGATTTCCCGTGAGTCGATGGGAGAGAGTCCGACAAATGGCAAAATAGTGGAACACAGTGGCCGCGATGAGACGATTGGCTTTACCACAATCGCGAGTGGGGGTGGGGAGGTGCGGGGCTTAGCAAAAACGGTGGAATCTGCGATGGCTAGGAAACGATTTCCAGTGAGTCCTTGGGAGAGAGTTCCATACAAATTGCAACATAGTGGAACACAGTGACCGCGTTGAGACTATTGGCTTTACCACGATCGGGCGTGGTGGTGGGGAGGTGCGTGGCATTGCGGAAACGGTGGAATCCGCGGTGGCTAGCAGACGATTTCCAGAGATCCGATGAGAGACTGTTCCGCACAAATTGCAAAATTGTGGAACACAATGGCCGCGATGAGACTATTGTCTTTACCACGATCCGGGGTTGGGGCGGAGAGTTAAGGCGCGTTGCGAAATAGGTGAAACGCGGTGGAGAGGAGACGATTTCCAGTGAGTTGATGCACCAGAATTCCGCACAAATTGCAACATAGTAGAACACAGTGTCCGCGATGAGACTATTGGCTTTACCACAACTGCGCGTGCGTGTGGGGAGGTGCGAGGCTCTGGTAAAATGGTGAAATCCGCGGTGGCTAGGAGACGATTTCCAGTGAGTCGATGGGAGAGAGTTCCACACAAATTGCAACTTAGTGGAAAACAGTGGCCGCGATGTTACTATTGGCCTTACTAGGATGCGGAGTTGGGGTGGAGAGGTAAGCGGCTTGTGAAAACGGTGGAATCCGCGCTGTCTAGGAGAGGATTTCCAGTGAGTTGATGGGCAAGAGTTCCGCACAAATTGCAACATAGTGGAACACAGTGGCCGCGATGAGACTATTGGCTTTACCAGGATCCATGGTGGCGGTGGGGAGATGCTGGGCGTTGAGAAAACGGTGGAATCCACGGTGGCTAGGACACGCATTCCAGTGAATCGTTGGGCCACAGTCCGCACAATTTGCAACACAGTGGAACACAGTGTCCTCGTTGTGACTATTGGCTTTACCACAATCGGGGGTCAGGGTGGGGAGGTGAGGGGCATTGCGAAAACGGTGAAATCCGCTATGGCTAGAGAGGATTTCCAGTGAGTCAATGGGAGAGAATTCCACAGTAATTGCAGTATAGTGGAACACAGTGACTGCGATGAGACTATTAGCTTTAAGATAATCGCGGGTGAGGGTGGGGAAGTGCCGGGCGTTGCGAAATCGGTGAATTCCGCGGTGGTTAGGAGACGATTTCCAGTGAGTCGATGGGAGAGTTGCGCACAAACTGCAGCCTACTGGAACACACTTGCCATGATGAGACTCTTAGGTTTACCACAATCGTGGATGAGCGTGGAGACGTGCGGACGTTGGGAAAACGGTGGAATAGGCGGTGGCTAGCAGACGATTTCCAGTTAGTCGATGGGAGAGAGTTCCTCACAAATTGCAACATAGTGGAACACATTGTCCGCGGTGTGACTATTGGCTTTACCACCATCGGGGGTGGGGGTGGGGAGGTGAGGGGCGTTGAGAAAACGGTGAAATCCGCTATGGCTAGAGAGGATTTCCAGTGAGTCAATGGGAGAGAGTTCCACAGAAACTGCAGTATAGTGGAACACAGTGACCGCGATGAGACTGTTTGGCTTTCCTATGCCCCGGGGTGGGGTTGAGGAGGTGAGGGGCGTTGGGAACACAGTGGAATCCTGCGGGGGCTGAGAGAATATTCGCTGTGCGACTATGGCAGGGCGTTGGGTCCAAAGTGGAACACAGTGTCCGCGATGAGACTATTGCCTTTACCACGATCCGGGGTGGGTGTGGGGTGGTGCGGGGCGTTGCGAAAACGGTGGAATCCGCAATGGTTAGGAGAGGATTTCCAGTGAGTCCATCGGAGAGTGTTCCACACAAATTACAAAATTGTGGACACAGTGGCCGCGATGAGACTATTGGCTTTACCAGATCGGGGGTTGGGGTGGAGAGTTGAGGCGCGTTGGAAATAGGTGAAATCCGCGGTGGAGAGGAGACGATTTCCAGTGAGTTGATGGACCAGAGTTCCGCACAAAGTGCAACATAGTGGAACACAGTGTACGCGATGAGACTATTGGCTTTATCACGTGGGTAGCGGGGCGGGTGAGGTGCCCGGCGTTGCGAAAACGGTGGAATCCGCGGTGGCTAGGAGACGATTTCCAGTGAGTTGATGGGAGAGAGTCCGCACAAATTGCAACATAGTGGAACACAGTGGCGGTGAGGAGACTACTGGCTTTACCAGGTTAGGGGGTGGGGATGGGGAGGTGCCCCGCGTAGAGAACGCGGTGGAATCCGGCGGGGGCTCAGAGACTAACCACTGTGCCTATATGGGAGGGCGCTGGATCCCAAGTGGAACACAGCGGCCGCGATGACGCTATCCGCTCTGGGGCGATGGGAGGGCGATACCGGACGGTGGCGATGAGACTACAGCTGATGTGACTTGACGACAGCGTTGAGGACAAAGTGAGCGCGGGGATCCGCGAGGAGACAATTGTAAATGGGCCGCCGGGAGGGCGATGCGCGCACGGGAAGACCTGCGGGGGCGATGGGACAGAGTGGGTCAAAGTTACACTCGGTGGTGGTGATGAGACCCGGGGCGTTGGGAGTATGGAAGAGCTGAAGAATAGTGAAAGACCGCGGTGGGGATGGGATTATTTGCGATGGGACGCTGGGACAGCGTCGTGCACAACCTGAAATCCGGCGGTGGGTTGAGGCTGTTGCGAACGAGAAGGTGGAAAAGTGTTGCGGGCAAAGTGAAAGCTGGCGTCCGCGCTGGGACAATAGGAGATGGGGCCGAGGGGGCGGTGTTGCGCTGTGGGTGCCGCGGTGGTTAAGACTTCGCTGTGGGGCGATGGGAGGGCGTTGTGCTCAAAGTGAAACTCTGACAGCGCTGAGACTATTGGCTGTGGGCGACGGGAGGGCGTTTCTCACACAAGGCCGTTTCTCACTGGACTTGGCTTTGAGACGTTGGGAGAGCGCTGCGAACAAAGTGGAAGATGGAAGATGGCGGCAGCGGAAAAGCTACTGGCGGTGGGACGGTGGACAGCGTCGAGGGCAGAGTTAAACTGGCGGGAGGAGGAGACCATGGGCGATCGGACGGTGGACGGTGTGGTCCGCACAGGGGACCCTGACAGCGGCGACGAGACCATTCACTGTGGCAAGATGGAAAGGCGTTGTGCCCAGTGAGACACGATGGCAGCGATGTGACCTTCGGTTAGAGTTGGTGGGACAGCGGTGCAGACACAGTGAAAGCGGGTCTAGGCGATGAGACAATGGGCTTGGGACGGTGGAACCGCAGTGTGGACATAGTTAAAGCCGGCGATGGGCGTGAGACTGTGAGAGATGGAAGATGCGAGGGACTTGAGCACCAAGGGGAGCCAGGGGGAGGCTTTTTGGACAAGGGGAGAAACAGCCAAGGCGAAGGGACCCTGGGAGTGCGTTGCAGACAGAGAACTCAGCGGCGGTCAGGGGGCAAATAACCGTGGGACGGTTTGGGGCACTTCCTGGGGGTAAGACGGGACCAGGGAACTGTGGGCCCCTGTAATACTCTGGAATTTTCAGGGTTTCTTTTAAGTATTCGGCCATAAAGTGGGGAAGTAAGTATCGAACAGCTGAAAAGTAGGAATGTTTTTTAAAAAACACACTCTTTACTTTTAAAATTAGTTTTATATTTCATTAATATACTTATTTTAAATTAAATAGTTCATGTTTTCAGCTTTGTAATAAATTTATATAATGCTTAAGTATTAAGTGTAGAATATTGAAATATGTTTTATATTTAACAATAGCATTTTAGTAAGTTTTATTTATATATTCTTTGTACTAAAACAAGTATATAATATAGTTTTAGTTTTCTATCTTTAATGGATGAAAACTTGTTAATATTTTCAAGATTACTTTTCACTTATTGTTAATTGAGGGATTACATATCTGACAAGTTTTAATGACCCCGTGATGATCTTAAGTAATGTTTAACTCATGTTTCTGAAACCTTTTCCCAGGACTACATTGTTGGAAATGAGAGTTGAAGTGTACAAGAAACTAAGGACATTTAGAAGGTCAGAATTTTTCATTTGCTGTAGTAAGAATTTTATAAACTGAATGGAATTTGCCCAACATTTATTGGCATCCAGAGGCTTACTTTGTAAGACTCTCAAATGTAAGGTGGTGTCTATTTTCCCCCAGTTGAAAAAAAGACAAAAGAACCCCACATCATATATCGGGGCCCTACAGCATGAGCTGTCTGATACCTTTAAAGAAGGGAAGGAGACAAGAGCAGGTAAACTGTACGGATACATTGAGAGTATGCCTATAACTTGGACATTCCACATGTCTTCCTTCTGTTTTAAATTCCTCAAAGGCAGGGGCCAGAAAACTAGTATTCTGCAGGCTTGTTTTGCAGTAAATGTCTCCAGGGTGCTCTGCAATTTTTCATATGTGTTGTCACATAAATCAAGTTGACATGGAAACTGCCACATTGACTTTTGTTTCATAAATAATGTATTTCCCATATAAACGTTTAAATGAGTAAATAATGCATAAATCATTTAAAACAGCTTGCAGTCTTTAACCGTCTATTGAAATGCAGTGCATTGCATTGTCAGTTACTTCTAGAGCCTCTGCTGGCTGAAGAGTCTCAGGTCAAAGTCACATAGTCCATTCCCAGAGCCACAGGTGGGGAGATGTTCAGTCACGGAGGTACCCAGTTAGGCTCCTCAGGAAAGCAAAGTTGCTCAGCATTTCCACTCTCACAACTGTCCAGGCACAGCTGTTGTAGTCCTTGGACAGTAGGTACTGCACGAGGTTGAAATAATATTTCTTCAGGTGTAGAATGGTCATGTCTCCCGTAGTGAAGTTTTTCTTCTGCATGACTTCCTTCTGGATTGGCTCCAGATGGTCCATCTGCCCTTGGAGTTCCACAAGGAGGTCTTCAATGACAGTCTCAGACCAGCCAGTGCTGGAGAAGTCTCTGGTGAGAATTCCGAAGATCTGCTGGAGCATCTCATAGATGACCAATACGGCATCTTCCTTCCGGAACTGCTGTGCTTGCCTCATCTCCTCAGGGACCTGGGAGTCCATCCTGACCTCGAGGCAATGTTGAGGAGTTGAAGGTAACTGCCGCAGGAGTTTCTGACACACCGTATCACTCCTCCTTTGCTGGAATCGAAGCAAGCTGTAGTTCATAGAGAGAGCTGTGGTGGAGAAACACAGCAGGAGAACGATCTGGAGGAGGCACTGGTAGGTCTGGATGAAAACAGGCACAGGGCTACCTGTGCTGCTAGTAGATGCTGAAGCTGAGTCTTCAGCCCTTGGCAGAGTGAATGTCCTTCCTCCTTGAGTGTGGGCTACTTAAATAGGATGGCCCTCCCTTCTTTCTATTTGAGAGGAATTTCCTACTTTCCAATCTCCCTTTTAGTTCTCCTGTGTTGTTAAAATGATTAGTTTCCACTAAAACTTTTTCTTTTTAGCTCCTTCCTTTTTGATTTTATATGTGTTATGGAAAAAGATATACAGTCTGGGAGAATTTCTAATGTTTTTGTAAATTTTCAGTGAATTGCTAAATGCTAAAAAAGTGGCTAATAAATTTGAACTGAATTATTATAGGGTTCTTTCATTGGGAAAAGATCTTTCTTATTCTTTTTTATATTGTTAGATTTTGTGAAAGGGTCCTTATTTCTAAAAGTTTAATGATTGTAGAAAATAATTTATTTTTTGCATAAGCTAAGTTTGTGTGAATGTTTTTTAGTCCTTAACCATAAGCACCAAGAGACTGCATATCTTTATCAACCTTAATTTATTGCTTGATTTGGCAATCTCAAACTATCCAGAATATAGCAAAGTAGAGGTTAAGTCTTATCTCAATGCGTGCAAATGAAGGTTACACAGGCCACGTATTAAAGTTCATGATTTCTCTTGTAGAATGCCTTTTGACCATAACTGAGGGCCAATGTATTTTTATTTTGGACATACTTTGAATAGTCTAATTATTAATAATTAATACAAACAACATAATATAATAAATGTTATTGATTATACTTATAATATGATTGATTATACTATAATTAAGAATATAATGTAATTAATATTAATTAATCTAATAATCTAATATCTGATTTTGAATACTAACGTAAGGATGCAGCAAGCAGGAAAATTCTTTCCTCTTTACTTTGTGCCTTTAGAACTGTTTGTACATGAACTTTTTCCCATAATGAAAGAATATCTGTGAGATAGGATTCTTAGGTATTTTCATAATCTAGTTTCAAAGAATTTAAACAATGTTACTAAATTTTTACCCTTTCTTTTCTCACATTGAAATTTTTTCTGTAAGGAATGTATTTTTTGGTATCATTGGAAGATAAAAATCACCCAGTTATATTCAAAAGCAGGGCATAAAATTGTAGATAAAATGCAAGTATGTAAAACTATATAGGAAAAAAATAAACTAAAGGAAATATACTAACATTTCAGTAGGAATTATATTTAGTTAGTGCAACTAAATAGTGATTATTTGTTCTTTCTGTGATTTTCCGATATGCTACCAGAGAATGTATTCAGCACTGCTGAGAAGAAATATCATGGGAGCCATACAGGTAATTTAAATTTTTCTAGTATCCACATCAAAAGATTAAAAAGAAACAAGTGCAGTTAATTTTAACAGTGTATTTTATTGAACACAAAATATCCTAATGTTATCATTTAAACAGATACCAATATAAAATTAACATTGAGATGGTTACATTCCTGTTTTCATCGTTCCTTCAAAATACGGTGCATCCTTTGGTGGTCATAGTACAGCTAAGATTGGGCTAGTCAAGTGCTCACTTGGCCTCTTGTGGTTGATGTCATGGTGGGCAGCACAGCTCAAGATGGAGGGAGCAGCTTCCACAGAGCCAGGAGAATTCCCGAGTCTGAGGGGACCACATAGAAGGAACTTCAAATTGTGGACAAGTTATGTTCCAAGAACCAAGGGGATCAATGGTGGGAAAATCAGCTCAAGATGTATTCGGGATGCTTTTGAATGCCAGAGTGTGGCTTTGTACTTAATTTGAGAAGTCTTCAGGCAGACAGGGCACTAGGTTGTGCCCTGAACAGAAGAATGGGCCCAGATATTGTTGGGAACTGAAGCACGGAGAAGTCCTGCCCAGGTGCTCTCGTGGCTGTAGAGACTGGAAGTAAAGACCAGAGTGAGGAACTGGAAGAAGGGGGTGGGTGCGGAATTGTAAACATGATTTCCTTCTGCTTTCTTCCCTTTGTCCTCCTCTCAATTCCTGCTATTGTGATCATGAGCTGTTTTCTAATTGGTCTCTTTCAATTGTCTTCCTGGAGTTTATACCACCTTTTAATTGCCTCATGGAGTTCATATTGATTTTGTCAGTTTAATTAATGTTTGTATCCTCTGGTGCACTTTTGTATAGTCTTCTGTTGGGTATATGGCCTAGGATGAAGTAACTGGGTAATAGAATGTGCATACATTCAGATTTAGTAGACAATGACAAACATATTTTGAAAGTTTACACCCATTAATATTCTATCAAGAGTATGGGATGTCAGTTGCATTACTTTCTTTTCAACACCTGGTATTGCCAGTCTTCTTAGTTTTAGCCCTTCTAGTGAATTGTAGTGATATCGTATTCAACTTTTAATTCATATTGCTTAGTCATTAATAAGGTTCAGCACATTTCCATGTTTATTGACAATTTGGATATTTTCTTTGTGAGGGGCCTGTTCAAATCCCTTGCTGACTATCTCAGATAATGGTTTTTTTTTTAAATCTAAAGATGATGTAATTCTGTACATACAAAATACAAAAGGACATAGAAACTATTGAAATTTTAAAATAAATTTTAAAGTGTCACTGAAAAAAAGATCAATATTAAACTCAATCACATTTTTACAATAGCAATAAAAATTAGAAATTGACATTTCAAAATGACACCACTGATAAGAAGATAAAAAGTCTACTACTGAGAAATTGTCAGAGCCTGGAGGTGCCTAAGGAAACACGGAAATTAAAGGTAATGTGCCATTCTAAACGGCATCCCAGGACAGAAAAACAATTTTGGGTAAAAACTGAGGCGATATGGGAATTCCCTTGAGTTTCACTGATTGGGACTCCATCCTTTCACTGCAGAATCCTGCTTGAATCCCTGGTTGGGGAACTATTTAATAAGATGTCACAAGTCTCACAGTCATAAAGAAATAAAGATGAAATTCCTGCAACCAGCGGGGCTGGAAGAGTGGGTACAGGAATAAGGACGTGTGAATAAAGTGTAGATATCGTTTTTTTAAAAAAATATCTTTGACAGGACAATTTCTCTTTACCTGTGACCTCTAAGTACAAGTCTATAATTGCAGTTTTGACTCAAATTAGATGGCCAGAAAAAATAACAGTTTCTTTCTCTAACATTGAGACAGGATGTTTTAAATCTTGATCATTAATGAGGTTAAGCAACTTCTGTCTTTGTAAGTGAGCAGGGACATGTAAGGGTGTGATGAGGTAGTAAGTCTCAGTGAGAAGGGAAATCAGAGCATGCAGTAGGAGACTGTCAAGGCCACCTCCTCCTGATAAACATAGTCATTTAGTGAACAAACATTTACTTAGCAAACATGTCCTCAACACATCATAAAGTAAAACAAATATTGCCATTTTCTTGGACTATTTTAAAACTATCTCTCAATAAATTATTGGTGCTGGCTTAATTATGCATCTTGCACATTCTTTCTGAGGTTCATTCCAATATATTTATGCTTTCTTATTGTAAGAATTCATGCAAGTATGAATGAAATCTTTTCATGACGTTTGCTAATTTTTAATGAACTAAGTTTTCCTTGCATTTTCATACACACACCCTTACGAGAATAAGTAAATTTGGTCTTTTTCTCTGATCAGCTTTGCAAACACTATGTAAAAGTTCAGTTGATTTTTCAAATTTTTAGATAAACAAATACATTGCCTGCAAATAAGAAAATAAGGTCTGAAAATAGCAATGTGATGACCGTATGGAGCAACTCCTGTTTGTTGTGTATATTTGCATAACTACTTTCAAAAACATTATCTAGCAAAGCTGAAAATATGCATAGCCTATGGTCTATGACCCAGTCATATATGGATGTAAGAACTGGATGGTAAAGAAGGCTGAACACTGAAGAATTGATGCTTTTGAACTGTGGTGATGGAGAAGACTCTTTAGAGTCCCTTGAAATGCAGGGAGATCAAACCAGTCAATCCTAAAGGAAATCAACCCAGAACTTCATTAGGAGGACTGATGCAGAAACTGAAATTGCAATCCTCTAATGAGCTGACTCAGAAAAGACCCTGATGCTGGGAAGACTGAAGGCAGAAGGAGAGTGGGATGACAGAGGACACGATGGTTGGATGACATCTCTGATTCAATGGACATGAGTTTGAGCACGCTCTGGGAAGGTGAAGGACTGGGAAGTCTTGTTGCAGTCCATTGGCGTCACAAAGTATCGGACCTGAGTGAGCGATTAAACAACAACGTGACCTAGTAAGTCCACTCTTAGCAGTTGCCCAGGGAAAGAATCATATAAATATGCATCAGTATAGAAGTAAAGAAAATTCAGATCAGCAATATTCATAAGAGTCCCAAACTAGTTGCAGCCCAAATACCCATTAAAATTGCATAAATACTTTATCTATCCTGATAATAGGGTTACTAATAACAATAAAAAGTAAGAACCACAACTAAATATACAAAATATAGCAGTGATTGAAAGATACTCACCTCAGAAGAAAATGTATACTACTTATATAAATTTAAAGATAGCCCAAACTAGACTGGAGACATTTTGCTCAGCAACCTAGAGAGCTCCTGTGAAGCTTCAGGACCATGATGGGAAGTCCGTCTCCAGCTTGAGGGAAGAGCGTGTCTTCCCAGCTTCCAGCTGCGGCCTGGCTCTCGCCCTCTCGCAGGACCTGAGGCTGACTCTGCCCGGGCCCGGGTTGCCCTGTGCTCACAGCTGACAGCTGGGGGCCAGCGCCCCTCCTCAGGCCTCCCACCGGGTGTGGAGATGGACAATGTGCAGAGAGATCTAAGTGCCCCGGGTCACAGCCTCTTCTCTCCTCCGTTTACTCACACTGAGGTCATCATTCACAGGCCATGGACAATACTCATCGCCCAGTGTGTCTCCTGCTCACTTCAGATGCAGCTGGGACTAGGTAGTTAGGTCCGGGCCTTGGCTAACTCTCCTAACTCCTCTAGGACGTACCCAACCACAGGATCCTACACTCTGCACCCCTGTGACTCTCAGAACGCTCCCATCAGAGGGTCGATGGCCCAGGAACAGGCAGGAGCAGCCCATGCCTTGTTTTCAGTGTTTGCTGCCCGGACCCGCTGCTGCTGCTAACTCAGACTGGCCCTTTCAGGACATGACCGTCTGCATCAAGCCTGCATTTACTTTTCCCTTCTGATTCCAGGTTGTTCTCTGAGCTGGACTCTGAATTCTCAGAATCACTATCAGAGGTGCATTGAGTCAGGCCAACCTAAGGTTGGGAAAAGTGAAAAGGACAACACATTGGCTGCAGCTGTTGAACAAGCCTCAGCAGCCCCCTGCCCCACCCGGCTGACATGAGGGCACATCTCATGTGTGAGTTCTGGGTGAGTTTCCTGTCTCTGAGGCAGTTTCCGAATCTTCTTTAAGGTGAAACAGCCCAAAGCAAAGCCATCTATATACTTAAAGCCGACAAGTGACTTGGGTTTTGTTACATCAGCAGAGATTGTGTAATGAACCCCAGAAGGCAAAAATAGCAATGAAGCTGATGCAACAAGTGAAAGGGAAACTAAATGCAAGCTGCCAAATGGGATTTCAGGATCCAGGCTGGGAATCCCCTCTGGCCCGGCCTCCTGGCTGGGTTGAGTGCACAGCGCAAGGTATCCTCCTGACTGTCTCCCAGACGCCTGTGTCTTCCTGGCTGAAACTCTGAGCTCCTAAACTCCAGGGAGAACCAAGAATCCAGTGAGGGTGGGGGTGAGTCCTTGTAGGCAGCTGGGCTGTGTGCCACGTAGGAATGTTTCCGTCTAACTCTGGGTGTTGTTGCAACAGGCTTGGCCTCGTCATCACCGTGAATGGCTATTTCTCCTCTCACTGTGCAGTGGGTGAGCTGCAGGAATCTGTCTCTGAACACCTCTCTGGGAACTGCCTCATCTTCCTGACCACAGACCCAGAACATCAGGAAATAATCTTCTAACCAGATTAAAGTAGAAGAGTTAACATAAGGAGCACTTGGGAAGTGTCTAGTACCATTCTGAGCTTGTGCTACAAATTAAAGCAATTAATCTTACCACACTTTCAAGATAAGATTTTATGATTATCTTAGTTTTGCAGTTAAGACATAATGCAGCAGTTTATAACTAGGCAATCTATTTTTATGTACTAATGAAGAAAAATCTTAAAGATCTATTTGCAAGTAAATATAAATAAATGAGAAACTGGAGTATATGAAAAATTTATATTTATGTGATATACGTTAGTATGTCCTTATATGTAGGTTTATCAACTACATATGAAAATGTCTAGAAGGATACCCATTAAATTTTTTACAGTATAGGATTAGGGTGCATCCTCCTAGATGTCAAGGGTAGGCATTCCTTTGTGTGAATTATTTAAAAGTTTAGCAATGACATGTGTGTTTAATATATATAAATAAGCATAAGAAACCCTCTTTACTTCTTTTGAGTCACATTTATCATGGCAGCTGCTGGTTCTCACATCTCTTAGCTGTCTCTGCAATCCGCAGCCTGCCTTGTTCTTCTTGCCTCCGTTGGAACAGTTTTTAGGAAGACTCTTTTCTCAGGAGTGGCCAAGTGTAGAAAACTTGCTCTCCCTTCCTCATCCTACTCCAGGATCCTAGATTCTACATATGCAGATTGACCTCCCATGATGTATGTGGTTCCCCACTAATCCTTGAAGGCACCCCAGTTCCTATAGGCCCCAAACGGGCAACTGTGTCCATGTCCTGAGCTTTTCTTCACTAATCTCCCTCCATCCTCTAATATGTCTCAAGAATCACATCCAGTCCCTGCTCAAATTGTCCCTTGTTCCTTCTATGACCCAGGGTGGGTAACCCTGATACGTCTTTATTCAGGTGACTTCAGTGTAAGTTTATCTTGCAGGATCAGTCTTTGGGTTAGATTTTATTCAAAGGTGTGTGCAAGTCAGTCTGCTTTTTTAAAATTACTTTTATTTCTACTACTTAAAAACAAATACCAGTCTTCTACAAAGTATAATAGAAAACAACTACCTTATGAATGATAAAGATTTAAATGCTATGACCAGCCGAAATATTTCAAATAATTTAAATAAATAAATATTACAACTTTTAAAGATATGGAAAATGGATTCTAAACACTGTTTTAAACAATTATTGTAACATAACATTTAATATACATTTAAATAATCCCATATGTTAGCTATCACATATTTTTCATTTGACACAGAAATAGTTAAAGGCTTTGAGTCTTACTTAGAAAATAGCCATTTAGTTGAACAGATGAACTGTTTTCAGATTCAACATCTTTTTTATTTCCTGAGTTTTCCGATGAGCTTGTTGGCCAAGAGCAAGCTCCTTCTGATTTCCACGCTGACAACCTCCCAGGCACAGCGGCTGTATTCTTTCTCTTTGAGATACACACTGATTCGCTGGAAGTAACTCTTCCCAGCCAATCTGGAGTTCTCACTCCCTAGAGGTGAGTGTTCCATCGTCCTTCCCTCCCTGAGAGACATGTCCACCTCCTCCAGCTGCTGATCAAGTCCCGCGAGGAATCTGTCCAGGAGGCTCTCGTCCCGACCTGCAGAGGAGCCCGTGGTGCTGAAGAGCTGGAAGGTCAGCTGGAGCAACTCATGCACAACAGCTGCGGCTTCTGTCTTCTCAAGCCAGGCCCCGTCCTCCAGGGTCTGAGGAAATCTGGTCAGTCCTGTCCCTCAGACAGGACATGATGGACACTCTCTCCATCTGACTCCAGCGTGTGAAGCTTTCCAGATTGCCATGACTCACAGGCAGCTCGGAGCTCAGAGAGCACGCGGGGCTGGAGCAGAGCATCCCCAGGGCCAGCAGTACAGAGATGGGGAGGGCCACGGGGATGCTGGGGGCTCTGCAGGGCTGCCTGGAGAGAGGTCTAGGCAAGTTTTGAGGACTTGGGGTGATGGGCGGCTCTTAAAGAGTGAGCAGAGAAGCTTTCCTTTTTTGGGTTTTCCCACATTTCCCCCTTTCCTTTCTTTTTCTAACCTTTGTAATGAAATGAATTATAAATGCTCATTTTTGCCATGAGTGCCTGGGGTGGAGACATCAAATCATGTGTGCTGCTGTGGTTGATAGCTACAAAGGTGTATAGCCTGCTTCTTACACCTCCTTAGTTGTTCCTGGGGAGAAGCGTCTGGTGAAATTCAGAGAAGGCATAAATATTCATACAATATATATATGGTGGCTTTTCCAGGTCACTAAGAGATATTCAGCATAAAAAGAGTTTATAAAAGAAGCTTTTGATTTTTCTCAGTTTTTCCTTATTTACCCTTTTCTCCCTTCTTAAAAAGAATTCAGTTGTGTATGTACCTTTATGATATCACCTGATTAGGCCTTAATCTCACTGGAGACATTATAGGGAACAATATCACTGATATTATTTGTTAAAAATGAATTATGTTGCAACTATAATCCGCAAGGCACTTTTTTAGGTGCTGGTAGTCCTAAAAAATTCAATTTTGCCTTTGTTTATTTCTCTTTCTCCTCTACCACTACAATATTTCACAGGCAACTTTGCCTCAGTCATTGTGTGATAGTCCGGATAATCTCATCCCCTTAAATATTTCACTGAGAAGTGATAACCTACCATACACTCAGGGATACTGAGGTTGCAATTACATTCAACCCTTGTAATGACATGTCTTTACCAATTCTGTAAGGTACAGATAATTTTTAATAATGTTAATGACAGAAAATTTTACATGTATCCTCTCAGCAAAGTGTTTTTAATAAACCTTACATTAACTTTCACAACTTCCCTATGAGATCATTACTATAGTTACTGACATGTTTGCAAATAAGGAAACTGAAAACTCAGAGAGATTACTTAACTTGCTAACAGTCAGGATTAACTGCACAAGTGGTACTTGACCACTGTACTATTCAGCCTCCATGTTATTCCTCATTAACCTTAAGCAGTCTCTTTTAGCTACCCTATGTACCTTGTAATTAAGGAATCCATCTAATTATGTAACATTTGACTGCCCTGATTGATTGTAAGCTCCATAAACACAGTAATGGCACATGTGGAGTATCCAGGAAGGTGCCTGTCCTCCGACTCTTTGCGATCCCATGGACTATAGCCTACAAGGCTCCTCTCTCCATGGAATTTTCCAGGCAAGAGTACTGAAGTGGGTTGCCATTTCCTTCTCCAGGGGATCTTCTCAACCCAGGGATCGAACCCAGGTCTCCCTCATTGCAGGCAGACACTTTACCATCTGAGCTTCCAGGGAAGCCCCCGTATTTGAAGACTCTTTCCAAAAATGATAATCTTCTGAAAACAAAGATAGTAAGAGTAAATTTAAATGGGTTTTTTAACTTTCTGGATAACTTCTCAAAATATTTTCTCAGATGGAAACAGGGACTCTCAAAGTTCAGTTGTTGCCAAGTTGTTTCAGCTGTGTCCAACTCTTTTTGAAACTATGGACCATAGTCTGCCAGGCTCCTCTGTAGATCTCAACAGAACACCACTTGAAATATAGGACTGGAAGTTAGCAAGTGCAATGGGAACTGTGTCCTCTTCAATTGTAGTGTAATGATTATAATGTTCCTGGAATGAACAAACGACACTTTTGTGACAAAGAAGAATAGGAACTGGAGAGGAAGAGCTTACTAAATTCCTCTAAGATAGGAAGCACTTTGTCAGAGCAGACAGCTCGGTCCAGTGCTTGAGACAGTGGACACGGGGGAAAAATTGCTTAGGTTGATGTCCCAGCTCCATCCTGCACTGGCTATGTGACCTTCAGCACCCTGGTTTTCCTCTTGTGTGGAAATGATAATCATATTTGTTTCCCTGGATTGTTGTGAAGCTTGAATGATGTAGCATGCTTCTGACTATGCCTGGACAAAGTATATAAGCATTCAGTATCTGTTAGCCGTTCCCATGAGGGGGAAAATTCCCACGTCCAGCTATGGGAACTGGATCAAATTTCCCTGAGATGATCTGCTTCCCTTCCTTTAATTCTCAGCTCACTGGTCAACATTATTACATCTAATCTCATCTCTTATGTGAACATGACGTCCTGTCCAAATCACTTATACCTAGTAGCTTCCAGGTAACAGCTGACCTCACACATGAATAAAATGACAGTCCAATCTATAACCCAGTCTCTTTCATGGTGAGTTAATAGGTCTATATCCTCAGAATCAGATAACATCCATAAGAGTGGGAAATGTAAACAGACAAATTAAAATAAATAAATAGATACTGGGATTTAGCAAAGCTGACAACTAGCCTCTTAGGTAACAGTCTGCCTAAGAGCCTGCTACTCTCCTCTGGCTCTGTCTGCGGCTAAGCAGTCTCACATGGGGTGGTCTGAAATCTGTCACTCTGTAGAGCTCTTCATCCCCATTTTTGTAGTTAGGGGACATTTTGTCATTTAAACAAAGAAGATGTCACTATAGTTGTTTTCAATTACATTGTTTACTTTCCTTTTACCTTTGTGCATTACTTTTTCACTCACTGCTTACTTTGACTTTCTAGGAATGTACAATGAGAGTGGAAAGTTTTGATATCTTGAAAAATCACAGAAGAAATATATTTCTTCTTCTTTTCACTTACATTTTCTCTTTATTTTTGCAACAAACCTCAAAATTGAAAAGACTGCAGAAGCATTAGGACAGCTTTTACAAAGTGAAATACAAATGACAAAGAAGAGGTAACAATATGAATGTTATATAAAAGTGGCAAAGAAAAGCGGGTTGCTTAGACATAGCAAGGACAATTACCTGGACTAATACAGAAAGGCTGCCTGGTAGGGCCCACATGGGGTCTCATTGATGAGATGGCTCATTATGTCAACCTTGCAAACAGACAATAAAATCACAGTGATCTGTGAGACTGACCAAATTGCCCAAATGGCATTCTTTTTTCTCACTGGTGCCTATCTCCTCAAAGCTACAAGACCACCAGATTCTAGACCTCCAGCTATATGACCACAGGACTCAACTACAGATAAAAAATTAACCATCCCTTCAGAAAATTTTTCATTGCTGGGGTATAAGTAGGATCCTGCCAGAAAGGGAGGAAGCTGGTTCTCCAAAAGGGCCAGTCACCCTCTCCTTTCCCTCTAGTAAATTTCCCTTTTCCTGCCTGACTGCCCAACTTGCTCTCTTTTTCTCTGACTCGCGTTACACTGCCGAAAAGCAGCGAAGACACATTCTAAACACCTGAACACTTGGAGGGAGCGGTGGTTACACTTTATTTTCTTGAAAGTGAATTTTGGAGGATTGATCATCTGAAAGAGGACAGTGAAAACGTTGGCATAAAACTCAACATTCAGAAAACTAAGACCATGGCATTCGGTCCCATCACTTCCTGGCAAATAGATGGGGAAACAGTGACAGACTTTATTTTGGGGGGCTCCAAAATCAGTGCAATTGGTGACTACAGCCATGAAATTCAAAGACATTTGCTCCTTGGAAGGAAAGTTATGACCAACTTAGACAGCATATTAAAAGCAAAGACATTAATTTGCCAACAAAGGTCTGTCTAGTCAAAGCAATGGTTTCTCTAGTAGTCATGTGTGATGTGAGAGTTGGACTATAAAGAAAGCTGAGTGCCAAAAAATTGATGCTTTTGAACTGTGGTATTGGAGAAGACTCTTGAGAGTCCCTGGGACAGCAAGGAGATCCAACCAGTCCATCCTAAAGGAAATCAGTCCTGATTATTCATTGAAAGGACTGATGCCTAAGCTGAAACTCCAATACTTTGGCCACCTGATGCAAAGAACTGACTCATTGGAAAAGACCCTGATTCTGGGAAAGATTGAAAGTGAGAGGAGAAGGGGGTGACAGAGGATGAGATGGCTGGATGTCATCCCTGACTCAATGGAGATGAGTCTGAATAAACTCCGGGAGTTGGTGATGGACAGGGAGGCCTGGGGTGCTGCAGTCTATGGGACTGCAAAGATTTGGACATGACTGAGTGACTGAACTGAACTGAAGTGAAATGAATCATTTGGTATAGTCTGAGCTTGTACCCAGCAAGGGTTAATTTTGAATTTACACTGGATCTGCTTCTATGACTTTAACTCTTTGTGTTATTGGAGAAGACTCTTGAGAGTCCCTTGGACTGCAAGGAGATCCATCCTAAAAGGAGATCGGTCCTAAGTGTTCATTGGAAGGAATGATGTTGAAGCTGAAACTCCAATAATTTGGCCACCTGATACGAAGAGCTGACTCATTTGAAAAGACCCTGATGCTGGGAAAGATTGAGGGCAGGAGGAGAAGGGGACGACAGAGGATGAGATGGTTGGAAGGCATCACTGACTCAAAGGACATGAGTTTGGGTAAACTCCGGGAGTTGGTGATGGACAGGGAGGTCTGGCATGCTACGGTCCATGGGGTCGCAGAGTCGGACATGACTGAGTGACTGAACTGAACCGAACTGAACTGAAACAGCCATAGTGGCCTGCCTCAGGGAGATCACCTGACACCGCTCACCTGTGACGGACTGTGACTCTGTGTGTGGCAATGGCACAGGCGGCCTACTTGGCTACTTACCAGGCGGCCCAGAAATTCACATTTGGGAAGGGCAGAATCACAGATAGGTGTGACATCTTTGTTTGCTGACATGACATGAGATATTCCATTTCTCACACCCATGAAACGATTGTAAGGAAGTTCAATTAACACATGCCCCTACCTGAGGCTTACTAGACATTCTGGGAGATATTTTCAGGAATTAACAGGTCCTTTTACTTTGTTTCCTCACCTCCCCCCAATCTCTCATCCATAATAGAATCCAACATCCAGGTCCAGACAAAATGATTATTTTGAGGCATTAACCTTCCATCTTCCTCAGTCAGCCAGTCCCAAATATAGTCCCTTCCTGATCCCCATACCTCGTTTTGGATTAATTGATTTACCTTGCACCATGCAGAACAACTTGGACTCTGTAACAAACTCAGCAAATTTTTGGTACTTAATAAATGTTTAGTAATTTTCTCAATTATAGAGAGTAAATAAAACCAAGTTTGACAAATTAAAAGTTCTGCCACAGAGAATAAGGTGAGGTCCATACATGTTAAGCTCAGGTATTTTTCACACCTGATGAACTCTTTCAAGAGGAATATGGAGAGGCAGGCAAAAGAAGATTTAAAAAGGAAATCTAAAAAAGTTTCCTTAAAAGTTGATCTTAGCATCAGGAAGAGAGATCCAATAACTATTAATATATCATTAGTTCAAAGTTACTGACATGTAAGCATTCCATTGAATTAGAACATCTACTTTTTTAATGAATACATTTTCCTTCAACTGTAAGGATACAGAAGAGTGGAAACTCATATCAGCTTTCCAGGCTCTTGTGACTGTGAAGCCCCAAATCAGGTAGTACACAGATCTGGGAAAATTTAGGATATGAACATTTAGGGATTTAATATTTAAGAGGCAATCCTTCGATGAAATGAAGGTGAAACCAAGTTCGCAATCGCTCATCTCAACCAGAACGCTTCCTTGTGGAACTGACCAATGGTTCTTCATTCCCTCAATGATGACAACTGATACTCCCCTCTAACCCCATCTCCTCCTCTGAGTCCATGACCTGCCTCAGAGCCTTACTTAGAAAAGCAGGAGACTTTCACACATGTAGATCAAATAAGGGCAATCTCTCTCTTTCCTGCCTGGGGTACAGGATAGACTTCAGCTTCCCTCAGGAGCAGGTGAGTGGCGGCCAGCTCCAGGAGGCCCAGGCCTTCTTTGTGCTCCACGAGATGCTCCAGCATAGCTTCAACCTCTTCCACACAGAGCGCTCCTCTGCTGCCTGGGACACCACCATCCTGGAGCAGCTCCGCACTGGACTCCATCAGCAGCTGGATGACCTGGGCGCCTGCCTGGGGCAGGTGATGGGAGAGGAAGACTCTGCTCTGGGAAGGACGGGCCCCACACTGGCCATGAAGAGGTACTTCCAGGGCATCCATGTCTACCTGCAAGAGAAGGAATACAGCGACTGCGCCTGGGAAATCGTCAGAGTGGAAATCACGAGCCAATTTCTCTGTGTTAACAAGCTCCTAAGAAAACTCAGGAAGTAAGAAGGAAGCTGATTCTCCATGACTTGTGTACAACCTCAGTCTCTTCATTGTTCAGTCATTTCCAGAACTGTGATTTCTGTCTTTGCTATGAATTAGTTTGAGTGACGTTTGGTATCGGCACTAACATTGGGAATATCGATATCCAACTGCTTTTAGAATTAGAGGAACTATATCTGATACCCTGTGGCTGAATCTTATGCAATAGCATGTTTTTGTGTGAATGTAATTCATTTATTTATAGTAATTAATTTATTTTTATGGTATTTGCAGTTATATGTTCTATTTATAATGTAAGAATATATAATTTTCTTTAATAAAAAACTATCTTTTTTTACTCCTGAAATTTATTTGAAGACATGTTTCTTTCTGTTTCTTTTGAAACCTTTCCCAAAGTCCTAATGATGCAAAATACGTGGAGAAGAATGTTGTGCAGTTAATTCCTTACTTGTTGGCCTTGTGGAGGGAGTCTTGAGTATGAGAGGCAGAGGCCCTGACCTTACAGAGCTACACTGGAGTGAGAACATTGCCATGAAAGATGTTGTTATAATTAGGTATTTACATTTGGGCCTTGGGCTCCACAGGAGAAGTAAAAGGGGCTGATGGCAATGACTTTCCTGGGATGCTCATTCAGACCACCTTCAGTCTCCCCAGGGAAGTAATCTGAAGTATGAGACTTGAAGAGTGAGTAGCAATCTGTTCAGTATCTCGTGAAGAGCAAACTTTCCCAGAAAAAAAAAAAAAAAAACATAACGTAAAAGTACAAAACAAAGCAGAGTGTACAGAGGGTCCCTGCAGCAGGAATGGCTCTGGGACTTTTAAAGAAGTGAACAAGACCAGAGTCGGTAGAGTGCACTGATGCAGGGAGAGTATGGCCGGGAATGACCCTGGAGGTACGGAAAAGGGCCCAGTGACAGACTTTTGAATGATGTTAGATTTTATCTTAAGAACCAAGGAAATTACTGAAGATTTTAAAGCTGCAGAGCAACTCTGACCAGAGCAGGTGCAGGGAAATTCATGAAACCAGCAGTTCTCAAAGTGCAGCCTGTGGGCCCCTGCAGATCCCCGGGACACTCTACAGGGATTCGTGAGGTAAAATGGTTACTGTAATGATAGCCAGACCTTCTTTGTCATTTTCACCGCATTAACAACTTTTACTGGTGGTGCAAATACAATGCTGGGTATGAGTGCTGGTGCTGATCAAAGCACTGGCACCTCAATGTCCTAGTAATTGTCATGTTTTCACATATAATTTGCTTGAAGTTTGAAAAAACTACTGTCTCATTAAGAAGATCCTTAGTGAAACTGCAAGATGATGAATTTTATGAAATGTTAACCTTTTTAGTATACATTAAAAAACATTCTCTGGTAGTCTTTTTAATATGCTGTGTGATAAGCACGTCTGCTGCGTGCATGGTGATTGCTCTGAGGAGAAGCACTTGGATGATGATTATTTGAGTTATGAGCTAAAATTAACCACTGTTTTTTTAAAATCAAGTTTTACTCTAGAGAATGACAGTCAAATCATGGTGATTCAGAAGTGGGCATTTGACAGATATTTTCTTATACTACTTCTATTAATGTTATATGAATATTCTTGTTAACTTTAATAAATGAGACCAATCTATTTCCAATTCGTGTTTCCAGGATATGAATTCATCTCAGTGTGCAACTTTTTTTCTGCACATTTGAGGAATAGTGATTTAATTTCCATTACTTACTAAATTTCTCATTTTATGTTTTAATTTTAACTTGCCATAATTTATCAGGATGATGATAGATCTCTAAATGATACTTTAAAATTATTTTAAATTATTATTTAAATTACTTTGATTGCAGGCATTGTGATCTGAGCACACAACTTATACACATATTTTTACCCTAAAAGAATTATGGATATTTTCTGTGTAAGTCTAATGTATGATAATTTTCATGAATGATTTATACATATTTGTAACAATTATATTTCCTAATTTAGGTTAAGGGCTCAAGAGTGTTGATCACTAATTTCCTCTTCTAAATCATATTTTGAAATCTTCTCTTTATTACTTTTCTATATGGGCTTTTACAGACTGATAGCATTGTGCTGGGCTTCCCAGGCGGCACTAATGGTAGAGAACCTGCCTGCCAAGGCAGGAGACAGAGAAGACCCCAGTTTGATCCCTGGGTCAGGAAGGTCCCCTGGAGGAGGGCATGGCAACCCACTCCAGTATTCTTGCCTGGAGAATCCCATGGACAGAGGAGCCTGGCAGCCTATGGTCCATAGAGTCACAAAGAGTCAGACATGACTGAAGCAGCTTAGCTCGCAAGCACAGCGTTTAGGTAAAATTTCAGTGCTACCATATTTCTGTTCACACTGCTATATAACGTTATGTTCTTTACTCATTGTTTTATACTATTGAAATTTAGTTCAAGCGTCTTTATATTTAACTATAAATTCAATTTGTTTCTTATATATATTGACCTACTTTCTCAAATTTAATGTTTTTTTTTTTTAATTCTCAAGGATATCAGTATTATATTAATGAGAAAGATCTGGTTTACATTAAATTGCTACCTCTAAGTATTTCCTTCATTATCCTTTCTTGCTCTTTTGGCTTGCCTCTGTGTTGTCCTTGTTTTGGTATTAAGTATTTAGTATTATTTGATTTTAGGTTTTTCTTCCTCTTGCGAGTTATAGTGAAGTTTGTGTTTTAAATAAATCAACAGTTTTTTTTTTTTATGTTTAAGCAGATTCTATTAATAGTTATTATTTTAACCTTTATCAGCCTGGGTCTCAAATGTATTGGATTTATGCGTTACTTTTAACACGACATTTACATGTTTCTTGACCCTTGTCATATTCCCTTCAGTTCTTCAACAGTCATTTATTTAGAGCAAATATATAATGTTAAAGCAATTTAGAGTTTCTCTGAATATTTGAGTGAAAAACTGAAAAACTAAAACTGCAAAATTTGATTTGAGACTTCCTTCTCCATTCAGTGGTTAGGATTCAGTACTGTCACTGCCGTCGGTCTGGGTTCAATCCCCAGTCAGGGAATAAAGGTCTCATAAGCCATGTGGCTGTCACAGCCAAAAAAATAATAAAGTTTACAAAGTAGCTTCCACGCTGTGACTATTCACTTCTAGTTCTTATTAGGACTGTTGCTTTTAGTCAACATAGTAAAGATTCACAAGACACATGATAAGAATAGAGGTGCTTGTGAAGTTATGTTCAAGTATAAACAGAGGGGAATGTCTAAAAGTTAAATGAAAATAAACTGACTCCTTATCAAGAAAATAAAAATGTTAATTGTGAAAGCACTGAGAATGATGGTAAGTTGGATGCAGTTTGCAAAATGAGTGCCATGTATTCCAAATGTGATGCCTGGAAAAATTTTGGAGTCCTGTGGTCAATGAGGCCCTAATCAACTTGAATTAAACAATTCTCATTTTAAGGGGAAGCATATGAGGATATAGCAATGAGTCTGGTATTCTCATCTAGCTGTCAACTTGCTCTGAAGCCAGTTCCCATCCTGAGAGTCGAAATCTTTTTGAATGATGATGATGCTGTTGCCATCATTAGACATCATGTCTTTATCTATTTTTCAAGGCATGTTGAAACTATATCCAGGTACATGTACAACTAAGGAAACAACAGGAAAATCTGTGTTGAGTGTCACATAGACTCTCTGCTTTGTTGGCTACCCCAGGAGCTTCAACCAAGAAAGCAGCTGACCCAGGTTAGGTCTGAGAGGAGAGTTTAAGCAGCAGGGGTTACTTCATCACACCAGTCTCTCCATCCGATGCTGGAAGTCTTTCATGGCCTTTCTTCAGGAATCCGTTATCCAGCATTGGACTGGAGCCAGGAGCAAGCTAAAGTACCGAGAGAATAAATATCTGAGGCAGCCTTCCATCTCTGCGTCCCGGGTCCTCAGTTTTGGAGTCTTTCCTGACTAGTGGTGATGCAGTCTAAACAAATGATACTTGAACTGGAGTTACACTGCCATCTATGGGCTGTAGTCAAATACTGGCTTAGAGATTGGCTATATTGGTCTTCTTAAACTCAAGCTGGAAAGAAGACAGAAAACTGGAAATCAAAGAACATTTTGTTGTCCTGCCAATTTAAACACAAAGTAACAAATACAGAAGTGAAGCAAACTAAATTATCATTCACATAGTGATTCAATAATGTGAATTATATGTCTTTTAGAACCACATATTCATCTTTTTCAATAAAGGAAAAAAGTGGATTTTCATTACTACATGCATTTGCCATTTTTCCTCTATTTTTATACTCTTAGCCATGGACATTTTCATATCAATATCATTTTTTTCCCAGTGTATCAGTTTCCTGCATTAAACCTATCCATTTTTTCACATCGATAAAGTGAATTAATTATTTTTCTATTGTTTTATTATTTTTCTTGATGAAACATACTTGACTCTGATATATTTGTTCATGTTGAGTTACAAATGGTGACTAATTTAAAAAATAAGGTAAAGTACTTTTCTTATGTTCTTGATAGTATTTCAGAGCTAACATGTTTTCCTAGCAGGATTATAATTTTTTTCATTTTATTACACAATTAAGACCTTTTATCATCAGATTTTAACTAAATATAGAACCATTCCAGCATTGGCACTTCCAGTGATATCTTGTGAACTCCAAGAGGTGAGATGTTTTCTTATGTGAAACAGAATAACATCTAAAATCAAACACAAACTTTCCTTTTTTGTTTCTCTGGTTGTATAGCTTTCTGCATGATTATTGTTTCGTCACTATGTCATGTCTGACTCTTTGTGACCCCACAGACTGTAGCATGCCAGGCTCCTCTGTCCAAAAGATAGTTCAGGCATGAATACTGGAGTGGCTGTCACTTCCTTCTCCAGAGGATCTTCTCGAGCCAGGGGTGGAGAAGAGACACACTTCTCTTGTGTCTCTTGCATTTATAGGCATATTCTGTACCACCAGTGCCACCTCATCTGTTATATTGTAAGTGCAAATAGAATTTAATTAGCTTTAACATAGAGAAGCATCAGGATTAAACATGGAAATGTAGTTTCAAATTCTTTTTAAATGTTCTAAGTTTTGAAACATCTCTTTTGCATTTAGAATATTTCATTCTGTTATCATAATTAAGATTGTTTGCATGGAAAACAAAACAGAGAGAAGGATTTTTTGGAGTGAATATGCCAATCTCAATGAACACATTTTCCATTATACTATTAATTCAAAATTCAAATTTGGAAATCTTCAGCCATCAAGTAAATGACATTTAACATCTATCTCTTTTCCTGGTCTGAAGTAACCACTTTTATAGAGAATCAACGTGAGGCATAGCTAAAACAGAGCCCCCCATATCTATCTATCTATCTGTACATATTCATATATAGGTGTATCAACATTAAAAAAATGAAGATCATGGCATCCAGTCCCATTACTTCATGGACAATAGAAGGGGAAAAAGTGGAAACAGTGTCAGATTTTATTATCTTGGAGTCAAAATCACTACAGATGGCGACAGCAGCCACAAGTAAAAAAATGCTTGCTCCTGGGAAGAAAAGCTATGACTAACCTAAGCAGTGTGTTAAAAAGCAGAAACATCACGTTGCCGTAGAGGTCCATATAGTCAAAGCTATGGTTTTTCCAGTAGTTGTATGGATGTGAGAGCTGGACCATAAAGAGGGTTGAGCGCTGAAGAATTGGTGCTTTCAAACTGTGGTGCTGGAGAACACTCTTGAGAGTCTCTGGGACAGCAAGGAGATAAATTCAGTCAATCCTAAAGGAAATCAACCCTGAATAGTCATTGGAAGGACTGGTGCTGAAGCTTTAATTGTTTGGCCACCTGCCGTGAAGAAAACAATTCATTGAAAAAGACCCTGATGCTGGGAAAGACTGAGGGCAGGAGAAGGGGGTGACAGAGGATGAGATGCTTGCTTGGCATCACTGACTCAATGGACATGAGTTTGAGCAAGCTCCGGGAGATGGTGAAGGATGGGGAAACCTGGCTTCCTGCAGTTCGCGGGGTCGCAATGACTCGGATACAACTTAGCAACTGAACAATATATGTGTGTATACACACACTTGTACAATTTATATTAAATAAATGTACACATGTGTGTTGCCACTTTAACACAAAAGGATGAAAAGCAGAAGTTTACTTGAATTGCTATTTTATCCTGTATTATTTACCTTCCTGCAACATAAATGCTACCTCATCAGCAGGATGACAGAAAAACTAATTAAGTGACTGTTAGTGGTAATTAATAGACTAAGCATAATAATCTGTCACATATTTTATATAGTGTTTCATAAGTTGCAATTAGTTTTAACTGTTAACTTTTCATTGATACAAAAATTTTGTTTTAGTCTTTTTTGGTCCTTGCCCACAGCATGTGTGTGATATTTTTTCAAGATCATTTTCAGGAAGACTGAGTTCAACTTTCCATTTGCTATATTTAGATCAGAATGAGACTTGTGATTGTGGACCCAAATGGAAGACTCACTAATCAGTATTTCTTCAGTCATTCTCAAGTACTTGCAAGGAATTGCCTGATGATTCTTTTCTTCTCTCCTTTGGGTAGTAAGGAAACAGCAAGTAACCTGTCTACACTGTGGCTATTTTCCTGTAGGCATTGTCTTTGGGGATCAGCTTGGATGTTTCTTTCAAACAGGCGATGATACTGTGAACTATGACTGGCATTCTTTTCACTTTCCCCAAAGCTGAACTTGGAGGAAAAGCATTTGAGTCAGATTGTATTTTAACGAAGTGTGTGCAAGCAAGAATATTACTTCTTCCCCTCGACCTCTACTCAGAACTTCATTTGGACAAATAGTGCAAACGTGAAACGTGGTCTCATGCCCTGTCAAGGACAAACTAGCACGTGCCATTGGCACTTGTCATCTACCCACAAGGATTAAATCATGTGCTATTGCAGCTGCTGATTTTTAACACCCCTGGAAAGGAACGCAGCGTGGAAAGCAGAAGTGAGGCATGCTGTGAGCAGGGAAAACTGGCAGAAGAAGTCTTCAGAAGGTTAGATGTTTTCAGGAGCCCATTTTATGGACCCAATTCTTCTGTCTCCTCATATCTAGAAAAGCACGAAAATCCTTCATGGTGATGACTGCTTCTTGTGACTCCAAGAAACCTTCATGACACTAGCAGAAAACTTCTGCAAAAAATAGGTACAGGATTACATGTATTCTCCCTTCACCAAAATCACATATATAGCTCTGTGCCTCTTTGGAACAGCTTCTCAGAGCTATCTTATGTGCTGTCTCCAGGGCTACAGTCCTCATTTTTGGCCCCCAAAAAACTTTCTACTTTCATGTTGTACATTTTTGAAAGTCAGCACCATGACCTTATTTTTCATGCATTCATCACCCAATAATTTCACAACTTGATTGCAATGAGATTCCCATGAGGATAAACCCAAGCCATGGAATGTGAGAGGAAGTGCTCTAGCCCTGTGTAGTCCTGGCATTTGGAAACATCCCCTGTGAGCCACCAGCCTTCATCCCTTTACTGGGGAGTGTAGTAATTCAAGTACCACATTCAATTTGGAGTCACATGTTGTTGATGAAAAAGGCCACTGAACAAAAGGTGCCTGTGTCCCCATTCAGTCATTCATTTCAGTTCAGTCATGTCTGACCTCTTGCAACCCCGTGGGCTGCAGCACCCCTGACTTCCCTTGGTCCATCACCAACTCCCACAGCGTGCTCAAACTCATGTCCATCGAGTCAGTGATGCCATACAACCATCTCATCCTCTGTCGTCTCCTTCTCCTCCTGCCTTCAATCTTTCCCAGCATCAGGGTCTTTTCCAGTGAGTCAGTTCTTCACATTGGGTGGCCAAATTACTGGCATTTCGGCTTCAGCATCAGTCCCTCCAATGAATATTCAGGACTGATTTCCTTTAGGATTGACTGATTCGATCTCCTTGCAGTCCAAGGAACTCTAAAAGGGCAGTCCAACACCACAGTTCAAAAGAATCAATTCTTCAGCACTCAGGTTTCTTTATAATGCAACTCTCGCATCCACACATGACTACTAAAAAAACCATTGCTTTGATTAGACAGAACTTTGTTGGCAAAGTAATGTCTTTGCTTTTTAATATGCTGTCTAGTTTGGTCATAGCTTTTCTTCCAAGGAGCTGGTGTCTTTGAATTTCATGGCTGCACTCAGCATCTGTAGTGATTTTGGAGCCCAAGAAAATAAAGTCTGTCACTGTTTCCATTGTTCCCCATCTATTTTCCATGAACTCTTGGGATGAGATGCCATGACCTTAGTTTTTTGAATGTTGAGTTTTAAGCCAGCTTTTTCACTCTCCTCTCTCAGGTTCATCAAGAGGCTCTTTAATTCTTCTTCACTTTCTGCATAAGGGTAGTATCACCTGCATATCTGAGGTTATTGATATTTCTCCTGGCATTCTTGATTCCAGCTTGTGCTTCATACAGCCCAGTATTTCACATGATGTAACCTGCATATAAGTTAAATAAGCAGGTGACAATATACAGCCTTGCTGTACTCCTTTTCCCAGTTTGGAACCAGTCTGTTGTTCCTTGTCCGGTTCTAACTGTTTCTTCTTGACCTGCATACAGATTTCTCAGGAGACAGGTCAGGTGGTCTGGTACTCCCAACTCTTGAAGAATTTTCCAAAGTTTGTTGTGATCTTCAGTCAATAATAGCTTTGGTGTAATCAATAAAGCAGAAGTACATGTTTTACTGGAATTCTCTTGCTTTTCTATGATCCAAAAATGTTGGCCACTCTGGTTCCTCTGCCTTTTCTAGATGCAGCTTGAACATCTGGAAGTTCATGGTTCACGTACCGTTGAAGCCTGGTTTGGAGAATTTTGAGCATTACTTTGCTAGCATGTGAGATGAGTGCAATTGTGCAGTCGTTTGAGCATGCTTTGGCTTGCCTTTCTTTGGGACTGGAATGAAAACTGACCTTTTCCAGTCCTGTGGCCACTGCTCAGTTTTCCAAATATGCTGGCATATTGAGTGTGGTCTTTCACAGCATCATCTTTTAGGATTTGAAATAGCTCAACTGGAATTCCATCACATCCGCTAGCTTTGTTCGTAGTGATGCTTCCTAAGGCCCACTTGACTTCGCATTCCAGGATGTCTGGCTCTAGATGAGTGATCATACTGTCCTGGTTGTCTGGGTCATGAAGATCTTTTTTGTATAGTTTTTCTATGTATTTTTGCCACCTCTTCTTAATATCTTGTGTTTCTGTTGGGTCATACCATTTCTGTCCTTTTTTGTGCCCATCTTGGCATGAAATGTTCCCTTGGTATCTCTGAGATACCAAGATTCTTGAAGAGATCTCTAGTGGTTCCCATTCTACTGTTTTCCTCTATTTCTTTGAATTGATCGCTGATGAAGGCTTTCTTTTCTGTTCTGGCTATCCTTTGGAACTCTGCATTCCAATGGGTATATCTTTCCTTTTCTCCTTTGCCTTTCAATTATCTTCTTTTCTCAGCCATTTGTAGGGCCTCCTCAGACAACCATTTTGCCTTTTTGCATTTCTTTTTCTTGAGGATGATCTTGATCCCTGCCTGCTGTACAATGTCATGAACTTCCCATCTGTCGTTCTTCAGGCACTCTGTCTATCAGATTTAATCCCTTGAATCTATTTGTCACTTCCACTGTGTAATCACAAGGGATTTGATTTAGGTCATACCAGAATGATCTAGTGTTTTTCCCTACTTTCTTCATTTTAAGGGTGAATTTGGGGCTTCCCAGGTGGCTCAGATGATAAAGTGTCTGCCTGCCATGTGGGAGACGGAGTTCGATCCCCAGATCAGGAAGATCCCTTGGAGGAGGAAATGGCAACCCACTCCAGTACTCCTGCCTGGAAAATTCCGTGGATGGAGGAGCCTGGTAGGTTACCGTATATCCGTTCTGTATATAAAGAATCGGACATGACTGAGTGACTTCACTTCACTTCACTTTGACAATAAGGAGTTCATGATCTGAGCCACAGTCTGCTTCTGGTCTTGTTTTTGCTGACTGTGTAGAGCTTCTCCATCTTTGACTGCAAAGAATATAATCAAACTGATTTCAGTATTGACCATCCGGTTATGTCCACGTGTAGAGTCTTGTCTTGTGTTGTTGGCAAAGGGTGTCTGCTGTGACCAGTGTGTTCTTTTGGCAAAACTGTTAGCCTTTGCCCTGCTTCATTTTGTACTCCAAGGCCAAATTTGCCTGTTATTCCAGTTATCTCTTGACTTCATACTTTTGAATTCTAGAGGGTGGGCAGAAGACAATTGGTTACAGGAGGGTGTGGGGGGCGTTGCTGACAAAGTGAAAGGTTGTAGCCGCCATGAGACTATTGGCTGTGCCTCCATGAGAGTACTGGCTGTCTCTAATGATTTGGGGGCGGGGGATCGGGTGGGGTGGGGTGGGTGTGGGGTGGTGGCTGCGTGCGTTGCAATCAAGGCGGAGTCCAGTGGTGGCCAGGAGACTATCGGCTGTGGAACAATGGGAGGGCGTTGCGCACCAAGTGAAACACAGAGGCAGCCATGACACTATGGCTCTGCTGCGATGGAGGCGGGCGTTGCGCAGAAGGACCGCGGCTGCTAAGTGACTATTCACTGTGGGCCCGGCTAGAGCGTTGCTCATGGGTCGAATCCCGTGAGGGCTAGGAGATGATTTGCTGTGGGGTGACGGGAGAGCGTTTGCAGAACAAAGTGGAACACAGTGGTCGCTATGAGACTATTCGCTGTGGGACTGTGGGAGGGCGTTGGGCACAAAGTGGAACGTGGTGGCCGCGATGACACTGTCCGCTCTGGGCCGATGGGAGGGCGATACCCGGCACTGGCGATGGGAGTACAGCCCATGCGACCTTGTGACAGCGTGAGGACAAAGTGAGCGCGGGGATCAGCGAGGAGACAGTTGTTTATGGACCGACGGGAGGGGATGCGCGCACAGGAGGACCCGCCGTTGCAATGAGACTTTGCTAGGGGACAGTGGGAAAGAGCAGAGCTCCAAGGTAAACCCGGCTGTGGTGATGAGACCTTGGGCGATGGGAGTGTGGCACAGCTTTGAAGAAAAGTGAAAGACCACGGTGGAGTCGGGACTACTGGCGATGGGAAGACAGGACAGCGTTGTTGTGCATGAAGGGAAAACCAGCGGCCGTGAGCCTAGAGGCGATGAGACCGTGGGCGGGAGCTGGACACAAAGGGGTAATCGGCGGTGGCTTTGAGACTTTGGGCTTTGAGAAGAGTGGACGGCGGTGCGGACAATGTGAAAGCCAGCACCGGCAATGAGACATTTGTCCACGGGACGCTGAGAGGGCGTCGCGCACAGTGGGAAACACTGTGCCCGCGATGAGACAATTGGCAGCTGGACGATGCGAGCGCGGTGCGCACAAAGGGGAACCTGGCGCTGGCGAGGAGACAGACGCTTGGCTAAGCCACGATGGGAAGGCGTTGTGCAGAAAGTGAAACACGGTGGTGGGAGGAGACCTTGGGCGATGGGAGACTGGGACTGCATTGAAAGAAAGTGTAACCTGGCGGCGGCGATGAGCCTGTAGGGAATGGGTCGGCGCGAAGGCGATGCGTGCACAGGAGAACCTGCCTTGGCGATGAGACTGTGAATGTTTGCGCTGGGAAGTCAGAGGGCGTCGCAGACAAGTGGAAAACAGCGGAGGCGGTGAGAATACTGGCGATGGGACCATAGAACCGCGGTGTGGACAAAGTTAAACCCGGCGGTGGGGGTGAGCCTATGGGTGATGGGAGATGGGAGGGCCTTGAGCAGGAAGAGGAGCAGGTGGCATCGGTGAGACTATAGGCTTAGAGCCATTCTGGACAACGTGAGAAACAGCCAAGGCCATGGGACAGGCTATGGGACCCCGGGAGTGCGTTGCCCACAGAGGAGAACTCAACGGTGGCCAGGGGCCAAAATAACCATGGGACGGTTTGGGGGGACTTCCTGGGGATGAAACAGAGCGTGGCCACCACCTGGGCAAGTGACCAGTAAACAGTGAGCTCCTGGAATGCTCTGGAATTTTCAGAGTGTCTTTCAAGGATTCGGCCTTGAAGTGTGGGAGTTGAGTATTGAATAGCTGAAAAATAGGAATATTTTTAAAACACAGCAGTTTATTTTTTAAATAATTTTATATTTAATTAATATACTTATTTTAAATGAAATATTTCACGTTTACAATTTTATAATAAATATTTATAAGGTATTTAAAATATATTTTTGTTTAACAATAGCATTTTAATAAACATTATTTAAACTAAATTTTCTTTGTATTAAAACAAGTATTTAATATACTTTTACATTTCTAGTTTTAATGGATGTAAACTTGATAATATTTTTCATGATTACTTTTCACTTACTTTTAATTGAGAGAATTACCATGTTTAACAATTTCTAGTGTCTCTGTGATAGTCTTAAGTAATTTTTAACTCATGTTCCTGAAAGCTCTTTCTGAGGACTACATTGTTGGAAATCAGGCTTGGAGTCAACAAGCAACTAAGGACATTTAGAAGGTCAGAATTTTTCATTTACTTTAGTAAGAATTTTATAAACTGTATGGAATCTGCCCGTATTTTATTGGCATCAAGAAGGCTTACTTTGTAAGACTCTCAAATGTAAGGTGATGTACATTTCTCCATAATTAAAAAAGAGAAAAAAAAACCCACATCATATCAAGGAGCCCTACAACATGAGCTGTCTGGTACATTTAAAGAAGTGAAGGAGATAAGACCAGGTAAACTGTATGGATCCATGGAGAGTATGCCTATAACTTGGACATTCCACACGGCTTCCTTGTATTTTAAATTCCTCAAAGGCAGAGGCCAGAAACTCTACTACTCTGCAGGCCTGTTTTGCAATGAATGTCTCCAAGGTGCTCGGCAATTTTTAATATGTGTTGTCACATAAGTCAAGTTGACATTGAAACTGCCACGCTGACTTTTGTTTCATAAAGAATTTATTTCCCATATAAAAGTTTAAATAAATAAATAATACATAAATCATTTAAAAAGTAGCTTACAGTCTTTAACTGTCCATTGAAATCCAGTGCATTGCATTGTCAGTTACTTCAAGAGCCTCCGATCGTTGAAGAGTCTCACATCAAAGTCACATTGTCCATTCCCAGAGCCACAGGTGGGAGATGTTCAGTCACGGAGGTACCCTGTTAGGCTCTTCAGGAAAGAAAAGTTCCTGAGCATTTCCACTCGCACAACTGTCCAGGCACAGCTGTTGTACTCCATGGACTTCAGGTACTGCCCAACGTTGAAGTAATATTTCTTCAGGGGAAGAATGGTCATGTCTCCCGTAGTGAAGTTTTTCTTCTGCATGATTTCCTTCTGGATTGGCTCCAGATGATCCATCTGCCCTTGGAGTTCCACAAGGAGGTCCTCAATGATGGTGTCAGACCAGCCAGTGCTGGAGAAGTCTCTGGTGAGAATACTGAAGATCTGCTGGAGCATCTCATAGATGACCAATACGGCATCTTCCTTCCGGAACTGCTGTGCTTGCCTCATCTCCTCAGGGACCTGGAAGTCCATCCTGACCTCGAGGCAATGTTGAGGAGTTGAAGGTAACTGCCGCAGGAGTTTCTGACACACCGCAACGCTCCTCCTTTGTTGGAATCGAAGCAAGCTGTAGTTCATAGAGAGAGCTGTGGTGGAGAAACACAGCAGGAGAGCCATCTGGAGGAGGCACCGGTAGGTCATGATGAAAACAGGCACAGGGCTACCTGTTCTGCTAGCAGATGCTGAAGCTGAGTCTTCAAGAGTTTGCAGAGTGAATGTCCTTCCTCCTTGAGTGTGTGCTACTTAAATAGGATGGCCCTTCATTCTTTCTATTTGAGAGGAATTTCCCACTTTCAATTCTCCCTTTCAGTTTTCCTGTGTCACTTAAATTATTAGTTGCCTCCAAAACTCTTTTTCTTTAAGCTCCTTTCTATTTTAATATATATATACCACAGGGAAAAAAGATACACAAACTGAGAATTTCTAATGTTTTTTAAAGTTTCAATGAATTGCTGAATGTTAAAGAAAAATATAAGCCAAATCTTTTGAACTAGATTATTACAGGATTCTTTCATTTGGAAAAGATTTTTCTTTTTCTTTTTCTCTTTTCATATTATGAGATTTGGGGAGAGGCGGCCTTGTTTGTAAGAGAGTTTTCTTTTTCATAAGAATTAGGTTTAATTCTCAATTCTGCTATTACCAAACAATAATACCTGCAGTTTATGATTTTAAAAAAGACACCTATTTTTTCTATCTATAAGAGAACAATGTTAAACTAAGTTGATGAACAAGAAATACATGATATATGTATGAATTAAATACATGCAGTTTATGACTTTAAAAAAGACACATTTTTTTTCTATCTAAAATAGAGTGATGTTCCTGGAGGGGTGGGGGGGGGGGGGAAGGTTCCAGAGGGAGGGGATATACCTTTGGCTGCTTCATGTTGATATGTGGCAGAACCAACACAGTATTGTAAAGCAATTATCACTCAATTAAAAATAAATATATTTAAATAAAAAGAAAAAAATAATGTATATAAAAAACAAAATAGAATGATGTTAAACTAAGTTGATCTGAATTTTTTGGAGGCCTTAGCCGTAAGCAGCAAGACATCACATAACTTTATCAACTTTGTTGTTGTTTTCCAGTCGCTAAGTCAGGTCTGACTTTTTGCGACCCCGTGGAATGCAGCATGCCAGGTTTCCCTGTCCTTCAGTACTTCCCAGAGTTTGTTCAAACTCATTATCACTTCATGGCAAATAGGTGGGGGAAACAATGGAAACCTGACAGACTTTATTTTCTTGGACTCCAAAATCAGTGCAGATGGTGACTGCAGCTAGGATATTAAAAGACCACTTCTTTTTATATGAATGTGCGATTTAAATTTTTCTGGAGGCCACATCAGAAGAGTAAAAAGAAACTAGTTAATTTTAACAGTATATTTTATTTAACACAGTATATCTAAATGTTATCATTTCAACATAAGCCAATATAAACTTATTAATGAGATAGGTACATTCTTCTTTTCCATAGTGCCTTCAAAATACAGGACATACTTTCAGTCATAGCACAGCTCAGGCTGGACTAGTCAAGCGCCCAGTTGACCACATGGGTTGTTGGCTCCATGGTGACCAACACAGCTCAAGATGGAGGGAGCAGTAGGAAAACAAGATCAATATTAAAAATCAACCACTTCTTTTTATATGATCAATAAAAAGTTGGAATATGATATTTAAAAATGATACCACTGACAATAACATAAAAAGTCTATTACTGAGGAACTGTCATAGTCGGAGGTGCCTAAGAAGACGTGGCCATTAAAGGTAATGGGGCATCCTAAATGACATCCCATAACAGAAAAGGAACATCAGGTAAAAAACTAAGGAGATCTGAGAATTCCCCGGAGATCTAGTGGTTGGGACTCTATGCTTTCAGGGCAGGGGGCCCGAGTTCCATCCCTGGTCAGAGAACTAAGATCCCACAAGTCTTACAGCCAAAAATAAGAAAATAAATAAAAAATTGCTGCAACCAGAGTGTGTGGGGAGGGGGAGGAGAGACATTAGGGAGTTCTTAATAAAGTGTAGACTAGTTAATTTTGATTAATATTTGTGACTGGCCTGGGTCTTTGTTGCAGCAGGTGGGCCTTCTCTGGTTGGAGCAAGCCTGGGCTGCTCTCTAGTGGAGGTGCTCGGGCTTTGAACCGTGGAGCTTTCTCTCGCTGCCGAGCACAGACTCTAGGGCTCGGACACAGTAGTTGTGGTGTGCAGATTGAGTTGCCTCACAGCATATGTTATCTTCCCTGACCAGGGATGGAAGCCGTGTCCCCTGCATTAACAGGCGGATTCTTAACCACTGGACCACCAGGGAAGTCCTAGACTTTAATCCTTTTTAATGTAGCACTGACAGGACAAATTACTTTCACTTTTGGCCTCTAAGTATAAGTCTATAATTGAAATTTGATTCAAATTAGATGGCCAGAAACTAACAAAAAATAGAAGCTTTCTCTGTTACATTGAGATTGTCTTTTTTTTCATCTTGATCATTCATAAGGATTAAGCAACTTGTCCAACTAATTCTTCTGAGTGAGCAAAAGACATGTAAGCATGTGATGAGGTGGTCAGCATCAGTGAGAAGGGAATACAGAGTCTACAATGGGAGACTGCCAAGGCTGCCTCCTACTGAGACTCACAGTGTCATTTAGTGAGCAAATAGTTATTTAGCAAAAGTTTCTTTTTTTTTTTTTTTATTTTTATTTTTTTTTAGCAAAAGTTTCTTAACCACTTCATAAGCAAACAAAAGAAGCAAATGCTGCCAATTGATTGAACTATTTTTAAAATGTCTTTCAATGAAGTTTTGCTACTGGCTTGATTATATAGTCCTCACATTCTTTCTGAGGTTTTTTCCCCAACATATTTATTACTTACTGTTGTTGCAAGAATGAATGAAGCAGTTTTTTCATTACATTTCCTACTTTTTAATGGAGTAGGTTTTCCTTGCATTTTCATACACAACAAGTATCACAAAAATTTTGGTTGTTACTCTGGCTAGCTTTACAAACATTATATCTGAAAGTATTTGGTTGGATTTTCAAATTTTTAAGTAAATGTATATTGTCTGCAAATAAAAATTTTAAAGGACTGAAAATGTCAAGTGTGATGATCATATAGAGCAATTGCTATTTGGCGTATAAATTTTACTTTAAAAAACACTTTGTAGCATAGTTGAAATATGCACAGCCTATGACCTAGAAAGTCCAGCAATCAAAAAAAAATCAAGTGAATATGCATCAGGATATAAGTAAAGAATATTTATACCAGCACTCTTGATAACAGTACCAAACATGAAATGACATAAATATCCCTTAAAATGGCATCAATAAATACGTTGTTATCTATGCTTATAATAGGTTTGTTAATAACACGATGTGAGAAACACAATGCTTGCACAAACATAGTAGTGAGTAAGAGAAACTCAACACAAAAGAAAACACATGCCATTTGTATAAATGTATACAAAATTTAAAAATAGGCCAGTCTAAACTGGAGACATTTTGCCTGTGAAGCTTCAGGACCACGATGGGAAGTCTGTCTCCAGCTTGAGGGAAGCTGACTCTGCCCAGGCCGGGGTTGCCCTGTGCTCACAGCTGACAGCTGGGGGCCAGCGCCCCTCCTCAGGCCTCCCACCGGGTGTGGGGATGGACAATGGGCAGAGAGATCTAAGTGCCCTGGTTGCAGTCGTCTCTCTTCTCCTTCCTCATACCCTGGACATCTTGTCACAGGCCTTGGATAGACTGGTTTCCCAATTTTTTTCTAGCTCACTTCAGAATGCAGCTGGAACTAAGTTCTTGGCTAAAGGCCTCTCTGCCTAGCTCTCCTAACTCCTCTAGGACATACCCAACCAGAGGATTCTACATCTGCACCCCTGTCACTCTCAGAACGCTCCCATCAGAAGGTCGATGGCCCAGGAACAGTCGGGAGCAGCCCATGCCTTGTTTTCAGTGTTTGCTGCCCGGACCCGCTGCTGCTGCTAACTCAGACTGGCCCTTTCAGAACATGCCCGTCTGCATCAAGCCTGCATTTACTTCAGATCCCAGGCTGTTCTCTGAGCTGGACATTAATTCTCAGAATCACTATCTGGGGTGCAGTGAGCCAGGGCAACCTAAGTTTGAGAAAACAGTTAAAAGGACAACACATTGGCTGCAGCTGCTGAACAAGCCTCAGAGGCCGCCCTCTGCTGGCATGTGAGCAAGTCCCTCTGTGTGGGTTCTGGGTTAATTTCCTGTCGCTGAGGCAGTTTCTGAATCTTCCTTAAAGTGAAACAGCCCAAAGCAAAGCCCTCTACATACTTAAAATGGACAAGTGACTTGAGTTTTTTTACATCATCAGAGATTGTGTAATGAACCCCAGAAGGCAAAAATAGCAACGAAGCTGATGAAACAAGTGAAAAGGAAACTAAATGCAAGCTGCCAAACGGGATTTCAGGATCCAGGCTGGGAATCCCCTCTGGCCCGGCCTCCTGGCTGAGTTCAGTGCACAGCGCAGAGGATCACCCTGACTGCCTCCCAGACACCTGTGTCTTCCTGGCTGAAACTCTGAGCTCCTAAACTCCAGGGAGAACCAAGAATCCAGTGAGAGTGGGGGTGAGTCCTTGTAGGCAGCTGGGCTGTGTGCCACGTAGGAATGTTTCCGCCTAGAACTCTGGGTGTTGTTGCAACAGGCTTGGCCTCACCATCCCAGTGAATGGCTGTTTCTCCTCTCACTGTGCAGTGCGTGAGCTGCAGGAACCTGTCTCTGAACACCTCTCTGGGAACTGCCTCATCTTCCTGACCACAGACCCAGAACGTCAGGAAATAACCTTCTAACTAGATTCAAATAAAAGAGTTAATATGTAAGGAGCACTTAGGACGTGTCTGGTATCATTCTGAGCGTGTGCTACAAATTAAAGCAATTAATCTTACCACACTTTCAAGATAAGCTTTTATGATTATCTTAGTTTTGCAGTTGAGAGATAATGCAGCAATTTATAACTAGGCAATCTATTTTTATGTACTAATGAAGAAAAATCTTAAAGATCTATTTGCAAGTAAATATAAATAAATGAGAAACTGAAGTAGATGAAAAATTGATATTTATGTGATATGTTAGTATATCCATATATATATATTTATTAACTACATAAGAAAATGTCTAGAAGGGTACCCATTAAATTGTTAACAGTATAGGATTAGGGTGCATCCTCCTAGAAGTCAAGGGTAGGCATTCCTTTGTATGACTTATTTAAAAGTTTATCAATAAAAAGAAAAGTTTAGCAATGACATGTGTGTTTAAAATATATAAATAAGCTTAAGAAACCCTCTTTAGTTCTTTAGAGTCACATTTATTATGGCAGCTTCTGTTTTTCACATCTCTTAGCTGTCTCTGCAATCCCCAACCTGCCTTGTTCTTCTTGCCTCCATTTGAACAATTTAGGAAGACTCTTTTCTCAAGTGGCCAAGTGTAGAAAACTTACTCTGCCTTCCTCATCCTACTCCAGGATCCTAGATTCCACATATGCAGATTGACCTCCCATGATGTATGTGCTGCTTCTGCTGCTATGTCGCTTCAGTCGTGTCCGACTCTGTGCGACCCCATAGGCCGCAGCCCACCAGGCTCCCCTGTCCCTGGGATTCTCCAGGCAAGAACACTGGAGTGGGTTGCCATTTCCTTCTCCAACGCATGAAAGTGAAAAGTGAAAGTGAAGTCGCTCAGTCGTGTCCCACTCTTAGCAACCCCGTGGACTGCAGCCTACCAGCCTCCTCCGTCCATGGGATTCTCCAGGCAAGAGTACTGGAGTGGGTCGCCAGTGTCTTCCCCACAAGATGTATGTGGTTCTCCATTAATCCTTGAAGGCGCTCAGGTTCTTATAGGCCCCAAGGAGGCAATATGTCCATTACCTGGGCTTTTCTCCACTCAGCTCCCTCCCACCTCTAATCTATGTCTCAAGAATCACATTCAGTCCCTCCTCAAATTGTCCCTTGCTCCTTCTATGACCCAGGGTGGGTAACCCGGTTCCCTCTTTATTCAGGTGACTTCAGTATAGATTTATCTTGTAGGATCAGGCTTTGGGTTAGATTTTATTCAAAGGTGTGTGCAAGTCAATTCGTTTTTTTTCAAATTACTTTTATTTTCTCTACTGAAAAACAAGAGTAGTCTTATACAATATAGTACAAAGCAAATATCTTATGAATGGTAGAGATTTAAATGCTATGAAGAGCCTAAATATTTCCAATAATTTAAATAAATAAATATTACAACTTTTTAAGATATGGAAAATGGATTCTGAAATCTGTTTTAAATAGTTACGGTAACAAAACATTTAACATATATTTAAATAATGCCATATATTAACTATCACTTATATTTCATCTGACACAAAAATAGAGTTAAAGGTTGCACTTTGAGTCTTAGAAAATAGCCATTTAGTTGACCAGATGAACTGTTTTCGGATTCAACATCTTCTTTATTTGCTGAGTTTTCCAATGAGCTTGTTGACAAAGACCAAACACCTTCTGATTTCCGCGCTGACAACCTCCCAGGCACAGCGGCTGTATTCTTTCTCTTTGAGATACACACTGATTCGCTGGAAGTAACTCTTCCCAGCCAATCTGGAGTTCTCACTCCCTAGAGGTGAGTGTTCCGTCGACCTTCCCTCCCTCAGACACGTGTCCAGCTCCTCCAGCTGCTGATCAAGTCCCGCGAGGAATCTGTCCAGGAGGCTCTCGTCCCGACCTGCAGAGGAGCCCGAGGTGCTGAAGAGCTGGGAGGTCAGCTGGAGCAACCCGTGCACAGCAGCTGTGGCTTCTGTCTTCTCAGCCTGGCCCGTCCTCCAGGGTCTGAGGAGATCTGGTCAGTCCTGTCCCTCAGACAGGACACCGTGGACACGCTCTCCATCTGACTCCAACACGTGAAGCTTTCCAGATTGCCGCCGCTCGCAGGCAGCTCGCAGCCCAGAGAGCACGCGGGGCTGGAGCAGAGCATCCCCAGGGCCAGTGACACGGGGAGGGCCACGGGGACGCTGGGGGCTCTGCAGGGCTGCCTGGAGGGAGGTGTAGGCACGTTCTGAGGACTTGGGGAGATGGGTGGCTCTTAAAGAGTGAGCAGAGAAACTTGCCTTTTCTGGGTTTTTCCACATTCTGCCCGTTCCTTTCTTTTTCTACTCTTTGTAATGAAGTGAATCATAAATGCTAATTTTTGCCATGAGTGCCTGGAGTGGGGGGGACATCAAATCATGCGTGCCGCTGTGGTTGATAGCTACACACCCATATGTTATGCTTCTCACACCTGTTAGTTGTTCCTGGGAGGAGTCTGGTCAAAGTCAGAGAAGAAAGAAAAATTCATACAAAATGGTGGCTTTTCCAGGTCACCAAAAAGTGTTCATTATGAAAAGAGCTTATAAGAGAAGCTTTGATTTTTCTCATTTTTTCCTTATTTACCCTTTTCTTCCTTCTTTAAAAAATTTCAGTTGATATCACCTGAGTTGGCCTTAAGCTCACTGAAGACATTATAGGGAACAATATCACTGATATCATTTGTTAAAAATGAGTTATTTTGCAACTATAATCCACAAGGCACTTTTTAAGGTGCTGGTTGTCCTAAAAAATGCATGTTTGCATGTGTTTATTTCTCTTTCTCCTCTACCACTGCAATATTTCACAGGATACTTTGCTTCAGTCTTTGTGTGATAATACAGATAATCTCATCTCCTTAAATATTTCACTGGGAAGTGATCACCTACCATACACTCAGGGATACTGAGGTTGCAATTACATTCAACCCTTGTAATGGCATGTCTTTACCAATTCTGTAAGGTATAGATAATTTTTAATAATATTAATGACAGAAATTTTTACCTGCAGCCTCTCAGCAAAGTGTTTTTAATAAACATTACATTAATCTTCACAGCTTCCCTGTGAGATAATTACTATAATTATTGACATGTTTGCAAATAAGGAAACTGAAAACTCAGATTACTTAACTTGCTAACAGTCAGGATTAACTGCATAAGTGGTACTTGACCACTAAACTATTCTGCTTCCATGTTATTTCTCATTAACCTTAAGCATTCTCCTTTAGCTACACTGCATACAATTGTACTTAAGTAATCCATCTAACTATGTAACATTTGACTGCCCTGAGAGACTGTAAGCTCCCTAAAGGCAGTAATGCCATATGTGGAGTGTCAGCAAGGTGTCTGTCCCAGAGGAAGTGCACAGAGGGTTCTCTGTCCCACTAAGGCATGTCCGACTCTCTTTGATCCCATGGACTACGGCACACCAGGCTTCCCTGTCCTTCTCTATCGGTCAGAGTTTGCTCAAATTCATGTCCATTGAGTCAGTGATGTCGCCCCCTTCTCCTCCTGCCCTCAGTCTTTCCCAGCATCGGGGTCTTTTCCAATGAGTGGGCTTTTCCCATCAGGTTGCCGAAGTATTGGAACTTCAGCTCTGTCCCAGAGCCAGTTCTACAATAACTATACACACCAAAGTTTTAGTAGACCTAGTAGATGAAGACTGTTTCAGAAAAAGATAATCTTCTGAAAACAAAGATAGTAAGAGTAAATTTAAATGGATTTTTTAAACTTTTTGGATAATTTCTCAAAATATTATTTCAGGTGGAAACAGAGACTCTCAGAGTTGTTGTTTAGTTGCCATAATATGCCAGGCTCCTCTGTAGATCTCAACAAAATACCACTTGAAATATAGGACTGGAACTTTGCCGGGGTCCAGCCTCGGCAGTATCCAGGGGGTACCCTCGGGATGAATGGCGTCGGCGAGAAAAGACATGTGAGACCAGCCTTGATAGGGCCAAGTCTGTGAGGGAGAGAGAGAGAAAGAGAGAGAGAGAGAGAGTGACCAGATGGGGGTGTTTGCAGGGTCTAGCAGGGTCTGGCAATGTTTTATTTTTTACTGTAGCTTTTATACCCTAAGTTAGTACATCTCTAAGGGGAAGATAGTTTAACATTACATCAGCTTGTTCTTCATGAAACCAGGGTGTTTTCTGCATACTTCTTTGTTTATGAGGGTCTTGTACATTATCTTCTGGCCTTGGGTCCCATTAACATTTTATGCAAGTCAGGTGAATGTAAACCTATTTTCTGTTTCTGTGGTGACCTTAACTGAAAGGTAGCAGTCTCATAGGGCAACAGTACAGAGTAGAAGTATAACCTTGTTAATACAAAAATTAATCCTTCTGCAGAAGTTGTCAGTTGAGTTTATCTAAGAAGTTCACCCCACACTGACTCTGCGACTTTGGTGAGGCAGCCTCTGCCTAGCACTCCTGGGTGACAATTAACAACCATTTCACTGTTACCACACTAGGGCTAAGCTCTTATTTCTCTAGATCTTTAACTATATTAACAATGGTTTCTATAACACAACCTTAGCACATTAAGAGCAAAAACACAGCAAGCAAAACACAGCAAGCAAACATCAACCCAATAACCACCTTTAGAATAATTTTTCTTATGTTTTCTAATAGGACTCCTTCACCCCTCAAAAAGGCTCTACGTCATCAGGGCCTTTATATGATCAGGTTCTTTATGCTGTTTTATGATTAGGGTATTATAAGCAGTCATGCATATTAGTACCAAGGGCATAAACGCATTTGCCAAACAAACTAAAATACCAGCAAAGGAGTTTAAATTAAAACACTCCTTTCACCCTGGATAATCTCATAAAATACCATCACCCGGGAAACTTATTGATTAAAGTTCTAAACTGATCCTTATTTGGAAAGAGATCGGGGAAGGCCTTCTGCCTGTGTCACAGAAATTAGGGAGTAGTCTATTGAAGCAAGCATCAGAAAGACAGATATCACCTTTAAGGTGAGCGCCAGGGGCAGCTTTTCGGAATCCCTGAAAACCTGATCCGCCTTGCCCGTCAGGCTTTCTCCCTCCTGGCCTTGTCATGGGCGGGATCTCGTGTGCCGGCTCCCGGCAGAACTTATCATGTGCAAAGGGAACTGTGTACTCAGCTGTTGTCTAATGATTGCAGTGTCCCTGGAATGAGTGGCGCTTTTGTGACAATGAAGACTAGGAATTGGAGAGGAAGAACTTACTGAGTGTTCCTCTAAAATAGGAAGCACATTGTCAGAGCAGACAGCTCAGTGCAGTGAGTGAGACAGTGGACACGGGGGCAAGATTCCTGGGTTGATGTCACAACGCCAGCCTGCACTGCCTATGTGACCTTCGGCACTATGGTTTTCTCCTCTTATATGGAACTGATAATCATATAAGTTTCATTGGATTTTTGTGAAGGTTGTAGGACGTAACGTACTTCTGACAATGCTTGGACATATAAGATTTCAGTATCTGTTAACTGTTCTGAGGCAGAAAATTCACACATCCAACTATGGAAACTGGATAGAATTTCCCTGAGATGACCTACTTTCCTTACTTTAATTCTCAGTTCAGTGGTCAACATTATTATATCTAATCTCATCTCTTATGTGCACATGACGTCCTGTCCAAATCATTTATACCTAGTAGCTTCCAGGTACCAGCTTACCTCTCACACATGAATAAAATGACTGTCAAATCTGTAACCCAGTCTCTTTCATGGTGAGTTAATAGGTCTATACCCTCAGAATCAGATAATGTCCATGAAGAGTGAGAAATGTAAACAGACAAATAAAGATAAATAAATAGATACTGGGATTTAGCAAAGCAGTCAACTATCTTTTTAGGTAACACTCTGCCTAAGAGCCTGCTACCCTCCTCTGGCTCTGGCTTCAGCTAAACAATTTCACATAGGGTGGTCTAAAATCTGTCATTCTATAGAGCTCTTCATCCCTATTTGTGTAGTTAAGTGACATTTTGTCATTTGGACAGAGATGTCACTATAGTTTTTTTCAATTACATCATTTACTTTCTTTTTACCTTTGTGTATTACTTCTTCATTCACTGCTTACTTTTACTTTCTAGGAATGTTCAATGAGTGGAAAGTTTTGATCTCTTGAAAAATCACTGAGGAAATACATTAACTGTTCTATTCATTTACATTTTCTGTTCCTTTTTTTGCAATAAACCTCCAACTGGAAATAGAAAACATTGTAGGAGCATTAGCACAGCTTTTGCAAACTGAAATACAAATGACAAAGACGAGGTAGCAATATGAAAACTGTATAAAAGTACCTAAGAAAAAAGTGGGTTGCTTGGACATGGCAAGGATAATGGCCTGGGCTAAGAAAGGCACATTCTAACCACTTGAACACTTGGACAGGAGCAGTGGTTACACTATTTTCATGAGAGTGACTTTGGAGGATTAATCATCTTGGTATAGGCTGAGTTTGTAACCAGGAAGGGTTAATTTTGAATTTACACTGGATCTGCTTCTGTGACTTCAACTCTTTTTGTCCCAGAAATTCACATTTGTGAAGGGAAGAATCACAGATGTGACATCTTTGTTGACACGACATGAGATATTCCATTTCACACCACCCATGAAATGACTATAAGGAAGTGCAACTAACACATCCCCCTACCTGAGGCTTACTAGACATTCTGGGAGATATTTTCAGGAATTAAAAAGTCCTTTTACTTTGTTTCCTCACCTCCCCCATCTCTGATTCATAAAAGAATCTGACATCCAGGACCCCCACAAGATGGTTATTTAGAGGCAATAGGCTTTCATCTCCTCAGTCAGCCAGTTCCCGAATAAAGTCCTTTCCTGATCTCAACACCTCGTCTTGGATTCATTTATTTACCCTGCAGCAAGCAGAGCAACTTGGACTCTGTAACAAGCTCAGCATATTGATTGGCACATAAAAAATGTTTAGCAATTTTCTCAATTATGGAGAGTAAATAAAACCAAATTTGACAAATTAAAAGCTCTGCCACAGAGAATAAGGTGAGATCCATGCATATAAAGCTCAGATATTTTTCACATCTGATCAAGTCTTTCAAGAGGAATATGCAGAGGCAGCAAAAGAAGATTTAAAAAAGAAGTCTAACAAAGTTTCCTTAAAAGTTGATCTTAGCATCAGGAAGAAAGATCCAATAACTATTAATATATCATTAGTTCAAAGTTACTGAGATGATAAGCATTCCATTGAATTAGAACATCTACTTTTTTAATGAATACATTTTACTTCAATGCAAGGATAAAGAAGAGCAGAAACTCATGACAGATTTCCAGGCTCTTGAAGTGAAAGGCAAGCCCAAAATGAGGTAGTACATGAATCTGGGTAAATTCAGAATATGAAAATTTTGGACTTAATATTTAAGAGGCACACAACAGAAGATCCTTAGATGAAATGAAGTTGAAACAAAGCTCACAATCGCTCATCTCAACTGGAATGCTTCCTTGTGGAACTGACCAGTCGTTCTTCATCTCCTCAATGATGACACTGATGATGCTCGTCTCTAACCCCATCTCCTCCTCTGAGTCCATGACTGCCTCAGAGCCTTGACTTGGAAAAGCAGGAGACTTTCACACATTTAGATCAAATAAGGGCAATCTCTCTCTTTCTTGTCTGGGGTATAGGATAGACTTCAGATTCCCTCAGGAGCAGGTGAGTGGTGGCCAGCTCCAGGAGGCACAGGTCACCTGTCCTCCACGTGATGCTCCAGCAGAGTTTCAACCTCTTCCACACAGAGCGCTCCTCTGCTGCCTGGGACATGACCTTCCTGGAGCAGCTCTGCACTGGACTCCTTCAGCAGCTGGCCGACCTGGATGCCTGCCTGGGGCAGGTGATGGGAGAGGAAGACTCTGCCCTGGGAAGGATGGGCCCCACACAGGCTGTGAAGAGGTACTTCCAGGGCATCCATGTCTACCTGCAAGAGAAGGAATACAGTGACTGGCCCTGGGAAACTGTCAGAGTGGAAATCACGAGGCACTTTCTGTGTTAACAAGCTCCTAAGAAAACTCAGGAAGTAAGAAGGAAGCTGATTCTCAGTGACTCGTGTCCTAGCTCAGACTCTTCATTGTTCAGTCATTTCTAAAACTCTGATTTCTGCTTCAGCTATGAAATAGTTTGAGTGACATTTGATATGGCTTTAATATTGAGAATATCGATATCCAGCTGCTTTTAGAATTAGAGGAAATATATCTGGTGCCCTGTGGCTGAATCTTATGGAATAACATGTTTTTGTGTGAATGTAATTCATTTATTTATATTAATTTATTTATTTTTATGGCACTTGCATTTATATGTTTATTACATGAGAATACATAATTTTCTTTAAGAAAAATGTACCTTTTATTTACTCATGAAATTTATTTGAAGACGTGTTTCTTCCTCTTCCTTTTTAATCTTTTCCCAGAGGCCTAATGCTGTAAAACTACATATAGAAAGATGTTGTGCAGTTCGTTCCTTTATTTGTTGGCCTTCTGGAGAGAGTCTTGAGTATGAGAGGCAGAGCTCAACCTTACAGAGCTCACACTGGAGCAAGGACATTGCCATGAAAGAAGTAGTTATAAGGTAAGTAGGTATTTACACATGGGCCCTGGGCTACACAGAAGTATCAGATGCTGATGGCAGGGAGTATCCTGGGAAGCTCATTCAGACCACCTTCAGTCTCCCCAGGGAAGTAATTCGAAGTATGAGACTTGAAGAATGAGTATGGATTTGTCAAGTAACTCACAAAGAGCAAAATTTCCCAAAATAAAAAAAAAAAAATACAAAACAAAGCACAGCATATAGAGGGTCCCTGCAGCAGGAACGGTTCTGGTACATTTAAAGACGTGAACAAGACCAGAGTCGGTAGACTGTACTGATGCATGTAGGGTATGGCATGGCGTGACCCTGGAGATATGGAAAAGGGCCCAGTGATAGGCTTTTGAATGATGTGAGGTTTTAAGAACCAAGGAAATTACTTGCGAATTTAAAGCTACAGAGCAACTCTGACCATAGCAGGTGCAGGGAAATTCAAGAAACCAGCAGTTCTCAAAGTGCAGCCTGTGGGCCCCTGCAGATCCCCGGGACACTCTACAGGGATTCGTGAGGTAAAATGATTATTATAGTGATATCAAGATCTTATTTCTCTTTTTCACCACATTAACAGCTTCTACTGGTGGTGCAAATACAATGCTGGGTAAGAGTGCTGGTGCCTTAGTGTTGATCAGAGCAGTGACACCTTACTGTCCTAGTAATTGTCATGTTTTTACGTATAATATACTTGAAGTTTGAAAAAAGTACTGTTTCACTTAAGAAGATCCTTAGTGAAACAGCAAGATGATGAATTTTATGAAATCTTAACTTTGGAGTATACATTTTAAAAACATTCTCTGTTGTAGTCTTTTTAACATGTTGTGTGACAAGCACGTCTGCTGCATGCATGGTGATTGTTCTGAGGAGAAGCACTTGGATGATGATTATTTGAGTTATGCGCTACACTACCACTCTCTTTATAAAATCAAGTTTTACTCTAGAGAAGGACAGTCAAATCATGGTCACTCAGAAGTGGGCATTTGACAGATTTTTTTATACTATTTCTATTAATGTTATATGAATATTCTTGTTGACTTTAATGAATGAGGCCAATCTACTTTCAATACATGTTTCTAGGATATGAGTTCATCTCACTGTGTATCTTTGCTTCTGAAAATTTGAGGAGTAGTGATTTAATTTCCATTACTTACAAAATTTCTAATTTTACGGTTTAATTTTGACTTGACATAATTTATCAGGATGATGTTACATCTTTAAGTGATGCTTTAAAATAATATTAAAATTAATTGCAGGCATTGTGATCTGGGCAAACGACTTATACAAATATTTTTCCCCTGGAAGAATCATGGATATTTTTTGTGAAGTCTAATGTATGATAATTTTCATGGATGGTTTATAGATATTTGAAACAAGTTATATTTCCTATTCTAGGTTAAGGGCCCAAGAGTGTTAGTCACTAATTTCCTCCTCTAAATCATATTTTCAATTCTTCTTCTCTTTACTATTTTATATATGGTTTTTTATAGAATAATAGCATTGTGCTGCTTCCCAGGTGGCGCAAAAGGTAGAGAACCTGCCTTCCAGTGCAGGAGACATAGGAGACACCAGTTTGATCCCTGGGTCAGGAAGATCCTCTGGAGGAGGGCACGGCAACCCACTCCAGTATTCTTGCCTGGAGAATCCCATGGACAGGAGAGCCTGGCAGCCTATGGTCCATAGAGTCACAAAGAGTCAGACATGACTGAAGCAGCTTAGCTCGCAAGCACAGCGTTTAGGTAAAATTCCAGTGCTACCATGTCTGTGTTCACACTGCTATATAACGTTATGTTCTTTACTCATTGTTTTATACTATTTGAAATTTAGCTCAAGCATTTTTAAAATTTAATTATAGATTCAATGTGTTTCTTATGTACATTGAACGTCTTTCTCACAAAGAACTTCTTTCTCACGTGTTATTTCTGGAATTCTCAAGTGTATCAATATTGATATTAATGACAAAGATCTCATTGATATTAACATTGCCACCTCTAATTATTTCCTTCATTATATTTTCTTGCTCTGTATTGGCCCCCTTCTGTGTTGCCCTTGTTTTGGTATTAAGTATTTAGCATTATTTGATTTTAGGTTTTTCTTTCTCTTCCAAGTAATAATGGAGTTAGTGTTTTAAATTAATCAATAGCATCTTTTGTGTTTAAGCAGAGTCTATTAATTTTTTATTATTTTAACCTTTATCAGTTTGGGTCTCAAATGTATTGGATTCATGCTTTAATTTTAATGTGACTTTTACATGTTTTTTGACCCTTGTCATACTCCATTCAGTTCTCCAATAGTCAATTATTTACAGCAAATATATAATGTTAAAGCAATTTAGAGTTTCTCTGAACCCTTGAATGAAAAACTGAGCAACTAAAACTGCAAAATTTAAAGTAATTTGAGACTTCCTTGGCTGTTCGGTAGTTAGGACTCAATATTTTCACTGCTGCAGGCCTGGGTGCAATCCCCAGTCAGGAAACTAATGGCTCTTAAGTCACGTGGCACAGCCAAAATAATAACAAACTCTTTAAAGTAACTTCCACTGATGTGACTGTTCACTTCTAGTTCTTACTAGGACTGTTGCTTTAATCCACAGAGTAAATGTTCACAAGAGACTTGATAGGAATAGAGATGCATGGGAAGCTATGTTCAAGTGTAAACACAAGGAAATGTCTAAAAGCTAAAGGAAAATAAATTGTTTATTTAAGAAAATGAAAATACATTAATTTTGAATGCTTTTAGAATGATGGAAAGTTTGATACAGTTTGCAAAATGAGTGCCATGTATTCCAAATATGATGATTGGAAATTTTTGGAGTCCTGTGGTTAGTAAGGCCATAATCAACTTGAATGAAACAATTCTCACTTTAAGGTGAAGCATATGAGAATATAGCAATGAGTTTCGTATTCTTATCTAGCTTGTAAACTTGCTCGGAAGGCAGTTCTCATCCTGGGAGTCAAAATCTTTTTGAATGATGATGATACTGTTGCTATCATTAGACATCATGTCTCCTGACCTGTTCTTCAAGACTTCTATTGAGATTACATCCAAGTACATGTACAACTGAGGAAACCATGGGAATACCTACGTTCAGTGTCACATAGACTCTCTCATAAAACTACCCCACAAGCTTTAACCAAGAAAGCAGGTGAAGCAGGTGAGGTCTGAGGGGAGAGAATGTAAGGGCAGGGGTTACTTCATCACACCAGGCTCTCCATGTGATCCTGGAAGTCTTTCATGGCCTTTCTTCAGGGATCTGTTATCCAGTGTTGGACTAGAGCAAGGAGCAAGGAGCATGCTACAGTACTGAGAGAATGAACATCTGAGGCAACTTTCATCTCTTGTTCTAGGTCCTCAGCCTTGTAGTCTTGGTTGACTAGTGAGTGATGCATTCATGAACAAACATGAACTGGAGTTACATTGCCATCTATGGGCTGTAGTCAAATACTGGCTTCAGTTCAGTTCAGCTCAGTCGCTCAGCTCAGTCATATCCGACTCTTAGTGACCCTATGGACTGCAGCATACCAGGCTTCCCTGTCCATCACCAACTCTCGGAGTTTATTCAAATTCATGTCCATTGAGTTGGTGATGCCATCCAACCATCTCATCTTCTGTCGTCCCCTTCTTCTCCCACCATAAATCTTTCCCAGCATCAAGGTCTTTTCAAATGAGTCAGCTCTTCGCATCAGGTGGCCAAAGTATTGGAGTTTCAGCTTCAACATCAGTCCTTCCAATGAACATTCAGGACTGATTTCCTTTAGGATGGACTGGTTGGATCTCCTTGCAGTCCAAGGGACTCTCAAGAGTCTTCTCCAACACCACAGTTCAAAAGCATCAATTCTTCGGTGCTCAGCTTTCTTTATAGTCCAACTCTCACATTCATACATGACTACTGGAAAAACCATAGCTTTGACTAGATGGACCTTTGTTGGCAAAGCAATGTCTCTGCTTTTTAAAATGCTGTCTAATCCCTTGCATTCCTATATACTAACAATGAAAAAACAGAAAGAGAAATTAAGGAAACAATACCATTCACCATTGCAACAAAAAGAATAAAATACTTAGGAGTATATCTACCTAAAGAAACAAAAGACCTATACATAGAAAACTATAAAACACTGATGAAAGAAATCAAAGAGGACACAAACAGATGGAGAAACATACCGTGTTCATGGATTGGAAGAATCAATATTGTCAAAATGGCTATTCTACCTAAAGCAATCTATAGATTCAATGCAATCCCTATCAAGTTACCAACGGTATTTTTCACAGAACTAGACCAAAGAATTTCACAATTTGTATGGAAATACAAAAAACCTCGAATAGCCAAAGTAATCTTGAGAAAGAAGAATGGAACTGGAGGAATCAACCTGCCTGACTTCAGACTCTACTACAAAGCCACAGTCATCAAGACAGTATGGTACTGGGACAAAGACAGAAATATAGATCAATGGAACAGAATAGAAAGCCCAGAGATAAATCCACGGACCTATGGACACCTTATCTTTGACAAAGGAGGCAAGGATATACAATGGAAAAAAGACAACCTCTTTAACAAGTGGTGCTGGGATAACTGGTCAACCACTTGTAAAAGAATGAAACTAGAACACTTTCTAACACCATACACAAAAATAAACTCAAAATGGATTAAAGATCTAAATGTAAGACCAGAAACTATAAAACTCCTAGAGGAGAACATAGGCAAAACACTCTCTGACATAAATCACAGCAAGATCCTCTATGACCCACCTCCCAGAATATTGGAAATAAAAGCAAAACTAAACAAATTGGACCTAATGAAACTTAAAAGCTTTTGCACTACAAAGGAAACTATAAGTAAGGTGAAAAGACAGCCCTCAGATTGGGAGAAAATAATAGCAAATGAAGAAACAGACAAAGGATTAATCTCAAAAATATACAAGCAACTCCTGCAGCTCAATTCCAGAAAAATAAATGACCCAATCAAAACATGGGCCAAAGAACTAAACAGACATTTCTCCAAAGAAGACATACAGATGGCTAACAAACACATGAAAAGATGCTCAACATCACTCATTATTAGAGAAATGCAAATCAAAACCATAATGAGGTACCATTACACGCCAGTCAGGATGGCTGCTATCCAAAAGTCTACAAGCAATAAATGCTGGAGAGGGTGTGGAGAAAAGGGAACCCTCTTACACTGTTGGTGGGAATGCAAACTAGTACAGCCGCTATGGAAAACAGTGTGGAGATTTCTTAAAAAACTGGAAATAGAACTGCCATATGACCCAGCAATCCCACTTCTGGGCATACACACTGAGGAAACCAGATCTGAAAGAGACACGTGCACCCCAGTGTTCATTGCAGCACTGTTTATAATAGCCAGGACATGGAAGCAACCTAGATGCCCATCAGCAGATGAATGGATAAGGAAGCTGTGGTACATATACACCATGGAATATTACTCAGCCGTTAAAAAGAATTCCTTTGAATCAGTCCTAATGAGATGGATGAAACTGGAGCCCCTTATACAGAGTGAAGTAAGCCAGAAAGATAAAGAACATTACAGCATACTAACACATATATATGGAATTTAGAAAGATGGTAACGATAACCCTGTATGCAAAACAGAAAAAGAGACACAGAAATACAGAACAGACTTTTGAACTCTGTGGGAGAATGTGAGGGTGGGATATTTCAAAAGAACAGCATGTATACTATTTATGGTGAAACAGATCACCAGCCCAGGTGGGATGCATGAGACAAGTGCTCGGGCCTGGTGCACTGGGAAGACCCAGAGGAATCGGGTGGAGAGGGAGGTGGGAGGGGGGATCGGGATGGGGAATACGTGTAAATCTATGGCTGATTCATATCAATGTATGACAAAAATAAATAAATAAATAAAATAAAATAAAATAAAATGCTGTCTAGGTTGGTCATAACTTTTCTTCCAAGGAGTAAACATCTTTTAATTTCATGGCTGCAGTCACCATCTGCAGTAATTTGGGAGCCTAAAAAATAAAGTCTGCCACTGTTACCACTGTTTCCCCGTCTATTTGCCATGAAGTGATGGGACCATGATCTTAGTTTTCTGAATGTTGAGCTTTAAGCCACCTTTTTCACTCTCCTCTTTCACTTTCTGCCAGGACCAGCCGGCAATGTGAACAAGTCCCGACTGCAACCACACGGAAGCCTGAGAAGAAAGAAGCTGAAAGTAAAGGATGGGGTCGAGAGGGCTGAATGCTCTTTAGGCAAGTCAGCGATTTTATTGAGTAAAACAGCTACCTTTATACTAGTACAAGCAGAAAACATTGTTCATAAAAAATGCCATCTGGTGTTTGTCACATCAATACAATTCTTTGTCTTAAGTGATTGCAGAAGCCTACATCTTGTTTTTGGCATTCCAAGATAAACTACTAAGTGAAGGTCACTACTATGTTTTTCTCAAGGAAGAACAAAGGAGACCCGGCAAATGTTTTACTATTTTATCATGGGGTGGCGGGACAGGGAATGGCCTCTTTCAAGGCTTTTCCCAGGGCCTTTTTGGGCCTTGAGCAGGCCGGCTCCCCGCAACTTTCATCAAGAGGCTCTTTAGTTCTTCTTCACTTTCTGCCATAGGGTGGTGTCATCTGCATATCTGAGGTTATTGATATTTCTCCTGGCAATCTTGATTCCAGCTTGTGCTTCATCCACCCCCACATTTCTCATGATGTACTCTACATATAAGTTAAATAAGCAGGGTGACAATATATAGCCTTGAAGTACTCCTTTTCCTATTTGGAAACAGTCCATTCTATGTCCATGTCCAGATCTAACTGCTGCTTCCTGACCCGCATACAGATTTCTCAGGAGGCAGATCAGGTGGTCTGGTATTCCCATCTCTTTCAGAATTTTCCACAGTTTATTGTGATCCACACAGTCAAAGACTTTGGCATAGTCAATAAAACAGAAATAGATGGTTTTTCTGAAACTCTCTTGCTTTTTTGATGATCCAGCGGATGTTGGCAATTTGATCTCTGGTTCCTCTGCCTTTTCTAAAAGCAGCTTGAACATCTGGAAGTTCATGGTTCACGTATTGTTGAAGCTTGGCTTGGAGAATTTTGAGCATTACTTTGCTAGCGTGTGAGATGAGTGCAATTGTGCAGTAGTTTGAGCATTCTTTGGGATTGCCTTTCTTTGGGATTGGAATGAAAACTGACGTTTTCCAGTCCTGTGGCCACTGCTGAGTTTTCCACATTTGCTGGCATATTGAGCTTAAAGATTGGCTATATTGGTCTCCTCTGAACTCCAGCTGGGAAGATGGCAGGAAATTAGAAATCAAAGAACAGTTAGCTGTCCTGCCAATTTAAACACAAAGTAGCAAATCCAGAAGTGAAGAAAAAACAATTCTCATTCACAGTATTGATTCTAGTAATGTGAAATGTATGTTCTTAGACCCATGTATTCATCTTCTTTTTCAATAATGGGAAAAAACAGATTTTCATTATTACATGCATTTGCTATTTTTCCTCTATTTTTATATCCTTAGCCATGGACATTTTATGACCTTATCATTTTTTCCAATGTATCAATTTCATACATTAAACCTATCCATTTTTCACTTCCATAAAATGAATTAATTATTTTTCTATTGTTTTATTATTTTTCTTGATGAAACATACTTGACTCATATATTTGTTTTTGATGAGCTACAAATGATGTATAATTTTAAATATAAGGTAAAGTACTTTTCTCATGTTCTTGTAAAATTAATTTTTTTATTCTTTTTAATTTAAAAAATAATAATAGTAAAAATATATCTAAGACTTTCTCTGGAGCTGTTGTGGACAGTGTGGGGTCAGTTCATTTTCAGATAGTTTCTTGGCCCGGCTTGTACTTCTCAAGGTTTATAGGCCCCTTGCTATGTAGTCGGTGCTAACTACAGGGTTTTAATCTATTTCAGCTGTCACTTCCAAAGCGGTTCCCTCTGTTTATTTAGCTTCTGTTTGCTGGTCTCTTCAGTGTCTAATTTCCGCCCTGACACAAGGGGCGGGTGGTGGTCACTTTTTTTAGGCTCGCTTGTTCAGTCGTGCTTTGGGGAGGGAGGAACACTGTGAACAAATCTCACTGGCGTGTGCTCACAGTGGCTCAGCCACACTGGTTTGCGCCCGCTCACGGTGTGTGTGCTTTCCCCGTCCACACTGCTCAGACTCTCGGTTGCTCTGCCGGGAACTGTCTGAGGCGGGCCCTGGTTTACTTGCACTCCCCAGGTCTAAGCCGCTCAGGTCCAGGTTCTCGGGTACTCCACAAAGGCGCAGACTTGGTTGGGCCAGTGTTTTGCACCCTTCCCAGGCCCGAGCCGCTCAGGTGACCAGGTGCTAGGCAGGCGTATTCACCCCCAGGTGGAGGCTGCGGCTTACCCCCTCCCCGGTTCCAGCCGCTCAGTTATCTGGCCTTCTTAGGTGTGCCCTGTGTCTATTCTGGGGAGCTGGTCTCTGCCTGTGACCCTCCTGGCGGATGTCGACCGTCCAGGGCCCCAAGAAGTCTTGGTTAGCAGAGAAGTCTGCTTGCAGTTCGGTGGATGCCTCTCTGGGGCCGATTGCCCCTTCCTGCTCTGGCTGCCCTCCTCTGCCTGTCTCCGGTGGGGGATGGGCCAGTCCGCAGCCGGCTGGCTCTGCTCAGTCCTTTGTCCTCTGAGCCTGCCTGGCGGTGTCTTAGGTTTGGGCTTTTCGCGGGGCTCACGGGATAGCTATCCCACAGTCTGGGTTGCTATCTCAACCTAGTTCCCTCAGATTGCCCTCAGGGTATTCAGGCCCAGACCTTACCCTAAGCAATGCCACCCGCTCCTCCCTGTCCCTCCCCTGCTTGCAAGTGGGGGATGCGAGTGTCTGGGCTGCTGTTGGGCTGGGAGTTGCTGTTAGGCACGTAATCTGTGGGATTTTACTATTTATTTATTTTTCCTTCCGGTTATTTTGCCCTCTGAGATTCCAAGGCTTGCCACAGACCCGCCAGAGAGAGTGTTTCCTGGTGTTTGGAAACATCTCTCTTTTTTAAGACTCCCTTCCCGGGAAGGATCTCTGTCCCTACCTCTTTTGTCTCTCTTTTTATCTTTTATATTTTGTCCTACCTCCTCTCGAAGACAATGGGCTGCCTTTCTGGGTGCCTGATGTCCTCTGCCAGCATTCAGAAGTTGTTCTGTGGAATTTGCTCCACATTCAAATGCTCTTTCCACGAATTTGTGGGGGAGAAAGTGGTCTCCCCATCCTATTCCTCCGCCATCTTAGGACCGCTTCCTCATGTTCTTGATAGTATTTCAGATCTAACATGGTTTCCAAGTAGGATTATAAATTTTTTGAGTTTTATTACACAAATAAGACACGGATTCATTTTCATCATTATATTTTAACTAAATGTAGAAACATTCCAGCATTAGGACTTCCAGTGATAACTTGTGAACTCCAAGAGGTATATTGTTTTCTTATGTGAAACACAATAACATCTAAAATCACATACAAGCTTTCCTTTTTGTTTCCCTTGTTTTACAGTTTTCTGCATGGCTGTTGTTGAGTCCATAAGTCGTTTCTGACTCTTTGCATCCCCATGAACAGTAGCCTGCCAGGGTCCTCTGACAAGAATACTGGAGTGGGTTGTCATTTCCTTGTAGAGGGGATCTTCCCAACCTAGGGATGGAACCCACATATCTTGTCTCCTGCATTGGCAGGCAGATTCTTTACCACTAGTGCCATCTCATCTGTTAAATTGTAAGTTCACATAGAGTTTAATTTTAACTTAGAAAAGCATCAGGATTTAACATGGAAATGTTGTAGTCACAAATTCTATTTAAATGTTCTAATTGTTGAAACATTTCTTTTGTATTTAGAATATTATGTTCTGTGTATCACAATTCAGATTGTATGCATGGAAAGCAAAACAGTGAGGGTTTTTTGGAATGAATACGCCAACCTCAATAAGTAAATTTTCCATTATAATAGAAATTTCAAAAATTCAAATTTTGAAAATCTTCAGCCATCATGTAAAACTGAATCTCTATAACATCTATTGTTTCCCTGATCTAAATTAACCACCTTTTTAGAGAACTAATTTGAGGCAGAGCTAAACCAGACCCCCCCCCCCAAAAAAAATATGTATACATATATAGTTGTATCAACATTGAAAAAACAAAGATCATGGAATACAGTCCCATCACTTCATGGCAAATAGATGGGGAAAAAGTGGCAACACTGTCAGTTTTCATTTTCTTGGGACTCAAAATTACTACAGACAGTGACGGCAGCCACAAAATTAAAAGACTCTTTCTCCTTGGAAGAAATTATATGAGAAACCTAGACAGTGTGTTAAAAAGCAGAGATACCATGTTGCCAACAAAGGTCCATGTAGTTAAAGTTATGGTTTTTCCAGTAGTCATGTATGGATGTGATTTGGACCATAAAGAAAGCTGAGCGCCGAAGAATTTATGTTTTTGAACTGTGGTACTGAAGAAGAGTCTTGAGAGTCCCTTGGACTGCAAGGAGATCCAACCAGTCCATCCTAAAGGAGATCAACCCTGAATATTTATTGAAAGGACTGATGCTGAAGCTGAAGCTCTAATACTTTGGCCACCTGCTGAGAAGAAACCGACCCATAGAAAATGACCCTGATGCTGTGGAAGACTGAGGGCAGGAGGAGAAGGGGGCAACAGAAGATGAGATGGTTGCTTGGCATCACTGGCTCAATGGACATGAGTTTGAGCAAACTTGGGAGATAGTGAAGGACAGGGAAGCCTGGCGTGCTACAGTTCATGGGGTCTCAATCAGTCGGATATAACTAAGTGACTGAACAACAATATATACACATATATAAGTACACACACACTTGTACAATATGTATTAAATAAGTATACACATGTGTGTTGCTACTTTAAAATAAAACGGTAAAAAGCAAATGCTTACTTGAATTGCTATCTTATCCTATATTATTTATTTTCCTGCACCATAAATGTTACCTCATCAGCAGGATAACAGCAAGAATAATTAAGTGACTGTTAGTGGTATTAATAGACTAAGCATAGTAATGTGTTAAATATTTTATATACTGTTTCATCAACTGTGATTAATTTTATCTAACTCTTTGTTGATACAAAAATTTGTTATAGTTTTTTGTCCTTGCACACAGCATGTGTGAGATATTTTTTGAAGATCATTTTCAGGAAGACTGTCTTCAACTTTCCATTTCCAATATTTAGAAGATCAGGATGAGGCTCTTGAGCATGGACCCAAGTGGAAGACTCACTCATCACTTTTTCTTCAGTCATCCTCAAGTAGTTGAAAGGAACTGCCTGGTTATTCTTTGCTTGACTCCCTCGGGTAATAAGGAAACAACCTGTAATGTGTCTACACTGTGGATATTTTCCTGTAGGCAATGCCTTTGGGGATCAGCTTGAATGTTTCTTTCAAACAGTCGATGATACTGTCAACTATGACTGGCATTCTTTTCATTTTCTGGAAGCTGAACTTGGAGAAAAAGCATTTGGGTCAGATTGTATTTTAACAAAGTGTGTGCAAGCAAGAACATTACTTGTTCCCTGCAATCCCTACCCAGAACTTCATTTGGACGAATAGTGCAAACGTGAAACGTGGTCTCATGCCCTGTCAAGGACAAACTAGCACGTGCCATTGGCACTTGTCATCTACCTACAAGGATTAAATCATGTGCTATTGCAGCTGCTGATTTTTAACACCTCTGGAAAGGAACTCAGGGTGGAAAACAGAAGTGAGGTGAGCTGTGAGCAGGGAAAACTGGCAGAACAAGTCTTCAGAAGGCTAGATGTTTTCAGGAGCCCATTTTATGAACCCAATTCTTCTGTCTCCTCATATCTAGAAAAGCACGAAAGTCCTTCATGGTGATGACTGCTTCTTGTGACTCCAAGAAACCTTCATGACAGTGGCAGAAAACTTCCACAAAAAATAGGCACATGATTACATGTGTTCCCCCTTCACCAAAATCACATATATCGCTCTGTGTGTCTTTGGAACAGCTATCTGATGTGCCGTCTCCTGGGCTGCAGTCCTCATTTTGCCCCCTCAAAACTTAACTTTCAACTTTCATGTTGTGCATTTTTGAAATCAGCACTCTGAACTTATCTCTTCATCCATTCATCACCCAATAGTTTCCTAACTTGCTTGCAATGAGATTCCCATGAGGATATATCCAGGCCATGGAACGTGAGAGGACGTGCTCTCAACCTGTATAGTCCTGGAGCTTGGAAACATCCCCTGTGAGACACCAGACTTCATCCATTTACTGCTGAGTGTACTAGATTCAAGTACCACAGACAAACTTGAAGTCACATGTTGATGATGGAAAAAGCCACAAAACAGAAGGTACCCATGTCTTTGAATCACCCTTTGAATGTGAGCAAACCAGAAGATTCACCTGATCCGGAAGGCCTGCGTTGTGCTCTTCAGAGAAGGAAAGATAAATTTCTATTATGATGAAAATCCTCACAGTTTATTCTTTACTTCTTATAGCACCTAGAAATAACTGAGAAAGATCTTTTAGAACAGAGGATCCTGAAAACCTGTCCATGAGAAAGAAACTCTGAACATTGATTATAGAAAATACCAGCCTCTCAGACATCAAGAGATCTTTTAAATGATGATCAAAAGATCTTTATACAAGAAAAGATATTCTGTTCTGCTGTCCACACCTGTTTCTGGAAAGTCATGATGTTCATTTCAGTTTTCAGTGCCTGAGGAAGTATGAGTGGCAATTGCTTTGGAACAGGAAGCAAACAATAATGGAATTCATTAGTGAATGTTACAAATATAAACATCTTTATTGTTGACATTTCTTTAAGGATTCTTACATGAGGGAAAGGCACTTTTAATTTCCACTCTGACAGCCTCTCAGGCAAAGTGGCTGTATTCCTGCTCCCTGAGGTAGAGATGGATGCCATGGAAATACTCCCTGGCAGGAAGTCCCAAATGAGAATAGCACAGATTGTCTCCTTCCATCTGCTCCAGTTGTTTCAGGCTCTGATCCGGGCTGGAGAGGAGTTTATCCAGCAGAGTGTTGTTCCAAGTAGCACGGCTGTCTCTGTGGTGAAGAGTTGGAAGCTCTGCTGGAGCATCAGATAGTGGTTGCAGGGGCCCTGAGTCATCTGCATTGGAGTGATCATCTCTCTTTTCCAAGGAAATCTGAAGTCGGCCTGTCATTTAGGCGCGACTGAGAGCGGATCCTTTGCATCTGTTTCAAGCGTTTGAAGATATCCTTGTTTTTCTGGCAGTGGATCCCAGGCACGTTTCAGCGAAGAGAGCAAGCAGGGATGCAGCAGAGCATCACTCCTTCCACCAGCAAGTGGATGTGGGCCATAGAGAACGTCGGTGATTCTGAAGACGGGCGGGAGGGGGCGCGCGAGCACCGCGAAACGACGAGCAAACAGCGCTGAGATGGAAACGCAGCCCGCCTGCTTCTCCAGGCGACGGCGAGAGCGCGCTCGCTGTGGTTCGATCGCTTCTGCTTTCGAATCGCAGTCTTGGGAAGAGTTGGCAGTTGACTCGCGTGGGGCTGCTAGAGAGACAGGACGCAAAGTTTCCAGAGAGCTTTTTATAGGAGCACTGATTCAGGGGTGCGCATATCATTAGCCCTTTTGTGGAAAAGGCCCGGTTTCCGCTGTCCTGAGTAGGGAGCCAGAATATTGCATTTTCGGAAACATCGCCTGAGTAGTGGGCTTCCTTGTATTTTAAATTCCTCAAAGTCAGGGGCCGGAAACTACTACTCTGCAGGCTTCTTTTGCAATGAATGTTTCCAAGGTGCTCTGCAATTTTTAATATTTGTTGTCACATAAATCAAGTTAACATGGAAACTGCCACGTTGGCTTTTGTTTCATAAATAATTTATTTCCCATTAAAAAGTTTAAATAAATAAATAATGCATACATCAATTTTAAAAATAGCTTACAGTCTTTAACTGTCTATTGAAGTCCAGTGCATCGTATTGTCAGTTACTTCAAGAGCCTCTGCTGGCTGAAGAGTCTCAGGTCAAAGTCACATTGGCCATACCCAGAGCCACAGGTGGGGAGATGTTCAGTCAAGGAGGTAACCCGTTAGTCTCTTCAGGACAGAAAAGTTCCTGAGCATTTCTGCTTTCACGATTGTCCAGGCACAGCTGTTGTACTCCATGGACTCCAGGTACTGCCCAAGGTTGAAGTAATAGTTCTTCAGGTGAAGAACGGTCGAGTCTCCTATAGTGAAGTTTTCCTTCTGCATGATTTCCTTCTGGATTGGCTCCAGATGATCCATCTGCCCTTGGAGTTCCACAAGGAGGTCCTCAATGATGGTCTCAGACCAGCCAGTGCTGGAGAAGTCTCTGGTGAGAATACCAAAGATCTGCTGGAGCATCTCATACATGACCAATACGGCATCTTCCTTCTGGAACTGCTGTGCTTGCCTCATCTCCTCAGGGACCTGGAAGTCCATCCTGACCTCGAGGCAATGTTGAGGAGTTGAAGGTAACTGCCGCAGGAGTTTCTGACACATGTTAATGCTCCTCCTTTGTTGGAATCGAAGGAAGCTGTAGCTTGTGGAAAGAGCTGTGGTGGAGAAACACAGCAGGAGAGCTATCCGGAGGAGGCACCAGTAGGTCATGATGAAAACAGGCACAGGGCTGCCTGTTCTGCTAGTAGATGCTGAAGCTCAGTCTTCAAGAGTTTGCAGAGTGAGTGTCCTTCCGCCTTGAGTGTAGCGGAATGGCCCTCCATTCTTCTTGAGAGGAATTTTCCACTTTCCATTCTCCCTTTTAGTTTTCTCGTGTCGTTTAAACGATTAGTTACCTCTAAAACTCTTTTTCTTTTAAGCTCCTTGCTTTTCATACAATCTGGAAGAATTTCTAATGTTTTTGTAGATTTTCAGTGACTTGCTAAATGCTAAAAAAAAATAGGCTAATCAATTTGAATTACAGCAAGTTTCTTTCATTGGGAAAAGATCTTTGTTTTTATTTTTTTATATTGTTAGATTCTGTGAAAGGGTCTTTATTTCTAAGAGTTTATGATTTCAGAAAAAAATTTATTTTTTATATCTAAAATAGAATGGTGTAAGTTAAGTTCATCTGAAATATTTTGTAGGCTTCAACCATAAGCAGCAAGATATTACATAACTTTGTCAGCCAAAATGTATTGCTTTATTTGACAATCTCTAACTATCCCAAATATAACTAAAAAGTAAAGATTAAGTAATATGTCTGTGCAGGCAAATGAATGTTACACAGACTATGCATAAAAGTCCATGATTCCTCTTGTAGGGATCCTTTGTAACAATTGCTGAGGGCCGATGTATATTTATTTTGTACATACTTCAAATAATCTAAATATCTGATTTTTCACACTAGGGTAAGGATGCAGCAAGCAGGAAAATTCTTTGCTCTTCACCTTGTAGAACTGCTTGTACATGAACTTTTCCTCATAATGAAAGAATATCTGTGAGATAGGATTCTTGGGTATTTTCATAATTTACTTTGAAAGAATTGAATAAATGTTACTATAATTTTTACCCTTTCTTTTCTCACATTTAAATTTTTTCTATAAGGAATTCATTTTTTGGTATTAGAAAATCAAAAGCACCTAGTTATGTTCAAAAGCAGGGCATAAAATTGTAGATACAATGCAACTATGTAAAAGTATATAGGAAAATAATAAACTAAAGGAAATATACTAACATTTTTATAGTAATTATGTTTGACTTGTGAAACTAAATGGTGATTTTTATCCTTTATGTGATTTTTCAATATGCTACCAGAGAATGTATTCAGCACTGCTCAGAAGAAATATAATTTCTTAAAATTTTTAAGAAATTTAAAATTTTCTAGTAGCCACATCAAAAGAGGAAAAAGAAACAAGTGAGGTTAATTTTAACAGTGTATGTTATTGAACATGAAATATCCAAATGTTATCATTTCAACACATACCAATATAAAATTAATAATGAGATAGTTACATTCATCTTTTTCATAGTTCCTTCAAAATATAGTACATACTTTTACAGTCGTAGTACAGCTAAGATTAGACTAGTCAAGTGCTCACTTGGCCTCTTGTTAGTTGATGTCATGGTGGCCAGCACAGCTCAAGATAGAGGAAGCAGCTTGATCAGAGAGCCAGGAGAATTCCCGAGTTTGCAGGAACCACCCAGAAGGAGCTTCAAGTTGTGGACAAGTTATGTACTAAGAATCAAGGGGATTAATGGTGGAAAATCAGCTCAAGATGTATTCAGGACACTCTTGAATGCTAGAGTATGCTTTGTACTTAATTTGAGAAGTCTTCAAGCAGAGAGGGCACCAGGTTGTGCCCTGGACAGAAGAATGGGCACAGATGTTGTTGGGAACTGAAGCAGGGAGAAGTCCTGCCCAGGTGCTCTCGTGGCTGTAGAGACTGGAAGTAAAGACCAGAGTGAGGAACTGGAAGAAGGGGGTGGGTGTGGAATTGTAAAGAATTCCTTCTGCTTTCTTCCCTTTGTCCTCCTCCCATGTCCTGCTGTTGTGTTCATGAACTGCTTCCTAATCGGTCTCTTTCAATTGCCTCCATGGAGTTTGTACCACCTTTCAATTGCCTTCATGGAGTTTATATTGATTTTTGTCAATAGAATTAATTTTGCTATGAAAATCCTTGTATGTATTCTTTGTTGCACATTTGTATAGCCTTCTATTGGGTATATGGCCTAGGATGATGTAATGGGGTAATAGAATGTGCATATGTTCAGATTTAGTAGGTAATAACAAACATATTTTCCAAATGTTTGCACCAATTTATATTCTCGCTATCAGAGAATGGGATGTTAGTTACATTACTTTCTTTTCAACACTTGGTGTTGCCTGTCTTCTTAATTTTAGCCATTCTAGTGAAGCATAGTGATGTCTTATTACAGTTTTAACTCATATTGCCTAATTGTTTCTAAGGTTCAACACAATTTTCATATGCTTATTGACCATTTTGAATATTTTCTTTGTGAGGGGCCTGTTCAAGTACCTTGCTGACTGTCTCAGGTAATTTTTTTCTATCTAAAGATGATATAATTGGGTACATACAAAATACAAAAGAATATATAAACTATTAGAATTTTAAAATAAATTTAACAAGTCACCAAAAAGAAGTTCAATTTTAAAACCAATCACCTCTTTTTACACTAGCAATAAAAATTGGAAATTGACATTTCAAAATGATACCACTGATAAGAACATAAAAAGTCTACTACTGAGAAATTGTCACAGCCTGGAGGTGCCTAAGGAAACATGGAAATTAATAAAATGTGCCATTCTAAATAGCATCCCAGAACAGAAAAACAATATAGGGTAGAAACTAAGGTGATCTGGGAATTCCTTTGAGTTTCAGTGGCTGGAACTCCATGCTTTCAGTGTAGGGCACCCACGTTGGATCTCTGGTTGGGAATCTATTTAATAAGATCCCTTAAATAAATAAATAAGTAAAAATGAAGTTACTCCAAACAACGGGGGTGAATGGGTAGGTGGGGGAATAAGGAAATCTGAATAAAGTGTAGATTTCAGGTTTTTTTTTTAAAGTAGCTTTGACAGGACACTTTATCTTCACCTTTAACCTCAGCTGAAATTCCAATACTTTGGCCACTTGTTGCAAAGAACTGACTCATTGGAAAAACCCTGATGCTGGGAAAGATTAAAGGCAGGAGGAGAAGGGGACAACAGAGGATGAGATGGTTGGATGGCATCACCGAATTGATGGACATGAGTTTGAGCAAGCTCTGGGAGTTGATGATGGACAGGGAAGCCTGGCGTGCTGCAGTGCATGGGGTTGCAAAGAATTGGACATGAGTGAGCAACTGAACTGACAAGTCTATAATTTCATTTTTGATTCATATTAGATGGCCAGAAGCCAGTGAAAAATATAACAGTTTTTTTCTCTTACATTGAGACAGTATGTTTTAAATCTTGATCATTAATGAGGATTAAGCAACTTCTCTTTTTGTAAGGGAGCAAGGGACATGTAAGCACATGATGAGGTGGAAGGGAGATATTTATTCATATCTTCCCTCAGTGAGGAGGGAAATCAGAGCGTGCAATAGGAAACTGCCAAGGTCACCTCCTCCTGAGAAACACACAGTTATTTAGTTTACAAATTTTACTTAGCAAACATTTCTTAACCATGTCATAAAGAAAAACAAATATTTCCATTTTCTTGAACTATTTTAAAACTGTCTCTCAATAAATTTTTGCTGCTAGTTTTATTGTGTGTCTTGCATATTCTTTCTGAGGTTTATTCCAATATATTTATGCTTTATTATTGTTGCAAGTATTAATGAAATATTTTCATGACATTTGCTATTTTTTAAATAGCAACTTTAAATAGAAAGTAGAGATAGAAAACTTTGCTACTAAGTTATCCTTGCATTTTCGTACACACACACATATGAAAATAACTAATTTTTTTTTTGAAAATAACTAATTTTGTTTTTTTCTCTGGCCAGCTTTACAAACATTATATAAATATATTGGGTTGATTTTTTTAAATTTTTAGATAAACAAATACATTGCCTGTAAATAAAAAAGTTAAAGGACCTAAAATGTCAAGTCTAATGACCATATGGAGCAACTGCTGTTTGGTGTGTTAATTTGTACAACTACTTTCAAAAACATTATCTAGGAAAGTTGAAAATATGCATGGCCTATGACCCAGTAAATACACTCTTGATTAACCTAAAAAGAATCATGTAAATCTGCATCAGGATATAAGTAAAGAATATTCAGACCAACAATATTCGCAACAATATTGCAAACTAGAAACAACCCAAATATCCCTTAAAATTGTATGAATAATATGTTACCTATGCTTACACTAGGGTTGCTAATAACAATAAAATGTAAGAAAGACAACTAAATGCACAAACATAGTAGTGAGTAAAAGAACCTCAACTCAAAAGAAAACATATACCATTTATACAAATTTAAAAATAGCCCAAACTAGACTGGAGACATTTTGCTCAGCAACCTGGAGAGCTCCTGTGAAGCTTCAGGACCATGATGGGAAGTCCGTCTCCAGCTTGAGGGAAGAGCGTGTCTTCCCAGCTTCCAGCTGCGGCCTGGCTCTCGCCCTCTCGCAGGACCTGAGGCTGACTCTGCCCGGGCCCGGGTTGCCCTGTGCTCACAGCCGACAGCTGGGGGCCAGCGCCCCTCCTCAGCCTCCCACCGGGTGTGGAGATGGACAATGTGCAGAGAGATCTGAGTGCCCCGGGTCGCAGCCTCCTCTCTTCCCTTTGGGCTTTCCTGGTGGCTCAGCTGGTAAAGAATCCGACTCCAATGCAGGAGACCTGGGTTCGATCCCTGGGTTGGGAAGATTCCCTGGAGAGGGAAGTCCCCCTCCAGAATTCTGGCCTGGAGAATTCCATGGACTGGACTGCATAGTCCACGGGGTCACGTGGTCACGTGTCGTATAGTCAGACACAACTGAGTGACTTTCACTTTCTCTTTTCCCTTCACTCACACTCTGTACGTCTTTCATACGCCTTGCACTAGACTCGTTGCCCAGTGTTTGTCCTTCTCACTTCAGAATCAAGCTGGAACTAGGTACTTGGCTGGGGGCCCTCTGCCTAGCTCTCCTAACTCCTCCAGAACATACCCAACCAGAGGATCCTACACTCTGCATCCCGTCACCCTCAGAATGCTCCCATCAGAGGGTCAATGGCCCAGGAACAGGCAGGAGTAGCCCACACCTTGTCTCTCACTATTTGCTGCCAGACCTGCTGCTGTTGGACACTCAGACTGGCCCTTTCAGAACATGCCCGTCGGCATCAAGCCTGCATTTACTTTTCCCTTCAGATCCCAGGCTGTCCTATGAGCTGGACTCATTTAATTCTCACTATCATTGTCAGGGCTGCATTGAGTCCGGCCAACCTAAGGTTGAGAAGAGAGTTAAAAGGACAACACATTGGCTGCAGCTGCTGAACAAGCCTCAGCAGCCCCCTGCCCCACCCGGCTGACATGAGGGCACATCTCACTGTGTGAGTTCTGGGTGAGGTTCCTGTCTCTGAGGCAGTTTCCGAATCTTCTTTAAGGTGAAACAGCCCAAAGCAAAGCCATCTACATACTTAAAGCCGACAAGTGACTTGAGTTTTGTTACATCATCAGAGATTGTGTAATGAACCCCAGAAGGCAAAATAGCAATGAAGCTCATGCAATAAGTGAAAAGGAAACTAAATGCAAGCTGCCAAACGGGATTTCAGGATCCAGGCTGGGAATCCCCTCTGGCCTGGCCTCCTGGCTGGGTTGAGTGCACAGCGCAGAGCATCCCCCTGACTGCCTCCCAGACGCCTGTGTCCTCCTGGCTGAAACTCTGAGCTCCTAAACTCCAGGGAGAACAAAGAATCCAGTGAGGGTGGGGGCGAGTCCTTGTAGGCAGCTGGGCTGTGTGCCACGTAGGAATGTTTCTGTCTAGAACTCTGGGTATTGTTGCAACAGGCTTGGCCTCGTCATCCCACTGAATGGCTATTTCTCCTCTCACTGTGCAGTGGGTGAGCTGCAGGAATCTGTCTCTGAACAGCTCTCTGGGAACTGCCTCATCTTCCTGACCACAGACCCAGAACATTGGAAAATAATCTTCTAACCAGATTCAAATAGAAGAGCTAATATGTAAGGAGTACTTGGCAAGTGTCTGGTACCATTCTGAGCACGTTCTATAAATTACAGCAAAGAAACTGGGAGGACCATTGGGAAGTTGGGGGGCTCTGCAGGATTGCCTGAAGGAGAGGTATCAGCAAGTTCTGAGGACTTTGGGCGATGGGTGCATTTTAAACATTGAGTATTGAAACTTTGATTTTTGTGTTTTGCCATTTTTCCCCCCTTTTCTTTCCTACTCTTTTTTTATGAAGTCAATTAAAAATGTGCATTTATTGCCATGAGTGCCTAGGTGGGGGCTCCAAATCACGTGTGCCGCTGAGATATCTACACAGCAGTATAACACTCTTCTCCCACCTCCTGTGTTGTTCCTGGGGAGGACAGTCTAGTTAAAGTCAGAGAAGGGAGAAACATTTGTACAATATATGGTGGATTTTCTGGGTCAGAAGGAAATATTCAATATAAAAGACTTTGATTTTTCTTATTTTTCCTTATTGACCCTTTTCTCCCTTCTTTAAAAATTTTAATTATGTATATACCTTAAAACTATCAACTGAATTGTTCTAAAGTTCACTGAAAACATTGTTGGAGAACAGTATCACTGAGATGATCTGCTAAAAGAAAAGTATGGTGCACCTATAATCTTCTGGCTGCTCATCTGAGTTCTGATTTCCCCAAAATTTTTGAGTTTGCCTGTATATGTGATTCTCACTCTTCTCTACCAACTACAGTTGCCTCAGTCATTGTGCAATACAATCTCATCTCCTTACATATTCATTGAGAAGTGATATCCTACCACGTATTCAGGGAGAATGAGGCTGCAATGATTTTCGAACCTTGTAAAGATACATCTTAAAAAAAAAAAAAGATACATCTTTATTGAATCTGTAAGATACAGATTATTTTTAATAATATTGATGGTAGCAACCTTTAATTATATACAACCTCTCAGGAAAGTGTTTTACAAACACTTTGTTTAATCTCTACAACTTCCCTTTGAGGGAATTACGATAATTATTTATATGATTGCAAATAAGGAGGGCTTCCCTAGTGGCTCAGATGGTAAATTATCTGCCTGCAATGCAAGAGACCCGAGTTCAATCCCTGAGTTGGGAAGATCCCCTGGAGAAGGAAATGCTACCCACTCCAGTATTCTTGCCTTGAGAATTCCATGGACCGAGGAGTCTGTCAGGAGACAGACAGTGCGTGCAGTTGCAAAGAGTTGGACACAACTGATTGACGTACTTGCAAATAAGGAAACTGAAAACTCAGAGAGGTTACTTAATTTGTCATGATTAATTATATAAGCGGTATTTTACCACTATGCTGTTCTGTGTCCTTGTTACTTCTCATTAATCTTAAGCATCTCCTTTAGCTATACTCTGTACAGCTGGAATTAAGTAATTTATCTAATTATGTAACATCTGATTGCCCTAATAGACTATAAGGCAGTAATGCCACATCTGGAGTGTCCAGCAAGTTGTCGTTGTTCAGTCACTAAGTCATGTCCAGCTCTTTGAGACCCCATGGACTGTAGCCTACCAAGCTTCTCTGTCCATGGGAATTTCCAGGCAAGAATACTGGAGTAGGTTGCCATTTCCTTCTCCAGGGGATCTTACCAAATCAGGGATCAAACCCATGTCACCTACATTGGCAGGAGGATTCTTTATCACTGAGCCTCCAGGGAAGTCCTCACTCTGTCCCAGTGCCAGTTCTAAGAGAACCACATACTCCGAAGAGTGAGTAGATGTAGAATTTGAAGACTGTGTCAGAAAATGATAATCTTCTGAAAACAAAGATAGTAAATTTTTTTTTAAGCAACAAATATTTTTATTAGTTGGAGGCTAATTACTTTACAATATTGTAGTGGTTTTTGCCATACATTGACATGAATCAGCCATGGATTTACATGCGTTCCCTATCCTGAACCCCCCTCCCACCTCCCGCCCCATCCCATCCCTCTTGGTCTTCCCAGTGCACCAGCCCCGAGCACTTGTCTCATGCATCCAACCTGGACTGGCAATCTGTTTCACCCTTGATAGTATACATGTTTCAATGCTATTCTCTCAGATCATCCCACCCTTGCCATCTCCCATGGAGTCCAAAAGACTGTTCTATAGATCTGTGTCTCTTTTTCTGTCTTGCATATAGGGTTATTGTTACCATCTTTCTAAATTCCATATATATGCATTAGTATAATGTATTGGTGTTTATCTTTCTGGCTTACTTCACTCTGTATAATGGCTCCAGTTTCATCCATCTCATTAGAACTGATTCAAATGTATTCTTTTTAATGGCTGAGTAATATTCAATTGTGTATATGTACCATAGCTTTCTTATCCATTCATCTGCTGATGGGCATCTAGGTTGCTTCCATGTCCTGGCTATTATAAACAGTGCTGCAATGAACATTAGGGTACATGTGTCTCTTTCAGTTCTAGTTTCCTCGGTGTGTATGCCCAGGAGTAAGAGTAAAGTTTAAATGGATGCTTTGTCCTTCAGGATAATTTCTAAAAATATTATCTCAGATGGGAACAGTTTCAGTGAAAGTGACCAAAGGTCCAGTTTAAGTGAAAGTGAAAACTGCTTAGCTGTGTCTTACTGTTTGTGACCCCATGGACTATATATACAGTCCATGGAATTCTCCAGGCTAGAATACAGGAGTGGGTAGCCTTTCCCTTCTCCAGGGGATCTTTCCAGCCCAGGTCTCCTGCATTACAGGCAGATTCTTTACCAGCTAAGCCACCAGGGAAGCTCAAGAATACTGGAGTGGGTAGCCTATCCCTTCTCCAGCAGGCGTTCCCGACCTCATAATCAAACCGGGATCTCCTACATTGCAGGTGGATTCCATAGAGCTCAACAAAACACCACCTAAAAGACAAGACTGGAAGTAAGCAAGTGTAAGGGGAACTGTATCCTCTTCAATTGTATTGTTGTAATGATTGTAATGTCTTTGGAATGGGTAAATGGCACTTTTGTGACAAAGAAGAATGGGAATTGGAAAGTAAGAGTTTGCTAAGTATTTCTCTAAGATAGGAAGCACATTGTCAGAGGAGAGGGCTGGATCCGGTGCTTAAGACAGTGGACACAGGGGCAAGACTGCCTGGGTTATGCCCCAGCTTCAGTCTGCATTGGCTATGTGACCTTCAGCACCTCAGTTTTCTCCCCAGTTATATGGAAATGATAATCATATCTATTCCACTGGCTTGTTGTGATGATTGGATGACCTAACATATTTCTAACAATGCCTATACAAGTAAGCATGCATTATCTAGCTGTTCCCATGTGGGGCAAAATTCACACATCCAGCTATGGGCACTGGATAGAATTTCCCTGAGAAGACCTCTTCTCTTCCTTTAATTCTCAGCTCACTTCTAATCTCATCTCTTATGTGAACATGGCGCCCTGTCCAAATGACTAACATCTAGTAGTTTCCAGATAACAGCTGACCTCTCGCACATGAATAAAGTGGCTGTCCAGTCTGTACCCGTCTCTTTTCAGTGTGAGTTAATAGGACTACATCCTCAGAATCTGATAACCTCCATAGAGAGTGAAAACTGTAAACAGACAAATAAATAAATAGATTCTTAGATTTAGCAAAGCTGACAAGTAACCTTTTAGGTTAACACTCTGCCTAGGAGCCTGCTGCCCTGCTCTGGCTCTGTCTGCAGCTAAACAATCTCACATGGTATCAGGGGACATTCAGCTTTTAGGGATCCAATATGTTATTCTTTTCTTTTGTGTGCCGTTTCTCAAGGATTCTCTATTCCTTATAAGTTCCTGGAAAACAGGAGTGAGCAGAGCTGCACGCAGTTCTCAGGACTGAGATCATGAGAGAGGGCACCTGCTTGGACTCCCTTCAGTGCTGGGCCTGCCGGCTAGATGAACAGGTCAAGGACGCAATCACCAGTGCACCTGAGAAATAAAAGACTAAGAAAGATGGGGTTGAGAGGGACGGAGTCAGCTTGTGACTGATTCCGACGACTTTATTGAGGGGTAACATACATATATATACTAACAGGATTCACCAAATTTTAGATCAAAGACTTGTATACGTGCAGAACTGCAGATACTAGTTTTAGGAGTTTTATCTTAACCCCAGCAGAGCATGGCACCAGCGTCTTACAATCAGGTAAAGACTACCTAGACATAAGCCATTCACAGGAGCCCGATAATCTTATCAGAGTCAGGAAAATGGGCAAATGGTGGCTGCAGCGATTTCCTTGAGGGAGGTGAGAAAGGCCAATTTGCACTTTAACAAATCAGGGGTGGCGGGACAGAGAGGGACCTTTTGATCTCTCTCAGGGCCGAGAAGGGGCCTGAGCAGTCAGGCCGGCTCCCCGCACTTCAGTGACTCCCTTCAGTGACCTTACTTAAATGTAATCAGTTATGTCCCTCTTACTCAAGATATCGAATGCTTTTTGGCCCTTTGAAGATTGTTATTTGCTTGGCTTTGTTTTTGCTCAATTTTTTTTTTTACTGCCTAAAGCTGCCTTGTATGACGATATACAAACATGCATTTCTGCAAATAAAGCACCCTTATTTCACTCGAGACTTGGGTCCCCTGCGTCCCTCTTCTCGTCAACTCCAGTCCCCAGGTCCTGGTCTACAAAGACCGTGACAACATGGGGTGGTCTAAAATCTGTCACTCTGTAGAGCTCTTCATCCCTGATTTGTAGTTAAGTGACATTTTGTCATTTGGACAGAGAAGACTATCTTTGTCACTTTTTTTTTTTCAATATCAGTGTTTACTTTCCATTTGTCTTTGTGCATTACTTTTTCACAACTTAATTTTACTTTCCAGGAATGTTCAATGAGGGAGGAAAGTTTTGATATCTTGAAAAATCACAGAGGAAATATATTACCTCTACTTTTCACTTATGTTTTCTCTTCCCTTTTTTTTCAACAAACCTCAAAGTGGAAATAGAAAAGACGGCAAGATCCTTAGGACAGCTTTTGCAAATTGAAACTGCAAACGCCAAGCAAGAGGTAACAATATGAAAATTATATAAATGTAGCAAATAAAAAATTGACTGCTTAACCATTGGAAAGATCCCCTGGAGAAGGAAATGGCAACCCACTCCAGTACTGTTGCTGGGAGAACCCTATGGACAAAGGAGCCTGGCAGTCTGCAGTCCATGGGATTCCAAGGAGTCAGACACGACTTAGTGACTGAAAAACAACAACAGCAATTGCATGGACACAGCTAGGACAATGGTGCTGGCTAAGACAAAGAGGTTGCCAAAAAGCAGCAGGACATTCTAATTGCTTGAACACCTGGACAGATGTGGTGGCTACACTTTACTCTTCTTGAGGGTAACATTGGAGGTTTAAACATCTTGATATAGCCTGAGTTCAGCATAATGATTGGCACAGAGTAAGTGTTCAGAAATTTTCTCAATTAAAGAGGGTTAATGAAACCGAATTTGACAAATTATAAATTCTGCAGCAGAGCCAAAGGTGAGATCCATGCATATAAAGCTCAGGTATCTTTCACACCTAATTAGCTCTTCCAAGAGCGTATCTAGAGGCAGGAGAAAGAAGACCTTTTAAAAGAAGCCTAGCAAATTTTCCTTCAAAGTTGATCTTATCAGGAAGTAAGACCCAGATAACTATCACTAATTCAAAGTTGTTAAGATGATAAGCATTCCATTGAATTAGAACCTGGATGCCTGCCTGATGAGAGAGGAAGACTCCACCCTGGGAAGGATGGGCCCCACACTGGCTGTGAAGAGGTACTTCAGGGAATCCATGTCTACCTGAAAGAGAAGGAATATAGTGACTCTGCCTGGGAAATCGTCAGAGTGGAAATCACGCGGCACTTTCTCTGTGTTAACAAACTCCTAAGAAAACTCAGGAAGTAAGAAGGAACCTATCTTTTTTACTTTTCATACTGTTAATTGGGTTCTCAAGGCAAGAATACTGAAGTAGTTTGCCATTCCCTTCTCCAGTGGACCAGGTTTTGTCAGAACTCTCCACCATGACCCATCCATCTTGGGTGGCCCTACACTACATGGCTTATAGTTTCATCGAGTTAGACAAGGCTGTGGTCCATGTGATCAGATTGGTTAGTTTTCTGTGATTGTGGTTTTCTGTCTGTCTGCCCTCTGATGGAGAAAGATAAGAGGCTTATGGAAGCTTCCTGATGGGAGAGACTGTCTGAGGGGGAAGCTGGGTCTTGTTCTGAAACTTGTTCTGAAACTCCAATACTTTGGCTACCTGATGTGAAGAACTGACTCATTTGAAAACAACCTGATGCTGGGAAAGATTGAAGGTGGGAGGAGAAGGGGATGACAAGAGGATGAGATAGTTGAATGGCTTCACCGACTCGATGGACATGAGTTTGAGTGGGCTCCAGGAATTGGTGATGGATAGAGAGGCCTGGTGTGCTGCAGTCCATGGGGTCACAAAGAGTCAGACATGACAGAGTGACTGAACTGAACTGAAGAAGGAAATTGACTCAGTGACTAGTGTCCTAGCTCAGACTCTTCATTGTTCAGTCATTTCCAAAACTGTGATTTCTGCCTCAGCTATGAAATAGTTTGAGTCACACTTGGTATCTTCAGTAATATGGAGAACATTGATATCCAACTCTTCTCAGAGGGGGAGGAAATTTAACTGATGCCCTGTGACTGAATCTCATTGTAGAAAATATGTATATTTGTATGTATGTATGTTATATACCTATTTGCATTAATTTATTCATTTTTATGGTATGTGCATTTATAGGTTGTATTTTTAATATAATGTTATGCCACATTTTCTTTAATAAAACTTACATTTTTACTTTTAAAATTTATTTTAAGATATTTTTCTGCTTCCTCTTTTTGAAACCTTTCCCAAAGTCCTTCTGCTGCAAACTACTTTTATGGAATGGTGTTGTGCGGTTCATTCCTTTACTTGTTGGCCTTGGGGAGAGAGTCCTGAGTATGAGAGGCAGAGGCCCTGAACTAACAAAGCTTACATTGGAGCAAAGGCCACTGCTGTGAAAAAAGTAGTTACGAAGTAATTAGATATTTACATTCAAGATCTGAGCCACAAAAAAAAAAAAAAAAAAAAAAAAAAAAATCTGAGCCACACAGGAGAAGCAAAAGATGCTTATGACCGTGAGTATTCTTGGTAGCTCATCAGTTCCAGAGTGCCAAAGAATTGATGCTTTTGAACTGTGGTGCTGGAGAAGACTCTTGAGAGCCCTTTGGACTGCAGGGGGATCAAACCTGTCCATCCTAAAGGAAGTCAGTCCTGAATATTAATTGGAAAGACTGATGCTGAAGCTGAAGCTACAGTACTTTGGCTATCTGATGCAAAGAGCCAACTCATTGGAAAAGACCTTGATAATGGGCAAGATTGAAGGCAGGAGGAGAAGGGGATGACAGAGGATGAGATGGTTGGATGGCATCACCAACTCAATGGACATGAGTTTGAGCAAACTCCAGGAGATATTGAAGGACAGGGAAGCCTGGTGTGCTGTAGTCCATGGGTTCGCAAGGAGTTGAACATGAGTTAGTGACTGAACAACAGTTTCTGGAGGGTTTCCCTAGTGCCTCAGTGGTAAAGAATCCACCTGCCAATGCAGGAGATACAAGTTCGATCCCTGAGCCTAGAAAATTCCCTAGAGAAGGAAATGGCAACCCACTCTAGTATTCTTGCCTGGAAAGCCCCCAGGGACAGAGGAGTCTGGTGGGCTATAGTTCATGGGGTTGCAAAGATTCAAACAGGACTTAGCAACTGAACAGTGACAATAATTTCTGGAACAAGACCACAGAGTTGGGCCATACTGATGCATAGAAATATGTCATGTAATGACCTTGGAGATACGGAAAAGGGCCCACTGATAGACTTTGTGAAAGATGTTAGATTTTATCTTAAGAGCCAAGGAAGTTACTCTACAACTTAAAGGTTATAGAGTGACTTTAACCAGAGCAGGTGCAAGGAAATTCATTAAACCAGCAGTTGTTTAAGTGTGGTCTGTAGAGCCCTGTGGATCCCCAAGACACTTTAAGGGGACTCATGAAGTCAAAATGATTCTTATATCTTTATATAATGATATCAAGACCTTATTTGCTTTTTCACCACATTAACAACTTCTACGGGTGGTGCAAAAACAGTGGTGGGTAAGACTGCAGGTGCCTAAGTGTTGATCAAAGCCATGGGACCTAAATGTCTTAGTAATTCTCATAGTTTTCACTATAATCTTCTCGAAGTAGAAAAAAAAATTCCAGTTTCACTTAAGAATACCTTTAGTGGAGGAGGAGCTAAGATGACGGAGGAATAGGATGGGGAGACCACTTTCTCCCCCACAAATTCATCAAAAGAACATTTGAATGCCAAGCAAACTCCACAAAACAACTTCTGAATGCTGGCAGAGGACATCAGGCACCCAGAAAAGCAACCCATTGTCTTCGAGAGGAGGTAGGACAAAATATAAAAGATAAAAAGAGAGACAAAAGAGTTAGGGATGGAGATCCATCCCAGGAAGGGAGTCTTAAAAAAGAGAGAAGTTTCTAAACCAGGAAACCCTCTCACCGATGGGTCTGGGGGAAGTTTTCAAATCTCAGAGGGCAACCTAACTGGGAGGAAAAATAAATAAATAAAACCCACAGATTACATGCCTAAAGGCAACTCCCAGCAGAAAAGTACCCCAGACACTCACATCCACCACCAGCAAGTGGGAGCTGAATGGAGAGGAATGGGCGGCATTGCTTAGCGTAAGGACTGGGTCTGAATGCCCTGAGAGCAATCTGAGGGAGCTAATGTGAGATAGCAACCTAAACTGTGGGATAGCAATAGAGAGAGAGAGAGAATTAACCTGTGAAAAGCCCTAACCTAAGGCACTGCTGGGCTGTTCACTGAACAAAGGACTGAGCAATACCAGAGAAGAGCTAGTGGGCTGTGGGCCAGCCCATCCCCTGCTGGAGGCAGACAGGAGGCGGGCGCCAGCCAGAGCCGGAAAGGGGCAAACTCGGCCCCAGAGAGGGCACCCCCTACCAAACTGCAAACAGGCTTCCAGTTTCTAACCAAAGACTTCCTGAGATTCTGGGTGGTTGACATCCGCTGGGAGGGTCGCAGCCAGTGATCAGCTCCCAGAAGAGACACAAGGCGCACCAGATGGGGCGCGCGGGGAAACTGAGGCGGGGACGGGGAGGGGAGAAGTAGCGCTGCACCTGAGGAGAGTGCGCTCTCAAGCTCCTGGCTGCCTGAGCTGCTCGGACCATACCAGAACAGCACAAAACGCAGGCCCAACCGAGTCTGCGTCTTTGTGGAGTGCCTCAGAACCTGAACCTGAGTGACTTAGACCTGGGAAGTGCACGCAAATCAGGGCCTGCTCCCTATAGAGCAGCCTGAAGCCTGAGCAGTGTAGACGGGGAAAGCACACACGCCGTGAGCCGGGGCAAACCCAGTGTGGCCGGAACACTGCGGGTGCTCCCCACACACACCAGTGATATTTGTCTGCAGCACCCCTCCCTCCCCACAGCATGACTGAACAAGTGAACCTACACAAGAGACCACCTCTGGCCCCTTGTGTCAGGGTGGAAATTAGACACTGAAGAGACCTGCAAACAGAAGCCAAATAAACAAAGGGAACTGCTTTAGAAGTGAACGGTGCAACAGATTAAAATCCCTGTAGTTAACACTGACTACACTGGAAGGGGCCTGAAACTGAACTGGACCCACACTGCCTGCAACAGCTCCAGAAAAATTCCTAGATATATTTTTACTATTATTATTTTTTTAATTAAAATTTCTTTTCCTTTTTTAAAGTCCTCAATTACTTCTTTAATTTTCATTTTTATAACCCACTATTACCTTGCAAAAAAAAAAAAAAAAAGCACCCTATTGTTAAAGCGAACTGCATATATATTTCTTATACTTTTTGAATTTTTGTATTTTCTAATATTGCATTTTTAAGAGTCTAACCTCTACTCTAGATTTTTAATCTTTGTTTTTTAGAATTTGATATCAATTTTGTACATTTAGGAATCCAATCTTCAGTACCCATTTTTACTCAAGAGTGTGATTACTGGCTTGATTACTCTCTCCCCCTTTTGACTCTCCTTTTTCTCCCCCAGGTCACCTCTATTTCCTCCCTTCCCTTCTCTTCTCTACCCAACTCTGTGAATCTCTGTGGTGTTCTGGGCTGCAGAGAACACTTAGGGAACAGAGTTCTGCCTAGATCTGTCTCTCTCCTCTTGATTCCCCCTTTTTTTCTCCTCCTGCTCACCTCTATCTCCTTCCTCCCTCTCCTCTTCTTCATGTAACTCTGTGAACCTCTCTGGGTGTCCCTCACAGTGGAGAATCTTTTCACCATTAACCTAGAAGTTTTATTGTCAGTGCTGTATGGAGGGAGAAGTCTTTAGGCTACTGGAAGAATAAGACTGAAAACCAGAGGCAGGAGGTTTAAGACCAAAACCTGAGAATACGAGAGAACTCCTGACTCTAGGGAACATTAATTAATAAGAGATCATCCAAAAGCCTCCATACCTACACTGAAACCAACCACCACCCAAGAGTCAATAAGTTCCAGAGCAAGACATACCACACAAACTCTCCAGCAACGCAGGAACATAGCCCTGAGCATCAACATACAGGCTGCCAAAAGTCACACCAAACCCACAGACATCTCAAAACTCACTACTGGACACTCCATTGCACTCCAGAGAGAAGAAATCCAGCTCCACCCACCAGAACACTGACGCAAGCTTCCCTCACCAGGAAAACTTGACAAGCCAATCGTCCAACCCCACCCATTGGAAGGAACCTCCACAATAAAGAGGAACCAGAAACTACCAGAATACCCAAAGGCCACTGCAAACACAGCAATCTAAACAAAATGAAAAGGCAGAGAAACACTCAGCAGGTAAAGGAATATGAAAAATGCCCACCAAACCAAACAAAACAGGAGGAGATAGGGAATCTACCTGAAAAAGAATTTAGAATAATGATAATAAAAATGATCCAAAATCTTGAAAACAAAATGGAGTTACAGATAAATAGCCTGGAGAGAGGGGTTGAGAAGATGCAAGAAATGCTTAACAAGGACCTAGAAGAAATAGAAAAGAGTCAATTAATAATGAATAATGCAATAAATGAGATCAAAAACACTCTGGAGGGAACCAACAGTAGAATAATGGAGGCAGAAGATAGGATAAGTGAGGTGGAAGATAGAATGGTGGAAATAAATGAAGCAGAGTGGAAAAAAGAAAAAAGGATCAAAAGAAATGAGGACAACCTCAGGGACCTCTGGGACAATGTGAAACGCCCCAACATTCAAATCACAGGAGTCCCAGAAGAAGAAGACAAAAAGAAAGGCCATGAGAAAATACTCGAGGAGATAATAGTTGAAAACTTCCCTAAAATGGGCAAGGAAATAATCACACAAGTCCAAGAAAACCAGAGAGTCCCAAACAGGATAAACCCAAGGCGAAACACCCCAAGACACATATTAATCAAATGAACAAAGATCAAACACAGAGAACAAATAATAAAGCAGCAAGGGAAAAACAACAAATAACACACAAGGGGATTCCCATAAGGATAACAGCTGGTCTTTCAATAGAAACTCTTCAGGCCAGAAGGGAATGGCAGGACTTACTTAAAGTAATGAAAGAAAACAACCTACAACCCAGATTACTGTACCCAGCAAGGATCTCATTCAGATATGAAGGAGAATTCAAAAGCTTTACAGACAAGCAAAAGCTGAGAGAATTCAGCACCACCAAACCAGCTCTCCAATAAATGCTAAAGGATCTTCTCTAGACAGGAAACACAGAACAGGTGTATAAACTCGAACCCAAAACAACAAAGTAAATGGCAACAGGATCATACTTATCAATAATTACCTTAAGTGTAAATGGGTTGAATGCCCCAACCAAAAGACAAAGACTGGCTAAATGGATACAAAAACAAGACCCCTATATATGCTGTCTACAAGAGACCCACCTCAAAACAAGGGACACATACAGACTGAAAGTGAAGGGCTGGAAAAAAATATTTCATGCAAACAGAGACCAAAAGAAAGCAGGAGTCACAATACTCATATCAGAGTACTTAAAATAAAGGCTGTGAAAAGAGATAAAGGATACTACATAATGATCAAAGGATCAATCCAAGAAGAAGATATAACAATTATAAATATATGTGCACCCAACATAGGAGCACTGCAATATGTAAGGCAAATTCTAACAAGTATAAAAGGGGAAATTAACAATAGCACAATATAGTGGGAGACTTTAATACCCCACTCACACCTATGGATAGATCAACTAAACAGAAAATTAACAAGGAAACACAAACTCTAAAAGACACAATGGACCAGGTAGACCTAATTGATATCTATAGGACATTTCACCCCAAAACAATCAATTTCACCTTTTTCTCAAGTGCACAAGGAACATCCTCCAGAATAGATCACATCCTGGGCCATAAATCTAGCCTTGGTAAATTCAAAAAAATTGAAATCATTTCAGTCATCTTTTCTGACCACAATGCAGTAAGATTAGATCTCAATTATAGGAAAAAAACTATTAAAAATTCCAACATATGGAGGCTAAATAACACGCTTCTGAATGACCAACCAATCATAGAAGAAATAAAAAAAGAAATCAAAATATGCATAGAAATGAACGAAAATGAAAACACAACAACCCAAAACCTATAGGACACTTTAAAAGCAGTGCTAAGGGGAACGTTCATAGCAATACAGGCTTACCTCAAGAAACAAACAAAAAAAAAAAGTAAAATAAATAACCTAACTCTACTCCTAAAGCAACTAGAGAAGGAAGAAATGAAGAACCCCAGGGTTAGTAGAAGGAAAGAAATCTTAAAAATTAGGGCAGAAATAAATGCAAAAGAAACAAAAGAGATCATAGCAAAAATCAATAAAACCAAAATCTGGTTCCTTGAGAAGGTAAATAAAATTGACAAACCATTAGCCAGACTCATCAAGAAACAAAGAAAGAAGAACCAAATCAACAAAATTAGAAATGGAAATGGAGAGATCACAACAGACAACACAGAAATACGAAGGATCATAAGAGACTACTACCAGCAGCTATATGCCAATAAAATGGACAATTTGGAAGAAAATGGACAAATTTTTAGAAAAGCATAACTTTCCAAAACTGAACCAGGAAGAAATACAAGATCTTAACAGACCCATTACAAGCATGGAAATCGACACTGTAATCAGAAATCTTCGAGTAAACAAAAGCCCAGGACCCGATGGCTTCACAGCTGAATTCTACCAAAAATATAGAGAAGAGCTAACACCTATCTTACTCAAACTCTTCCATAAATTTGCAGAAGAAATTAACTTCCGAACTCATTCCATGAGGCCACCATCACCCTAATACCAAAACCAGACAAAGATGCCACAAAAAAAGAAAACTACAGGCCAATATCACTGATGAACATAGATGCAAAAATCCTTAACAAAATTCTAGCAAACAGAATCCAACAACATATTAAAAAGATCATGCATCATGACCAAGTGGGCTTTATTCCAGGAATGCCAGGATTCTTTAATATCTAGAAATCAATCAATGCAATACACCATATTAACAAATTGAAAGATAAAAACCATATGATTATCTCAATAGATGCAGAAAAAGCCTTTGACAAAATTCAACACCCATTTATGATAAAAACTCTCCAGAAAGCAGGAATAGAAGGAACATACCTCAACATAATAAAAGCTATATATAACAAACCCTCAGCAAACATTATCCTCAATGGTGAAAAATTAAAAGCATTTTCCCTGAAGTCAGGAACAAGGCAAGGGTGCCCATTCTCATCACTACTATTTAACATAGTTTTGAAAGTGTTGGCCACAGCAATCAGAGCAGAAAAAGAAATAAAAGGAATCCAGATAGCAAAAGAAGAAGTAAAACTCTCACTGTTTGCAGATGACATGATCCTCTACATAGAAAACCCTAAAGACTCTACCAGAAAATTACTAGAGCTAATCAAGGAATATAGTAAAGTTGCAGGCTATAAAATTAACACACAGAAATCCCTTGCATTCCTATACACTAACAATGAGAAAACAGAAAGAGAAATTAAGAAAACAATTCCATTCACCATTGCAAAGAAAAGAATAAAATACTTAGGAATATATCTACCTAAAGAAACAAAAGACCTATATATAGAAAACTAAATCACTGATGAAAGAAATCAAAGAGGACACAAATAGATGGAGAAATATACCATGTTCATGGATCAGAAGAATTAATATAGTGAAAATGAATATACTATCCAAAGCAATCTATAGATTCCATGCAATCCCTATCAAGCTACCAACAGTATTTTTCACAGAATTAAAACAAATAATTTCACAATTTGTATGGAAATACAAAAAACCTCAAATAGCCAAAGTAATCTTGAGAAAGAAGAATGGAACTGGAGGACTCAACCTGCCTGACTTCAGGCTCTACTACAAAGCCACAGTCATCAAGACAGTATGGTACTGGCACAAAGACAGAAATATAGATCAATGGAACAAAATAGAAAGCCCAGAGATAAATCCATGCACCTATGGACACCTTATCTTTGACAAAGGAAGCAAGAATATACAATGAAGAAAAGACAATCTCTTTAACAAGTGGTGCTGGGAAAACTGGTCAACCACTTATAAAAGAACGAAACTAGAACACTTTCTAACACCATACACAAAAATAAACTCAAAATGGATTAAAGATCTAAATGTCAGACCAGAAACTATAAAACTCCTAGAGAAGAACATAGGCAAAACACTCTCCAACATAAATCACAGCAGGATCCTCTATGACCCACCTCCCAGAATATTGGAAATAAAAGCAAAACTAAACAAATGGGACCTAATGAAACTTAAAAGCTTTTGCACAACAAAGGAAACTATAAGCAAGGTGAAAAGACAGCCCTCAAAATGGGAGAAAATAATAGCAAATGAAGCAACAGACAAAGAATTAATCTCAAAAATATACAAGCAACTCCTGCAGCTCAATTCCAGAAAAATAAATGACCCAATCAAAACATGGGCCAAAGAACTAAACAGACATTTCTCCAAAGAAGACATACAGATGGCTAACAAACACATGAAAAGATGCTCAACATCACTCATTATTAGAGAAATGCAAATCAAAACCACAATGAGGTATACCACTTCACACCAGTCAGAATGGCTGCAATCCCAAAGTCTACAAGCAATAAATGCTGGAGAGGGTGTGGAGAAAAGGGAATCCTCTTACACTGTTGGTGGGAATGCAAACTAGTACAGCCACTATGGAGGACAGTGTGGAGATTCCTTAAAAAACTAGAAATAGAACTGCCGTATGACCTAGCAATCCCACTCCTGGGCATACACACTGAGGAAACCAGGACTGAAAGAGACACGTGTACCCCAGTGTTCATCGCAGCACTGTTTATAATAGCCAGGACAAGGAAGCAACCTAGATGCCCATCAGCAGACGAATGGATAAGAAAGCTGTGGTACATATACACAATGGAATATTAAAAAGAATTCATTTGAATCAGTTCTAATGAGGTGGATGAAACTGGAGCCCATTATACAGAGTGAAGTAAGCCAGAAAGAAAAACACCAATACAGCATACTAACACATATATATGGAATTTAGAAAGATGATAACAATAACCCTGTATGTGAGACAGCAAGAGAGACACAGATGTATTGAACAGTCTTTTGGACTCTGTGGGAGAGGGTGAGGGTAGGATGATATGGAAGAATAGCATTGAAACATGTAAATTATCATATGTGAAACAAATCACCAGTCTAGGTTCGATGCATGAGACAGGGTGCTCAGGGCTGGTGCACTGGGATGAACCAGAGGGATGGAATGGGGAGGGAGGTGGGATGGGGGTTCAGGATGGGGAACACATGTAAATCCATGACTGATTCATATCAATGTATGGCAAAAACCACTACAATATTGTAAAGTAATTAGCCTCCAACTAATATAAATAAATGAAAAAATTTTTTAAAATAAAATAATTTAAAAAAAGAATATCTTTAGTGAAACAGTAAGATTATGAATTTTATGAAATCTTAATTTTTGAGTGTACATTTAAAAAATATTCTCTGTGATAGTTTTTTTTTTAATGTGCTGTGTGACAAGCATTTCTGCTGCATGCATGGTGATTGTTCTGAGCAGAAGCACATAGATTGATGACTGTATGAGTTATGAGCTTAATTAGCCACTCTTATCACAAACTCCATTTTAACTCCAAACAATGACAAACTGTGACTATTCAGAATTTGCTATTTGGCAGATATTGTCTTGAGATATTTATAAAATGAACCTGTCACTTCAAGGAGGACATTTGTTGCCAGTGCTAACAGTTGAGCTTTCAATATAAAATTAGAATTTTTAAAAATCTACCACTGTGATTCTGACAATTTCCCAATACTTAAAGACTTTTATGATGACAGCAATGAAGATATTAACAAATAAATTACTTGAGTCTATATATTGAAATACATGTAGATTTTCTAAGATCTGAATATCTCTGCACCAGTATTTCCCAAATGACTAATGCATATAGTACAAAATCATGCATAGGTTACAGAGACCTATTCAAAGGGCAAGTCAGATTGATACGGTGTTATGTAACTGAATTTTAAAAGTACACTTTTTGGGTTTTTGACTGCACATTGCGAGTAATCCTTAAGAAACTGCCACTTATGAAAGTCTATTTTTGTAAATGATGCTTTTTATATACATACATACATGTATATGTATATATACATGGACAGAGGAGCCTGGTAGGTTACAGTCCATGGGGTCGTATATATATATACACTTTCTGGTGTCAAATCATCTTTCTATTTCCAAGGTACTCTTAATCATGATGAATTAATTTATTAATGTGATTTTGAATTCTGTCACACTGGAATGTGTATAGATTTGGAAAAATTCTGACAGTAATTGAATCACATTTCTGTTACTTCATAGCATCTATGGTCTGTTGTTCTTGCACATAGTAGATACTCAGTAAATGAGGGTATCAAAGGACATGCTGAAGAGAACCAGTTATTGTTTAATAGTTTGGTAGGGTTGTTCAGAAGATAGAAATCCTTCCTGTAAAGTGTTTAGCACAGTCCCAGGTGCAGAGGGAACACTTAATGAATGTTACTTTTTCCTGTTAATTTTAATGTTATTTGAATTCTCTTACTGACTTGAACGAGTGTGTGTGTGCTTGCTCAGTTGCTCAGTAGTGTCCGACTCTTTGGAACCCCCTGGACTGTAGTTTGCCAGGCTCTTCTGTCCATGGGATTGTCCAGGCAAGAATACTGAAATGGGTTGCCATTTCCTCCTCCAGGGGATTTTCCCGACCCAGGGATGCAACTGGCATCTCCTGTATCTCCTATGTTGGCAGGCTAGTTCTTACTAATGAGTCACCTGGGAAGCCCTTTAATGAGTGAGGCCAATCTATTTTCAATTCATGTTTCCTAAAACTGTCAATTTGGGCTTCCCAGATGGTGCTAGTGGTAAGGACTAGCTAGACTGGCAGGTTATAGTCCACGGGATCGCAAAAAAGTCAGACACAACTGAAGAAACTTAGCATGCATACACTCAAGGCTGTGAATTTACCTCAGTATGCAACTTTGCTTCTGCAAATTTGAAGAATAGTGATTGAATTTCCATTACTTACCAAATTTCTCATTTCACTTTTTTATTCTGACTTGACCATAATTTATCAGGACAATTTAAAATCTCTAAATGGTTGCTTTTGTGCTAAGTTGCTTCAGTTGTGTCCGACTCTTTGTGACCCTATGGACTGCCAGGCTCCTTTGTCCATGGGATTCTCCAGGCAAGAATACTGCAGTGGGTTGCTGTGCTCTCCTCCAGGGGATCTTCCCGACCTAGGGATGGAATCCAGGTCTTTTATGTCTATCTGCATTGGTAAGCAGGTTCTTTACTACTAGCATCACCTATTTTAATATTAAGTGCAGGCATTGTGATCTGAGCATGCAACTTATAATATGTTTGCTCTGGAAGAATTACAGATATTTTCTGGGTAGTCTAATATATGACAATTTTCATGAATGATTTATAAATATTTGATAGAAGTTATATTTCCTATTCTAGGTTATAGTGGCCCTATATATAAACCTTTGGTTTATACTCTTTTACATCATATTTCAGTCCTTCTTTTCTCTATTATTTTTCTATATTTTTTTACAAACTTATAGCACTGTACTAAAATTTCAGTGCTACCATGTTTCTGTTTGCATTACTACATATTGCTACATTTTTTTTCACTAAATGTCTTATACTATTTGAAATTTAGTTCCATGCTTTTAAAATTTATAGATCCAATTGCATTTCTATGTATATTGACCTTCTTTCTCAAATTTAACATGTTTTTATTGAATTGTCCTGGATGTTAATGACATTAATATTGATATTAATCATTTATCAAGATCTCATTGACACAACATTGCCACCTCTATATCCTTTATTATAAGTTCTTGTGTTATAGCCACGCTTTCCGGGAAACAAACTCACTCAGAAGGACAATGCAGATAGTGGAGTGCAGTTTATTACACCAGCGGGCCCAAGGCAGTCTCCTCTTAGCCAAGGACCCCAACCAGCATTTGTGAAAATCTTTTATACCCCATGTGTACGTGTCCAAACCCACCACCCCAATTCCCTTGAGACTTACATAAACAAAGGTAGGGTAAATACAACTACAATAACCCCATCATTCACATATTATGTGTTCAAACAGTCAATAATCAATAAGCCCACAGTTACATTCCAAACAGTTAATAATCAGTAAGCTTGTGGTCACGTGCCAACCAGTTAATAATCGATAAGCCTGTGATTACATCCTGATAGATACGGAAAATGTTTATGACCTGTCCGGAGACAGGGGTGATTACAGTATGTTTCCTCTTAGGCAATGAGTAACCTGGATGTGATCTTCAAGATTCCCCTGTCCGGAGGGGGTCTTATCCTTCCATTGTCGTTCCCCACAGGCACTAAGCAGAGAGTTCAGAGTCCACTGGAGAGGCAGCCGAGCATGATCAGCACAGATAGGCCTGAGATGGAGTCCTGGCCCTATGAATTCCTTCTTCACTTGCTCTGTATTTGCCCATCTTTTTTGTTGTTGTAGTTTTAGTATTAAGTATTTAGTATTATTTGAATTTAGGCTTTTCTTCCTTTTCAAGGTAATAGTGGGGTTTACGATTAAAGCAAACAACAGATTTTTTCATTCATAAGTAGCTTTTATTTATTGTCTTGAGTGCTGTGTATTTGGGTTTTAAGTGCATTGATTTCTGCTTTACTGTTAACATTACTTTTACCTTTTTTTAAAGCTACTGAATTAATTTATTTTATTACTTATTTGGCTGTGCTGGGTCTTTGTTGCTGTGCAGGCTTTCTCTAGTCGTGGTGCTTGGGCTTCTCATTGCAGTGGCTTCTCTAACTGTGGAGCATGGGCTCCAGTTACACAGGCTTCAGTAGTTGAGGCTCATGGGCTGAGTAGTTGCGACTCCCAGACTCTAGAGCACAGGCTCAAGAGTCATGGCTTACATGCTCAGTTGCTTTGAGGCATGTGAGATCTTCTTGGACCAGGGACCAAACCGGTGTCCCTTGCATTACAAGACAGATTCTTAATCACTGGATCACCAGGGAAGCCCTTTTACATATTTTTTTTTTTTGACACTTGTCATACTCATTTTAATTCTCCATTGTCATTGATTTAAACCTTGTATAGTTTTTAAAGCAATTTAGAGTTTTTCTTAAGTTTTGAATGAAAAATTGCAAAATTAAAACTGTAAAAATTAAACTATTTGGGGAGTTCCCTGGTGGTCCAGTGGTTACAACTTCCACTGCTGTGGGCCTGTGCTCAATCCCTAGTCATGAAGCTAAAATCCCACAACTTGCATGGCACAGCCAAAAATAAATAAATACATTTTTAAAAGTACTTTTAACCGATTTTACTATTCCCTTCTAGTTCTTACTGGGGCTCTTGCTTTTAGCCAATATAGTAAGTGTTCATAGGAGACATGATGGGAATAGATATGCACATGAATTTATGTTCAAGTATAAACAGACAAGAGGTTCTAAAAGATTAGTGAAAATAAATTGACGATTTATTTAAGAAAATAAAAACGTTAATTTTGAATGTGCTTAGCATGATGGCAAATTGAATGCAGCAGGCAAAATTAATGCCATGTATTTCAAATGTGATGACTGGAAATTTTTTGGAGTCCTGTGGTCAATAAGGCCATAATCAACTTGAATTAAACAATTCTCATTGTAAGGTGAAGCATATGAGGATATAGCAATGAGTCTGGTATTCTTATCTAGCTTGTAAACTTGCTCTGAAGACAATTCTCATCCTGGGAATCAAAATCTTTTTGAATGATGATGATACTGTTGGCTATCATTAATGATTACAGCTTCTGACTTGTTTTCTAAGACATACTGAATCTGCATCCAAGCACAAATACAATTAAGGAAACAACTAGAAGATCTACCAGAGTGTCACATAAACTACTCCTTTTTGATGGCTACCCTGTGAGCTTTAACCAAGAAAGCAGGTGAATCAAGTTAAGTCTGAGGGAGAGCATAAGGGCAGGGCACCATGCTCTCCTTCTGTTCCTGGAAGCTTTTCATGGCCTCTCTTTAGGGATCCATTATCCAGCATTGGACTGGAGCAAGCTAAAGCAGTGAGATGAATATTTAGGCAAACCTCCTCCCTGTGCTCCAGGCCCTCAGCTTTGGAGTCTTACTTGACTAGTGAGTGATGCATTTCTGAACAAAAGATATGAAATTGGAGTTTTACTGCCACTTATGGGATGTAGCCAAATACTGGCTTAGAGACTGGCTATATTGGTCTCTTGAACTGCTGGGAAGAAGGCAGGAAATTAGAAATCAAAGAACATTTTGATGTCCTACTAATTTAAAAGCAAAAGAAACAAATGTAGAAATAAAGCAAAAAAAATTCTTATTCATAGTAGTGATCCTAGTAATCTGAAAATTATGCTTTTGAATGCACATATTCATCTTACTCCAAAGTAGGTTTACACATATAACTGGCATATTTGTATTTGAATGCAGAGTTCCAAAGAATAACAAGGAGAGATAAGAAAGCCTTCCTCAGTGATCAATGCAAAGAAGTAGAGGAAAACAATAGAATGGGAAAGACTAGAGATCTCTTCAAGAAAATTAGAGATACCAAGGGATCATTTCATGCAAACATGGGCTCAATAAAGGACAGAAATCGTAGGGACCTAACAGAAGCAGAAGATATTAAGAAGAGGTGGCAAGAATACACAGAAGAACTATACAAAAAAGATCTTCACGGCCCAGATAATAACAATGGTGTGATCACTCACCGAGAGCCAGACATCCTGGAATGTGAAGTCAAGTGGGCCTTAGGAAGCATCACTATGAACAAAGCTAGTGGAGGTGATGGAATTCCAGTTGAGCTATTTCAAATCCTGAAAAATGATGCTGTGAAAGTGCTGCACTCAATATGCCAACAAATTTGGAAAACTCAGGAGTGGCCACAGGACTGGAAAAGGTCAGTTTTCATTCCAAGCCCAAAGAAAGGCAATGCCAAAGAATGCTCAAACTACCGCACAGTTGCACTCATCTCACACGCTAGTAAAGTAATGCTTAAAATTCTCTAAGCCAGACTTCAGCAATATGTGAGCTGTGAACTTCCAGATGTTCAAGCTGGTTTTAGAAAAGGCAGAAGAACCAGAGATCAAATTGCCAACATCTGCTGGATCATCAAAAAAGCAAGAGAGTTTCAGAAAAACATCTATTTCTGCTTTCTTGAGTATGCCAAAGCCTTTGACTGTGTGCATCACAATAAACTGTGGAAAATTCTGAAAGAGATGGGCATACAAGACCACCTGACCTGCCTCTTGAGAAACCTGTATGCAGGTCAGGAAGAAACAGTTAGAACTGGACATGGAACAACAGACTGGTTCCAAATAGGAAAAGGAGTACATCAAGCCTGCATATTGTCACCCTGCTTATTTAACTTATATGCAGAGTACATCATGAGAAATGCTGCGCTAGATGAAGCACAAGCTGGAATCAAGATTGCCGGGAGAAATATCAATAACCTCAGATACGCAGATGACACCACCTTTATGGCAGAAAGTGAAGAAGAACTAAAGAGCCTCTGCATGAAAGTGAAAGAGGAGAGTGAAAAAGTTGGCTTAAGGCTCAACATTCAGAAAATTAAGATCATGGCATCCGGTCCCATCACTTCATGGCAAATAGATGGGGAAACAGTGGAAACAGTAGCTGACTATTTTCCTGGGCTCCAAAATCACTGCAGATGGTGCTTGCAGCCATGAAATTAAAAGACGCTTACTCCTTGAAAGGAAAGTTATGATCAACCTAGACAGCATATTAAAAAGCAGAGACATTACTTTGCCAACAAAGGTCCGTTTAGTCAAGGCTATGGTTTTTCCAGTGGTCATGTATGGATGTGAGAGTTGAACTATAAAGAAGGCTGAGCACTGAAGAATTGACACTTTTGAACTGTGGTGTTGGGGAAAACTCTTGAGAGTCCCTTGGACTGCAAGGAGAGCCAATCAGGCCATCCTAAAGGAGATCAGTCCTGGGTGTTCGTTGGAAGGACTGATGCTGAAGCTGAAACTCTGATACTTTGGCCACCTGATGGGAAGAGCTGACTCATTTGAAAAGACCCTGATGCTGGGAAAGATTGAGGGCAGGAGGAGAAGGGGACAGCAGAGGATGAGGTGGTTGGATGGCATCACTGACTCAGTGGACGTGGGTTTGGGTGGACCCCGGGAGTTGGTGATGGACAGGGAGGCCTGACGTGCTGTGGTTCATGGGGTCTCAGGGAGTTGGACATGACTGAGCAACTGAACTGAACTGAACTGAACTGAACTGAAACCAAAAAAGAAACACATATTTAATTAACAATTTATTTGTAAATGTTGTTATCCCTGAGCTGACTTACATTATAGTTCGCACCATGTAAAGACAAGCTCTAATAACTGACTCTTGGGATGAAGGCGTTGGGTTTTTGTTTTTTGCTTTCTCAAAGGATCCTTGAATTCTGCAATGCAAATTTACTCACCCACCTCTATGATCAATTACCAGCAAGTTCTGCATGTTAATAATTTCTTTCTTTTTAAACATATGATTTTTAAGATTTTTTAATTAATTAATTTTTGGCTGCTCTGGGTCATATTGCTGTGCTTGGACTTTATCTAATTGCAGCAAGGGGTACTATTCTTTGTTGTGGTAAGGAAGTTTCTCACTGTGGTAGCTTCTCTTGTGACTCATGGGCTCTAGAGCATGGGCTCAGCAGTTATGGGACACAGGCTTAGCTGCCTCAGGGCCTGTGGGATCTTCCAGACCAGGGATCGAGCCCATGTCCCCTACACTGGCAGGCGAATTCTTATCCACTGTACCACTAGGGAAGTCAGATAATTTCTTTCTTAGAAAGAATTCCTTGAAAGTATATGCTCACTGGATATTTTTTTCTCTCCATAGGCTCACAGGAGCTATGTCATGATGACTAGCACCACAGTTTTAAGAGCCAGAAGAAAATTCACTGTGGACAAAAAAAAAATACACAGTGATATGAGTAGCTCATAATGAGGCTAGAAATGTAATTTTTCCAGCCAGATTCAACAACCTTCCTGTAATTATTCCAAATCTCTGGACTACAGAAAGCCAGGTTTCAGCTCCATCTCTTGGAGCTCAGTTTCCAGGCCCCTTTCAAGGAAGTTGGACCTGACTATACCTGCTGACATTTCTTCCCCAAGAGGGTGCCCCACAGCCCTCTCCTGAGATGACCATCTTAGCCTAGCCCAGGCTGAGTTCCCATCCTTTTGTAGAACTCTGGGGCGGAAATGATAAGAGTATGATGAATGAGCAATCCACCCTTTCTTCCACAGTTCTGCTGACCCAGAGTTCAGATTCGTGTCAGGATTTGAGCAGACTTTTGCTTCTGGGATGTGGTGACCTGTCTTCTGGGATATGGTAACCTGTTGCATCTGAGGGGTACTAAGGGGGATAGCAGTGATATTTCTAGCTTAGAAGATGGTAGGATGATGAAACCTTTCACCTACTCAGTGATATCCAGGAGAGAAACATAATTAGGCTTTCATTTTGTCATGCCTGAGTCCCATTTATGAGTGCGGTTAAGCTGAAAGAATCAGGCACAACAACCCCCTTGTCAAGGTGAAGAAGGAATTCATAGGGCCAGGACTCCATCTTAGGCCTATCTGTGCTGATCATGCTCGGCTGCCTCTCCAGTGGACTCTGAACTCTCTGCTTAGTGCCTGTGGGAACGACATTGAAAGGATAAGACCTCCTCCGGACAGGGGAATCTTGAAGATCACATCCAGGTTACCACTGCCTAAGAGGAAACATACCATAATTACCCCTGTCTCCGGACAGGTCATAAACATTTTCCGTATCTATCAAGATGTAATCACAGGCTTATCGATTATTAACTGGTTGGCACGTGACCACAAGCTTACTGATTATTAACTGTTTGGAATGTAACTGCGGGCTTATTGATTATTGACTGAACACATAACACGTGAATGATGGGGTTATTGTAGTTGTATTTACCCTACCTTTGTTTATGTAAGTCTCAAGGGAATTGGGGTGGTGGGTTTGGACACGTACACATGGGGTATAAAAGATTTTCACAAATGCTGGTTGGGGTCCTTGGCTAAGAGGAGACTCTGCCTTGGGCCCGCTGGTGTAATAAACTGCACTCCACTATCTGCATTGTCCTTCTGAGTGAGTTTGTTTCCCGGAAAGCATGGCTATAACAAAGGATCTTCGGTAGGTCTAAATTTTATATTGTTACCAAGTCCATGCTTGCTCTGCTCACCACATGACAGGTCAGCGAATCTGAGGGAGGAAGTGTTGAGGCAAGGAAGAGACTTAAATTGGGGAGCCGGCAGCCCGAGAAGACGGGAGGCTAGCGCCTCAAAATAAACATCTTGTCAGGGCCTAGATGCCAGGTTCTTTTATGGAACAGAGATGCACAGGAGGAAACAGAATAAAAAGACTTTTAACTCTGCAAACTTGCAAATGTCCCCTAGAATGGCAAGCCTCAGGCAGGGGAATGTGTTAGTTTTACTTCCTTGGTCAGTCCTTCAGAGGTGGGTGGGGTCAGTTTATCTCCCTGAAGTAGGCCATTATGGATGTTTGTAATAACAAAAATGGGTTAAAGTCACAGAAGCAGATCCAGTGCAAATTTAAAATTAATTCTTCCCAGTTACAATATTAATCCTCATCTGGACACCAAGGCTGCAGTCACATTAACAAAATGCCTGTGTTGAAAGCTGTTGTCCACATCATCTACAGTATAGGAGACTTGCTTGTGTTTCCCACCATAGAAAGGCAGCAGATCAAGCAGCAAGATTATGCTGGATTTCATGTCAGAAAGACCTGGATTCAATTCTGAGTACTATTTCAAACCATTTGAGCTCTAAGGAAAATTACTGAAGCTGAGTCTATTTTCTCATCAGTAACAATTCCCTCCTCACACCTGGTTGTCTTTAAGGTTCTACTGGTCCTGTTTGATGGGTTCGAAGAAAGATGAATTTTAGAAACTAAAGTACACAGAACCCTGAGGATAAGAATACTGGCAACAATTACCATCTACCTTGTCCAGTTCCTAAAGCCTCCATCCTGTGGAAAACTAAAGCAGGAACACTGGTGACAGCAACACTGCAGAGCTCCTAAAGGGTTCAGATTTCTACTTTCATTTTTCATCTTACTATAAATTCATCTGATGTAAAGTGTATGTCAACACTTCTATAATGAGGATGTCTCATTTTTATTATACACTTTCCAATAAAGACAAAAAGTTTTAGAAATAGTAAGTGATTTGTCTGAAGCCACAAAGTTATCAAGTGATGAAGTCAAGATTCAAACTCAAGGTAGTCCATCCTGACTAACCCATTCTACCCTATACATTGCCCGGGGAGCAGAGATGAATGGATAAGATCTTAGCCTACAGCTTACAAGTAATTAATAATAGGCCAGAAGCATTCTGCCTGGGCCTTGCTGAGAGGTGGAATGGTATGGAAGAGCTGTAGAGTAATCAGCATGGCTTCAAGCCAGCAGAGACTGATTTGTAAGGACCCCACCTAAGAGTTGGACATGACCAAGTGACTAAGCACGTGCACACACATATTCCCAACCCAGAAGCAGGTGTGTTTCAACTTTAACCTATGCCCTTGGGAACCCACAAGGCCAACAGTGTTGTAAACACCTGTGCATTCTTCTGTCACTCTCACATCCCTTGCCTGGTTTTAATTTGTGGAATCACATCAGCAGTCAGAATTTCTTGGATAAAATATACACCAGCAAGAAAATTAGCTGTTTCTTCTAAAGACAGCATTAGTGCACGTAGTATGAAAATGAACAGGGTTCTTCTTCAGCAAGTTTGAATGTTCTTCCCACTAGTCACAAAATTAGACTCCAGTTCCTAGTCTCTTTACAGTGAGGTATGGTCATGTGAGTGAATTCTGGCCAGTTGAACATGGTTGGAAGTCATGTTTTCCTTGCACAGGTCTGGCCCTTGGAAACACAGCCACATTATCCAGCAGGCTTTTCCCCTTTACAACAAAGAGGAATAAACCCAAGCACCACAGAGACATTTAAAATCACATAGTTGATGTGTGAAATTAATACATGGTTATTAATAAAAAAATAAAAATAAAATCACATAGTTGATCACAAGGGCATTTTACGGAAGTGTCCCTGATTCACTGTTTGGGAGAGAACCATCTGATCAGGAATGTTTACACTGAGGTGTTAACACGGATGGAAGATAAACCTCTACTGTGTTCAAAATGTTCAAAATGTGTTCAAATTTTCATGTTTCTCTGTTTGAGCAACTAATATTAATTACCTTAACAGACCAAAGTCTAAAACAAAATAATGAAGAAAGTTTGCCATGAAAAGTTACATCTCAGCTTCTAGTAAGAAATGGAATATTTCCTGCCATATTAGTAAACAAGGATGTTACAGTCATCAGCAATTGCAGCCCTTCCCCTGAGCTAGTGAGCCCGGAGGAAACTCCGGAAGAACACAAGCCATCTAGCAGCCCCATACTGCAGCCCCTCCCTACAGTGAGCCCTGAGGAAAAGATCAGGATATGTAAACACAAGAAACTGGCCCCAGACAGCTAAGGTGCATAGCAAAGGAATGATTCCAGTCAGTCCAGACTCTTGCATCTTCCATACATAGAAAACTGCTCAATTCCTTTACTTGGCATATCTAATTTTAGTTAACAATAATCTTTTGATGTTCAGACTACCTGCCCTTTGTTGCAAAACTTCTAGGTAACCTGGGTCTTCCCCATGCCTCCTCGGGGCAGTCCTCTCAGGATGACTTAAGATGTTGTCTCCCAGGCTTGAAGTCCTAAAAATTCCCATTGAATAAAACATAACTCTCAATTTTTAGGACATGAATAGTTTTAAAGTTGACACAAGGGACAGCATATACCTTCCAAAAATACAAAAAAGATCAATGATTTATTATAATGAGGTTATATAAAGAAGCATAGGTTTAAAAAAAAAAAGCACAAGTTATTTACATTTCTGAAACTTTCTTTTTTGGAAACTCTACGTATTTTAAATATGATGCTGCTGCTAAGTCACTTCAGTCATGTCCGACTCTGTGCGACCCCATAGACGGCAGTCCACCAGGCTCCCCCGTCCCTGGAATTCTCCAGGCAAGAACACTGGAGTGGGTTGCCATTTCCTTCTCCAATGTGTAAAAGTGAAAAGTGAAAGTGAAGTCGCTCAGTTGTGTCCGACTCTTAGCGACCCCACAGACGGCAGTCCACCAGGCTCCTCCATCCATGGGATTTTCCAAGCAAGAGTACTGGAGTGGGGTGCCATTGCCTTCTCCTATTTTAAATATAAAGCCTTGAATTTCAGATTTTTTATAGCTGATACAGAAAATACAATGCAGATTGCTTGCTTGGATTTGACAAACAGTAGTATTAACATAATTGATTAGAGAATTATGAGAATCATTTTATTATTTTCTGAATTTTCTGTGAAATTTATTCAATGGGGAAAGTACACTTCACTCATCCTTTGGACAATCTCCAAGGCGAGGCAGCTATAGTCCTCCTCTTCTAAATAGCTGCTGACTCCTTGGAGGCACTTTTGGGACAACTTTCCCAAGCAAGGACAAGCTAGAAGATTGTCTATTTTCATCTTCTGCTCCAGCTCCAGACTGGCTAGAGAGTAATTGAACAAGCAGGTCTTACTCCAAACTGTACTGGAGTTTTCTGAGTGGAACCGGTTTAAGATCTGGAACAGATTGAGAATCCAATGATAGAAACTGGTGGCTTGTATCTTCTAGATGTTGACATCGCCTACGTTGTAGTGAAAAAAAAAGAAAATGAAAGCAGGTCTGTTATGCTTGCGTGATTGATCTGATATCTCAAAACTGAGGATTTCCTGCTATTCACAGCTTTGAGCCCAGGAGAGGCTGAAACAAGGTATCACCAGCACCATTAGCAAGTAGATTATGCCATTCAGCTCAGTGATTCAGCGGACCACGCTGAATGGCAAGCGCTGCTGCGGTTCAAGTGCGCCCAAAGCGCCTTTGGCGGCGCCCCAGCGGCCGGGAGGGGGCACCCGAACTCGCCGTAACGCACCGACAGCGAGGCCCACCCAGCTGGACCCGCCTCCAGGTTCAGCGCCGCGAACTCTAGCGCGGGATCCACCGGGAGAACCCAGGAGTCCCCGTCGGCAGGAGCCTCGGCTCCGGGCGAGGCGCCGCGGAGGCCGAGGGAGCGCGTGGAGCCGCCGGAGCTGTGAGGAAATTTCCTTTTCGGGCCCTACTGCCTAGGGCAGCTTCGCCGCGGCCACGCTCAGAGCCTTTGATTTCTGCACCTGCTCCTGCGTTCACCCTCCCCTTCCTGGGAGATTTTAGCCAGAGGGGTTTGCACCGTGTCTGTTGATGCTGCGTTTGATGGCTCGAAATCAGAGCGCGTCGTGGTATGTTTTCAGATTCAAGGTTGTTTCTGGGGGAAAAGACTAATTCAGGGAAAGGGGAAAGGCATCTACAATCTGGACAGATATCTACGAAGTAATGGGATCCTCCAGTCCTGCAAGTGGAATGACTTAGGGACACGGTTGATGCACGGCTCAAACTTACTGGAGCCTGAGGCAAAAGGTAAGCTTTGTTTCTATATGCTTCCTTTTATGATTTTTTTTTCCTTTTATGATTTTTAATGGTTTATTTTTCCTACAGCTTTAAATTGGTGGAGAAAATATGGAAACTATTATTGAAAATATTATTAATAACCATGTAATTATTATAAATATTAATTACTAACTATTTATTATTAATTATAACTATTAATTAAAACTCACAGCACCATTTAAAATATTGAAACTATTATTTTAAATACTATTAATTATTAAAATTTTAAATGTTGAGGCTATTATTTATTAATAGCTGCATAATTATTATACACTATCAATTATTAATATTAAAATTCACAGCACCTTTTAAATTTTATGTTTTATTTATACCCAAACCAGAATTCATTATAATTTTTTCTTTGCTCTAATAAAAGGAAACTAATCAGTTTTCAAAATATGCTTCTTTATCTGGTTTTCATTATTAAGAATTGCTATTTTGACATTTTTTGTGGTTTTAAAGAATTTTTAATTAACTTCAGCTCGGTGGAATTTCTTTTGCAGCATCCCACTGTGACTAGTATTTGCTATAAAACTTTATATATAAAACTTTAAAGGCCACTTCTGATTTTGCTTAAGATTGCACTAAACTGAATTTGTGAGTCACTTGGGAAGATCCAAAGACAAAACTGATTTTATCTTACAAATTACTGATGGTGCATCTTGCTTGTGTGTGTGTGTTAGTCACCCAGTCATGTCTAACTCTTTGCGAGACCATGGATTTTAGCTCGCCAGGCTCCTCTACCCGTGGAATTCTCCAGGCGAGAATAGTGGAACGGATTGCTATTCCCTTCTGCAGACCTTAAATCATCAAAAATACGTAAGAGCCAAGTCAGTGGCTGCTTTTTGCATATCAGATGTATTTACATGAAAATAAAGTTCCTTTGTTAAATACTCAAAATATGAATGCACTTAGTTTAGATTTTTATATTCATATCTAAATTTCAAAGTTGAAATCAGAACATCTATATCTAACTTTAAAAATATGCTTATAGACCATAATAATTGATACTTTCATCCAGTTATTCCTGCATTTCCAATTTCTAATTCCTGTTTTTCCATTTATTTTCAAGTTCAACAAGTGCATTCATATCTATCCCAAGCATTTTACATTTATTAACATACTGTCAGGGCTTCCCAGGTGGATCAGTGGTAAAGAATCCACCTGATAATGTAGGAGCCACAGGAAACAGGGGTTCAGTCCCTGGGATGGGAAGATTCCCTGGAGGAGGAAATGGCAACACACTCCAGTATTCTTGGTGGGGTAATCCCATGGACAGAGGAGCCTGGTGGGTAAACCCATGGGGTCACAAAGAATTGAAGCAAGAGTTGAACACCACTAAGCATGCGTGCAACATACTTTCAAACTTACTGTGTTTCTTTTGTTGTAAGCAAAATGGTAAGCCTCCTATGAGCAAGCTGTTTTGGTTTTGTTTTGTTTGTTTATTTATTTGGCTGTTGTGGGTCTTAGTTACTGCATGCAAGGTCTTCCATCATCCTTGCAGTGGGATCTTTAGTTTCGCCTGTGGAACCTAGTTTCCTGACGAGGGATGAAACCTGGGCCCCCTACACTGGGAGCTCAGAGTCTAAGCTACTGGACCACCAGGGAATTCCCTGAACAAGCTGTTTTATTTCTAGATGGGTTTATGGAGGGTTTTGGTAGAGCTTTATTAACTTTTACCATTTGGTTTAAAATAGCATCCTGCCAAATTAAACTGCATGAAAATCTATAATCTTTTTGTGTCAAAATGCTTTCGATTTCAGCACAATGTACGTTATCACTTGATACTATATCTTTTAATATTTGGTAGACATCTTTAGTTTGTGTGTGAGCTGCCACGATTGTGCATGACCTTGATACCCATCAGATGTCTATATATGTTTTTAATATGGACTTTAGAATAGGAAAACTGAAAAAATACATTTATCCTGTGTACAGTACTAAAAAAACTTATCATACTTCAAGTCACGAAAGCAATGTGTTGATGACTGAACTAAAACTATGAGTTGAATAAGGCACAAATTCAGCATAATGATTCTTGAGGGAAATGAATTGTTCATCATTGCATGCACATCTCTGTCTTTCCACTCTGACAAGTCCATCACAAAGTAATATTATTTACAAAAATGAGAAATTGCCATTTTAGCCAAATAATGATTTAAAATAGTCAAATATTTAAAATAATCATGTTTCTGTCATTTCCTACATTCTTCAAAATAATTCTCAGAAAACATATTTCAAAAACATAAAAAGGTATGCACAGAGATAGTAAGCTACACTTTCCTCAAAGTTCCACCTTATTTCTCTCCTCTACTTCACAAACAAGTTCCCAAAATCATTGTCTGTACACAGTGCCCTTAACTCCCCTTCCTCTTCACTTACTCCCGTCTGGTTTCTGCCCCATTAATTCTACTAAACAAGATCCCGCTACGGTCACTATGGCGTATGTTTCAGGCTCACTGGGACAGTTCAGCCCTCACCCACCCTGCAGACACCACTGCGTCTTTGAAACACACTCCTTCCCTTCAGTAGTCTCTCCCCTGTTCATCCTTGTATCCTTCTCACCGCACTGCCCCCTGCCTCAGTGCCTGTTGCAGACTCTCCTCTGCCTGGCCCTTAGTACTGAGGGTATGAAGGATTAGGTTTAGGTCCTCTTCTCATTGTCCATTCTATTTATAAGTGACCACATCCATCCCCAAGTCCCTATTACCGGACACACAACGCTGCTGCTGCCGCCGCCAAGTTGCTTCAGTCGTGTCCAACTCTGTGCGACCCCATAGAAGGCAGCCCACCAGGCTCCTCTGTCCCTGGGATTCTCCAGGCAAGAATACTGGAATGGGTTGCCATTTCCCTCTCCAAGACACACAATAAAGAATTTCAAATCAGTAATTATACCTGTGACATTTGTTTATTGTAGACCCACTTGGCTAACAACCAATCAGGCTTCTACACACACTTGCCAGGTACCATAGAAAAGGGATCCCTCTTTTTCCCCTGAAAATTACCTGTAAAAATTACCTGTAAGTATCTTCTGATATGAGAACCCAGTTTTCCATTACTTCTTTTTGTATTTTTAATATAATCGAAATTTTTAAAAGACACTTTATTTTTATGTATGAGACTGAAAGTTTCAACATAGAAGGTACTGAATTAGATTTATTTACCAGTGTTTCTTGAAGGCAATTCCACAATCTGCCACTTTGATACTCAACTAATACATATGACATGAACTGAATGAATGAATGAATGAGTAGATAAGTGTTACCATCAATTACTCAGTTTTGTTTAGAAAACTGAAGATTGAATTTAGGGGTTAAGGATAAGCAGACTCAGTGTCTACACAGAGACACTGAGTTGTGTCTACAGCACAAACATGTTTCCAGTGAGGCAGCGTCACCTGTGGAGAGTTCTTTGATCAAAACACAGGATTTTCTACTTAAATACTCATTGCTGGATTAGTTCATTTTTGTGTGTATTCAATCATTCAATAAAAATATATTTGGAAATGCCATCCACGAAAAGAGAGCAGAATAAATTTTATCTCACACAAAAAAGAAAACTAAGAGTTTGATAAGAATTTAATAAATAAAAAATCAAATTTAATGAAATGGAATGCTGACCATATTTTGTAAATCTTAATACAATGTGAAGGCAAACACCCTTGTATGAAAATAGAAATATGACAAGAAGAAGTATAAATAAATAATAAATAAATCAGGGAAATAATCGCTTAAGAACTGATGACCCTAGAGCTAAGTTTTTAACATCCTTGCTTAATACTACAAAATATATGTTCAAGTAATTCAGTAAATTTTGTGGCTAAAGCAGAATGCTAGTCTTCTAAAATGACTACAAGTGAGTGTGCAAGGCTGATGTGGCATCTTAGTCAGTGAGAGTCATGTCAAGGTGAGTTCTGATCTCCATCCATCATTCTTAACCTTTCTTGCAAGCTGGTTGATGAAGACAAGGATCTCATTATCTCCACTCTGACAATTTCCCAGGCACAGTCGCTGTATCCCTTCTCTTGCAGGTAGACATGGATGCCCTGGAAGTACCTCTTCACAGCCATCGTGGGGCCCATCCTTCCCAGGGCAGAGTCTTCCTTTCCCATCACCTGCCCCAGGCAGGCATCCAGGTCGTCCAGCTGCTGATGGAGTCCCGTGCGGAGCTGCTCCAGGAGGGTGGTGTCCCAGGCAGCAGAGGAGCGCTCTGTGTGGAAGAGGTTGAAGCTCTGCTGGAGCATCTCGTGGAGCACAGAGATGGCCTGGGCCTCCAGCAGCTGGCCACCCTCCACCATCTCCTGGGGGAAAGCGAAGTCCATTCTGTCCTGCAGACAGAAGCGAGGGGAGAGTCTCCTCATTTGGCCCAGGAGCCTGAGGGTCTTCCTGCCAACCAGCACGTGGTTCTGAGACAGGTCACAGCCCAGGGATCCTCCCGGGCCGTAGCTGACCAGCACCAGGGCCGTCAGTAGAGACAGCACGAAGGCCATGGGGAAGATGAGGCTGCTGCTGGGCTGGCTGAGATGGTGTCTGGTGGAACCTTGAGGTAGGTTCTCTGATGCCATGCTTTCTAAGCAAGGCCATTAAATAGGGAACAAGGTAGTTTTCATTTTCTAGTCATTTATGTACACTTGTACTTCCTTTTTTGATTTTCATTTATGTATTCACAATATGATCAAAGAAAATGTCATCAATCTAAACTATTAATTTTGCATATTTCCCAATAACTTCCTATATGCCCATTCAAATAGATATTTATCAATCATATGAGAAAGGTCTTTTTCTTAACTCAGGAGTGATGTATGTTTGTAATTACACACATTATTGCTCCCTGTCTCTCATGCATATATGTTGCTCTCCTCTTGTCCAGGAACACATCTGTAGCCCTGATCTTAGGCTCTATTTTTCCCTCTACTTTACATGGGAATCCAGGCTCCCTCAGCTCTGTGGTTTCTGTATTTCTAATATTTACCAGTTCACTCTGTTAATTAAGCTCTTTGAAATAAATGATGGTTTCTCTTTAGTGTTCAATTTAGAGAAGATTCTGATTATTATGAGTCCATGAGCTGCTCCCATGTTCCTCTTCCTTCTATAACATGTTCCTGCAGGTGCATGTGGTTGTGCTTCAGGGAGCCACGAGGTCATGATGATTACAGACATCGCCCTTTCTTCCCACCATTTTCTTCCTGGAGACCTATCATCTTCCACAGGCTGGTCCAATACCCCAACCAGAATCCTGGTTCTTCTCAGGGTACATGGGTGTGGAGACTCTCATTCCAGGATGATTGTATTTCCCCAGCAGCACCTCACTCACAAGGGAGAGATCACATGGAGCCACAGCCTGTCCTCGGGAGTGACAGAGTCCCTTGATCACCTGTTGGACTCCCTCCCTGAGGGCAGGCTCACCACATCCTGAGGACTTGAAAATCTCCTATCTGTGGAGGGCTTGTTTATTTGTTGGGACAGTAAATCATCTTCCTGAGACCCCACCCTGGAGTGTTTATGTGAAGGACCCGAGTTCCCAGTGGTGACCCCTCTTCTCCCGACGCATGTCCCCTGGTGTCCTAAGTGTCAGTAGCTCTAAGGTGCTGAGAGCTAAAGTGTGTTTGTGCAAGTAGACAGAGGAATTATCCAACTGCAATTATTTCACCTTTTCACCTTTAGTAGAGAGATAATTTTTATTTAACAAGTATAGATTTTACCATTCTACTCTCTTAATTTTTTGAACCCGTGTGATGTTCAGAGTTTCTGAGTTGAGGGGTGAGATTCAGTGGTGTTGCTGCCTCTCATCGGAGTTCATGTCACAGAACCTAGTGAGCTTCGGTTGTTCATTCAGTCAGTTGATTCCACTGGGCTTCTTTGTTCCTGTCTCTGTCTTCCTCTGAGAATGCAGGGCAGTGAGACTCACGCTACTCAGTCAGGGAGAAATAGCCTTCTTTCTTTGCTCATGGGTGAGTCTTCAGTTCAAGTTCTTTTAATTTATATTGACATACTGGACAAGATTAGTCTCACTGCTCCTGCTCTAGTCCTAATTCATGATGAGGTGAGAACCATAAAAGGAAGTGAAGAAAGCCAGAGGGGCTGTATCTCTATCATTTTCAAGATTTTAGGGGATTTTGTTTTTCTTTGCAACTTTCCTAGAAAGTAAACTTCGAGATGAGTTTTGTGGGCAAAAAGAAAACAAATGTAAATCTGAGTATCATGAATACGAGAGAAGGGAAGTGGCTTTCCCCTGACACAGTGACGTATTCTGAGTTAGCAAACTTCAGTGCAGCACAGCTGGGGACAAGCTGAGGCAGAGGGGAAGGGTGAGGCCAGTATCAACAACAGAAAGTGTGGGACACAGCTGCTTCTGCCAGAAACTCAACAAAGGAAAAGTTCTGGGCCAGTTGACTGCCCTTTGCTTTGCAAGGTCAGTTACCTCATTTTTCTTTCATTTAATCCATGTAAGATCAGTTTCAGGAGAGAAGGAAGAAGTCACACCCATCAGCTCATAAGAAACTGACAAGCAGAACCTCAGTTGGTATACCACTAACCCTCTCTGGCAAGATCGTGGAGACCAGCCTTGCTGAGCATCTGTCCTGGTGATAAACCCACTCAACAATGAGAACATGCTTTCTGAAAGCTAGAACTAAACAAAAGGGAATCAGATGATTCCAAATATCCTTATGTTAATCTGGGTAATTGTAATCATAATATTAAAAAGTAATAACTGAATTTTGTTTGCTACTAATGGACTTGCCATTTTAAGCTCTTTAAAATATTAACGCAGTCCTCTCATTAACCCTATTTGGATGACATCATTTATACAACTGGAGAGAAACATCAGTCTGGAGCATTGAACTATTCCCAATGTACCAAATACAAAGGTACATCTAAGGAGCTTTACAATGATTTGTGTGAACAATCCCATTAAAAAGAGTGAAGGGTTCAAATGAACATGTTGCTGGGAAACCAACAAAGTAAATTGAAGGAGGAGAATGAGATGACAAAAGCCCTTAAATCCCCTGCAAATGCTCAAGGGTCACTGTTAATGGTTTTGTAGAGCAATAACGGAGGTAGTGGTCATGTATGGATGTGAGAGTTGGACTGTGAAGAAAGCTGAGCACCGAAATATTGATGCTTTTGAACTGTGCTGTTGGAGAAGACTCTTGAGAGTCCCTTGGACTGCAAAGAGATCCAACCAGTCCATCCTACAGGAGATCAGTCCTGGGTGTTCATTGGAAGGACTGATGCTGAAGCTGAAACTCCAATACTTTGGCCACCTGCAAAGAGTTGACTCATTGGAAAAGACCCTGATGCTGGGAGGGATTGGGGGCAGGAGGAGAAGGGGACGACAGAGGATGAGATGGCTGGATGGCATCACCAGCTCGATGGACATGAGTTTGAGTAAACTCCGGGAGTTGGTGATGGACAGGGAGGCCTGGTTTGCTGTGATTCATGGGGTCGCAAAGAGTCGGACACCACTGAAGCGACTCAACTGAGAACTGAACTGACTGAAGGGAGGTAGTCTTATTCTAGAGTAATCTCTGTAAGGTCTAATGAAAATAGACAAAATTACTATTAAGTATTTAGAGGGGAATAGATTTTTCTGCTAATTGGAAAAAAAAAAAATGAATTGGACTTTCCTATTGGTCAGGATCTGGTGCTTTCACACTGTGACCTGGATTCAGTCCCTGGTGTGAAAAATGAGATCCTGCAATCCATGAGGCAGTAAATCTAAGATTTTATGAGTGATTTCTTCAATGAGATATAGTAAAATAACTTTATTAACCCTATAAGAGCTACCCCTGGGATCTTTGTGTTTTAAACTCTTGACTTTTCTCGTGAGTTTAAGAACAAAGGAAGAGCATTAATTTCTGGCCCCATGAACTCTGACTTTTCTCCTTCAAGATGACAGCTAAAATGTCACTTGGCATCTTGTTCCACAGGAATGAAGTCGCTACCCACTGCGTTCCCTTGCCTCCAGCAGGCTCTGATAGAAGTTCAGGGTGGAGATCAAGAAAGAGGCACTCTGTGCTCTGGGAAACCAACACAACAGACTAGCAGAGAGTTAGATAATTTTCCTGAGAAAAATTTATGAACACAGTTTTTGCAACTTCTCATAGGTAGAAGAGCACTAAAATCATTCATGGAGATATGTGTTCCTACTGACTGTCAGCCACCTTCTACCAAGTGGTGGCATGTAACCCCTTTACCACAATCACATATATATACTGACCCCCTCTAAAACCCTGGAGCAGTTCCTCAGAGCTGAGGAGAGTCTGTCCTCTTGGCTATAATCCTCAGTAAGTCCACCCAAGAAACTGAACTCTCGGCAGTCATGTTGTCAGTATTTTTTCCCTTGACAAGAATCCTTTGTGGTGTTCCCTCCCTTTTAAGGTTGAGGTCATAGGACTCAATTTTAAGTCCTTTTCTCATTTGATGCTCTTTTCCCATTTGATTAGTTTTTCTGTTCCATGCTTTCTATTTCATGGAATTGCTTGTAAATTGCCATCTCCAATATTCAATGGACATTTGCACTGATATGTTTACTAATTACCTATGGTAGTTAACTTTTTATATCCTCTCACAGCTTGGCCCACATTCCGCTGGCAGTATTCCAATTTTCTCCCTTTTATTGCAGAATTCAAGCTAACTGATATTCATTTCTGCTACTAATTAGTCCTATTTTTAAAATAGTTAACATTTTAATATGAATTAACTGATTTTTGATTTGATATAATTTCCTTTTTAAAAAAATCAAAGAAAAAAATCAAAGTTACAAAAATGATTGAGTTAGTTATGTTTATATCTAGGTCTTGAGGGCAACACACAACCTGGCTAAGGGAAGTGTATTTTTCATTCTAATCTGCATATTAAAAAATGGTTCAAGGACTTGTGAAATAAATTAATCAAGTTGTGCATTCAGCTTGGTGTTTCTTTTTTTTAAAGAAAAAAGCAAAGGATGCTTTTTAATAGTAAGAATTTAGTGAATAAAAAAATTATAGGCTGATTAAATACAGAATATGTATTTTCCCTTAAGTATACATACATATTATATGAACAAAATAATTTGAGTAAATATAAATAGATAAATAAATATTAAAATAGATAAATGTTCATGTAGATAAATAAGTAGATAGATCAGCTTGAGTATCTGTGAGGGATTAGTTCCTGTACAGTAGAATATGATATCCTTTAATATTCCTGAAAACCTTTCACAAATTGATTCAGTTCAGGGTATGGTGACAGCAGAAATGAGAGTCTTCCACATGGCCGTGCAGGAGGCATGTGGTCTTGTTGGTCTGTGAGGATCATTTCCGTGTTGAACCAGGTGTGTGTCAGTCCTTCCTCCGGAATCTCTCCTGCAAGTTTGTTGAGGAAGAGAAGGCTCTCATGACTTCTGCTCTGACAACCTCCCAGGCACAAGAGCTGTGTCCCTTCTCTTGCAGATAGAGAGTGACTCTGTGGAAGTATTTCCTCAGAGCCAGGCTGGAGTCCCCCTTGAGCAGGGGAGCCCCTTGCAGCCCCTGCTCCTGCCTCAGACAGGCTTGCAGGTCAGTGAGCTGCTGATCCAGTGCAGTGCGGAGCTTGTCCAGGAGGCTCTGGTCCCACGCAGCGGCCGAGCCCTGAGTGCTGAAGAGCTGGAAGGTGTGCTGGGTCACCTCGTGGAGCACAGAGATGGCTTGAGCCCTCTGCAGCTGGCTGCCACCCAGCGCCTCCTGGGGGAATGCGAAGTCATTTCTGTCCTGCAGGCAGGAGGAAGGGGAGACCCTCCTCAGTTGTCGCAGGAGCATCAGGACCCTCCTGTTGGCCAGGCTGTGGGTGTGAGGCAGGTGGCAGCCCAGAGAGCAGATGGAGTTGCAGCTGAGCAGCAGCAGCAGGGCCAGGAGTAAGGACCAGGCTGGGGCCATCGGGGACCTTGGGGATGCTGCTGGCCTGGGGAGGTGGGTGACTCTGTGAACCTGCTCTCTAGGTTCCCTGAAGACCTTCCTTCAGGCTTGTGTCTTAAATAGGAGCCCAGAGCCCATGGTTTCCATTTTCTGAAAGTTCCCTCTTGCTTTCTACTTTTGTTTTTGATTTTCAATCTGCACTCTTCAAATGGGTTAGGACAGCATTTTGCAAACGTTGTTTTCACTATTGCCTCCCCTTCCACTATCGACAGAGTCTTCTGAGATATTTTTTTCCTAATTACCCCCACCATGAAATTTTGACAACACAGTTATGCTGTGGATCCGTCTTTGTACTCCATGCGTATCTTTATATATAGAAAAAGAAAGTGCAAAACTTACTTGCTGTATTCACCCTCGGGTTAACAATGCCAGAAAATGAAAGGTGTACATTAAATGCAAAAGCTGTTGAATTTTATTTAACTTTATGAATGAGTTTGAAGAATGACTTTTAATGGAGGATATTTACTTATATAAATAGTAATGTACCAAACTACATATTCATATGAAATTCATTTAAAATGTATAATAATACCACAGTATCAGTTCAGTTCAGTTGCTCAGTCATGTCCAACTCCTTTCGACTCCATGAATCACAGCACGCCAGGGCTCCCTGTCCATCACCAACTCCCAGAGTTCACTCAAACTCATGCCCATCGAGTCGGTGATGCCTATAGAGACTTAAAAATCTTTCAAAACTCAAATTCATTGAAAATCTTAAATTATTTTCTTATTATTTATTTTTAGGTACTTTTAACTTTCCTTCATATCAGAAACCAATTTTTAATTCCCTGGATACTCAATATTCTTCTCTGCTTTATCAACATTTCTTTCTCTTGACATGCTTATGGATATTCTTAACAACTTTGATAGGGATAAATAATAAAATACCATGATATCACTCCAGTGGCAGAAAGTGAAGAGGAACTAAAGAGCCTCTTGATGAGGCTGAGGAGACTGAAAGACTGGTATAACACTCAACATTTAAAAACCTAAGCTTAGAGGAAAAAAAAAACCTAAGCTTATGACATCTATGGCGAATAGATGGGGAAAAAGTGGAAATGGACAAGTTTATTTTTCTTTGTCTCCAAAATCACTGTGGGCAGTGACTTCAGCTACAAAATTAAAAGACACTTGCTCCTTGGAAGAAAAGCTATGACAAAACTAGAAAGCGTATTAAAAAGCATAGACATCACTTTGACAACAAAGGTCTGTATAGTCAAAGCTATGGTATTTCCAGTGATCTTGTGAGAGCTGGACCACAAAGAAAGCTGAGCGCAGTAGAATTTTACTTTCAAATTGCATTGCCTTAGAAGACTCTTAACAGTCCTTTGGTCAGGAGGGAGATTAAACCAGTCACGAAATCAAACCTGAATACTTTTGGAAGGACTGACGCTGAAGCTGAAACTCCAGTAAATGAGTAAGTGTTAGTTGCTCAGTCGTGTCTGATCTTTGCGACCACATGGACTATAGCCAGCCAGTTGCTCTTCTGTCCATGGAGTTCTCCAGGCAAGAATACTGGAGTAGGTTGCCATTCCCTTCTCCAGGGGTCTTCCCAACCCAGGGATCAAACTCGGGCCTCCCGCATTGCAGGTACATTCTTTACCATCTGAGCTACCAGGGAAGCACTATACTTTGGCTATCTGATGTACAGAGCCAACTCACTGGAAAAGTCCCTGATGCTGGGAAAGACTGAGGGCAGGAGGAGAAGGGGACGACAGAGGATGAGACGGTTGGATGGCATTACTAACTCAATGGCTATGAATTTGAGCAAACTCCGGGAGATGATGAAGGACAGGGAATCCTGGTGTGCTGCAGTCCATAGGGTCGCAGAGTCAGACAGGGTTTAGTGGCTCAAAAATAACAGTAAAATTTCCTTCCATTGAACCCTGAATGGCAAGCTTCTCCAGGCAACTGCAGGAGGGCGAAGGTCTTTTTCTCGGGTCCCTTTGGGAAATGCCCACTTGGGAGAGTTTGCAGTTCTGGGCTCTGCAGACAACCAGGGCATAGCATCCTCAGTGAGCCTCTTGATACTGACTTACTGTCGGGGAAAAAGCCTTTCTTTTTTACAGGGAGCCTTGTCATAGCCGTGCCAGCGACAGTGTTCTCTGCTGGAATATGGAACCTTGCATTTTCCGAGCCTTCCCTAGAGTTTTGTGCTTTATTTTCCAGGTAGGATTCCACTTACTGAGGGGTGTCAGGTGCGGAGTCAGCGAGTTGGGTCGATTTTACAGATTCGGGTCCTTTCTGGTGTGATCCAGTGACAGCTCAGAGACAGGGAACGTGGCAGTGGTGATGGGACCTCTGGAAGGTGTCCAGGATGCCCTGGGGTGAGTCAGAGGGTGGCCACCACTAGGGCAAGGACTGCGGAGCTGTGATTTTCTGTTTTAAGAATATTTATCCCTGTGCAGAGTAAATTTTAAAAAATCTTCTTGGCCTATCATGGATAAAAAGAAAAGAAAGGAAAAAGAATTTAGAACATGGAACCAAAAGATCTCTTCTTGAACAAGTTGGCAGGAAAACTCAGGAATTAAGGGAAAATATTTTAATTGTCTAGATGCTGAAATTTGCTGACTTTCACAGATATATGAAGTTAAGCAAATTGGTTAATTTCTTTCCCCCTCTCTGACTTGTTACTGATTAAAAGATTGGTTTATGCAAATATTTAGACCAAGCCATGGATAGGGAACAATTGGCTAAAAGATTAAATGCCTTAAAAAAAAACAAATTAAAAAAAAAATAAATTAAAATTTAAAAAATTATTTTGAGTATTTTTTTCCATTATCCCTTAGGAAGAACCTGAAGGCAGAGCATTCTTTCCTATTGCCTCATATTTCTTGATGTTTCTTTTCTCTCAAAATACTTTTAATATCCTTAAGATGGGCCATCATTCTTCTCTGTTTGATCCAGACTCTATGGTCTTTATTTGTGAGCACAGATTATCAGCTCCTTTTGTTAAGAAGGGGACTGAGAATAATTACACATGACAATTTGTTCTCTGTCATGTGTGCTTTGAACATGAAATATTTACGTAAAACCTCAACTAGTGTATTGCAGGAGCTAAATTTGCCATGCCCTATGCCTTAATTCAGGCTGCTCTAACAAGGTCCCAAAGACTGGGTGGCTCATCAGTGATAGACGTTTATTTGTCATAATGGTGGGGCTGAAGTGTGAGTTCAGGGTACCAGCAGAGGGTTCTGGTGAGAACCCTCTTCTGGGTTGCAAACTGATAGCTTCTCTCTGTCCTCCCATGGTGGAGAGGAAAGAGGAAGCAAAGTGTCTTGTGAGTCTCGTAAAGAGAATAATCCCATGCTTAAGGAAACCCTCCTCATAACCTCATCTATTGGAAGTGGATGAGCAAATTAGAAGTGGTCAAACAGGAGATGGCAAGAGGGAACATTGACATTTTAGGAATCAGTGAACTAAGATGGACTGGAATGGGTGAATTTGACTCAGATGACCATTATATCTACTATTGTGAGCAAGAATCCCTTAGAAGAAATGGAATAGCCATCACAGTCAACAAAAGAGTCCGAGATGCAGTACCTGGATGCAATCCCCCAAACGACAGAATGACCTCTGTTCATTTCCAAGGAAGACCATTCAATATTACAGCAATCCAAGCCTATGCCTCAACCAGTAATGCTGAAGAAGCTGAACTTGAACGGTTCTATGAAGACCTACAAGACCTTCTAGAACTAACACCAAAAAAGATGTCCTTTTCATTATATGGGACTGGAATGCAAAAGTAGGAAGTCAAGAAACACCTGGAATAACAGGCAGGTTTGGCCTTGAAGTCCAGAATGAAGCAGGGCAAAGGCTAATAGAGTTTTGCCAAGAGAACTCACTGATCATAGCAAACACACTCTTCCAGAAATACAGAAGACTCTACACATGGATATCACCAGATGGTCAATAGTGAAATTAGATTGATTACATTGTTTGTAGGCAAAGATGGAAACGCTCTATACAGTCAGCAAAAACAAGACTGGGAGCTGACTGTGGCTCAGATCATGAACTCCTTATTGCCAAATTCAGACTTAAATTGAAGAAAGTAGAAAAACACTAGACCATTCATGTATGACCTAAATCAAATCCATTATGATTATAAAGTGGAAGTGAGAAATGGATTCAAGGGATTAGATCTGATAGGCAGAGTGTATGAAGAACTATGAATGGAGGTTCGTGACTTTCTACAGGAGGCAGTGATGAACACCATCCCCAAGAAAAAGAAATGCAAAAAAGGCAAAATGGTTGTCTGAGGAGGCCTTACAAATAGCTGAGAAAAGAAGAGAAATGAAAGGCAAAGGCGACAAGGAAAGATACACCCATCTGAATGCAGAGTTCCAAAGAGTAGCAAGGAGAGATAAGAAAGCCTTCCTTGGTGATCATGCAAAGAAATAGAGGAAAGCAATAGAATGGGAAAGACTGGAGATTTCTTGAAGAAAATTAGAGATACCAAGGGAACATTTCATGCAAAGATGGGCACAATTAAGGACAGAAATGGTATGGACCTAACAGAAGCAGAAGATATTAAGAAGAGGTGGCAAGAATACACAGAAGAACTGTACAAAAAAGATCTTCATGACCCAGAGAACCATGATAGTGTGATCACTCACCTAGAGCCAGACATCCTGGAATGTGAAGTCAAGTGGGCCTTAGGAAACATCGCTACAAACAAAGCTACTGTAGGTGATGAAATTCCAGTTGAGCTACCTCAAATCTTAAAAGATGCTGCTGCTAAAGTGCTGTATTCAATATGCCAACAAATTGGGAAAACTCAGCAGTGGCCACAGGACTGGAAAAGGTCAGTTTTCATCCCAATCCCAAAGAAAGACAATGCCAAAGAATGTTCAAACTACCACACAATTGCACTCATCTCACACGCTAGCAAAGTATTGCTCAGAATTCTCCAAGGCAGGCTTCAACAGTACATGAACCATGTACTTCCAGATGTTCAAGCTGCTTTTAGAAAAGGCAGAGCAACCAGAAATCAAATGGCCAACATCCGTTGGATCATTGAAAATGTGAGAGTTCCAGAAAAACATCTACTTTATTGACTATGCTAAAGCCTTTGACTGTGTAGATCACAACAAGTTGTGGAAAATTCTTCAAGAGATGGGAATAGCAAACCACCTGATCTGCTTCCTGAGAAATCTGTATGCAGGTCAAGAAGCAACAGTTAGAACTGGACATGGAATAACAGACTGGTTCCAAATAGGAAAAGGAATATGTCAAGGCTGTATATTGTCACCCTGCTTATTTAACTTATATGCAGAGTACATCATGAGAAATACTGGACTGGATGAAGCACAAGTTAGAATCAAGATTGTCGGGAGAAGTATCAATAACCTCAGATACTCAGATGACACCACCCTTACGGCAGAAAGCGAAGAACTAAAGAACCTCTTGATGAAAGTGAAAGTGGAGAGTGAAAAATGTGGCTTAAAGCTCAACATTCAGAAAACTAAGATCATGGCATCTGGTCCCATCATTTCATGGCAAATAGATGGGGAAACAATGGAAAGAGTGAGAGGCTTTATTATTTAGGGCTCCAAAATCACTGCAGATGGTGAGTGCGGCCATGAAATTAAAAGACATTTCCTCCTTGGAAGAAAAGCTATGACCAAGATAGATAGCATATTAAAAAGCAGAGACATTACTTTGCCAACAAATGTCCATCTAGTCAAGGCTATGGTTTTTCCAGTGGTCATGTATGGATGTGAAATTTGGACTATAAAGAAAGCTGAGCACTGAAGAATTGATGCTTTTGAACTGTGTTGTTGAGGAAGACTCTTGAGAGTCCCTTGGACTGCAAGGAGATCCAACCAGTCCATCCTGAAGGAAATCAGTCCTGAATATTCATTGGAAGGACCGATACTGAAGCTGAAACTCCAATACTTTGGCCACCTGATGTGAAGAACTGACTCCTTGGAAAAGACCCTGATGCTTGGAAAGATTGAAGTTGGGGAGAGAAGGGGATGACAGAGGATGAGATGGTTGGATGGCATCAACGACTCAATGGACATGAGTTTGCGTAAGCTCCAGGAGTTGGTGAAGGACAGGGAAGCCTGGCATGCTGTAGTCCATAGCATCAGAAAGAGTCGGACACGAATGAGCAACTGAACTGAACTGAACTGAACCTCATCTAAACCTGATGATCTCTGTAATATCTCACCTTCTGCTATGATCACATGGTGGGTGTACATTTCAATATATGAATTTTGGGTAGACACACACATTAAGTCTGTAACATGATAAAAGAAGGTACCAACGTGTTGTGTTGGTGGCAATGATTCATTAGAATATATTTCATTCTTGATATTTATTTGAGGATAAAAACACATTCCTTGATGTTGCCGTCACTTTTTGTGGCACCTTAGTCCTGAATTGATTACTAACTAAATGTTACAATGCTACTGTGAACATGATTACCAAGGACCTACCAGACAAATTCCACAGACTTTCAGTCTTTATAAAAAATGATGTTGACACGAATACAAATTCCTTAGCCCTTAAAAGGGGTAATTAATCCTTCCAACATAGTTGAAACTGAGTTGTAGATATTCTCATTTCCAAGAGCCACCTGGTAAGACTTTATTTGAGTGAAACATTGTAATAAGGATATGGCAAATCCAGGTTTCAAAACCTAATATGTCAGATTCCAAGCCCCACCTCCCTATCTACACCATAAACATCTGTGCAAACTGCATGTATTGAACCATCACTTATTTTCCTATTTTACTAACATACATTGTGCCTTTGTTGTCTATACCTCACTGTTATAGTACTTTATATTTTCATTAGTTTATTGTCTATCTCCAAATTTCTAGATAAATTGAGCAGTTTACAAATTTAGAAATAATCCTGATTGGTTTATATAATTAGCAAAATGAAACTATCAAGTGGAAATTATTTCTGAGAGTCTAATGTGATTGAGAAGGGGATGACAGAGGATGAGATGGCTGGATGGCATCACCCACTCGATGGGCATGAGTTTGAGTAAACTCCGGGAGTTGGTGATGGACAGGGAGGCCTGGCATGCTGTGATTCATGGGGTCGCAAAGGGTCGGCCACAACTGAGTGACTGAAATGAACTGAACTGAACTGAATGTGGTTGACAAAATTAATAATTCTAATAATTATGAAATAATCATATTTAACTGACCATATAGATTTACATAGATTGCTGAGTTAGTCCTCATCATAAACTATAGATATGTGATAGATAAGACCCCTGAGAGTTATAGCCCCTGCAGGAGATTGGATTACAAATATTTCCATGAGCCTCTGTAGAAAACAGGCTTCCCTCGTGGCTCAGTGGGTTAAGGATGCACCTGTCCATTCGGGAGATGAGTGTTGGGTCCCTGGGTTGGGAAGATCACCTGGAGAAGGGAATGGCAACCCACACCAGTATTCTTGCCTGGGAAACCCCATGGACAGGGAAGCCTGGCAAGCTGCAATCTATGGGGTCACAAAAGAGTTGGACCTGACTTAGGAACTAAATAAAAACAGTAAAAACTTAAGAAATTCACCTTGATAACAATTTAATAAATAAAAGAAATTACAAATGTAATGAACTAGAAGTGTAAATGTATTTTCTAAATTTTAATATGGTGTAAAAATTCTTTTATATGAGAAATTAAATATGAGGAGATAAAAGAATAGATATAACTAAATAAATAAGCAAGCAAATAATAAATAACTTCAGTGCAGTCATTGCTTAGGACTGAATCCCCTTAAGCTGAATACATTTACTTCCTAATACTGACAAAGTACTAGTTGACTTAATTTAATAAATTTTGTGATTAAAGCAGAAACTGGAGTCTTCTGAAATGACCACAGGTGGGTGTGCAAGGCTGATGAGGCATCTTAGTCAGTGAGTCATCTCAAGGTGAATTCAGGTCTCCATCCATCATCCTTAACCTTTCTTGCAAGCTGGTTGATGAAGAGAAGGATCTCATGATTTCCAGTCTGACGATTTCCCAGGCGCAGGCGCTGTATTCCTTCTCTTGCAGGTAGACATGGATGCCCTGGAAGTACCTCTTCACGGCCAGTGTGGGGCCCATCCTTCCCAGGGCAGAGTCTTCCTCTCCCATCACCTGCCCCAGGCAGGCATCCAGGTCGTCCAGCTGCTGATGGAGTCCAGTGCGGAGCTGCTCCAGGAGGGTGGTGTCCCAGGCAGCAGAGGAGCGCTCTGTGTGGAAGAGGTTGAAGCTCTGCTGGAGCATCTCGTGGAGCACAGAGATGGCCTGGGCCTCCTGCAGCTGGCCGCCCTCCACCATCTCCTGGGGGAAAGCGAAGTCCATTCTGTCCTGCAGACAGAAGCGAGGGGAGAGTCTCCTCATTTGGCCCAGGAGCCTGAGGGTCTTCCTGCCAACCAGCACGTGGTTCTGAGACAGGTCACAGCCCAGGGATCCTCCCGGGCCGTAGCTGACCAGCACCAGGGCCATCAGTAGACAGAGCACGAAGGCCATGGGGAAGATGAGGCTGCTGCAGGGCTGGCTGAGATGGTGTCTGGTGGAACCTGGAGGTAGGTTCTCTGATGCCATGCTTTCTAAGCAAGGCCATTAAATAGGGAACACGGTAGTTTTCATTTTCTAGTCATTTCTGTACACTTGTACTTCCTTTTTTGATTTTCATTTATGTATTCACAATATGATCAAAGAAAATGTCATCAATCTAAACTATTAATTTTGCGTATTTCCCAATAACTTCCTATATGCTCATCCAAATGGATATTTATCAGTCATATGAGAAAGAGCTTTTTCTTAACTCAGGAGTGATGCATGTTTGTAATTACACACATTACAGCTTTTGTCTCTCATGCATATATGTTGCTCTCCTCTTGTCCATGAACACACCTGTAGCCCTGATCTTAGGCTCTATTTTTCCCTATTACTTTACATAGGAAACCAGGCTCCCTCAGCCCTATGGTTTCTGTATGTATAAGTGATTTACCAGATTACTCTGGCAATTACAGTCTTTGAAACAGAAGATGGTTTATCTTCAGTGTTTGATTTAGAAAAGAGTTTGATTATTACAAGTCCATGAGCTCTTCCCACGTTTCTCCTCCTTCTAGAACATGTTCCTACAGGTCCTGTAGTTGTGTTTTAGGGAACCACAACGTAGGACTATTACAGACATCGCCCTTTCTTTCCACTATTTTCGTCCTGGAGACCTATTTTCCTCCACAGATTGGGCCAATACCCCCACCAGTATCCTGGTTCTTCTCAGGGAACATGGGTGAGGAGACTCTCATTCCAGGATAATTGTATTTCCCCAGCAGCACCTCACTCACAAGGGAGAGATCAAATGGAGCCACACCTTGTCCTCGGGAGTGACAGAGCCCCTTGATCACATGCTGGACTCTCTCCCTGAGGGCAGGCTCACCACATCCTGAGGACTTGAAAATCTCCTATCTGTGGAGGGCTTGTTTATTTGTTGGGAAAGTAAATCATCTTCCTGAGACTCCACCCTCTCCCCTGGAGTGTTTATGTGAAGGACCCGAGTTCCCAGTGGTGACCCCTCTTCTCCTGACCCATGTCCCCTGGTGTCCCAAGTGTCAGTAGCTCTAAGGTGCTGAGAGCTAAAGTGTGTTTGTGCAAGTAGACAGAGGAATTATCCAACTGCAATTATTTCACCTTTTCACCTTTAGTAGAGAGATAATTTTTATTTAACAAGTATAGATTTTACCATTCTACTCTCTTAATTTTTTGAACCCGTGTGATGTTCAGAGTTTCTGAGTTGAGGGGTGAGATTCAGTGGTGTTGCTGCCTCTCATCGGAGTTCATGTCACAGAACCTAGTGAGCTTCGGTTGTTCATTCAGTCAGTTGATTCCACTGGGCTTCTTTGTTCCTGTCTCTGTCTTCCTCTGAGAATGCAGGGCAGTGAGACTCACGCTACTCAGTCAGGGAGAAATAGCCTTCTTTCTTTGCTCATGGGTGAGTCTTCAGTTCAAGTTCTTTTAATTTATATTGACATACTGGACAAGATTAGTCTCACTGCTCCTGCTCTAGTCCTAATTCATGATGAGGTGAGAACCATAAAAGGAAGTGAAGAAAGCCAGAGGGGCTGTATCTCTATCATTTTCAAGATTTTAGGGGATTTCGTTTTTCTTTGCAACTTTCCTAGAAAGTAAACTTCGAGATGAGTTTTGTGGGCAAAAAGAAAACAAATGTAAATCTGAGTATCATGAATACGAGAGAAGGGAAGTGGCTTTCCCCTGACACAGTGACGTATTCTGAGTTAGCAAACTTCAGTGCAGCACAGCTGGGGACAAGCTGAGGCAGAGGGGAAGGGTGAGGCCAGTATGAACAACAGAAAGTGTGGGACACAGCTGCTTCTGCCAGAAACTCAACAAAGGAAAAGTTCTGGGCCAGTTGACTGCCCTTTGCTTTGCAAGATCAGTTACCTCATTTTTCTTTCATTTAATCCATGTAAGATCAGTTTCAGGAGAGAAGGAAGAAGTCACACCCATCAGCTCATAAGAAACTGACAAGCAGAACCTCAGTTGGTATACCACTAACCCTCTCTGGCAAGATCGTGGAGACCAGCCTTGCTGAGCATCTGTCCTGGTGATAAACCCACTCAACAATGAGAACATGCTTTCTGAAAGCTAGAACTAAACAAAAGGGAATCAGATGATTCCAAAGATCCTTATGTTAATCTGGGTAATAGTAATCATAATATTAAAAAGTAATAACTGAATTTTGTTTGCTACTAATGGACTTGCCATTTTAAGCTCTTTAAAATATTAATGCAGTCCTCTCATTAACCCTATTTGGATGACATCATTTATACAACTGGAGAGAAACATCAGTCTGGAGCATTGAACTATTCCCAATGTACCAAATACAAAGGTACATCTAAGGAGCTTTACAATGATTTGTGTGAACAATCCCATTAAAAAGAGTGAAGGGTTCAAATGAACATGTTGCTGGGAAACCAACAAAGTAAATTGAAGGAGGAGAATGAGATGACAAAAGCCCTTAAATCACTTGCAAATGCCAAACATCACTGTTTATGGCTTTGTAGGGCAATAAGAGAGGTGGTCTTAAGTCTAGAGAAATCTCTTTAAGGTCTAACCAAAATAGACAAAATTGCTATTAAGTATATAAAGGGGAATAGATTTTTCTGGTAATTGAAAAAAAAAAAATGAGTGGGATTTTCCTACTGGTCAGGATCTGGCGCTTTCACACTGTGACCTGGATTTAGTCCCTGCTATGAAAAATGAGATCCCACAAGCCTCGAGGTGGTAGATCTAAGATTTTATGAGTGATTTCTTCAATGAAATATGGGCTTCCCTGATGGTTTTGATGGTAAAGAATCTGTCTGCAATGCAGGAGACGTGGGTTTGATCCCAAGGTAGGGAATATTCACTGGTGAAGGGAATGGCAATCAACTCCAATATTCTTCCCTGGAAAATTTCATGGACAGAGAAGCCTGGAGAGCTATAGTCCATGGAGTTGCAAAGAGTCAGACATGACTGTTGACTAACACTTTCACACTTTCTTCAATGAAATATAGTAAAATAATTTTATTAACCCTATAAGAGCTAGCCCTTGGTATCTTTGTATTTTAAACTCTTGACTTTTCTCGTGAGTTTAAGAACAAAAGAAAAATATCTAACAATTTCCAGCCATTTTAGCTCTGACATTTCTCCTATAAGATGACAACTAAAACAACACTCTGCATCTGGTTCTACCTGAATGAAGTTACTACCCACTGCAGTCCCTGATCTCCAACACATGCTTGGTAGGAGTTCAGGGTGGAGATCAGGAAAGAGGCACTCTGTGATGTAGGAAAACTGACACAACAGGCCAGAAGTTCAGTTCACTCAGTCGTGTCTAACTCTTTGCAACCCCATTGATAGTTGCACGCCAGGCTTCCCTATCTATTCCTGTCCAACAGCCCAGCAGAGAGTTAGATAATTTCCTAAGAAAAATTTATGAACCCAATTTTTGCAACTTCTCATACTTAGAAAAGCTCTAAGATCTTTCAGAGAGACATCTGTTCCTCCTGACTCTCAGCCACCTTCTACCAAGTGATTGCACATAACCCCTTCACCACAATCATGCATATACTGACACCCTCTAAGTCCTTGGAGCAGTTCCTCAGAGCTGAGGAGAGTTTGTCCTCCATTATAGTCCTCAGTAAGTTCTCCCAAAAAACTCTGGCAGTCATGTTGTCAATAATTTTCAGTTGACAAGGACCCTTTGCAGGAGACCTCCTCAGGTCAACTTGCTGTTCTCATTTATAGTGAAGACACCTGCATTTCTCACCTCCAGTCCAGATGGGTCATCCTATTGTTTACTGATAGAGTCCAGTGAAGAACTTCTTTTCTTTATTTTTCCAACCACTAATTCAGATGTGGGTACTGAGAAAGCCTCATGTGTTACCAAGATGGTAGAGCATACATACTTCCTGGACAGAATTAGGGAAGGTTTTGAAAGGGCTCCTTAGCATGGAGAGACTGCCTGGGACTCCAGGGTCAGCCTCATAGCTTTGTATAGTTGAATTCATTTAAATTTCTAGCCTCAATGTATTAAACATTATAAAATAATACTGTAGGATTTTAATAAAAATATTATTTAAGAAATCATTTGTTAATAAAATTATATTTTAACAGTAATATAGGAATAGTTTTTGCTTCTTTTAGGACCCTATTCCTCAGACAGGTTTCCAAACCTCTAAATGTACTTTAAATGTCTCTCTGACTTTAAATGTTCCTACTCAGTCCTGTTTTTACCAACTGGAAACAAGAGAAAGAAGATTGATTCATCAATGTCCTCTTTCCAAATTGCCTACATTAAATACATGAATTTCCACAAAGATCTTTGCTACTTTTAGGAATTGTGATCTTCCAGAGTGCACATTACTGACATGTGTCCTTTCAGGAAGGCTCTATCACACTAGTTGCTAAATGTATTAAAATCGCTGCCTGTGTCCCTTCTATTTAAGATTGTTTAATTTTGCTTATCTCTGAAAGAGGCAAAGACATCATGATGGAGTTAAAGAACTTCCTTGCATTGCATTGTCCCCAGGCACATCTTTCCCTGCTCTGTGATAACTTGCTGGGTCCTAAAGAGGTAGCAAGTCTGCAGCTGTGATGGGCATGACCCTCCTCCCTTCCAAGACTCTGCAGGCTGCTGTGGTATGAATGTCACCTGTGCTGGAGGCACTGCTGGTGGCCAGGCATTCATGCTCTGTCTCCATGCTCTCAGCATCCACTTCAGTCTTCTCAGTCTCTGAAAAGGAATGTTGTAGAGAAATGCTTGCCTCAATTCTGCTCATCTGTGCTGTTCCATGTCCTGAGGACTTGCTGCTATTGTCTTTGCTACTTCTGAATTACTTTCTGTATCATCTTGAGATTCCTAGCTTAATAGGAAAGTAAAAATGTAAACCTAAAGGGCCTGTACTGTGATTTTCCATAATGTTCAACACATCATTGATTCTTTCTTCATTCAGAAACCTGCTGGTTTCTGTTGATTAATTCTACCAAGCAAGCTCTCATTAAGGTGGTCAGTGTCATCTCTTTACCCAAGTAGGAAGGACTTTCCATCTACATATCCATGAATGCATTGAGTCTTAAGGGGTTACAACCTTTCCATCTCTGTTTTCTCACCACTCTCTCTTGTGTTGTTAACACATGGCCATTCCATCTCTGCTTCCTTTGTGGTGTTCCCTCCCTTTGAGGGTTGAGGTCATAGGACTCAATTTTAAGTCCTTGTCTCAATTTATACTCATTTCCCATTTGATCAGTTTTTCTGTTCCATGCTTTACATTTCATGAAATTGCTTGTAAATTGCCATCTCCAACATCCAGTGGACATTTGCACTGAAATGTTTACTGATTAATTGTAGTAGTTAACTTTTTATATCCTGTCACATCTTGTTCCACATTCTACTGGCAGAATTCCAGTTTTCTCCCTTTCATTGTAACATTCAAACTGATATTCATTTCTACTACTAATTAGTGCTATTTTTAAAATAGTGAACATTTTATTATGAATTAACTGATTATTGATTTGGGGTTTTCTTTTTAAAAAATCAAAGCTACAAAAGTGACTGAATTAGTTACATTTACATCTAGGTCTTAAGAGCAACACACAACGTGGCTAAAGGAAGTGGATTTGATTCAAATCTGCAAATCAAAAAAAGGGGTCAAGGACTTGTAAAATAAATTGTTTAATCAAGTTGTGCATTCAGCTTGGCATTTTGTTTTAAAGAAAAAGGCAAAGAATGTTTTTATAGTAAGAATTTAATGAAAAAGAAAAATTATAAACTGACTAAATTCAAAATCCATGCCAATCCCAAAGAAAGGCAATGCCAAAGAATGCTCAAACCACCTCATAATTGCACTCATTTCAAACGCTAGCAAAGTAGTGCTCAGAATTCTCCAAGCCAGGAATCAACAGTAGGTGAACCGTGAACTTCCAGATGTTCAAGCTGGTTTTAGAAAAGGCAGAGGAACCAGAGTTCAAATTGCCAACATCTGTTGAATCATCAAAAAAGCAAGAGAATTCCAGAAAAACATCTACTTCTGCTTTATTTACTATGCTAAAGCCTTTGACTGTGTAGATCACAACAAATTGTGGAAAATTCTTCAAGAGATGGGAATAGCAGACCACCTGATCTGCCTCCTGAGAAATCTGTATGCAGGTCAAGAAGCAACAGTTAGAACTGGATATAGAACAACAGACTGGTTCCAAATCAGGAAAGGAGTATGTCAAGGCTCTGTATCGTCACCCTGCTTATTTAACTTATATGCAGAGTACATCATGAGAAATACTGCACTAGATGAAGCACAAGCTGGAATCAAGATTGCTGGGAGAAATATAAATAACCTCAGATACGCAGATGACACCACCTTTATGGCAGAAAGTGAAGAAGAACTAAAGAGCTTCTTGATAAAAGTGAAAGAGGAGAGTGAAGAAGTTGGCTTAAAGCTCAACATTCAGAAAACTAAGATCATGGCATCCGGTCCCATCATTTCATGACAAATAGATGGGGAAACAATGGAAAAAGTGAGAGGTTTTATTTTGGGGGGCTCCAAAATCACTGCAGATGGGGAGTGCAGCAATGAAATTAAAAGATACTTGCTCCTTGGAAGAAAACCTATGACCAACCTAGATAGCATATTAAAAAGCAGAGACATCACTTTGCCAACAAATGTCCATCTAGTCAAGGTATGGTTTTTCCAGTGGTCATGTATGGATGTGAGAGTTGGACTATAAAGAAAGCTGAGCACCAAAGAATTGATGCTTTTGAACTGTGTTGTTGGAGAAGACTCTTGAGAGTCCCTTGGACTGCAAGGAGATCCAACCAGTCCATCCTGAAGGAAATCAGTCCTGAATATTCATTGGAAGGACTGATGCTGAAGCTGAAACGCCAATACTTTAGCCACCTGATGTGAAGAACTGACTCCTTGGAAAAGACTCTGATGCTGGGAAAGATTGAAGTTGGGGAGAGAAGGGGATGACAGAGGATAAGATGGTTGGATGGCATCACCGACTTAATGCACATGAGTTTGAGTGGACTCCAGGTGTTGGTGATGGACAGGGAGGCCTGGCGTGCTGCAGTCCACCGGGTCGCAAAGAGTTGGACACGACTGAGCAACTGAACTAAACTGAACTGAACTGATGAATTAACCCATGTTCAGTATTATGCCACTGTTACCTGTAGACCATCAGACAATGGGAACTATGGTCCTCTAAATCATTGTTGAAGAATTCAAACCTTATGTATTAGAGCTTAAAAAGGAAACAGAGAGTTGTGGCAGGATTTATCTTGGTGCAATTTAAACTGTCAGAATAGACTATGGAGTCACACCTCTGAGTTCTCTTTTGGGCTAAAGAAGAGAATTAGATTGAGTTTTGGGTTTTTATTTCAAGCTGACTTGACTCATGTAGATGAATATCTCCTTTTTGATTGAGACTTTTCCATGAGTGTATTTCATTTCCAATGTAATAACACAAAAGAAGCATTGAAGCTGCGGCATTCTCTGATGCCCAGAATAGAAGGGAAAAGCTTTTCAGTGGAAACAAAAGAGAAGAGTGCAGAAAATGACAATTCTGGCCTATTAAAGATCTTATTTGTGGGAAGGTGCTGGGAACAGCTGGATAAAGGCTGGCACAACCTGACATCTGCAGCATCACCAGACTCACCAGGTGCCAACCCCTTCCCTGATGACATGGAAGGTGGTGTTCTCCAGCCCTGGAGAATGGTGGTCATCACCATTGCCATCCTCCTAGAGACCAGGAATCACCAAACTCAGCGCTTCAGTGTAACTGAGTCCCAGGGCTCCAGCTCAACAAGGATCTCCAAGCTGCCTTCCCTCTGCCTCTGCGGCTGGGATGGGCACCGCAGATCTCCCTGTAACAGACCAACTGGCCCTGCCCGCCCAGCGGAAACTGACTCCAGGTCAAGAGCCTTGAACTTGAGTGCGGGTTCCACCAAGGATAATTGGATAACTGGTCGACAGGAGCCGCAGGCCGGGGCAAGGCGCCGCTGGGGCCCCGGGAGCTTGTGGGGTCCCAGGAACAGTGAGGAAACTTCCTTTTCAGGCCAGACTGCCCAGGGGTGTTTTGCAGCGGCTTTGCTCAGAGCCTTTGATTTCTGCACCTGCACCTACGTCCATCCTCCCCTTCCTGGGAGGAGATTTTAGCCAGAGCAGTTTACACTGGTGCCCGTTTATGCTGCAACTGATGATTGGAAATCTGAGCATGTTGTGGTGTATTTTCAGATTCAGGGTTGTTTCTGGGGAAAGGACTGATTTGGGGAAAGTTGAAAGGCATCTACAGTCTGGAATGACATCTACCTAATATTGGGGCTCTCCAGTGGGAAGACTTGAGGACAAGACTGAGACTTCAAGGAACCTCTTGAAAGGGAAAGTGATTTCATTTCATTTAAATGGTTAATTTCTCCTGCAATGATCAAGTAGTTGAAAAATATTTTTAAATGTATAGGTAATTCTTAAACTCACACCAAGTTTAAATATTTTCCTTAAGCCAAAACAAAACTTTAAGGTTCTGGCTTCAGTGGAAGCAAAATCATCTGCAATGTGTTCCAAATTACTTCTTTGTTCATCTTAATTCAATTGAGTAAAAGCTGTAGTCGACAAACTTATGACCCAGTAACTACCTTAAGTAATTTCAATTTTCAAAATCTTTCTTTCTTCTCATTTCTTTTAACCTAGGATCATATGTTAAGCTTTCAAATTTATACATAGTTTTCCACTGGAGAGTTTTACTAACTTTTAAAAAATGTCATTTTATACAGATAAGTTGCTTTAAAATTCATAATCAAGATTTTTTTTATTTCAACATAATGTAGGTTTACACTTAATATACCATTTGCTGCTTAATAAGCATCTTATGTGCCAAATGCACAGATTGCATGGTGACTTGATGCCCACTATATGTCTCAGTGTGCTTAGGACAGTCATGAGATTATTTCATTTGCTAGTAAAATTTAAAAATGTGTAGATATGCTTTGTACAATATTAGAAAAGATTTCTGCTGCTAAGTTGCTTCAGTCATGTCTTACTCTGTGTGACCCCAGAGACGGCAGCCCACCAGGCTCCTCCATTCCTGGGATTCTCCAGGCAAGAATACTGGAGTGGGTTGCCATTTCCTTCTCCAGTGCATGCATACATGCTAAGTCACTTCAGTCGTGTCCAAGTCTATGCGACCCTATGGGCAGCAGCCCACCAGGCTCCTCTGTCCACAGGGTTCTCTAGGCAAGAACACTGGAGTGGGTTGCCATTTCCGTCTCCATAGAAAAGATGAACCTATTCTAATTTGCAGAGGTAGAATTTTGCATTAAAATTAGAGTTGAGCAAGGCACAGATATGGCATAATCATTCTTAGGGTAGACATGAAATATTGGCGAAACCTTTGTATACACCTGTCACAGTAACAACTCTCAGAATTATGTTTAATGTGTCCCTGATGCTTTATGTAATCTACTCATTTATGATAACTTTTTAAGTTGTTATATTAACATTATATAAAGCACAAGAGATGGTATATTGAATGGAGTACAGTAGTCTCATTATCCCTATTTTATTTTCAGTTGGACAATAATTGCTTTACAATGTTTTCTTGGTTTCTGCTTGTACAACAATGTAAATCAACTATAAATACACATATATCCACTCCCATACTCCTATTTTAAAGCTGAGAAAGCTGTAGTATAGGACAGAAAAACCAACTGGACCAAATAGTGCAGGAAGTTGAAGGAAGACTAAAGAGATGCCCAGATAACAAATATACTGGTCACATAAGAAGACAAGAGTAACCCCCCCACACACACACACAAAATGCAGCAAGATTGTCATTTTCAAACAGTTTAACTGGTAAAACTGTTTTAAGCTTATCATTATGATTATTATCATTATTACACTTACGCTTTCATTGACAACCCCGAGGACCAGCAGTATCCTACCATTGTGCAGGATGCTGGGTGGGAATAAGAAATAGAGACGTGCTCCTGCTCTGGGGAGTCAATTCCTCCCCATTTAAGGGACTGTCAGTTAGAAGGTCCTGATGGAGGATGTGTGTGGGGGAGGGGTGTTTAAAACTAAAAAGCAAGGCCTTGATCTTTTTTTTTTTCCTTTTAGTTCTACCAGTTTATTGTTACCAACCCATCTCCCTCCACCCTCATGCACGCATTCTCAGTCATGTAACCCCATGGACTGCAGTCCGCCAGGCTTCCCTGTCCACGGACTTTTCCAGGCGAGAATACTGAGTGGGTTGCCATTTCCTTCTCTAGGAACGCCTTGATCTTGAAAACTACAGACTGTAGGAAATTCTTAAAATAATAAAAGTTGAAATATGGTGAATGAAATGTATAAATTGCTGGAATCTTTGTTGATCAATTTTTGTAAATGAACCCTGGCTTGTTACTGTGGGAACTTGGATATAACTCAGTAATGATATTTTCTGTGCAGCACATTGACATATTGATTATTAAACTCCTTCTTAGAAAATCATACTGTTTGAAGATAGAGAACATGCCTATTTTCAGTAATTAACCTCCTGTTCAAATCTCAGCCAAACATAGGTCCATGGTGCTGAATAAAAGATATGGTGGGTGTGCATGACATGCTTCAACGTATTTCAAAGTCAAATATCGAAGTTTTGGCTTAGCTTCTGGTTCAAGATGGTGGAGTAGAAGGACGTGCACTCATCTCCTGCAAGAGCACCGAAATCGCAACAAACTATTGAAAACCATCCACAGGAGGACTCTGGAGCCCACCCAAAAAAGATACCCCATGTCCAAAGACAAAAAAGAAATTACAACGAGATGGTAGAAGGCGCACAAGCACAGTAAAAATAAATCCCATATCTGCCAGTTGGGAAACTAACAAACTGGATAACAGTACTACCAAAAAAGTTCTCTCACTGTTGTGAAGGTTCTAAGACTCACGTCAGTCTTCCAGGTCTGCAGATCCAGCAAAGGGACTGGGAATCCCCAGGAAATCTGACTCTGAAGGCCAGGGAGATTTGATCACAAGACTTCCACAAGACTATGGAAGAGAATCCATTCTCAAAGGGGACAAACAAAATCTTGCGAGCACCAAGACCCAGGGGAACTGAGCAGCAGTGACCTCACAGGAGACTGAACCAGACCTACCTGCTAAGGTTGGAGTCTCCTGTGGAAGTATGTGTCAGCAGTGGTTTGCCTTGGGGACAAGGGCACTAGCAGCAGCAATCCTGGAAGGTGCCCCTTGGCGTGAGTCCCCTTGGAGGTTGCAGAAAATCACACTTCATTCATTAATAATGTTTCTCATATCTTTAGTATGAGAAGGGTAACAGTTGACTTCTGAACTCTTTGTTGGGTTTTGGTCTTTCAGTAGCAATGCAGAAGCTCCAGGAGGTGACATCGCCAGCAAGTATGGACAAAGGACTTTACTGAAAAGAGAACTAGGATCCAACCCGGGACAGCCCAGGACTGGAGGGCAGAAATCCATTTCAGAGCACCTGCTCTTTCTTTCCTGCCTCTGCATGTGTTTGATTTTCTGCATTGATATGAGATCTCTATTCTTTCCCTATTATTCATATTTGTATTACATGAAAGCATTTTCTACTAATTCCTCTTTCTCAAAGAGTTTTTTCCGAACTCATAGGAATGCTTTTAGAAGTATGAAATCCAGAAATTGAAATGCTCTTCAGCATACAGCAAAGGAAAGTTCTCACACTGAAAGCCTATGGAACTAGCACCCAAGGTGAAAAGAAAATACCTTTGCCAGGGGCCTAGCTCCTTTCCAGTGTCGCCTTCCAGTCACTGTCTCAGGCCAGCTCTCCTGTCTCCTCCCTGAGGGCAGGCACTCTGTGATTGTCACAGTCCTGATGATTTCTGCCAGGAGCGCTTGATGCTTCTTGTGTGACTGAACTCATTGAATCCAAACAGTAATCCTGTGAAAACTACCCTTATTTTCCCCATATTAAAGATGAGGAAACTAACCTTGTAGTATTTGTGATACGTCTCAGGGTAACACTACTAGTAAATAGCAGAACTGGGATTCAGAGGTTTTGGAATTTCTAAAACTCTCCTTTCCCTTGGGCTCTCTTCCTGTGGCTTCCACTCTGACTGCACCGTGCAGCTAGAAGAAATCAGCACAGAACGGAGCTCCTGTGATGGAGGAGCCCCTGTGATGGAGGCAGTGAAGGCGCTGTGTGAGGGGGTGAACTGCTCAGTCCTGAGGAGGCGGGGCTGAGGAGAAGGTGGGAGACAGAGTAATAGGAGACAGGAGCGGCCATCAACACCGCTGTCGTCAGGTTTCCAGCAGGAGGGGACTGCTTCCCTCAGATATGTATATCAACCATTCTGTAATGAGTGGGTATAAATCAGTTATGCCTATGACATCAAGATGAACCATTTTCTACAATTTCATAATTTACTTCCTACCTTTTTTCTTTTTGGCACCCTCCACAGCTTATAGGATCTTAGTTCCTCAACCAAGGCTCCCTGGAGGGAAAACTCAGAGTCCTAACAACTGCACCTATAGAAAATTCCCAGAATTCCACATTTTAACAAACATTTCATGGAAAGTGATAGAATTGTTCCACAGTATAAAATGAACAAATGCTGATTTGTGATAGATACATAGACAAAATAAGGATTTAGGTTATCAAAATTAAAAAAACTCAAGGAGTTTACTTTGAAAAGTATTTAATAAATAAATTACAATTTTAATGAAATAGAAAGGGGAATATTGTTCTAACTTTTAATACAATGTAAACATACACATCTTTTATACGAAAATATAAAACATTGAGAAAAATAATACATTAAATAAAAAATAAATAAATAAGATCAGGGCAAACATTGCTTCTGGATTGATACACCTGCACTTGAATACTTTTATATTCACTTGCTAATTACTACTGACAAGTATTGGCTTAGTTAACTCAATAAATTTGGTGGCTGAAACAGAATTCAGAGTCTTCAGATATGACCCCAGGTGGGTATACGAGGGTGACATGGCATCTTAGTCAGTGAGAGACAAGTCAAGGTGAGTTCTGGTCTCCATCCATCACACTTAACCTTTCTTGCAAGCTGGTTGATGAAGAGAAGGATCTCATGATTTCCAGTCTGACGATTTCCCAGGCGCAGGCGCTGTATTCCTTCTCTTGCAGGTAGACATGGATGCCCTGGAAGTACCTCTTCACGGCCAGTGTGGGGCCCATCCTTCCCAGGGCAGAGTCTTCCTCTCCCATCACCTGCCCCAGGCAGGCATCCAGGTCGTCCAGCTGCTGATGGAGTCCAGTGCGGAGCTGCTCCAGGAGGGTGGTGTCCCAGGCAGCAGAGGAGTGCACTGTGTGAAAGAGGTTGAAGCTCTGCTGGAGCATCTCGTGGAGCACAGAGATGGCCTGGGCCTCCTGCAGCTGGCCGCCCTCCAGTATATATATATAGTTTATATAGTATATATAGACAGTATATAGCCTTGACTTACTCCTTTTCTATTTGGAACCAGTCTGTTGTTCCAGGTCCAGTTCTAACGGTTGCTTCCTGACCTGCATACAGATTTCTCAGGAGGCAGGTCAGGTGGTCTGGTATTCCCATCTCTTTCAGAATTTTCCACAGTTTATTGTGATCCACACAGTCAAAGGCTTTGGCACAGTCAATAAAGCAGAAATAGATGTTTCTCTGGAACTCTCTTGCTTTTTCGATGATCCAGCAGATGTTGGCAATTTGACAAACTTATGACCCAGTAACTACCTTACATAACCAAGCTCAATTTACAAAATCCTTTTTTCCTCTCATTTCTTTGAACCAACGGGCATCTATGAAACATTCATGTTTTTGTGTAGTCAGTTTTTCATTGGAGAATTTCATCAGCTTTTTCAAAATGTCAGGTCATATGGATAAGTTGCTTAGAAACCTGCAATGTAAATGCTTTTGATTTCAGCATCATGTGTGCTCAGTAGGTACCACCTGAGAAATAGGCAGTTGGGCATATGATTCCAGCATGCATCTTTGGAAGATCTCACCATCAAGACATATTTTTTAAGGCCTGATGATTAGAGTAGGTCATGGCCTACTTGATGAGTTTGAATGGAAAACAGTTCTGAGCCTTGAACACAGGAAAACCACAAGTGAAACTCAGACTGGATACCAGCCAGATGGCAGGAGTGCAGTGTGAGTGTGGAGCCTGGGATCCAATTGAGGACCTTGAGATCTGTGTGTCTTCTAGCTGGAGATCACGGAGTTTGCACAGAAATGAATAATGAACTTCTTTACATGAGTAAAGGGACAATGGAAGAGCAATGGGTGCATTGTGTATGGATCAGAAATTCACAGAAGAAACCTGCATTTCCCGTGAATACGATGGGGAAAGGCTGTCACCTATTCTAGCGTACTGGTCTTAAAACTAAAGTCTCCACTCCACAGCTCTTCTCAACTCTACTCTGTGATGCTGGGGCTCCAGTTCCTTCCAGCACATTTCTCCTTTGCCTGCAGATTGTTTTTCTTTCAGAGTTCTCCCGAACCAATTCCAAGAGGTGGACCAGAAGACTGGAGTATGACTGATGACAACCACCATCATTTAGGAAAAGGAAAATTGATGGTTGCTTCTAGATGCTCTGTGTCACCAGTCAGATTGGCAAAACGTAAAAAGGATGATAAGATCCCGTTTTGGTCAATGTGTGAGCACATAGAAGGACTTAAATGGTCTTGAATATAGATTAATGTAGCCATTATTCTCGTGAACAGTTGGCAACTTGCATGTGCAAGGTTTATGTATTTTGACCAATCAAATTGACTTCATGGTCCCTTGTTCAGAGAAAGACTCTCACTTGCGTATAAGACACCTGCATACACTTCTAGCAGTGTCTCCTCTAAGGGCATAATTTCTGAGAAGGACTAACTCTCGGGGGTGACACTGCCAGCACTTAGGGACTGAAGTTTTTATGGAACATTGAGCACAGGAGAGTTCACACACTGAATATACTGTGAAACTAGCACCCAAGTGAAATATTTTTAGCGAAGACCTAGCGTCTTTCTAGTGTTGCCTTTGAGTCACTGCCTCAGGCCAGCTGTCCTGTCTCGTCCCCGTGGGCAGCTACTCTGGGACTCTCACTGTCCTGATTATTTCTGCCAGGCACACTTTTATCCTTCTTGTAATATGGACTCACTGATCCAAACAGTAGTCCTCTGAAAAACTACTGTTATTTTCCCCATACTTGAGAAGAAGATCAAGACAGCATGCATGCCTGCGTGCATGCTAAGTTGGTTCAGTCGTGACTGGCTCTTGTGACCCATGCACTGTAGCCCACGAGGCTCCTCTGTCCATGGGATTTTCAAGAAAGAATACTGGAGTGGGTTGCCATGTCCTTCTCCTTAGTGTTTGTGATATTTTTCAGGGTCACCCTGCTGTGAAATAGCAGAGCTGCAATTCCAAGGTTTTGAAACTTGGAGAACTCTCCCTTCACTTGTGCTGTCTTCCAGTGATTTCCACTGAGAGAACCTTTGAAGCTAGAAACCATCACAGAACACAGGTCCTGTGTTGGAGGCAGTGAAGATATTGTGTAAGGGAGTGGACGGTTCAGTAAAGCAGGGCTGAGGAGAAGGTGGGAGGAAGAGTAACAGGTGTCAGGATCAGCCACTCGGCACCTCATGTTGGCAACTTCCCTGGAGGGGATGAGTCCTCCCCTCACATACTGACACCAACCATTCTTTGCTGACTGGGTATAAACTAGTTATACTTGTGACTTCAGGACTAATCATTTAGCACAGTTTCAGAGACTCCTTTCTACCTGTTTTTTTTGGGGGGTGGAGGCGGGGCTGCACTCCACAGCTTGCAGAATCTTAGTTCCCTGACCAGGTATCCATGGTACCTGAGCTTCTCACAGTGGAAGCACGGAATCCTAACCACCGGACTGCCAGGGAATTCCAGGAATTCCATCTTTTGAGAATCATTTCCTGAAAAGTGGTAGAACTATTCTGTAGTATAAAAGGACAAATGCTTTTCCTCAATAGGTATAGACAAAATAAGTATATAGGTTTTCATCATGAGAAAATAGACAAAATAAGTATGTAGGTTTTCAGAATGAAAAAACAAATTTACTTTCATAAGAATTTAATAAATAAAACAAATTACAATATTAAGGAAATGAACATATTTTCTAAATTTCATTACAATGTAGACAACCATTTTTATATGAAAATGTAAATATGATCAGATGAAAGAATAAATAAAATAAATACATAAATAAAGACAAATAACATCAGGGCAGTCATGACTTATGGACTGATTCCCATGCAGCTGAATACTTTTTATATCTACTTGCTTATTGCTACTAGAAAGTACTATTGATTGAATTCAAGAAACACTGTGGCTAAAGCAGAAATCAGAGTCTTCTGAAATGAACACAGGTGAGTGTGCAAGGCGGATGTGGCATCTTAGTCAGTGAGAGTCATGTCAAGGTGAGTTCTGGTCTCCATCCATCACTCTTAACTTTTCTTGCAAGCTGGTTGATGAAGAGAAGGATCTCATGATTTCCAGTCTGATGATTTCCCAGGCGCAGGCGCTGTATTCCTTCTCTTGCAGGTAGACATGGATGCCCTGGAAGTACCTCTTCATGGCCAGTGTGGGGCCCATCTTTCCCAGGGCAGAGTCTTCCTCTCCCATCACCTGCCCCAGGCAGGCATCCAGGTCGTCCAGCTGCTGATGGAGTCCAGTGCGGAGCTGCTCCAGGAGGGTGGTGTCCCAGGCAGCAGAGGAGCGCTCTGTGTGGAAGAGGTTGAAGCTCTGCTGGAGCATCTCGTGGAGCACAGACATGGCCTGGGCCTCCTGCAGCTGGCCGCCCTCCACCATCTCCTGGGGGAAAGCGAAGTCCATTCTGTCCTGCAGACAGAAGCGAGGAGAGAGTCTCCTCATTTGGCCCAGGAGCCTGAGGGTCTTCCTGCCAACCAGCACGTGGTTCTGAGACAGGTCACAGCCCAGGGATCCTCCCGGGCCGTAGCTGACCAGCACCAGGGCCATCAGTAGACAGAGCACGAAGGCCATGGGGAAGATGAGGCTGCTGCTGCTGGCCTGACTGCGATGGTGTCTGGTGGAACCTTGAGGTAGGTTCTCTGATGCCATGCTTTCTAAGCAAGGCCATTAAATAGGGAACATGGTAGTTTTCATTTTCTAATTGTTTCTGTACACTTTTACTTCCTTTTTTGGTTTTCTGTTATGTATTTTCAGTACAGTCAAAGGAATGTTTTCTATCTAGACTGTTAATTTTGTCTTCTCCTAGTAACTTCAGATGTGCCCATCCAAATGGATGTTTCTCAATCAAATTAGACAGGTCTTTGTCTTAAGTGAGAATCGATGTGCATTTGAATTTACACATGTTATTGCCTTGTCTCTCATGCATAAATGTTGCTCTCCTCTCTTCCATGAACATATTTTTGGCTTGATCTTAGGCTCCATTTTTTCTGTCCTGCTTTACATAGGAAGCCAGGCTCTGTCAGCTCTATGGTTTTCATATTTATAAGGGATTCTACCAGATCGCTCTGGTAGTTAAGCTCTTTAAAACAAAGGATGGGTTTTCTTTAGTGTTTGATGTAGAGAGGAGGCTGATTATTATCAGTCCATGTACTCCTCCCACACTTCTCTTCCTTCTAGAACACATTCCTGCAGATCCCTGCCCTTCAGGGAACCACGAGGGCAGGTCTATTACAGACATCACCCTTTCTTTCCACCATTTCCTTACTGGAGACCTGTGGTCCTCCACAGACTGGGCCAGCACCCCCACCGGAATCCTGGTTCTTCTCAGGGAACATGGGTGAGGAGACTCTCATTCCAGGATAATTGTATTTCCCCAGCAGCACCTCACTCACAAGGGAGAGATCACATGGAGCCACAGCCTGTCCTCGGGAGTGACAGAGGCCCTTGATCACCTGCCGGAGTCTCTCCCTGAGGGCAATCTCACCACATCCCAAGGACTCCAGAATCTCCTTTCTGTGCAGGGCTTATTTATTTGTTGGGAAAGTAAATTGTCTTCCTAAAAGCCCACCCTCTCCCCTGGAGTGGTTGTGTGAAGGACCCTAGTTCTCCGTGGTGACCTTCTTTTCTCCTGACCTGTTTCCCCAGGTGTCCAAAGTGTCAGCAGTGCTCAGAAGCTGAGAGCAAAAGTGTGCTTGTGCAAGTGGTGGAGGAGTTTCCAACTGCAATTATTTCACTTTTAGTAGATAAATAATATTTACTTTGCCAGGTATAGTTTTTGTTATTCAGCTCTTACTTAAACTCTTCAACACTTGTTCTTCTCAGAGTTTCTGAGCTGGAGGAAAGAGATTCAGTGATGGTGTTGTCTCTCATTGGAAGCTTCTGTCACAGAACCTAACGAGTTTCAGCCATTTCTTCGGGCAGTTGATTCTACCGGGCATCTCTGTTCCTCTGTTTCCTTCTCCTCTGAGATTGCAGGGCAGTGAGACCCAGGTTACTAGATCAGGAGAAATAGCCTTCTTTCCTTTACTTGCGTGTAATTTTTCATTTAAACTTTTTATATACATTTAGTGACTTATTGGACAATGTTGGTATTCCTGCTCCTGCTCTGGTTCTATTTCATGATGAGACAAGAACAATAAAGGGAAGGAAAGAAAGCCCGAGGGACCGCATCTCTATCACTTTCAAGGCGTTAGATTTTTTTGTTTCTCTTTGCAACTTTCCTCGAAAGTCAAATTCCACAGTTGTTTTGTGGGCAACTAGAAAACAAGGGTACGTCTCAATGTCGTGAATATGGAAGAAGGGAAGTGGTTTTCCCCTGGCGTAATGAGGTATTTTGAGTTAGCAAACTGCAGTGCGGCACGCCTGGGGAGCAGGCTGTGGCAGAGGGGGAGGATGAGGCCAATATGAACAACAGAAAGCCTGGGACAGGGCTGCTTCTTACAGAAGCTCAATGAAGGCCAAGTCCTGAGTCAGTTGACTGCCTTCAGCTTTGGAAGACCAGCTAGCTGATTTTCCTTTCCTGTAATCCACATGTGATCAGTATAAGGGGAGAAGGAAGAGAGACGGGCAATCAGAACCCCACTTGCGAAAACACAAACCCTCTCTGGCAGGGTTTAGGAGACCAATCTTGCCTAGCATCTGTGTAGTTGATAAATCCACCTGGGCAATGAGAAGATGCTTGGAAAAAACTAGAATGAAAGGGAATGAAATGATTCCAAAAGATACTGATCTTAATGTGGGTGACAGTAAAATTATGATATTAAAAGTAAGAGCTGCATTTTATTGATTGCTAACCCTAATGATCTCCCTAATATTCCAGTTTGGGATACGATGACATTGATGGGTTGGGTTTCTGCAGGTGTTTTAAGAATTTTAAACATATCTATTTTATGTGTTAATTTGGCTGGGCCAGGTCGTAGTTGAAGCATGCTGGGTCTTGCATCTTCCTTGCTTCATGCAGGATCTTTACTTGGGCCGTGGGAAGTCTTGCTTGCCACATGCGGGATCTAGTTTCCTGACCAGAGATTCAACTCAGGCTCCCTGCTTTGGGAGCATGGGTCCTGGCCACTGGAGCATCAGGGAAGTCTCGAGGGGTAGGGTTTCAATATATGAATTTGGGGCACACACACACATTCAGTCTGTAACATGGTAATGAGGAGATACCAAGGTATTGTGTTTATGGCAAGGATTCATTAGGATATATTTCATTCTTGGTATTTATTTGAGGAGAAAGAACACATTCCTTGGTGCTGCCCTCACTTTTTATGGCACATCCATCCCAAATTGATTACTAATTAAATGTTCCAAGACTACTGTGACCCTAATTACCAAGGACCTACCAGGCTTCCCTGGTGGCTCAGACGGTCAAGAATCTGCCTTCAATGCAGGAGACCAAGGTTCAATCCCTGAGTCGGGAAGATCCGCTGCAGAAGGAAATGGTAACCCACTCCAGGATTCTTGCTTGGAGAATTCCACGGGCAGAGGAGCCTGATGAGCTACAGTTCATGGGGTTGCAAAGACTTGGACATGACTGAGCAACTAACACTTTCGCCAGACAGATTCCACAGACTCTCAGTGTTCATCAAAAATGACAGTGACAACAACTCCAAATTCCTTAGCCTCTGTAAGGGACTCACTTAGTCCTTCCGACATAGTTAAAACTGAGTTAATATTCTCCTTCCCAAGAGCCCCCTGCTAAGACTTTATTTGAATAAAATAATCTAAGAATGAATTTGCAAATCTGGATTTCAAAACCTAATATGTCAGGTTCCAAACTCCCTATCCACAGCAGAAACACCTGAGCACACTGCATGTACTGAACTCTCACTTAGTTCCCTACTTTACTTCTAACCCAAGATGTTCCTTTGTTGTTTCATACCTCGATGTTACAAATCTCTTATGTCCATTAGTTAACTTCTATCTCCAACTTATAGATAAGCTGAGCGATTTACAAAGTATCCTGATTATTTTGTATAATAAACAAAATTAAATGATCAAGTGGTAGTTATTACTGAGAGTCTAAATGTGATTGACAAAAGTAATAATTATAAAACTATCATATTTAACTCCAAGATGACTCATTTAGATTGTTAAGTGATCCTCACCATAAAATTGAGATACGTGATGGACAAGGTCCTTGAGAGTTATGACCCCCTGCATGAGATTGGATTAGAAACATTTCAGTGAATCCACTGTAGAAAACCCCAAGCTGACGGTACTTGTGGATATAGGTAAAACATACTTAATGCTACCAAATTACATGAATGTGGGAAACGACGGGAAGAATACAAGACGACGCATGCTAACCGGTGAATTGTGAGGGATGGAGCAGAGCATCCCCATGGCCATCAGCAGGGAAACAGGAGTCCAGAAAGTCAGCACTTCTCCTGGGCCTCAGGGAAACAGCTCAGGTCCTGCTCTGAGCTAAGCCGCCCTCCAAGCTCCTTTCGCTGCGCCCCAACGGCCGGGAGGGGGCGCCCGATCTCTCACGAACTGACAGACCGGCGCCGCAAACCCCGCTGGACCCGCCTCCAGATACAGAGCGGCCAACTCGGGCGGCGGATCCACCGGGAGAACTCGGGGGTCGCCCTCGGCGGGAGCCGCAGGACCCCAGGGAGCGCCTGGGGCCACGCGAGCAGAGAGGAAACTTCTTTTTCTGGCCCGACTGCCCAGGGCAGCTTTGCCGCTGCTTCTGTCAGAGCCTTTGATGTCTGCACCTGCCCTTGTATCCACCCTCCCCTTCCTGGGAGAAGATTTGACCTAGAGCGATTTACACCGGTGACCGTTTATGCTGCGATTGATGGCTGGAAATCAGAGCATGTTGTGGTATGTTTTCAGATTTAGGACTGTTTCTGAGGGAAAGGACTAATTCAGGGATAACGGGAAAGGCATCTCCAGTCCGGACAGAAATCTACTGGATATTGGGACCCTCCAGTGGGAAGACCTGGGGACAAGATTGAAAATTAAAGGAGCCCCAGGGGAAAGAGAAAATTATTTCATTCAATATTAATATAAATGTGAATATAAAGGGTTAATTTCTGCTGTAATGTTGTTTGAAAAATCTTCTAAAATGTATGGTCTTAAAGTCACATCAAGTTGAAATATTTTCCTTATGCCCCAAGAGTACTTTTAAGTTCCTGGCATTAATGGAAGCAAAATCATCAGTAATGTTTTCAAATTGCTACTTTGTATGTATCTTATGTCTCTTCAACTGAGCAAATGCCATATTTGACAAACTTCAGTTCAGTTCAGTTCAGTTGCTCAGTGGTGTCTGACTCTTTGCGACCCCATGGACTGCAGCACACCAGGCCTCCCTGTCTATCACCAGCTCCCAGAGTTTACTCAAACTCATGCCCATTGAGTCAGTGATGCCATCCAACCATCTCACGCTCTGTCGTATCCTTCTCCTCCTGCCTTTAATCTTTCCCAGCATCAGGGTCTCTTCAAATGAGTCAGTTCTTCGTATCAGGTGGCCAAAGTCTTGGACTTTCAGCTTCAGCATCAGTCCTTCCAGTGAATATTCAGGACTGATTTCCTTTAGGATGGACTGGTTGGATCTCCTTGCAGTCCAAGGGAATCTTGAGAGTCTTCTCCAACAACACAGTTCAAAAGCATCAATTCTTTGGCGCTCAGCTTCCCTTATAGTCCAACTCTCACATCCATACATGACCACTGGAAAAACCATAGCCTTGACTAGATGGACCTTCGTTGGCAAAGTAATGTCTCTGCTTCTTAATATGCTGTCTAGGTTGGTCATAACTTCTCATCCAAGCAGTAAGCCTCTTTTAATTTCATGGCTGCACTCACCATCTGCAGTGATTTTGGAGCCCAAAAAATAAAGTCTGACACTGTTTCCACTGTTTCTCCATCTATTTGCCATGAAGTGATGGGACCGGATGCCATGATCTTTGTTTTCTGAATGTTGAGTTTTAAGGCAACTTTTTCACTCTCCTCTTTCACTTTCATGCAGAGGCTCTTTAGTTCTTCTTCACTTTCTGCCACAAGGGTGGTATCATCTGCATATCCGAGGTTATTGATATACCTCCCAGCAATCTTGATTCCAGCTTGTGCTTCATCCAGCCCAGCATTTCTTAGGATGTACTCTGCATCTAAGTCAAATAAGCAGTGACAATATATAGCCTTGACTTACTCCTTTTCTATTTGGAACCAGTCTGTTGTTCCAGGTCCAGTTCTAACGGTTGCTTCCTGACCTGCATACAGATTTCTCAGGAGGCAGGTCAGGTGGTCTGGTATTCCCATCTCTTTCAGAATTTTCCACAGTTTATTGTGATCCACACAGTCAAAGGCTTTGGCACAGTCAATAAAGCAGAAATAGATGTTTCTCTGGAACTCTCTTGCTTTTTCGATGATCCAGCAGATGTTGGCAATTTGACAAACTTATGACCCAGTAACTACCTTACATAACCAAGCTCAATTTACAAAATCCTTTTTTCCTCTCATTTCTTTGAACCAACGGGCATCTATGAAACATTCATGTTTTTGTGTAGTCAGTCTTTCATTGGAGAATTTCATCAGCTTTTTCAAAACGTCAGATCATGTGGATAAGTTGCTTAGAAACCTGCAATCTAAATGCTTTTTTGATTTCAGCATCATGTGTGCTCAGTAGGTACCACCTGAGAAATAGGCAGTTGGGCATATGATTCCAGCATGCATCTTTGGAAGGTCTCACCATCAAGACATATTTTTAAAGCCCTGATAATGAGAGTAGGTCATGGCCTACTTGATGAGTTTGAATGGAAAACAGTTCTGAGCCTTGAACACAGGAAAACCACAAGTGAAACTCAGACTGGATACCAGCCAGATGGCAGGAGTGCAGTGTGAGTGTGGAGCCTGGGATCCAATTGAGGACCTTGAGATCTGTGTGTCTTCTAGCTGGAGATCACGGAGTTTGCACAGAAATGAATAATGAACTTCTTTACATGAGTAAAGGGACAATGGAAGAGCAATGGGTGCATTGTGTATGGATCAGAAATTCACAGAAGAAACCTGCATTTCCCGTGAATACGATGGGGAAAGGCTGTCACCTATTCTAGCGTACTGGTCTTAAAACTAAAGTCTCAACTCCACAGCTCTTCTCAACTCTACTCTGTGATGCTGGGGCTCCAGTTCCTTCCAGCACATTTCTCCTTTGCCTGCAGATTGTTTTTCTTTCAGAGTTCTCCCGAACCAAGTCCAAGAGGTGGACCAGAAGGCTGGAGTATGACTGATGACAACCACCATCAATTAGGAAAAGGAAAATTGATGGTTGCTTCTAGATGCTCTGTGTCACCAGTCAGATTGGCAAAACCTAAAAAGGATGATAAGATCCCGTTTTGGTCAATGTGTGAGCACATAGAAGGACTTAAATGGTCTTGAATATAGATTAATATAGCCATTATTCTCGTGAACAGTTGGCAATATGCATGTGCAAGGTTTATGTATTTTGACCAATCAAATTGACTTCATGGCCCCTTGTTCAGAGAAAGACTCTCACTTGCGTATAAGACACCTGCATACACTTCTAGCAGTCTCTCCTCTAAGGGCATAATTTCTGAGAAGGTCTGACTAGGAGGTGACACTGCCAGCACTGAGGGACTGAAGTTTTTATGGAACATTGAGCACAGGAGAGTTCACACACTGAATATACTGTGAAAGTAGCACCCAAGTGAAATATTTTTAGCGAAGACCTAGCGTCTTTCTAGTCTTGCCTTTGAGTCACTGCCTCAGGCCAGCTGTCCTGTCTCGTCCCCGTGGGCAGCTACTCTGGGACTCTCACTGTCTTGATTATTTCTGCCAGGCACACTTTTATCCTTCTTGTAATACGGACTCACTGATCCAAACAGTAGTCCTCTGAAAAACTACTGTTATTTTCCCCATACTTGAGAAGAAGATCAAGACAGCATGCATGCCTGCGTGCATGCTAAGTTGGTTCAGTCGTGACTGGCTCTTGTGACCCATGCACTGTAGCCCACGAGGCTCCTCTGTCCATGGGATTTTCAAGAAAGAATACTGGAGTGGGTTGCCATGTCCTTCTCCTTAGTGTTTGTGATATTTTTCAGGGTCACCCTGCTGTGAAATAGCAGAGCTGCAATTCCAAGGTTTTGAAACTTGGAGAACTCTCCCTTCACTTGTGCTGTCTTCCAGTGATTTCCACTGAGAGAACCTTTGAAGCTAGAAACCATCACAGAACACAGGTCCTGTGTTGGAGGCAGTGAAGATATTGTGTAAGGGAGTGGATGGTTCAGTAAAGCAGGGCTGAGGAGAAGGTGGGAGGAAGAGTAACAGGTGTCAGGATCAGCCACTCGGCACCTCATGTTGGCAACTTCCCTGGAGGGGATGAGTCCTCCCGCACATACTGACACCAACCGTTCTTTGCTGACTGGGTATAAACTAGTTATACTTGTGACTTCAGGACTAATCATTTAGCACAGTTTCAGAGACTCCTTTCTACCTGTTTTTTTTGGGGGGTGGAGGCGGGGCTGCACTCCACAGCTTGCAGAATCTTAGTTCCCTGACCAGGTATCCATGGTACCTGAGCTTCTCACAGTGGAAGCACGGAATCCTAACCACCGGACTGCCAGGGAATTCCAGGAATTCCATCTTTTGAGAATCATTTCCTGAAAAGTGGTAGAACTATTCTGTAGTATAAAAGGACAAATGCTTTTCCACAATAGGTATAGACAAAATAAGTATATAGGTTTTCATCATGAGAAAATAGACAAAATAAGTATGCAGGTTTTCAGAATGAAAAAGCAAATTTACTTTCATAAGAATTTAATAAATAAAACAAATTACAATATTAAGGAAATGAACATATTTTCTAAATTTCATTACAATGTAGACAACCATTTTTATATGAAAATGTAAATATGATCAGATGAAAGAATAAATAAAATAAATACATAAATAAAGACAAATAACATCAGGGCAGTCATCACTTATGGGCTGATTCCCATGCAGCTGAATACTTTTTATATCTACTTGCTTATTGCTACTAGAAAGTACTATTGATTGAATTCAAGAAACACTGTGGCTAAAGCAGAAATCAGAGTCTTCTGAAATGAACACAGGTGAGTGTGCAAGGCGGATGTGGCATCTTAGTCAGTGCGAGTCATGTCAAGGTGAGTTCTGGTCTCCATCCATCACTCTTAACTTTTCTTGCAAGCTGGTTGATGAAGAGAAGGCTCTCATGATTTCCAGTCTGACGATTTCCCAGGCGCAGGCGCTGTATTCCTTCTCTTGCAGGTAGACATGGATGCCCTGGAAGTACCTCTTCACGGCCAGCGTGGGGCCCATCCTTCCCAGGGCAGAGTCTTCCTCTCCCATCACCTGCCCCAGGCAGGCATCCAGGTCGTCCAGCTGCTGATGGAGTCCCGTGCGGAGCTGCTCCAGGAGGGCGGTGTCCCAGGCAGCAGAGGAGCGCTCTGTGTGGAAGAGGTTGAAGCTCTGCTGGAGCATCTCGTGGAGCACAGAGATGGCCTGGGCCTCCTGCAGCTGGCCGCCCTCCACCATCTCCTGGGGGAAAGCGAAGTCCATTCTGTCCTGCAGACAGAAGCGAGGAGAGAGTCTCCTCATTTGGCCCAGGAGCCTGAGGGTCTTCCTGCCAACCAGCACGTGGTTCTGAGACAGGTCACAGCCCAGGGATCCTCCCGGGCCGTAGCTGACCAGCACCAGGGCCATCAGTAGACAGAGCACGAAGGCCATGGGGAAGATGAGGCTGCTGCTGCTGGCCTGACTGCGATGGTGTCTGGTGGAACCTTGAGGTAGGTTCTCTGATGCCATGCTTTCTAAGCAAGGCCCTTAAATAGGGAACATGGTAGTTTTCATTTTCTAATTGTTTCTGTACACTTTTACTTCCTTTTTTGGTTTTCTGTTATGTATTTTCAGTACAGTCAAAGGAATGTTTTCTATCTAGACTGTTAATTTTGTCTTCTCCTAGTAACTTCAGATGTGCCCATCCAAATGGATATTTCTCAATCAAATTAGAAACGTCTTTGTCTTAAGTGAGAATCGATGTGCATTTGAATTTACACCTGTTATTGCCTTGTCTCTCATGCATAAATGTTGCTCTCCTCTCTTCCATGAACATGTTTTTGGCTTGATCTTAGGCTCCATTTTTTCTGTCCTGCTTTACATAGGAAGCCAGGCTCTGTCAGCTCTATGGTTTTCGTATTTATAAGGGATTCTACCAGATCGCTCTGGTAGTTAAGCTCTTTAAAACAAAGGATGGGTTTTCTTTAGTGTTTGATGTAGAGAGGAGGCTGATTACTATCAGTCCATGTACTCCTCCCACACTTCTCTTCCTTCTAGAACACATTCCTGCAGATCCCTGCCCTTCAGGGAACCACGAGGGCAGGTCTATTACAGACATCACCCTTTCTTTCCACCATTTCCTTACTGGAGACCTGTGGTCCTCCACAGACTGGGCCAGCACCCCCACCGGAATCCTGGTTCTTCTCAGGGAACATGGGTGAGGAGACTCTCATTCCAGGATAATTGTATTTCCCCAGCAGCACCTCACTCACAAGGGAGAGATCACATGGAGCCACAGCCTGTCCTCGGGAGTGACAGAGTCCCTTGATCACCTGCCGGAGTCTCTCCCTGAGGGCAATCTCACCACATCCCAAGGACTCCAGAATCTCCTTTCTGTGCAGGGCTTATTTATTTGTTGGGAAAATAAATTGTCTTCCTAAAAGCCCACCCTCTCCCCTGGACTGGTTGTGTGAAGGACCCTAGTTCTCCGTGGTGACCTTCTTTTCTCCTGACCTGTTTCCCCAGGTGTCCAAAGTGTCAGCAGTGCTCAGAAGCTGAGAGCAAAAGTGTGCTTGTGCAAGTGGTGGAGGAGTTTCCAACTGCAATTATTTCACTTTTAGTAGATAAATAATATTTACTTTGCCAGGTATAGTTTTTGTTATTCAGCTCTTACTTAAACTCTTCAACACTTGTTCTTCTCAGAGTTTCTGAGCTGGAGGAAAGAGATTCAGTGATGGTGTTGTCTCTCATTGGAAGCTTCTGTCACAGAACCTAACGAGTTTCAGCCATTTCTTCGGGCAGTTGATTCTACCGGGCATCTCTGTTTCCCTGTTTCCTTCTCCTCTGAGATTGCAGGGCAGTGAGACCCAGGTTACTAGATCAGGAGAAATAGCCTTCTTTCCTTTACTTGCGTGTAATTTTTCATTTAAACTTTTTATATACACTTAGTGACTTATTGGACAATGTTGGTATTCCTGCTCCTGCTCTGGTTCTATTTCATGATGAGACAAGAACAACAAAGGGAAGTAAAGAAAGCCGGAGGGACCGCATCTCTATCACTTTCAAGGCGTTAGATTTTTTTGTTTCTCTTTGCAACTTTCCTCGAAAGTCAAATTCCACAGTTGTTTTGTGGGCAACTAGAAAACAAGGGTACGTCTCAATGTCGTGAATATGGAAGAAGGGAAGTGGTTTTCCCCTGGCGTAATGAGGTATTCTGAGTTAGCAAACTGCAGTGCGGCACGCCTGGGGAGCAGGCTGTGGCAGAGGGGGAGGATGAGGCCAATATGAACAACAGAAAGCCTGGGACAGGGCTGCTTCTTACAGAAGCTCAAGGAAGGCCAAGTCCTGAGTCAGTTGACTGCCTTCAGCTTTGGAAGACCAGCTAGCTGATTTTCCTTTCCTGTAATCCACATGTGATCAGTATAAGGGGAGAAGGAAGAGAGACGGGCAATCAGAACCCCACTTGCGAAAACACAAACCCTCTCTGGCAGGGTTTAGGAGACCAATCTTCCCTAGCATCTGTGTAGTTGATAAATCCACCTGGGCAATGAGAAGATGCTTGGAAAAAACTAGAATGAAAGGGAATGAAATGATTCCAAAAGATACTGATCTTAATGTGGGTGACAGTAAAATTATGATATTAAAAGTAAGAGCTAAAAAAAAAAAAAAGTAAGAGCTGCATTTTATTGATTGCTAATCCTAATGATCTCCCTAATATTCCAGTTTGGGATACGATGACATTGATGGGTTGGGTTTCTGCAGGTGTTTTAAGAATTTTAAACATATTTATTTTATGTGTTAATTTGGCTGGGCCAGGTCATAGTTGAAGCATGCTGGGTCTTGCATCTTCCTTGCTTCATGCAGGATCTTTACTTGGGCCATGGGAAGTCTTGCTTGCCACATGCAGGATCTAGTTTCCTGACCAGAGATTCAACTCAGGCTCCCTGCTTTGGGAGCATGGGTCCTGGCCACTGGAGCATCAGGGAAGTCTCGAGGGGTAGGGTTTCAATATATGAATTTGGGGAACACACACACATTCAGTCTGTAACATGGTAATGAGGAGATACCAAGGTATTGTGTTTATGGCAAGGATTCATTAGGATATATTTCATTCTTGGTATTTATTTGAGGAGAAAGAACACATTCCTTGGTGCTGCCCTCACTTTTTATGGCACATCCATCCCAAATTGATTACTAATTAAATGTTCCAAGACTACTGTGACCCTAATTACCAAGGACCTACCAGGCTTCCCTGGTGGCTCAGACGGTCAAGAATCTGCCTTCAATGCAGGAGACCAAGGTTCAATCCCTGAGTCGGGAAGATCCGCTGCAGAAGGAAATGGTAACCCACTCCAGGATTCTTGCTTGGAGAATTCCACGGGCAGAGGAGCCTGATGAGCTACAGTTCATGGGGTTGCAAAGACTTGGACATGACTGAGCAACTAACACTTTCGCCAGACAGATTCCACAGACTCTCAGTGTTCATCAAAAATGACAGTGACAACAACTCCAAATTCCTTAGCCTCTGTAAGGGACTCACTTAGTCCTTCCGACATAGTTAAAACTGAGTTAATATTCTCCTTCCCAAGAGCCCCCTGCTAAGACTTTATTTGAATAAAATAATCTAAGAATGAATTTGCAAACCTGGGTTTCAAAACCTAATATGTCAGGTTCCAAACTCCCTATCCACAGCAGAAACACCTGAGCACACTGCATGTACTGAACTCTCACTTAGTTCCCTACTTTACTTCTAACACAAGATGTTCCTTTGTTGTTTCATACCTCGATGTTACAAATCTCTTATTTCCATTAGTTAACTTCTATCTCCAAATTCTAGATAAGCTGAGCGATTTACAAAGTATCCTGATTATTTTGTATAATAAACAAAGTTAAATGATCAAGTGGTAGTTATTACTGAGAGTCTAAATGTGATTGACAAAAGTAATAATTATAAAACTATCATATTTAACTCCAAGATGACTCATTTAGATTGTTAAGTGATCCTCACCATAAAATTGAGATACGTGATGGACAAGGTCCTTGAGAGTTATGACCCCCTGCATGAGATTGGATTACAAACATTTCAGTGAATCCACTGTAGAAAACCCCAAGCTGACGGTACTTGTGGATATAGGTAAAGCATACTTAATGCTACCAAATTACATGAATGTGGGAAACGACGGGAAGAATACAAGACGACGCATGCTAACGGGTGAATTGTGAGGGATGGAGCAGAGCATCCCCATGGCCATCAGCAGGGAAACAGGAGTCCAGAAAGTCAGCACTTCCCCTGGGCCTCAGGGAAACAGCTCAGGTCCTGCCCTGAGCTAAGCCGCCCTCCAAGCTCCTTTCGCTGCGCCCCAACGGCCGGGAGGGGGCGCCCGATCTCTCAGGAACTGACAGACCGGCGCCGCAAACCCCGCTGGACCCGCCTCCAGGTACAGAGCGGCCAACTCGGGCGGCGGATCCACCGGGAGAACCCAGGGGTCGCCCTCGGCGGGAGCCGCAGGACCCCAGGGAGCGCCTGGGGCCACGCGAGCAGAGAGGAAACTTCTTTTTCGGGCCCGACTGCCCAGGGGAGCTTTGCCGCTGCTTCTGTCAGAGCCTTTGATGTCTGCACCTGCCCTTGTATCCACCCTCCCCTTCCTGGGAGAAGATTTGACCTAGAGCGATTTACACCGGTGACCGTTTATGCTGCGATTGATGGCTGGAAATCAGAGCATGTTGTGGTATGTTTTCAGATTTAGGACTGTTTCTGAGGGAAAGGACTAACTCAGGGATAACGGGAAAGGCATCTCCAGTCCGGACAGAAATCTACTGGATATTGGGACCCTCCAGTGGGAAGACCTGGGGACAAGATTGAAAATTAAAGGAGCCCCAGGGGAAAGAGAAAATTATTTCATTCAATATTAATATAAATGTGAATATAAAGGGTTAATTTCTGCTGTAATGTTGTTTGAAAAATCTTCTAAAATGTATGGTCTTAAAGTCACATCAAGTTGAAATATTTTCCTTATGCCCCAAGAGTACTTTTAAGTTCCTGGCATTAATGGAAGCAAAATCATCAGTAATGTTTTCAAATTGCTACTTTGTATGTATCTTATGTCTCTTCAACTGAGCAAATGCCATATTTGACAAACTTCAGTTCAGTTCAGTTCAGTTGCTCAGTGGTGTCTGACTCTTTGCGACCCCATGGACTGCAGCACACCAGGCCTCCCTGTCTATCACCAGCTCCCAGAGTTTACTCAAACTCATGCCCATTGAGTCAGTGATGCCATCCAACCATCTCACGCTCTGTCGTATCCTTCTCCTCCTGCCTTTAATCTTTCCCAGCATCAGGGTCTCTTCAAATGAGTCAGTTCTTCGTATCAGGTGGCCAAAGTCTTGGACTTTCAGCTTCAGCATCAGTCCTTCCAGTGAATATTCAGGACTGATTTCCTTTAGGATGGACTGGTTGGATCTCCTTGCAGTCCAAGGGAATCTTGAGAGTCTTCTCCAACAACACAGTTCAAAAGCATCAATTCTTTGGCGCTCAGCTTTCCTTATAGTCCAACTCTCACATTCATACATGACCACTGGAAAAACCATAGCCTTGACTAGATGGACCTTCGTTGGCAAAGTAATGTCTCTGCTTCTTAATATGCTGTCTAGGTTGGTCATAACTTTTCATCCAAGGAGTAAGCCTCTTTTAATTTCATGGCTGCACTCACCATCTGCAGTGATTTTGGAGCCCAAAAAATAAAGTCTGACACTGTTTCCACTGTTTCTCCATCTATTTGCCATGAAGTGATGGGACCGGATGCCATGATCTTTGTTTTCTGAATGATGAGTTTTAAGCCAACTTTTTCACTCTCCTCTTTCACTTTCATGCAGAGGCTCTTTAGTTCTTCTTCACTTTCTGCCACAAGGGTGGTATCATCTGCATATCCGAGGTTATTGATATATCTCCCAGCAATCTTGATTCCAGCTTGTGCTTCATCCAGCCCAGCATTTCTCAGGATGTACTCTGCATCTAAGTTAAATAAGCAGTGACAATATATAGCCTTGACTTACTCCTTTTCTATTTGGAACCAGTCTGTTGTTCCAGGTCCAGTTCTAACGGTTGCTTCCTGACCTGCATACAGATTTCTCAGGAGGCAGGTCAGGTGGTCTGGTATTCCCATCTCTTTCAGAATTTTCCACAGTTTATTGTGATCCACACAGTCAAAGGCTTTGGCACAGTCAATAAAGCAGAAATAGATGTTTCTCTGGAACTCTCTTGCTTTTTCGATGATCCAGCAGATGTTGGCAATTTGACAAACTTATGACCCAGTAACTACCTTACATAACCAAGCTCAATTTACAAAATCCTTTTTTCCTCTCATTTCTTTGAACCAACGGTCATCTATGAAACATTCATGTTTTTGTGTAGTCAGTTTTTCATTGGAGAATTTCATCAGCTTTTTCAAAACGTCAGATCATGTGGATAAGTTGCTTAGAAACCTGCAATCTAAATGCTTTTTTGATTTCAGCATCATGTGTGCTCAGTAGGTACCAACTGAGAAATAGGCAGTTGGGCATATGATTCCAGCATGCATCTTTGGAAGATCTCACCATCAAGACATATTTTTAAAGCCCTGATAATGAGAGTAGGTCATGGCCTACTTGATGAGTTTGAATGGAAAACAGTTCTGAGCCTTGAACACAGGAAAACCACAAGTGAAACTCAGACTGGATACCAGCCAGATGGCAGGAGTGCAGTGTGAGTGTGGAGCCTGGGATCCAATTGAGGACCTTGAGATCTGTGTGTCTTCTAGCTGGAGATCACGGAGTTTGAACAGAAATGAATAATGAACTTCTTTACATGAGTAAAGGGACAATGGAAGAGCAATGGGTGCATTGTGTATGGATCAGAAATTCACAGAAGAAACCTGCATTTCCCGTGAATACGATGGGGAAAGGCTGTCACCTATTCTAGCGTACTGGTCTTAAAACTAAAGTCTCAACTCCACAGCTCTTCTCAACTCTACTCTGTGATGCTGGGGCTCCAGTTCCTTCCAGCACATTTCTCCTTTGCCTGCAGATTGTTTTTCTTTCAGAGTTCTCCCGAACCAAGTCCAAGAGGTGGACCAGAAGGCTGGAGTATGACTGATGACAACCACCATCAATTAGGAAAAGGAAAATTGATGGTTGCTTCTAGATGCTCTGTGTCACCAGTCAGATTGGCAAAACGTAAAAAGGATGATAAGATCCCGTTTTGGTCACTGTGTGAGCACATAGAAGGACTTACATGGTCTTGAATATAGATTAATATAGCCATTATTCTCGTGAACAGTTGGCAACTTGCATGTGCAAGGTTTATGTATTTTGACCAATCAAATTGACTTCATGGCCCCTTGTTCAGAGAAAGACTCTCACTTGCGTATAAGACACCTGCATACACTTCTAGCAGTCTCTCCTCTAAAGGCATAATTTCTGAGAAGGACTGACTAGGCGGTGACACTGCCAGCACTTAGGGACTGAAGTTTTTATGGAACAGTGAGCACAGGGGAGTTCACACACTGAATATACTGTGAAACTAGCACCCAAGTGAAATATTTTTAGCGAAGACCTAGCGTCTTTCTAGTCTTGCCTTTGAGTCACTGCCTCAGGCCAGCTGTCCTGTCTCGTCCCCGTGGGCAGCTACTCTGGGACTCTCACTGTCCTGATTATTTCTGCCAGGCACACTTTTATCCTTCTTGTAATATGGACTCACTGATCCAAACAGTAGTCCTCTGAAAAACTACTGTTATTTTCCCCATACTTGAGAAGAAGATCAAGACAGCATGCATGCCTGCGTGCATGCTAAGTTGGTTCAGTCGTGACTGGCTCTTGTGACCCATGCACTGTAGCCCACGAGGCTCCTCTGTCCATGGGATTTTCAAGAAAGAATACTGGAGTGGGTTGCCATGTCCTTCTCCTTAGTGTTTGTGATATTTTTCAGGGTCACCCTGCTGTGAAATAGCAGAGCTGCAATTCCAAGGTTTTGAAACTTGGAGAACCCTCCCTTCACTTGTGCTGTCTTCCAGTGATTTCCACTGAGAGAACCTTTGAAGCTAGAAACCATCACAGAACACAGGTCCTGTGTTGGAGGCAGTGAAGATATTGTGTAAGGGAGTGGATGGTTCAGTAAAGCAGGGCTGAGGAGAAGGTGGGAGGAAGAGTAACAGGTGTCAGGATCAGCCACTCGGCACCTCAGGTTGGCAACTTCCCTGGAGGGGATGAGTCCTCCCGCACATACTGACACCAACCGTTCTTTGCTGACTGGGTATAAACTAGTTATACTTGTGACTTCAGGACTAATCATTTAGCACAGTTTCAGAGACTCCTTTCTACCTGTTTTTTTTTGGGGGGTGGAGGCCGGGCTGCACTCCACAGCTTGCAGAATCTTAGTTCCCTGACCAGGTATCCATGGTACCTGAGCTTCTCACAGTGGAAGCACGGAATCCTAACCACCGGACTGCCAGGGAATTCCAGGAATTCCATCTTTTGAGAATCATTTCCTGAGAAGTGGTAGAACTATTCTGTAGTATAAAAGGACAAATGCTTTTCCACAATAGGTATAGACAAAATAAGTATATAGGTTTTCATCATGAGAAAATAGACAAAATAAGTATGTAGGTTTTCAGAATGAAAAAACAAATTTACTTTCATAAGAATTTAATAAATAAAACAAATTACAATATTAAGGAAATGAACATATTTTCTAAATTTCATCACAATGTAGACAACCATTTTTATATGAAAATGTAAATAGGATCAGATAAAAGAATAAATAAAATAAATACATAAATAAAGACAAATAACATCAGGGCAGTCATGACTTATGGACTGATTCCCATGCAGCTGAATACTTTTTATATCTACTTGCTTATTGCTACTAGAAAGTACTATTGATTGAATTCAAGAAACACTGTGGCTAAAGCAGAAATCAGAGTCTTCTGAAATGAACACAGGTGAGTGTGCAAGGCGGATGTGGCATCTTAGTCAGTGAGAGTCATGTCAAGGTGAGTTCTGGTCTCCATCCATCACTCTTAACTTTTCTTGCAAGCTGGTTGATGAAGAGAAGGATCTCATGATTTCCAGTCTGACGATTTCCCAGGCGCAGGCGCTGTATTCCTTCTCTTGCAGGTAGACATGGATGCCCTGGAAGTACCTCTTCACGGCCAGTGTGGGGCCCATCCTTCCCAGGGCAGAGTCTTCCTCTCCCATCACCTGCCCCAGGCAGGCATCCAGGTCGTCCAGCTGCTGATGGAGTCCAGTGCGGAGCTGCTCCAGGAGGGTGGTGTCCCAGGCAGCAGAGGAGCGCTCTGTGTGGAAGAGGTTGAAGCTCTGCTGGAGCATCTCGTGGAGCACAGAGATGGCCTGGGCCTCCTGCAGCTGGCCGCCCTCCACCATCTCCTGGGGGAAAGCGAAGTCCATTCTGTCCTGCAGACAGAAGCGAGGAGAGAGTCTCCTCATTTGGCCCAGGAGCCTGAGGGTCTTCCTGCCAACCAGCATGTGGTTCTGAGACAGGTCACAGCCCAGGGATCCTCCCGGGCCGTAGCTGACCAGCACCAGGGCCATCAGTAGACAGAGCACGAAGGCTATGGGGAAGATGAGGCTGCTGCTGCTGGCCTGACTGCGATGGTGTCTGGTGGAACCTTGAGGTAGGTTCTCTGATGCCATGCTTTCTAAGCAAGGCCATTAAATAGGGAACATGGTAGTTTTCATTTTCTAATTGTTTCTATACACTTGTACTTCCTTTTTTGATTTTCATTTATGTATTCACAATATGATCAATTAAAATGTCATCAATCTAAACTATTAATTTTATCTATTTTCCAATAGGTTCAAATGTACCCATCAAATGGATATTTGTCAATAAAATTAGAACGTTTTTATTATTAAACACTTTTACTTATGTTGTTCAACACTTTTCTCCTCAGAGTTTCTGAGCTGGATGAAGGAGATTTAGTGATGGTGTTGTCTCTCACTGGAAGTTTATGTCACACAATCTAGTGAGTTTCAGTCATTCATTCGGGCGTTTGATGTCATGGGCATTGCTGTTCCTCTGTGTATTCTTCCCTCTGAGAATTCAGGATCCTGAGAGCCAGACCACTCGATCAGGGGGAAATAGCATTCTTTCCTTTACTTGAGTTTAATTTTTCACTTAGAGTTTCTGCAGTCATTTAGGGACTTGTTGGTCAGGATTCGTCTTGCTGCCCCTGCCCCGATTCTAATTCAAGCTGAGGTAAGAACAATAAAGCGAAGTAAAGAAGGCAGAGGGGCTGTCTCTCTATCAATTTTAAGAGTTTAGTTTTTTTGTTGTTTTTTCCCTTTGCCACTTTCCTGCAAAGTAAATTTCCTGGAAAGTAAAACAGTTGTTTTGTGGCCAAAAGAAAACTAACCTAAGTCTGAATGTCTAAACATGAACGAAGGGAAGTGGTTTTCCCCGACACAATGATGTATTCTGAGTTAGCAAACTTCAGTGCAGCACAGCTGGGGATGAGGCTGTGGCAGAGGGAAAGCATGAGGCCAGTGTGAACAGCAGAAAGGCTGGGACATTGCTGCTTCTGACAGAAGCTCAACGAAGGTTAAGTTCCGGGTCAAGTGACTGTCCTTTACTTTGCAAGATCAGCTACTTCATTTTTCTTTCAATTAATCCATGTAGGATTAGTTTCAAGAGAGAAGGAAGAAGTCAAACCCACCACCTAACAAGAGATGGACAACTAGAATGCCAATTGCTGGAATACTAACCCTCTCTGGCAGTGTCTTGGAGACCAGCCTTGCTGAGCATCTGTCTAGGCAATAAATCCACTCATGCAATGAAAAGCTGCTTTGAAAAAAACTGGATAGAAATGGAATTAAATGATTCCAAAACATCCTGATCTTAATCTAGGTAATAGTAATGATGATATTAAAAATGATACCTGAATTTTATTTCCTGCTACTAATGGACTAGCCGCTTTTCAAGTTCTTTAGAATTTTAACTGAATCCTCTCGTTAACTCTTAGGGTCACAGTTACTTATACTCCTGGAGAAAAATATAAATCTAGACAAATGAACTATTCCAATCATAGCAAAGATCAAGAACAAACCTTGGGGGCTTTGATATGTCTGAACGATCCCATTGAAAAAAAAAAAAAGGAAGAGTGCAAATGAACATGACATTAAGGAGCCAATGAAATAAGTGATAGGAGGAGAATGAGATGACAAAGACCTCTTGAATGAAGTCGCTCAGTCATGTCCGACTCTTTGCAACACTATGGACTGTAGCCTATCAGGCTCCTCTGTCCATGGGATTTTCCAGGCAAGAGTGCTGGAGTGGATTCCCATTTCCTTCTCCAGGGGATCGTCCCGACCCAGGGATCAAACCTGGGTCTTCTGCATTGCTGGCAGACACTTTACCATCTGAGCCAGCAGCGAAGCCCCAAAGACCCCTTAACCCATTTCAAATGCCAAAGGGTCACTATCTATTGTTTTGTAGGGCCACAGGGTGTGGTCTGAAGTCAGCAGAACCAAGATCTAATCATAGATAGATAAAAATCACTATTAAGTAATTGGAAGGGAATAGATTGTTCTGCCAGCTAAAAGAAAAGCAGGAGTTTGCTATTGTCTAGTGGTTAGGATCCAGTACTTTCAGTGCTGTGACCTGATTTCAACCCCCGTTTGTGGAAGTCTGATCACACAAACCTCGCAGAAGGAAGTCTAATTTTTTATGAGTGGTTTCTTTAATGAAATATAGTAAAATAGTTATATTAACCCTATGAGAGGTGAGCTCTACTCTCTATGTATTTAACCTCTTGACCTTTCTTGTGAGCTTAAGAACAAAGAAAAAGCATCCAACAGTTTCTCGCCACATGAGCTCTGATGTTCCTCCTTCAGAATGACAATGAAAACATCTTTCAGGATTAGGTTCTACAGAATGAAGTCACTACCCACTGCAGTCCCTGACCTCCAACATGCCCTGATAGGAGTTCGGGATGGAGATCAGGAACGAGGCACTCTGTGCTCTGGGAAAACTGACACAGCAGGTCAGCAGAGAGTTAGATAATTTCCAGAGGAAATTTATGAACCAAATTTTTGCAACATCTCATGGGTAGAAATGCTCTGAAATCTTTCAGAGAGACATCTGTTCCTCCTGATTCTCAGCCACTTTCTCCCAAGATGTGAGTTTATCTGCACGTCACCCCTTCACCACAATCACATGCATACTGACCTCCCCTACATCGGTGGGGCAGTTTCTCAGAGCTGAGGAGAGGCTGTCCTCCAGCTTGTAGTCCTCAGCAAGTCCTCCCAATAAAATGAACTCTTGGGAGTCATGTTTTGGGGTTTCTGGGGTTTGTTTGTTTTTTTTTTTTTGGTTGACAAGGACCCCTTCCAGGAGACCTCCTCAGGTAACCCACTGTTCTCACCTGAATTTCTCACCTCCAGTCCAGACGGTCATCCTGTTGTCTCCTGATGGAGTCCAGTGAGGAACCTCTACTCTATTTTCCAAATTCTGGTCAAGATGTGTGTGTTGAGGAGGCCTGTGTGAGACCAAGATGCAGGAACACGTGTGCTTCCTAGACGGAAGCAGTGAAAAATGTTCTTCTTAGCAGGGAGAGACTGGCTTGAATTGTGAAATGAGCCTCAAAGTCTTGTAGAGTTATCTTCTTTTCTTAATTTTTAGCTCAACCTATCAAACATTATTAAGTAATACTATAGAATTGACATGAAAAGTTTATTTAGAAAATAATTTGTCAATGAAATGATATTTTTAGCAGTAATATCAGCATGTTTTTTACTTGTTTAGCACCCTAGTCCTCAAGAAGGTTTCCAAACCTCTCAATGTACTTTACATGTTCTCTGAGGGGCTTCCGTGGGGGCTCAGTGGTAAGGAGTCCACCTGCCAATGGGACCACATGTGGTCCTAGAGGAAGCCACGTGCTGCAGACCAGCTGAGCCCGGGCGCCGCAACTACTGAGCCTGTGCTCTACACCCCGGGACCACCACTGCCAAAGCCAAGTGCACGAGAGCCTGTGCTCCCCAACGAGAGAAGCTACCAGAGTGAGGAGCCTGTGCACCCCAACTGGAGAGGACCCACCTTAGCCACAACTAGAGAAAAGGCCGTGCGGTGATGAAGAGCCAGCACAGTGAAAAAGGAATAAATAAATAAAATTATTTTAAAAGTCCCTCTGACTTTATATATAGCTACTGAGTGCTACATGTCCCAACTGGAAAGAAGAGAAAGCTGATTGATCCGTCAATGTCCTGAAGATTGCCTACATTAAATACATGAATTTCCACAAAGATCTTTGTTACTTTGAGAAATTGTATTCTTCCAGTGTGCACGTTACTGACATATGTCCTGCGAGGAAAGCTCTGTCCCACTGTTGCTAAATGTATTAAAAGTCCTGCCTGTGTTCCTTCTATTCAATCTTGTTTGATTTTGTCTCTCAAAGATGCAAAGACACCATGATGGAATTTAAGAACTTCCTTGGATTGCACTGTCCCCAGGCACCTCTTGCCCTGCTCTGTGATAACTTGCTGGGTCCTAGGGAAGAAACAGTCTGCATGAGGGAGTGACCCTCGCCCCTTCCAGGACTCTGCAGGCTGCTGTGGTGTGAACGTCACCCGTGCTGGGGACACAGCTAGAGGCCAGGCAGCGTGCTCTGTCTCCGTGCCCTCAGCGTCCACGTCAGTCTTCTCATTCTCTGGAAAGGAGTGCTGTGGAGAAGCACTTGCCTCAGGGTATTTCATCTGTGTTGTTCCTTGTCCTGAGGACCCGCTGCTGCTCCAGCGAACAATTAAACATCTTTGTTCTCCTTCCAAGTTCTCAAGCTGCTGCTGACTTTCAACTCCAAGTTTCCGGCGCTTTGGGCTTTTTGAGCAACTGAGATTCCTGAATGAGGTGAGCTCCTCCTAGTGCAATCAGCAGGGGCGAGAGCCCAGGTAGACGCCCAGAGGAGCCCTGGAGTCTCCACCATTGTTCACTGGGGGGCGGGGTTCCCTCTATGTACTGTGTTTCTCTGGGAGCCTGGACAGTCTGGACCTGCAGTGCTTGGCAGGCAGAGCAGGTGAAGTCATAGGAGAGTCTCTGACAGATCTAGAACTTTCTCTCAGGTTCTGCTTTTAGTTGGTGGTTTGCAGTCTTAATAGGAAATTGACAACCAGAAACCGTAATGGAGAAGGACACAGCTGTCTGAATGGAGAGGACACCTTCATGCAGAGTGAATGAGGAGAGAAATAGGGATTTCTACACTGGGAGGAAATGAATGTTTGTGATATTTGAGTGTGAGGATAAGATATTCACCTGACCTCTCGCCAACTGAATACCACGTCTTCAAGCATCTTTACAACTTTTTCCAGGGACAGAATACCAGAACCAACAAGAGGCAGAAAACCCTTCCCAAGAATTCATCAAATTCTGAAGATAGAAATTTTTTTTGTTAGATCGTTAGTTTTAGGTTACTTTTTTTGAAAAAAGTCAGAGTTATAAAAAGTATTGGAGTAGTTATGTTCCCTCCAAGGTCCTCAGAGCAACAAACAACATAGCTAGATCTAGAATATTTTTACGTCTAAAGTCCAAATCCTAAAGAGGGCTCAAGGAATTGTAAAATGCATTTTTTAATCAAGTTGTCATTCAGGATTGGTGTTTCTGTTTTAACAAAAAAACAAAGGACGTTTTTTACAGTAAGAATTTAATAAAGGAAGAAAAATCATAAGCTGACTAAATACAAAATATCCATTTTCCCATAAGTATGCTTACATAATATTATATCAACAAAATAATTTAAATATTTATAAATAGTTAAATAAATATTAAAATAAATAAATAAATGTACAGGTAGTTAAATATGTAGATAGATCAGCTTCCGCATCTGTGAGGAACCAGTGTCTATAGAGTAGAATATGATGTTACTTAATGTTTCAGAAAACATTTGACAAATTGATTCATTTCAGGGCTCAGTGACAATAGAAATAAGAGCCCTTGACGTGGCCGTGCAGGAGGCATGTGGTCTTGTTGGTCTGTGAGGATCATTTCCGTGTTGAACCAGGTGTGTGTCAGTTCTTCCTCCGGAATCTCTCCTGCAAGTTTGTTGAGGAAGAGAAGGCTCTCATGACTTCTGCTCTGACAACCTCCCAGGCACAAGGGCTGTGTCCCTTCTCTTGCAGATAGAGAGTGACTCTGTGGAAGTATTTCCTCAGAGCCAGGCTGGAGTCCCCCTTGAGCAGGGGAGCCCCTTGCAGCCCCTGCTCCTGCCTCAGACAGGCTTGCAGGGCAGTGAGCTGCTGATCCAGTGCAGTGCGGAGCTTGTCCAGGAGGCTCTGGTCCCACGCAGCGGCCGAGCCCTCAGTGCTGAAGAGCTGGAAGGTGTGCTGGGTCACCTCGTGGAGCACAGAGATGGCTTGAGCCCTCTGCAACTGGCTGCCACCCAGCGCCTCCTGGGGGAATGTGAAGTCATTTCTGTCCTGCAGGCAGGAGGAAGGGGAGACCCTCCTCAGTTGTCGCAGGAGCGTCAGGACCCTCCTGTTGGCCAGGCTGTGGGTGGGAGGCAGGTGGCAGCCCAGAGAGCAGATGGAGTTGCAGCTGAGCAGCAGCAGGGCCAGGAGTAAGGACCAGGCTGGGGCCATCGGGGACCTTGCAGATGCTGGGGAGGTGGGTGACTCTGTGAACCTGCTCTCTAGGTTCCCTGAAGACCTTCCTTCAGGCCTGTGTCTGAAATAGGAGCCCATGGTTTCCATTTTCTGAAAGTTCCCTCTTTCTACTCTTGTTTTTGCTTTTCAATTTGCACTCTCCAGTGTGTTAGGGCAGCACTTCTCAATCTTTTTTGTTTTTTTTTCATGTTGCCCTTCTTTCTTTTGCCCACAGAGCCTTTTTAGATATTTTTTCTTAGTTGCCCCGCACTGTGAAATTTTGATAACACAGATATACTGTGTATGTATTTATGTACTCTACAGGTATCTTTTCTCTGTACATAGAAAAAGAAAGTGTAAATCTTACTCTTTGTATTCAGTGTAGAATTAAGAATTACATAAAATTTTAAGCTATAATTTAAGTGTGAAAGCTAATGAATTTTATTTTAACTTTATTAACTAAGTTTTCAGAGTGACTTTTAATGTCATATATTTACTTATATAAGTGGGTATGTATCCAATTACATATTGAAATAAAATTTACATAAATAACTTTATAATAATACCAAGGTATAGACATACTTAAAAGTCATTCAAAGTTGCTCAAATCATTGAATAACTTAAAAATATTTCTTTAATATTTAAGTATTTATCATTGAATTTTTTTCATATCAGAAAGTAATTTTTAGTTTTAGTGCCAGCTAGATATTCATCTGGATATTATCAACATTTTTTCTCTCTAATACTTGGATATGTTGAACAACTGTAGTAGTATTATGTAAGAAAATATAATATTTTTTAATTTTATTTACAAATATAATTTTCCACGTTTATTTAATTTCTGTAGCCCAAATCACATTGAGATTCAAACATAAACAACATGCACAAGACAGACAATGTTTGCTCATTAGTACATAAAGGCCACCTCTCACCATATGACTTTGAGATCAAGCAAATGTTGGAGAGAAAGTCCTCCAGTGAACCATCTAGTCACCTTAGGTTGTACCACTGATCCTGTATACAGTTTGTTTATATTCCATAAACTCAATCTCAGTGCTTCTCCAAATCTCTTCTTCATGCATTTTTCTAAAATGCATGAAAACCTGAACTTTGTAAGAATCATTTTGCCACTGTTTTGTGAAAGCTTAGTTCCTTGCTTTTTTTCCCCTTAATTTTACAACTTTGTTAATGAAGATGAAGTATCTGTTGATTTCCACTGCATTAATTTCTTAAAAATGGAGGCCTGTATCCTTCCTCCTTTAGGGAAAGGTTCATTCCTTGAAAGTAGATCTTCACAACCAGTTTTAAATCCTCACTTCTAGCAAATTCTCTTCTAAATTGCTCTCTTGTCTCAAACACATCTCCAGCTGTTCCAGCTACTAATGATGTCCAATGTGGAATTTCTCCAAGAGGGTCTCATCCCAAACATCCTGGGCCCTCTGTATTGAAGATGCTGTGGAGACATCTCAGGAAAGACAGCAGTGTGTGGGCTTTCCTGAAACTGCCCAGCATCCAGTGGATCCCAGACATCAGCCAGGCCTGTTTTCCAGAAATTACAGATGCAAAGCACTTGTTTTTTTGTTGGAGAAACTTTAAGATGTGCCTCTTGTCTTTAATATGATGTGTGACACCTCACAACTCAGGCAAAATTGGGGGCTGTTTTTGTGTAGACTTGTGGGCTGTGTTGGTGTTGCACCTGCCTGTATTTACTGCATTTCTGTGTATTGCAGGATTTCAGGAGCATCTTGATCTCTGCAGAAGGGGGCATGGCATATGGGGAGGGTTGAGTTGTGTCCATGTTCCTAATCTCACACCTGCAGCCAACTGCCTCTCCCTGACAGTGCCCCGTGATCCCCCACAGAAGCTCATGGTCACCCTAGCTGCAACCCTGTCTTCCTTCATCCTTTCCGCGTTTGACCACATGTGTCTTGAGCTGCTGAAGTCCAGAGCCCGGGCAGGACCTGTGCACAGCAGGCTGGCAGCTCAGCACGGGCAGCAGCTCAGTCACCCCTAGTTCTGCTTTAACAACCCAGCTTCTGGCTTCTCCAATAATTTGGAACCTACGAGTTAATAACATCTGACTATTAAACAGGATAGGACTACAGAGATTTTTAGGGCCAGGTGACAGTACTAAACTAACTGGGAGAAGTTTTTCACATTAAATAGAATTTAAAATTAAAATTTAAAAAAGAGAAGTATATATATATATATATACGTGCATACCAACCAGCCAAATGGGTGGGTCATTTGTGAGGTATGTATGACTCTTTTAAGTCTAAGACTATGAATTTCTGCCATCATTTCTTAAATTTGAATTTATGAGATCACTAAACTCTCTTGCTCTCTGTTCTTTTTTTTCTGGCTAATATTATAACTTTCTTGTATATTACTTAATAAAAGTTCTTAGCCTTAGGTTTTGGGAGAAAGATTCTTTGATTCCGTTTCTTTCTTTCACTTTTATTGAATGTCTTCTTTGTTATAACTAGCCATTTCAGTTCAGTTCAGTCACTCAGTCATGTCCTGACTCTTTGTGACCCCATGGACGCCAGGTTTCCCTGTCCATCACCAACTCCCAGAGCTTACTCAAACTCATGTCCATTGAGTCGGTGATGCCATCCAACCAGCTCATCCTCTGTTGTTCTCTTCTCCTCCTGCCTTCAATCTTTCCCAGCATTAGGGTCTTTTCAAATGAGTCAGTTCTTCACATCAGGTGGCCAAAGTATTGGAGTTTCAGCTCCAGCATCAGTCCTTCCAATGAATATTCAGGACTGATTTCCTTTAGTATGGACTGGTTGGATCTCCTTGCAGTCCAAGGGACTCTCAAGAACCTTCTCCAACATCACAGTTCAAAAGCATCGATTCTTTGGCGCTCAGCTTTCTTCCGGCACTCAGCTTTCAGCACTCAATTAGCCGTTTGGGTATCCACAGATGTTTGTGATTCTCATTAAGCCAATGTCCTTAACCTTAGAACAATTCTAAAACTAATCAGGAAATAATACAAGCCATAATATTTAAAAACAGAAAGGAATATTTGACTTTGACTTCCTCAGTCAGAAACATTAAATGAGTTTTAAAGTAGCTGTAGTAAAATAGTGTAGCAATGAGTAAAGTTCAGTAACCATATTAATAAAGCAAAAAAAAAATCTCAAAAATTGCCATATTATCAGAATTAATTAGATGCTAGTTAGTTAACTAAAGATTTATGCAAAAGACATACCTCTTTTTAATGAAGAAAGAAATGATATTTCAATAAAATATTTTAGGAAACTTGCCTGGCACTTGAACAGAAAGCAATTTAGATTCTCATATCATAGATCAAAAAAGGAAAAGAAGTGCTAATGAAATACTGAATTTAATGTAAAAACAGATGAACAAGAAAGGACACCAAATACATACCAATTCAAAAGAGGAATGAATGTGACTAGGGAGAGGCTTGATTCTATGTCCTAAACAGCGCTTGGCAAAATATACAAGAGACTGCCTAGCTCTGTGTACACAGGAGAAATGAAAAACACATATCCATCAAAAGAATGTGGCTATAACATAGAGAAAATGTATATGTCAATGATTAGAGATTATAAAATGATAAATAATGTAATTTACCAATTTACTAAAGTAAAGGAAGTAGCAGAGAAAATGAAGTTTGGTTGTAAAACTTGATTGAGCAAAGAACTTAAATTAGCAAGCAAATAGGTTACTGTTGAAATTCACACAAAGTGATTAATTAGAACAATGCTAAATTAATTTTTAGCCAAAAAACAATGTGTCAATTCAAGTATCTAAATAAGCAATTAGTTAAATGAAATAAGTCATACATTTAAAATGTTTTCTGGCAATTCATCCATCCTTTGAAAATTATCCTTAGAAAATGTGGGAGAAATGTACACAGGTGTATTAACCCATAATCTCCTCAATGTGCCATCTTGTTTCACTGCTCCACTTCACAAACAAAATTTAATTTTCTATACAGTGTCCCTAATTCTCATTCTTGTGTTTCCTTTTCAACCTACTCCCGTCTGGTTTCTGCCCTGTTAATTCTACTAAACCAGATCCTGCTAAGGTCACCAGTGGCATATGTTTCAGGTTCGCTGGGACAGTTCAGCCCTCACCTACCCTGCAGGCCCTATTGCGTCTTTGAAACACATTCCTTCCCTTCAGTAGTCTCTCCCCTGATCATCCTTATGTCCTTCTCACTGCACTGTCCCCTGCCTCAGTGCCTGTTGCAGACTCTCCTCTGCCTGGCCCTTAGTACTGAGGGTATGAAGGACTAGGTTTAGGTCCTCTTCTCATTGTCCATTCTATTTATAAGTGACCACATCCATCCCCATGCCCTCATTACCAGACACACAGTAAACAATTTAAAACTAATACCTCCTCTTCGCCACTTAAAAAAAATTTCCAACTGCCAATGACTCTGAATATTATATGTCTTCCAGGCAATTTAGAAAGAATATATCATATTATTTTTCCTTTCCAGCATCATTTGTACCTAAAACTTTCAGTGTGAGAACATTCTTTTCCTTCACTTCTCTTTGCAGTCTTTAATATAATTGAAATGAAATAAACAGTAATACTGTTGTAATGTCCTCTTTGTAAGACTGAGAGTTTCAATGCAATAGGGACTGCATTTGCTTTATTCACTTGTATCTCTTGGTGGCAATTACACAGTCGGTCACTAGGGTACTCAATTTATATGTATAATCTGAAAGGAATGAATGAATAAACAAGTGTTACCACCCATTCTTTAATAAAATTTTTAAAATGAGTGGATTTTAATTTTTGAGTAAAGAAACTCAAATTTTCTTTGATAAGAATTGAATAAATAGAACAAAGTGCAAATTTAATAACATGAAATGGTAAGCATGTTTTAGAAATTTTAATATGTACAGATGAAATGTAATTTTATTAATAATTTCTGAATATTATAAATATGATAGATGCAAGAAGGAAACATAAATAAATAATACATAACTTCAGGGCAGGCTCACTTATGGACTGATGCCCCTGCAGATGAATGATTTTATATCTACTTCCTTATTACTACTGACAAAATATTGGCTGAAGTACATCAATAAATTTGATGGCTAAAGCAGAAATGAGTCTAATGAAATGAACACAGGTGAGTGTACAAGGGTGATGTGGCATCTTAGGCACTGAGAGTCATCTCAAGGTGAGTTCAGATCTCCACCCATCTTTCTTAACCTTTATTGCAAGCTGGTTGGATGAAGAGAGGGCTCTCATCATCTCCACTCTATTTCCGAGGCGCAGTCGCTGTATTCCTTCTCTTGCAGGTAGACATGGATGCCCTGGAAGTACCTCTTCACGGCCAGTGTGGGGCCCGTCCTTCCCAGGGCAGAGTCTTCCTCTCCCATCACCTGCCCCAGGCAGGCATCCAGGTCGTCCAGCTGCTGATGGAGTCCAGTGCGGAGCTGCTCCAGGAGGGTGGTGTCCCAGGCAGCAGAGGAGCACTCTGTGTGGAAGAGGTTGAAGCTCTGCTGGAGCATCTCGTGGAGCACAGAGATGGCCTGGGCCTCCTGCAGCTGGCCGCCCTCCACCATCTCCTAGGGGAAAGCAATGTCTTTTCTGTCCTGCAGACAGAAGCGAGGGGACAGCCTCCTCATTTGGCCCAGGAGCCTGAAGTTCTTCCTGCCAACCAGCATGTGGTTCTGAGACAGGTCACAGCCCAGGGATCCTCCAGGGCCGTAGCTGACTAGCACCAGGGCCATCAGTAGAGAGAGCACGAAGGCCATGGGGAAGATGAGGCTGCTGCTAAGCTGGCGGAGATGGTGTCTGGTGGAACCTTGAGGTAGGTTCTCTGATGCCATGCTTTCTAAGCCAGGCTTTTAAACAAGGAAGACAGTACTCACTGTCTGAAAATTTCTCTCCCACTTCCACTTTGTGTTTTCATACAGAGATAATCTACTTGACCTAGAAAATGTAATCAATCTGTACTTTTAATTTTTACAATAGAATTTTAATTTTCCCAATAAACTTTGGATTTGTCAATCCAAATGGATATCACATGAGAAACTAATTAAAGGCTGAAGTTATATAGGCATGTAAAACTTATAGACATTTACATACTTATGTACATATTTTAAGATATATATGAACATTCCTTTTCTTTGTGTCAGGACCAAAATTTTTCCCTGATTCTGAACTACATTTTTTCTCTTTACCTTATACATAGGAAGTCAGTGTCCCTCAGGCCCTACAGGTTTCTTTCTTTCTTTCTTTATTTTCTGTTTTAATCAGAGCAGAGGCTTGTAAGTATTAGTGCATGAGCTACTCAGGTGTTTCTGTTCTTTTGAGGACATTCATTCAGGTTCCTGAGGTTACATTTCACTGGGACCGCAGGTCATGAGGAATGGAGTGTTTCCTGTCATATCAGTAAACCAGGATGACACAGTCATCAGAGTTTCCACCCTCCAGGGTACTCAAGAAGGAGATATATACCTGTGGTCTAAGAGCTGTCAGATTCTAGCCACTCCCTAAGGTGAGCCCAAGGGAACTCAGGATATGAAAAAATGCAAGATGCATGGCCCCAAGATAGCTGAGATGCATGAAAGGAATGATCTGAGTGAACCCAGTCTGCGTCTGCCTCTACCTAGACATAGAAAAGTGCTAAATTCCTTATCTTGAGATAGCTGGTTTTCTTTAATTCATAAAATTACTTTTGATGTTCAGACTACGTGCCCTTTCTAGCAAACTTCTATATAACTTGACTACTCCCCTCATCTCCTTGGAGCAGTTCTCTCAGGGTGACTCTCCTGAATTCCCATCAAATAAAACATAACTCAACTTTTAGGTTGTTGCGACTGTTTCTTTAAGCTGACACTCAGGAATAATATATATTATGAAAATATATTATGAGATATATATTATATATATATCTAATATATTATGAGAATAATATATCACTGTTTCTTTCCACCAATTTTTTTTTAGTGGTAGATCTATATTCATCTACAGGTTGTACCAATATCCCCACCAGGAATCCTGATTCTTTTCTGGTGCATGTAGGTGTGAAGACTCTAATTCCAACATAATTATGTTTCCAGCACCACCTCACTCACAAGATAGTTATCACCTCTAGTGGCACTTTTCCTCAGAAATTAGGGAGTGTCCTCAACCCCTAAATTGAGTTTGAGCCCCTCAAACTCTCTGGGGCTCACTTGTGAGGGCAGGCTTACCCCATCCTGAGAACTTCAGAATTCTACTGTGGAGGGGCTTGTCTCTTTCGTTTGCAAAACCATTCATCTTCCAGAATCCCCACCCTCTCCCTGGAGTGTTTCTGTGAAGGACCAGAGTTCTAAGTGATGACCTCCTGTTCTCCTCACCTGTGGCCCCAGGTCTCAAGGGTCAGCAGCCCTCAGATGCTGACAGGTAAAGTGTGGAGAGCTAAGTAGGTGGAGGCATTATCCAACTGCAATTGTTACACCTTTGGTAGATAATTTTTATTTTTCCACTACAGCTTTTGTCACTCAACTCTTTTACTTAAAGTGTTGAACATTTATTTTGCTCAGAATTTCTGAGTTGGCCGTAGGGAATTCCGTGATGGTGTTATGTATTAGTAAAAGCTATGTCACAGAAGTCGGTGACCCTCAGTTGTTCATTCAGTCTACATCCTTCTGTTGGGCTGACCTGTCGCTCCATTTCTGTCTCCCACTCAGAATGCAGAGCAGTGAGGCCCAAGCTCTGTCAGGGAGAAAGAGCCTCGTCTCTTTACTTACCCATGATGTTTTCTTTTAAATATAAATAACAACAACAAAGAAAACTTAGGAACTTATTTTTTCATAGTGAAATACCGACTGAAGTTTGTCTCTCTCCCCTTGCTTTACTTTCCGTTTCATTTTAGGGTAAATACAAAAGGAAGTAAAAGAATGGCAGAGGGGCTTCACCTTATTTTCTTTCATTTCCAAGACTTCGGGTTTTTTGTTTTTCATTTCAGCTTTCCTGGAAAGCAAATCTTCACAGTTGTTTGTGGACAAAAATAAAACAAATGTAATTTTGAACATCATAAAAATGAAAAAAGAGAAGTGTCTTTTCTCCTGACAAAATGGCAAAGTGGAAGTTATTCTAAAAAAGTGCACTCAAACAATGGAAGGAATTATAATATTTGATATACCTTAAACAGTCACAAAGACAGCCATGTATGCATGTTAAGTCGCTTCAGGCGTGTCCAACTCTCAGCGATCCTAAGGACACGCTCCTTTACCCGCATGATTCTCCAGGCAAGAATGCTGGAGTGGGTTGCCATTTCCTCCTCCAAAGGATCTTCCCAACCCAGGATGGAGCCCTGGTCTCTTATGTCTCCTTCCATTGGCAGGCAGGTTCTTTACCACTAATGCCACGCTAGAAGCCCCCACAAAGACAGCCAGATGACTCAAAAAATTGTCCATGTTGTCTAGTCCCCAGAATAGGCCCCACAGTGATGAAGAAAGAAGAAAAGGAACAAAACTTATTTAACATACGAATTAGACAGCCCTCTCATCTGTCAGTTGGAGAGAAGCAATCTAAAGATGAAGACTGTAACCTAAGGCAGAGATTTGATAGATCTAGGTTAAATTGAAGCCCTTCCCCACTCTCTGAGCAAACACACACACACACACACACACACGCACATACACATCCTGGTTAATTCCTGAATTACAACTGGCTACTTTAATAGATCTGAATTCTACCCAAATAGACACACCCCAGGCTATTGGTTGGCAACAGTTGTGTTCTCTGAAATCCCTTTATGTGTGGCTGTGTTCTGTGTTACTACTGAGTCAAGGTGGAAAGGATGCAAGTGCAGTTATTATTCAAAGGGAATAATAAGTCTAAAGCAAAGCTTTAAATAGGGAAGACAGTACTCATTGTCAGAAATTTTCTCTCTCACATCCATTTTGTGTTTTCATTTAGACATTTTCTATTTGACCCAGAAAATGTAATCAACCTATACTTATAGTTTTAACAATGAGTGCTTTGTTTTCCCAATAAATTTTGGATTTGTCACTCTAAATGGACATCAAATTAATGAGAAACTAATTAAAGGCTGATTTAATGCAAGGATATAAAGACTTATAGACATGTACATACTTATGTACACATTTTAATATACATATAAAGATTCCTTTTCTTTGTGTCAGGAACAAAATTTTTCCTTGACTCTGAACTGCATTTTTTCTCTCCTTACCTTATACATAGGAGGTCAGAGTCCCTCAGGCCCTATAGGTTTCCATGTTTTGTTTTCTGTTTTAATCAGAGCAGAGGCTTGTAATTATTAGTGCATGAGCTAATCAGTTGTTTCTGCTCTTTTGAGAACATTCATTCAAGTTCCTGAGGTTACATTTCACTGGGACCGCAGGTCATGAGGAATGGAGTATTTGGTACCATATCAGTAAACCAGGATAACACAGTCATCAGAGTTTCCAGCCCTCCAGGCTGCTCAGGAAGGAAGAATATAGCCCTGGTCTGACAGCTATCAGATTGCAGCCACTCCCTAAGGTGAGCCCAAGGGAATTCAGGATGTGAAAAAATGCAAGGCACATGGCCCCAGGATAGCTGAGATGCTTGGAAAGAATGATTTCAGTGAGCCCATACTCTTGCATCTTCCCATACATAGCAAAGTGCTAAATTCCTTAACTTGAGATATCTGGTTTTCTCTACTTCACAAAAATCCTTTGAGGTTCAGACTACCTGCCCGTACTTGCAAACTTCTATATAACCTGGCTCCTCCCCCAACCTCCTTGGAGCACTTCTCTCAGGGTGACTTGAAATACTATCTCCTGAATTCCCACCAAATAAAACATAGCTCTCAACTTTTAGGTTGTGACTTTTTTCTTGAAGTCCACAGTCAGGAATGATATATTAGACATTACCGTTTCTTTCCACCGTTTTTTCACAGTAGATCTATAGTCCTCTACAGGCTGTGCCAATACCCCCACCAGGAATCCAGGATCTTTCTGGTGCACTTAAGTTTGAAGATTCTAAACCAAGATAATTAATTGTATTTCCAACATTGCCTCACTCACAAGGTAGTTTTCACCTCTAATAGCACTTTTCCTCTGGAATGACAGTGTCCTCAGCCCAAACTCTCTGGTATTCACTTGTGAGGGCAGGCTTAGTACATCCTGAGGACTTCAGAATTCTACTTGGGGGGGGGGGGTGTCTCTTTGTTTGCAAAATCATTGATCTTCTAGGATCCCCACCCTTTCCCTGGAGTCTTTCTGTGAAGGACCTGAGTTCTCAGTGATGACCTCCTCTTCTAACCTGTGTCCCCAGGTATTAAGGGTCAGCAACCCTAAGATGCTGAGAGCTAAAGTCTGTTTTTGTATGTAGGCAGAGGCATTATCCATTTGCAACTGTTACAACTTTAGTAGTAACTTTTATTTTGCCACTACTGCTTTTAATGTTCAAATCTTTTACTTAATCTGTTGAGCAAGTTTGTTTTGCTCAGAATTTCTGAGTTGGCTATAGGAAATTCAGTGGTGCTGTTATGTATTATTAGAAGCTTATATCACAGAAATCAGTGACCTTTAGTTGTTCATGCAGTACATCCTTCTTTTGGGCTGACTTGTCTATCCATCTCTTTCCCGAGCTCAGAATGCAGAGCCATAAGGCCAGGCTGTGTCAGAGAGAAATAGCCTTGTTTCTTTACTTATGTATGGTGTTTCATTTTAAATTTAAATAACAATAAAAGATTTAGGAACTTATATTTTACATAGTCATTTGCTGGTCGAAGTTTGTCTCTATCCTCCTGGATTATGTTCCATTTCATCGTAGGGTTAATACAAAGGGAAATAAAAGAATGGAAGAGGGGTTTCACCTCATTTCTTTAATTTTCAAGACCTGAGATATTTTGCTTCTCATTTCAACTTTCCCAGAAAAACGATAGTTGTTTGTGGGCAAAAATAAAACCTGTATATCTGAACATCATGAAAGTGAAGAAGGGTAAGTGACTTTTCTGCTGACAAAATGGCAAAGTGTAAGTTAAATATAAAAAGAGTTCTGTCAAACGGTGGAAAAATCATAATATTTGAAGGATGTTAAACAGTCACAAAGACAGGCATGAGTGCGTGCTAAGTCGCTTCTGTCACGTCTGACTCTTTGGGACACAATGGACAGGCTCTCCTGTCCATGGGATTCTCCCTGCAATAACACTGGAGTGGGTTGCCATTTCCTCCTCCAGGGGAATCTTCCCAACCCAGGGATCAAACCCAGGTCTCTTACATCTCCTGCAGTGGCAGGTGGGTTCTTTAGCCCCAGTGCTGCCTGGGAAGCCCCCACAAAGACAGCCAGATATGTCCAAAAATTATCCACGTAGTCTTGCCCCCAAAAATGTCCCCAAAGTGTTGACGGAAGAAAGAAAAAAACCCAAAACTTACTTAACATACAGAAGAAGGAAATGACAACCCAGTCCAGTATTCTTGCCTGGAGAATTCCATGGACTGAGGAACCTGATGGGTAGAGTACAGTTCAGTCAGTAGCTCAGTTGTGTCTGACTTTGCGACCCCATGGACCGCAGCACACCAGACCTCCCTCTCCATCACCAACTTCTGGAGTTTACTCAAACTCCTGTCCATTGAGTCAGTGAATCCATCCAGCCATCTCATCCTCGGTTGTCCCCTTCTCCTCATGCTTTCAATCTTGCCCAGCTTTAGGGTCTTTTCCAAGGAGTCAGGTCTTTGCATCAGGTGGTCAAAGTATTGGAGTTTCAGCTTCAACATCAGTCTTTCCAATGAATATTCAGGACTGATTTCTTTTAGGATGAACTGATTGGATCTCCTTGCAGTCCAAGGGACTCTCAAGAGTCTTCTTTAACACCACAGTTCAAAGCATCATTCTTCGGCGCTCAGCTTTCTTCATATTCCAACTCTCACATCCATACGTGACCACTGGAAAAATCATACCTTGACTAGATAGAACTTTGTTGGCAAAGTAATGCCTCTGCTTTTTAATATGCTCTCTAGGTTGGTCGTAAGTGACAAATGTGGTCCACTGAAGAGGGGAATGGCAAACCACTTCAGTATTCTTGCCTTGAGAACCCCATGAACAGTATGAAAAGGGTACAGTCCACGGAGTTGCAAACGAGTCATACTCAACTGAGAAACTAACATGTATTTAACCTACAAATTAGAGATCTCTGAGAGTGTCAGTTTCTAGGCAGATTGATAAGAAGTCTAGGATCCCCAAGGTCTAGAGAAGGGTCTGGCACTCTCCAAGAGGATGTAGGGTTCTGGAGTTCTCAAGGAGGAGAAAAGAACAAACTTTTTTCCTACATTGCTTTGTCTTAGTCAATAGAACAATGTTTCTTGTTCGAGGACATGTTTTTCCTTAACAAGAAGCTGCTGACTTATCTTAACATGTACATTATTGTAGTGGGTTGAGTAAGATCTTTCTATTCTTAGTTCTAATCCCATTATCTTAAAATGTATATTGTAGAAGTGGGTCTAGTAAGATCTGTAAATCATAAGACATTCTTTTGATTTATTGTAATAACCAATTTAAAAAGTATATAGCTCCCTTTAAGGCTAGCAAATGGGGCACTCTCCGTCCCCCTTCTGATGTCTATATCAGAAGATTTCTCTGTCCCTTTTTATACTTTAATAAAACTCTGCTATACAAAAGCTCTGAGTGATCAAGCCTGGTCCCTGGTTCCGAAGCTAAATCATCTTCTTCCGAGATCACAAATCCAACATTATTAATCAAAAACCATCAGTCCTCTCATCCATTCATTGGAGAGAAGCAATCTAAAGATGAAGTCTGTAATGTGAAGCAGAGATTTGAGAGATCTAATCTATATTGAAGCCCTTCCCTGCTACTTAATCAGTATAGATAGACAGACAGACACACACATACTTTCTCTCTCTCTCTCTCTCTTCCTGGTTAACTTCCTCAATTGCAGTATCCCATTACCTTACCAGTTCTCAATTCTACCCAAGTAGGTACACCCCAGATTATTGGTTGGCAACAATTGTATTCTCTGAAATCCCCTTATTTGTGTCTGTGTTCTCTCTTACTACTGAGTCAAAGAGGAAGGGATGCAACACACTTATTATTCAAAGGGACATTGAGAATTTTCTCCTGAAGTCAAGCAACGAACAACGTACTCTTCAGGAAAAAGTTAATGCACCTTCAAACAGGAGCTATTTCCTCTGATTCCCTTTGCTTTTCCTTATCCAGAATGCCATGGTCAAGGCTCCAAGGGTGTTAAAGTATGTAAAGCAAGTGATAAATCTGTAACCTTGGCCAGAGAGCAGCCTGGAAGCGAGAAACACATCCTGACCGTTCTCTCTACACAGCTACCTTAGCCCAAGACATGTCCTGCCTGAAGCTGAGAGGATTTTCCCTCTCTGAAATACAAAAGCTAAGGAGGTAGGCTTTTTCAAGTTATTGGTGTCAGTTCTTTCCAGGAAAGATCCTCCTTGAGCTCTGAAGAAAATGCTAATTGAAGAAGACAGACTTCTGCCTAGAAGAGCAAGAAGCCTGTTCTAGACTTGATCAATGTCCTAGTCCATCGTGGCCAGTAGGTGGCACACTTCCTCTGTAATTATTTTAATAGCCTCCAGAGGAAAAGGGATCCTGCTTTCTAGTTCATTCTGGCCAAGGCTGTTGTTAATAGTATTATAACAAGGACATTCTCTCATTCCCAAAAGTATTCATCACAAGAAAAACGATAACCTCTTACATAAGAGTTTCTGAAAAGCCTAGAACTTTGACTCAATCATTTAACTGGTGGCTTTGCACTCTTAGAGCTTCCCTTGTGGCTCAGACAGTAAAGAATCTGCCTCCAAAGTGGGAGACCCAGGTTTGATCCCTGGGTGGGGAAGATCCCCTGGAGAAGGAAATGGCAATCCACTCCAGTGTTCTGCCTGGAGAATCCCATAGACAAAGGAGCCTGGTGAGCTATGGTTCATGGGTGGCAAAGAGTTGGCACGACTGAGTAACTACACTTTTCACTCACCACAAAGAAACAGAAAAGAGTTGTATGAATGGCTGGAGCAGGGGAAGGAGGAGTGAATCTGGAAAGCATACTGGGAATCGCTACATTGTGAGGAAGTACAGGCATACTTTGTTTTATCCCATTTCATAGATAATTGGATTTCTTACAAATTGAAGTTCTGCGAGGACCCCGTGTCAAACAAGTCTATCAATGCCATTTTCAATAGCCCTTGCACACTCCGTGTCTTTGTGCCACACTGCAGTAATTCTCAGGATAGGTTGAACTTTCACCGGCAAAAAAATTGGAAGGTCCAGATGATCACTGGTGATTTTTAACAATAAAGTATTTTTTAAATTAAGGTATATAAGTATGGTCAGGCCACTCAGGATGTCTGTTCTCTTACTCTCTGTACATCCCCTGCCCCACCAGTATGCCCTATACACGACTGGCTTTTCTATGTACTTGTCCGAGGACCCAGATTTAATCTTTTTCTCAAAGGGGTGGTGAGGGGCATGTCCCTCTACCACTTTCCATGATAATTAATGAGCCCCCCTGATCTCACTCTCCCTAGGACTAGCAATCTCCTCCCCCACCCGCCTCTCCCTCCTTCCCGTTCCCCACTTCCCCACCCTCTACTCCCCACCCCTCCATTGCTCTCAGAATGAAGCCTGTCACCATCTATTAACACTTCCCACCACCAGTTCACCACACATGGTGGGGTGTTTCTCCAGGACCTTGCTTCAGACACGTAAGTGCCTCCCATCCATTAAACCATCCATGCCTCTGTTCTTGACGGCAGATTCTCTCTTTGGTCTCGAAGCTGGGCAAACATAGGTCTTGTAAGCCTGCAGGGTACAACCCAACAATTGGTGGCAGCCAGGAGGTGGCAGAAACTCCTGTGAGTGCCAAGATATAGGAGGGGGAATGGAAAGTTTTTGGGGGCATCCACTAGCATGTGGGGCCCAAAAGTTGCTGGGTGATCCTGAGGTGGCTATCCGCTAACCCAAGGGGCACAAAAGTTGCTGGCTGTAATCCCAAAACTGTAGGGTATTCCTGAAGTGGCCATCCGCTACTATACAGTGCCCAAGAATTTCAGGGGGAATCCCATAAGCAACAGGGAAATCTCTGGGTGGCTGTCCACTAACTAGTACATGGGGCCTTTGGGTGGCTGTCCTTGATGAATGGGGGCTGCCCAGAGATCTGGAGAACAATGGCTTCTGTTGCTCTGCTACTGTATCCAAGTGAGGATTTTGTATTTGGTTAAGCCAGCTTGCTGGAAGGAATTGGTATTTCTCTTGTGCCTTTGCCATGTAAGTGATCCACCTGGTTCTCTGGAACTTTAATGGTCTCTGATCTCTAAGAGTAAGGAGAAAAAAGTGCTTTTAGGTAAATTCTACGGAAATCATCATGTTTAGGTAATGTTTATCTAAAATAGTCTCCCCAGATTTTGGTAACTTGAAACTAAGTTAAGAGAATTCATTGACTTTCTGTGCTGTGTGATTAGTAATGTTGCACTCTTTGGGACCCAGTGGGCTGCAGCCCTCCAGCCTCCTCTGTCCATGGGATTCTTTAGACAACAATACTGGAGTGGGTTGCCTAACCCTCCTCCTGGGATCTTCCCAACCCAGGTCTCCTGCATTGCAGGCAGTTTCTTTACCAACTGAACCACCAGGGAAGCCCAAGAATACTGCAGTGGGTACGTAGCCTATCCCTTCTCCAGGTGATCTTCCTGACCCAGGAATTGAACAGGGGTCTTCAGCTCTGCAGGAGCATTCTTTACCAGCTGAGCTACCAGGGAAGCCCTACAGGTAGCTTAGAAAGGATATATAATATTATTTGTCTTTCCAGCATCATTTGGACCTAAAGCTTCCTGTGTGAGGACATTCTTTTCCTTTACTTCTCTTTGCAGTCTTTGGTATAATTGAAATAAAATAATACTATTTTTATGTCCTCTTCTCTGTAAGACTGAGAGTTTCCATGCAGTAGGAACTACATTTGCTTTATTCACTTGTATTCCTTGGTGACAATTACACAGTCTGTTACGTAGGTACTCAATATATATGTATAATATGAATGGAACGAATGAATAAATAAATGTAAACACCCATTCTATAATAAAGTTTTAAAATGGGGGTGTGGATTTTCATTTTTGAGTAGAGAAACTCATTTTCTTTGACTTAATAAATAAAACAAAGTACAAATTTATTAACATGAAATTGTAAACATGTTTTAGAAATTTTAATATGATGTACAGATGACATGTAACTTTACAAATTTCCTAATATTTTACGTATGTTAGATGCAAGAAGGAATAAATAAACCAACAACAGATAACATCAGGGCAGGCATCACTTAAGGACTCATGCCCCTACAGCTGAATACTTTTATATCTACTTGCTTATTCCTGCTGACAAAGTATCGGCTAAAGTAATTCAATACATTTGGTGGCTAAAGCAGAAATCAGAGTCTTCTGAAATGAACACAGGTGAGTGTATGAGGGTGATGTGGCATCTTAGTCGGTGAGAGTCATCTCAAGGTGAGTTCAGATTTCCACCCATCTTTCTTAACCTTTTTTGCAACCTGGATATTGAAGAGAGAGCTCTCATCATCTCCACTTGGACGATTTCCCAGGCGCAGTCGCTATATTCCTTCTCTTGCAGGTAGACGTGGATTCCCTGGAAGTACTTCTTCACGGTCAGAGTGGGGCCCATCCTTCTCAGGTCAGAGTCTTCCTTTCCCATCACCTGCCCCAGGCAGGCATCCAGGTCGTCCAGCTGCTGATGGAGTCCAGTGCGGAGCTGCTCCAGGAGGGTGGTGTCCCAGGCAGCAGAGGAGCGCTCTGTGTGGAAGAGGTTGAAGCATTGCTGGAGCATCTCGTGGAGCACAGAGATGGCCTGGTCCTTCTGAAGCTGGCCGCCCTCCACCATCTCCTGGGGAAGACCGAAGTCTTTTCTGTCCTGCAGACAGAAGCGAGGGGAGAGTCTCGTCATTTGGCCCAGGAGCTTGAGGTTCTGCCTGCCAAGCAGCACATGGTTCTGAGACAGGTCACAGCCCAGGGACCCTCCCGGGCTGTAGCTGACCAGCACCAGGGCCATCAGTAGAGAGAGCACGAAGGCCATGGGGAAGATGAGGCTGCTGCTGGTCTGGCGGAGACGGCGTCTGGTGGGACCTTCAGGTACGGGGTCTGATGACAATCATTCTAAGCTAGGCTTTTAAATAGGGAAGTTGGTACTCGTCCGAAAATTTCTCTCCCACTTCCTCTTTGTGGTTTTATTTAGATATTTTTTATTTGACCTGAAGTATGTAGTTGATCTAAACTCTTAATTTTTACAGTAGAAGTTTAATTTTCCCAATAAAATTTGGATTTGTCAATGTAAATGTGTATCAGTTAAATGAGAAACTATATAAAGGCTGAAGTTATGTAAGTATGTAAAGACTTATAGATGTGTACATAGTTATTATGTACCAATTTAAGTGTAATATATACAAGAATTGCTTTTGTTTATATTATGTCAAAAACATAATTTTCCCTTGATTCTTAACTGCATTTTTCCATCCTTATCTTACACATAGGAATTCAGAGTCACTCAGGCCATATTGGTTTCTGTATTTGTCTTCTGTTTCACAGAGCTGAGGCTTGTAATCGAGAGTGAATGAGCTACTCAGCTGTTTCTGTTCTTTAGAGAACATTCATTCAGGTTCCTGAGATTACATTTCACTGGGGCCACAAGGTCCTGAGGCGTGGAGTGTTTCCTGCCATATCAGTAAACCAGGATGATAAACAGTCAAGAGTCTCCAAGCCCTCCAGGGCCCTCAGGAAGGGGAAATACACCTGTGGGCTAACAGCTACCAAATTGCAGCTACTCCCTAAGGTTAGCCCAAGGCAACTCAGGATGTGAAAAAATGCAAGATGCAAGAAAATGCAAGGGAAAATGCCCCAGGAGAGCTGAGATGCATGAAAGGAATGTTTTCAGTGAGCCCAGACACTTGGCTCTTCACATACATAGGAAAAGTGCTAAATTCCTTAACTTGAGATAGCCGGTTTTCTTTAATTCTCAAAAATACTTTGATGTTAACACTACATACGCTTTCTTGAAAATTCCTATATAACCTGACTCTTCCCCTCAGTTCCTTGGAGCAATCTCTCAGGGTGAATTGATATACTGCCTCCCAAATTCCCACCAAATAAAGCATAACTCTCAACTTTTAGGTTGTCACTATGTCTCTCTTTTTTTTAAATTAACTTATTTATTTTAACTGGAGGCTAATTACTTTACAATATTGTAGTGGTTTTTGCCATACACTGACATGAATCACCCATGGGTTTACATGTGTCCCCCATCCTGAACCCCCCTCATGCCTTCTTCCCTGTCCCATCCCTCAGTGTGGTCCCAGCACACCAGCCCTGAGCGCCCTGTCCCATTCAATGAACCTGGACTGGCGATCTGCTTCACATACGGTAATATACATATTTCAATGCTATTCTCTCAAATTATCCCACCCTCACCTTCTTGCATTGAATCCAAAATTCTGTTCTTTACATCTGTGTCTCTTTTGCTGTTTTTCTTTCTGACTTACTTCCCTCTGTATAATAGGCTCCAGATCAACAGTCAGGAACAATATATGAGAGATCATGGTTTCTTTCAACCAGCTTTTTATGGTAGATCTATAGTCTTCCACAGGCTGTGCCAATATCCGCACCAGAAATCCTGCTTCTTTTCTGGTGCATGTAGGTCTTAAGATTCTCATTCCAAGATAATTAATTGTCTTTCCAGCACCACCTCACTCACAAGGTGGTTAGCACCTCTGGTAGTACTTTCCCTCTGGAATGACAGTGTCCTCAACAAAACTCTCTGGGCCTCACCCATGAGGGCAGGCTAACCATATCCTGAGAAATTCAGAATTCTACTGTGGAGGGGCTTGTCTCATTGTTTGCAAAGCCATTCATCTTCCAACATCCCCACCCTCTCCCGTTCAGTCTTTGTGTGAAGGGGGGAGTTCTCAGTAATGACCTCCTTTCCTCCTGATCCAGGTCCCCAGGTATCAAGTGTCAGCAGCCTTCAGATGCTGAGAGCTAAAGTGTGGAGAGCTAAGTAGGTGGAGGCATTATCCAATTGCAATTGTTACACCTTTGGTGGACAGTTTTTATTTTGCCACTACAGCTTTCATCGCTCAACTCTTTTACTTAAATTGTTGAAGATTGCTTTTGCTCAGAATTTCTGAGTTGGCCATAGGAACTCCGTGATGGTGTTATGCATTAGTAAAAGCTTATGTCACAGAAATCGGTGACCCTCAGTTGTTTATTCAGCCTACAACCTTCTGTTGGGCTGACTTGTCTCTCCGTCTCTGTCTCGTGATCAGAATGCAGAGCAGTGAGGCCCAGGCTGTGCCAGGGAGAAATAGCCTTGTCTCTTTACTTACTGTTGATGTTTTGTTTTAAATTTAAAGAACAGCAAAAAAACATTTAAGAACTTATTTTTTGCATATTGATTTACTGGCCAGTTTGTCTCTCCTACTGCGTTCCTTTACATTTCATCCTAGGGTTAATACAAAAGGAAGGGAAAGAATGGCAGAGGGGCATCCCCATGTTTTCTGTGATTTTCAAGATGACAGATTTTTTTGTTTCTCATGTCAACTTTCCTGAAAGGCAAAACTTGATAATTGTTTGTGAATAAAAATAAAACAAATATAATTTTGAAGGTCATGAAAGAGAATATAGACAAATATATTTTTTGCTGACAGTGTGGCAAATGGTAAGTTAAATCTAAAGAAAGGTGAACCAAAAAATGGAAGGAATCATAATATTTGAAAGTTGTCAGACAGTCTCAAAGATAGCCATGTGCACGTGCTAAGTTGCTTCAGTCATGTCTGACTCTTTGTGACCCTGTGGACAGGCTCCCCTGTCCATGGGATTCTCCAGGCAAGAATACTGGAGTGGGTTGCTGTTTGCTCCTCCAGAGAATCTTCCTGACCCAGGGATTAAACCCTGGTCTCTTATGTCTCCTGGATTGGCAGGCAGGTTCTTTTCCACGGGTGTCACCTGGGAAACCTCCACAAAGACAGGCAGGTGAGACCAAAAATTTTACATGTACTCTTGCTGCCAAAAGGGGCCCCAAAGTGTTGAAGGAAGAAAGAAAAGGAACAAAATTTATTTAGCATACGAATTAGAGAGCCCTCTCATTTGTCAGTTGGAGAGAAGCAATCTAAAGACAAGTCCTGTAGCAATCTAAAGACAAGTCCTGTAGCAATCTAAAGACAAGCAATCTAAAGACAATCTGTAACCTGAGGCAGTTTGAGAAATCTCGGCTAAATTGAAGCCTTTCCCCACTACCTGAGCAGTACACACAAATACACACACGTGCACATGCCCATACACATCCTGGTTAATTCCTGAGTTACAGTTGGATTACCTTAATAGTTATCAATTCTACTCAAATAGATAAACCCCAGCCTAATGGTTGGCAACAGTTGTATTCTCTGAAATCTCTTTATTTGTGCCTGTGTTCTCTCTTACTATTGAGTCAAAGTGGAAGGGAAGCAAGTGCAGTTATTATTCAAAGGGACATTGAGAATTTTCTCCTAATTATAAATTCAAGCAACAGTATCTCATACTGGGAATGGAATTTAAAGACTGACAATATACTCTTAAGAAAAATTTAATGCACCTTCCATCACAATCTTTTTCCTCTGATTTATCTTGCATTTTCAGACCAGAATGCCAGGCTCTAAGCCTCCAAGGGTCTTAAAGTATGTGAAGCGAATGAGAAATCTGGTACCCTTGCCAGATGAGTAGCCTGGAAGGAAGAAGCACATCCTGATCTTTCAGGCTGCTCATCTGGCAAAGGTTCCTTAGCCCAAAGACATGTCCTGCCTGAAGCTGGGAGTATTTTCCCTCTCTAATATGAAAACCAAGGAAGCAGGTCTATTCAAATTACTGGCATCAGTTCTTTCCAGGAAAGACCCTCTTTTAGCTCTGAAGAAACTGGCTAATGGAAGAAGACAGACTTCTGCCTAGAGGAGCAAGATGCCTGTTCCACAGACTTGGTCAATGTCCTAGTCCATCTTGACCAGTAAATGGCACTCTTCCTTTGTAATTATTTTAATGGCCTCCAGAGGAAAATGGATCCTGCTTTCTAGTTCTTTTTTGCCACAGGTGTTGTTACGGTATTTTAACAAGGACATTCTCTCATTCCCAAAAGTATTCATCACAAGAAAAACAGTAACCTCTTATATAAGCATTTCTGAAAAACCTAAAACTTTCACTCAAACTTTTATTGATGGCTTTGCACTCTTAAGGGGAAATTATTAACCAGAACCACAAAGAAACAGGACACAGCTGTGTGAATGACTAGGGCATGTGAAGACAAAGTGAATGAGAACTTACTGGGAATTTCTACATTAGAGGGAAAGTACAGGCATACTTTGCTTTATCTCATTTCACAAATAATTCCAATTTTAACAAATTGAAAGTTTGTGACAACCCCGTGTCAAGCAAGTCTATTGATGCCATTTTCCAACAACCCTTGCACACTCCCTGTCTCTGTATCACACTACAGTAATTCTCAGGATAGTTCAAACCTTCACAAGCAAAAAAATCTGAAGGCCCAGGTGATCATTGGTGATTTTTAGCAATAAAGTATTTTTTAAATTAAGGTTTGTATATATGGTCAGGCCACTCAAGTTGTCTGTTCTCTTACTCTTTGTACATCCCCTGCCCCACCCACCCCCCAGCACACCTATGCATATGAATGGTCTTTCTCTGTACTTGTCCAAGGTCCCAGCTGGTGATCTTTCCTATCAAAGGAGTGGTTAGGGGCATGCCCCTCTACTGCTTTCCCTGTTAAGTAGAGCAGGGAAATGAACTCCCCTAAAACTGGCAAAATCCCCCCAACCCCCACTTCCCCATCCCCTAGTCCCCAGTCCCCCCATCCCTCCCAGGATGAAGCCTGCCACCATGTACTTCCTGCCACCAGCGCACCACATATGGTGTAGTGTCACTCCAGGACCTTGCTTCAGACGTGTAAGTGCCCCCATCCGTGAAGCTTGTGATGTCTCTGTTGCTGACACCAGTTTCTTTCTTTGTCTTGAAGCTGGGCAAACATCAGCCTTGTAGCCTGCAGGGTCCAGTCTGACAATCGGTGGCAGCAGCCAGGAGGCCAAAGAAACTCCTGTGAGCATCAGGGTATCGGGGATACAGGATGGGGGATGGAAAGTTGGGGGGGCATCCACTCGCATGTGAGACCCAAAAGTTGAAGGTATTATATAGAAGTTTACAACAAAGGCTAGCTGAACAAAGGTAGCCTGAACATCAAGAGATTATTGTTAATTAAAGAACACCAGATATCCCAAATAAAGGAATTTAGCACTTTTCTATGTATGGGAAAATGGAAGAGTCTGGGCTCACTGAAATCATTCCTTTCATGTATCCCAGCTATCTCGTGGTCACTACTCTGTGTTTTTCACATCCTGAGTTCCTCAGGGCTCACCACAGGGAGTGGATGCAGCCTGATGGCAACCAGAAAACAGATATTCTTCTCCTTTCTGAGTGCCCTTAAGGCTCAGGAATTCACATCTGGAAGGCTGGAATTGCTGATGACTGTGATATCCTTGCTTTACTGATATGGCAGGAAATACTCCAGTTCTTAATAGCAATTTGGGAAACTACCCCTATGCTAGAATTAAAACATTTTTCATTTCTCTCTGTCTTTTCTCTCCAGAAATTGAGGACTCGAGTTCCAAGCAGCCTAATCAGGTGAATGGGAAAGCCTGTCTGCTGGCAAGTGCAAGAATCTCAGTATTTGGGGGACCAAGAAATCCACTGAGGAAGAGCTGCCTCACCACACCTGCCTGGTGGCTCAGACAGTAAAGAATCTGCCTGCATTGCGGGAGATGAAGGTTTGATCCCTGGTGGGGAAGATCGCCTGGAGAAGGAAATGGCAACCCACTCCAGTGTTCTTGCCTGGAAAATCCCATGGACAGAGAAGCCTGGAAGGCTACAGTCCATGGGGTCGCAAAGAATTGGACATGACTGAGTGACTTCACTTTCACTTTACCATATTTAAGCTCTAACTCTGTGGAAAACAACTTATGAAGTGTTTTTAAATGTTCGTTTGTATGATAATTCTTAGAACATTTTCACCGTATTGTACATTTGTGAAACCTGAAGCTCAGAGAAGTTAGGTGAATTTCTAGGATCACATGTAATTGCTGGCAGAATCACAATTCTATACAGTACCCTATATTGCTTGTTATAAGCAATTTAAAAAGTTTCATTTTAGAATTCTGTTAAGTTTTAAAATAAGCTTTGATCCCCAAATTAAATAAATGTCTTGTTTCCTTGTCTTCTTTTTTTGGTGCATACTATTATATATATATATAATATATTAAATATATAATATATATTTAATATAATATATATTAATACATAATATATATATACAAATATTTATATATTATATATATATTTCTGTTTTCACCTATTCTTTACTTTAGGTATTGTAAAAGAGAACTTCCTTGATCCAGTTTTACTCCTCTATCTTATGAAGGAATCGTCCCAGACTATTATAATCATTGCCATTTGGTTATCTGTGCATACACAGGAGCTTGTGATTTTCATAAAATTGATGCTCCACACTAAGGATGAAATATAAACTTAATCAGGAAGAATGCAAATAATGTTAAGAATAGAAGAATTCTTGGCATACCTATCTTTTCTAGAAAATGAAATGAGATTTAGTAGTAATACTAAAAACAGTGTGATAAAGGGAAAATTAGATGAACAAATGATTAAATTTCAATTCTGAAATTGAAATATCTGTATTAATTAGATTTAAGATAAATCCAATTTAAGATAAAATATATATCTTATAATAACATGATGGAAAAAAGTTTCAGTAGATGGTTCAAGAAGAATAGTTAGTAATCCAGAAATTGAGTGTGTGTGTTAGTCACTCAGTCGTGTCTGACTTTTGCGACCCCATGGACTGTAGCTCGCCAGGCTCCTCCGTCCATGAAATTCTCCAGGCAAGAATACTGGAGTGGGTAGCCATACCCTTCTCCAGGAGATCTTCCCAACCCAGGGATTGAATCCAGGTCTACTGCATTGCAGGCAGATTCTTGACCATCTGACCTACCCTTCTTATCTCATATATCAGTTCAGTGGCTCAGTCGTGTCCAACTCTTTGTGACTCTATGGACTGCAGCATGCCAGGCTTCCTTGTCCGGCACCAACTCCTGGAGCTTGCTCAAACTCAAGTCCATCAAGTCAGTGATACCATCCATGTCATCCTCTGTTGTTCCCATCTCCTCCTGCCTTCAATCTTTCCCAGTATCAGTGTCTTTTTCCAAGGAGTCAGTTCTTCACCTCTGGTGGCCAAAGTATTAGAGTTTCAGCATCAGTCCTTCCAGTGAATATTCAGGACTGATTTCCTTTAGGATAGACTGGTTTGATCTCCTTGCAGTCCAGGAGACTTTCAAGAGTCTTCTACAGCACCACAGTTCAAAAGTATCAATTCTTCGGCACTCAGGATTCTTTATGGTCCAACTCTCACATCCTTACATGACCACTGGAAAAACCATAGCTTTGACTAGATGGACCTTTTTTGGTAAAGTCATGTCTCTGCTTTTTAATATGCTGTCTAGGTTGTCATAACTTTTTATCCAAGGAGCAAGCATGTTTTAATTTCATGGTTGCAGTCACCATCTGCAGAGATTTTGGAACCCAAGAAAATAAAGTCTGTCACTGTTTGCATTGTTTCCCCATCTATTTGCCATGAAGTGATGGGACCAGATGCCATGATCGTAGTTTTCTGAATGTTGAGCCTTAAGCCAACTTTTTCACTCTCCTCTTTTACTTTCATCAAGAGGCTCTTCAGTTTCTCTTCACTTTCTGCCATAAGGGTGGTGTCACCCGCATATCTGAGTTTATTGATATTTCTCCCTGTGATCTTGATTCCAGCTTGTGCTTCATCCGGCCTGGCATTTTGCATGATATACTCTGCATATAAGAGTACATATCATATATGATAGTAAAATCTTGATGGAATGGAGAATTGGCATTGAGATTAGGTTTAAAAATGAGAGAGGGAATCAAGGGTAACATTGTAACCATGAGAAATAGCTAACCAAAAAAATTAAAAGTTGGCTTTTTAAAATATATATATAAGTTTTTAACTTCAAATGATAAAGGACATGGCTATAGAGACTTAGCTGGCAAGTTGACTGAATGAAGCCAGATCTCAGAATTTCCTCACCCCAAACCAATAAAATAAGGAAAATCAAGTAAAATATACAAAATACATAAGCATACATCAAAGAAAGGAGAGGAATAATATTTGAAAAGTATTAGGTCTTAAATTAGGGAAGAACAGTGTAATAGTTCATTTTATGTCAACTTGGCTAGGCCACAGTACCAAGACACTTAGTCAAACATTATTCTAGATGTTTCTGGAAAGTAGGTTTTACGAGATTATGGGAATTTGGCATTTAAATCAGTAGACTTTGAGTAATGCATATTACCCTCCATATTATGGGTGGGCCTCATCCAATCAGTTGATGACCTTAATAGAAAAAGAGCGACCCTCCCAGGAACAAGAAGAAATTCCTCCAGAAATGCCTTTGGACTCAAGCAGCAGCTCTTCCCTGGGTTTCCAGCCTGCTGCCTTCCCTGCAGATTTTGAACTTGCCAGGTCCATAGTCACCTAAGCAAATTCCTTAAATTACTCTCTCTCTCTGGTCCCTGCTGGTTCTGTTTCTGGAAAACCCTGACCAATACAGGCTGGGAAGCCAAATGTTTTCAAATCTTCTCCATCTACTAAATGTTCCCATCCTCCCTTCCTCCAGAGGGGCGAGCAAGACAGCAAAGGACAGAAGCTTGTTGAAATTTTACTCAGTGGCTGAGTAATCCAGATGGTGAGTGAGTGACCTCAGGAAAAGATTGGAGACAACCCCTCAGCTGCCCCCACGACACACACACCCACCCAGTTACAGTCCCTGCTACCTTAGCAATTCACACACACTTCCCAGTGAAACACCTCATTGAAAACACTGATTACAGAAACTCCTCTTAGCTTATGCCATAATTGATACATTTGAATTAAGAAAATGTCACTAAGTTCCCAGGTAAAAATGATACTGTTAATTCACAAGCCTTAGCTTATATCACACTTCTCTCTTTTGCTACCTGGGCAGAATTTTTACTACTGGGTAAAACAGATGTCAAGGTTGTTATTCATCTTGACTCCAAGTCAGAAAATTATGATTGTGTTTTCCTCTATGTTTTCCCCTAGTTTGTCATTTGGATGGGTAAATGATGAAGCACTGATTGAATTTATAGTTTAACTATAATACCTATATTACTTCCCTGGTGGCTCAGATGGTAAAGCATCTGCCTACAATGTGGGAAAACTGGGTTTGATGCCTGGGTCAGGAAGATCCCCTGGAGAAGGAAATGGCAACCCACTCCAGTACTCTTGCCTGGAAAATCCCATGGACAGAGGAACCTGGTGGGCTACAGTCCATGGGGTTGCAAAAAGTTGGACATGACTGAGCGTCTTCACTTTCACTTTCATGCCTATAAAAAACACTCCAAAATGCTCAGAGGATGCAGAATTGTTGCAAGTGTGTATGCTGACTCATGGAGAGATATTATTATGATATATTCATATTTAATGGAGCAGGCTCAGGCATAAATCTGTCTTCTCATGGGAGTTTTTGTTTTTGTTTTTTTTTTTTTTGAAGATTGTTATTCAAAGTAGCAATGAGAGCATTTTTCTATTTAATGATACTTGAAGTCTGATATGAGTGATGAATTTCCAGATGTTCAAGCTGGTTTTAGAAAAGGCAGAGGAACCACAGATCAAATTGCCAACATCGAAAAAGCAAGAGAGTTCCAGAAAAACATTTATTTCCGCTTTCTTGACTAGGCCAAAGCCTTTGACTGTATGGATCACAATAAATTGTGGAAACTTCTGAAAGAGACAGGCATACCAGACCACCTGACCTGTCTCTTGAGAAACCTATATGCAGGTCAGGAAGCAGCAGTTAGAACTCTACATGGAACAATAGACTGGTTCCAAATAGGAAAAGGAGTACGTCAAGGCTGTATATTGTCACCTTGCTTATTTAACTTATATGCAGGGTACATCATGAGAAATGCTGGGCTGGAGGAAGCACAAGTTGGAATCAAGTTTGCTGGGAGTAATATCAATAACCTCAGATATGCAGATGACACCACCCTTATGGCAGAAAGTGAAGAGGAACTAAAAAGCCTCTTGATGAAAGTGAAAGAGGAGAGTGCAAAAGTTGGCTTAAAGCTCAACATTCAGAAAACTAAGATCATGGCATCTGGTCCCATCACTTCATGGGAAATAGATGGGGAAACAGTGGAAACAGTGTCAGACTTTATTTTTTGGGCTCCAAAATCACTGCAGATGGTGATTTCAGCCATGAAATTAAAAGACGCTTACTCCTTGGAAGGAAAGTTATGACCAACCTAGACAGCATATTAAAAAGCAGAGACATTACTTTGTCAACAAAGTTCCGTCTAGTCAAGGCTATGGTTTTTCCAGTGGTCATGTATGGATATGAGAGTTGGACTGTGAAGAAAGCTGAGCACTGAAGAATTGATGCTTTTGAACTGTGGTGTTGGAGAAGACTCTTGAGAGTCCCTTGGATTGCAAGGAGATCCAACCAGTCCATCCTAAAGGAGATCAGTCCTGGGTGTTTATTGAAAGGACTGATGCTGAAGCTGAAACTCCAATACTTTGGCCACCTCATGCAAAGAGTTGACTCATTTGAAAAGACTCTGATGCTGAGAGGGATTGGGAGCAGGAGGAGAAGGGGACGACAGAGAATAGATGGCTGGATGGCATCACCGACTCGCTGCACATGAGTTTGGGTAGACTGGGAGTTTGTGATGGACAGGGAGGCCTGGTGTGCTGCAATTCATGGGGTCACAAAGAGTCAGACACGACTGAGTGACTGAACTGAAATGAACTGAAATCTGACATTTGGAATAAATCTTGAAACTAAAATTTTACTGCTGAGAATTGTTTAATGCACTGTAAATCTGAGGTGTTCTTGGTTCTTATTGAACTCCGTATCCAGGTTGGCAGCTCTGCCTGTTGTGTAGTACAGGGAAGGAGTGATTCAAAGGGAGCCTCTGGTCTGCAAAGTAGTTTATAGACCATGGACACATCTTTGTCCCTTTGACAGCTCCATCCCAAAGAGTCCGTTTCCTGTCTGAAGCCAGAGACTCTGGAGACTCTTTCTGGTATTAACGGACAAAGAATAAAGAAACAGCTTATGACAGCATCAAAATCTACTGGTGCCAAGAAAGCCATTTTGTACCATGAAGGGACGTCCCCAGAAAGCAGTAGGATTTCTGCATAGCTCAGAAGCTTGTTCTCTGGTCTTGGTTGCTGCTCTTGTTGCACTTGCCAGAGGGCTGTCTCCCCTGAAAGGACTTTCCTCTTACACCCAAAAGCTGGGTCCTACTTTGTGTGCCTTTAGCTACAGCTACAGTGTAGGAGGGGCCTTCCCAGGCAGCACTAGAATGTGCCTGCCAGTGCAAGAGATGTAAAGAGACAAGGGTTCAATCCCTGCATCAGGAAGATTCCCCGGAAGAGGGCATGGCAACCCACTCCAGTATTCCTGCCTAGAGAATCCCTTGGACAGAGGAACCTGGCAGGCTACAGTCCATGGGGTCGCAAAGAGTCAGACATGACTGAGCGACTTTCACTCATTCATCATTCACTATTATATCATACTCAACAGAAACTAAGGAAAGCCTCTCTTGCAGTTGTTTCTACAAAACCTAGACATTTTATTTAACATTTGCTTTCTACTTGTGTTCTGCTTTTCAGGGAAAACTTTAATTGGAAACCAAACAAAGCAAAAAGCAATTGTGTGAATGGTGGAGAGGTAAAAAGTGAAGGAGAAGGGTCGTGTGGGGATTTCTACTTTGGAGGGGAAGGCAATGATGTGAAATGGGAATGTATCCTGGAATGCTGAGAAGAGAATACACCAGGCACCAGACCATTAAATAGATAACATGTTCTTTTCTGCCCTTTATCTAAATATTTGTTCCCCTATCTCGAATATTAATATAAGCCACCATTTCACCTCTGAACATAAATGACACACTTCTTTGAAATTAGGGGAAGAAATGACATTTTTTCAGCCTTCTGTAGAATTCATTACAAAATTCTTTTTTAGGCTGACTTCTTTGGAGGCAGTTACTGAAAAGTAGGTCACAGTTCCTGAGAATTTTATAGAGATAAATAATATTTACTTATATAGCTGTCTGAAGGAAAACAGGAAAATACCTACCATATTTTAATTCCTTACTCTAATATATGATGCTCAATTCACTTCAGTCTCTCAGTCATGTCCGACTCTTTGCGACCCCATGAACTGCAGCACACCAGGCCCCCCTGTCCATCACCAACTTCCGGAGTTTACCCAAACTCATGTCCATGAAGTCGGTGATGCCATCCAACTATCTCATCCTCTGTCTTCCCCTTCTCCTCCTGCCCTCAATCTTTCCCAGCATCAAGGTCTTTTCAAAGGAGTCAGCTCTTCGCATGAGGTGGCCAAATATTGGAGTTTCAGCTTCAACATCAGTCCTACCAATGAACACCCAGGACTGATCTCCTCTAGGATGGACAGGTTGGCTCTCCTTGCAGTCCAAGGGACTCTCAAGAGTCTTCTCCAACACCACAGTTCAAAAGCATCAATTCTCCGGCGCTCAGCTTTCTTTATAGTACAACTCTCACATCCATACATGACCACTGGAAATAGCCTTTACTAGACGGGCCTTTGTTGACAAAATAACGTCTCTGCTTTTCAACATGCTGTCTAGGTTAGTCATAACTTTCCTTCCAAGGAGTAAGCGTCTTTTAATTTCATGGCTGAAATCACCACCTGCAGTGATTTTGGATCCCAGAGAAATAAAGTCAGCCACTGTTTCCACTGTTTCCCCACATATTTGCCGTGAAGTGATGGGACCAGATGCCATGTTTGTAGTTTTCTGAATGTTGAGCCTTAAGCCAACTTTTTCACTCTCCTTTTTCACTTTCTTCAAGAGGCTCTTTAGTTCTTCTTCACTTTCTGCCATAAGGGTGGTGTCATCTGCATATCTGAGGTTATTGATATTTCTCCCAGCAATCTTGATTCCAGCTTGTGCTTCCTCCAGCCCAGCGTTTCTCATGATGTACTCTGCATATAAGTTAAATAAGGAGGGTGACACTATACAGCCTTGACGTACTCCTTTCCCGATTTGGAACCAGTCTGTTGTTCCATGTAGAGTTCTACCTGTTGCTTCCTGACCTGCACACAGATTTCTCAAGAGGCAGGTCAGGTGATCTGGTATGCCCAGCTCTTTCAGAATTTTCCACAGTTTACTGTGATCCACACAGTCAAAGGCTTTGGCATAGTCAAGAAAGCAGAAATAGATGTTTTTCTGGAACTCTCTTGCTTTTTTGATGATCCAGCAGATGTTGGCAATTTGATCTCTGGTTCCTCTGCCTTTTCTGAAACCAGCTTGAACATCTGGAAGTTCACGGTTCACCTATTGCTGAAGCCTGGCTTGGAGAATTTTGAGCATTACTTTACTAGCGTGTGAGATGAGTGCAATTGTGCGGTAGTTTGAGCATTCTTTGGGATTGCCTTTCTTTGGGATTGGAATGAAAACTGACCTTTTCCAGTCCTGTGGCCACTGCGGAGTTTTCCACATTTGCTGGCATATTGAGTGCAGCACTTTCACAGCATCATCTTCCAGGATTTGAAATAGCTGAACTAGAATTCCATCACCTCCACTAGCATTATTCATAGTGATGCTTCCTAGGGCCCACTTGACTTCACATTCCAGGATGTCTGGCTCTAGGTGAGTGATCACACCATTGTGATTATCGGGGTCATGAAGATCTTTTTTGTACAGTTCTTCTGTGTATTCTTGCCATCTCTTCTTAATATTTTCTGCTTCTGTTAGGTCCATACCATTTCTGTCCTTAATTGTGCCCATCTTTGCATTAAATGCTCCGTTGGTATCTCTAATTATCTTGAAGAGATCTCTAGTCTTTTCCATTCTATTGTTTTCCTCTATTTCTTTGCATTGATCACTGAGAAAGGCTTTCTTATCTCTCCTTGCTATTCTTTGGATCTCTGCATTCAAATGGGAATATCTTTCCTTTTCTCCTTTGCTTTTCACTTCCCTTCTTTTCACAGCTATTTGTAAGGCCTCCTCAGACAGCTATTTTGCTTTTTTGCATTTCTTTTTCTTGGGGGTGGTCTTGCTTCCTGTCTCCTGTACAATGTCAGGAATCTCCATCCATAGTTCATCAGGCACTCTGTCAGATCTAGTCCCTTAAATCTATTTCTTACTTCCACTGTATAGTCATTAGGGAATTGATTTAGGTCATACCTGGATGGTGTAGTGGTTTTCTCCACTTTCTTCAATTTCAACCTGAATTTGGCCTAAGTTTATTTAATATTCACAAAAACTCTATAAATATTTTGAACCTGTTTTATTTATGGAAAAGCTGAGGTTTAGATTAAGTGGGTTTCTCAACATCACACATGTGTCCAAACAGAATGGAATTTCAATGAAAAATTCCTTATTGTGAGTTATGGGTGAGTCTGTGAGCTTTGTATTCTAGATTTCTGTTCCGATTGTTAAATCTGTTTTTATTCCTGAATTAAATACAACACTCTCTTGCTCTACAGATTTTGATGGTTCATGTTGTTTTTGAGCTGATTTTGACCATTTTCTTTTCCTTTACCTTACGTTTTGAGAAAGAGGTTGCCTGATCCAGTTTCCCACTTTCCTTTTTGAAGAAAGTCTCAGTCTTTATATTCAGTGTAATTTTTGTTATTTCAGAATCAATCATATCCTTTTAAATTACAAACTCACACATCCAACTTGCAAATGACATTTGTATATGAATGTCTACCAGTCAACCAGAGAGGATATCTACTGCTTTTGCTTTTATTTCCTGACATTCTCCACTCTTGCTCTTAGTGAGAGAATTCATTTATTTTTTCTTCTTTTTATTATTGCATTCATTGTTATTATTTTTGTTTAGTTGCTAAGTCATGTGCGACTTTTTTGCAACCCTGTGGACTCTAGCCCACCAGGTTCCTCTGTCCATGGGATTTTCCAGGCAAGAATGCTGAAATGGGTTGTCATTTCCTACTCCAGGACATCTTCCTGACCCAAGGATCAAGCCTGCATCTCCTGCATTACCAGGCAGATTCTTTACCACAGAGCCACCTGGGAAGCCCATTATTGCATTAAACATGATTGTTATTTTTAAATTTCCTTTTCTTCAAAAATAAAAAATATGTTTTCTATAATAAAAATTTAATAAACAGAAGAACAATTAGCTAATTATGCACACTTTATTATACAGTGTAAAGGTACACAAATATATAAATAAAAGTACTTTAAGTTTTTTAAATAGTCAAATAAATATTTTTTAAAGATAAATATCTAAGTAGATAAATAAATAAAAAGACTGTCTTGGGCATGTTTGAGGGACTAGTGCCTGTAGAGTAGAACATGATGTCGCTTAATATACCTGAAATCATTTGACAAATTGAATCGATTCAGGGCTCAATGACAATAGAAATAAGAGCCCTTGACGTGGCCGCGCAGGAGGCATGTGGTCTTGTTGGTCTGTGAGGATATTTCCGTGTTGAACCAGGTGTGTGTCAGTCCTTCCTCCGGAATCTCTCCTGCAAGTTTGTTGACGAAGAGAAGGCTCTCATGACTTCCGCTCTGACAACCTCCCAGGCACAAGGGCTGTGTCCCTTCTCTTGCAGATAGAGAGTGACTCTGTGGAAGTATTTCCTCAGAGCCAGGCTGGAGTCCCCCTTGAGCAGGGGAGCCCCTTGCAGCCCCTGCTCCTGCCTCAGACAGGCTTGCAGGGCAGTGAGCTGCTGATCCAGTGCAGTGCGGAGCTTGTCCAGGAGGCTCTGGTCCCACGCAGCGGCCGAGCCCTGAGTGCTGAAGAGCTGGAAGGTGTGCTGGGTCACCTCGTGGAGCACAGAGATGGCTTGAGCCTTCTGCAGCTGGCTGCCACCCAGCACCTCCTGGGGGAATGCAAAGTCATTTCTGTCCTGCAGGCAGGAGGAAGGGGAGACCCTCCTCAGTTGTTGCAGGAGCATCAGGACCCTCCTGTTGGCCAGGCTGTGGGTGTGAGGCAGATGGCAGCCCAGAGAGCAGATGGCGTTGCAGCTGAGCAGCAGCAGGGCCAGGAGTAGGGACCAGGCTGGGGCCATCCGGGACCTTGCAGATGCTGCTGGCCTGGGGAGGTGGGTGACTCTGTGAACCTGCTCTCTAGGTTCTCTGAAGACTTTCCTTCAGGCCTGTGTCTTAAATAGGAGCCCGTGGTTTCCATTTTCTGAGAGTTCCCTCTTACTTTCCACTTCTCTTCTTGCTTTTCATTTTGTAATCTCCAAATGGGTTATAGCAATGTTTCCCAATGACTTTTTTCCATTATTACCTCTTCCCCTGCCCACAGAGACTTTTAGATTTTTTTTCTAATTGCCCACCTCATAAAATTTTTTTAACACAGATATACTGTTTATGTATTTATGTACTCTGTGGATATCTCTACTCTGTACATAGAAACAGAAAGTGCAAAGTTTATTCTTTTTATTCAATACAGGGTTAAGAATGACTAAATTAAAATGTTAAGCAACGAGTTAAAAACTATTGACACAACTTTATAACTAAATTTGTTGAGTGATACAAATTTCTTTACTTATATAAATTGTAATATCAGTTCAGTTCAGTCTCTCAGTCGTGTCCAACTCTTTGCAACCCCATGAATCACAGCACACCAGGCCTCCCTGTCCATCACCAACTCCCAGAGTCCACCCAAACTCATGTCCATCGAGTCAGTGATGCCATCCAGCCATCTCATCCTCTGTCGTCCCCTTCTCCTCCTACCCCCAATCCCTCCAAGCATCAGGGTCTTTTCAAATGAGTCAACTCTTCGCATGAGGTGGCCAAAGTATTGGAGTTTCAGCTTCAGCATCAGTCTTCCAATGAATATTCAGGACTGATCTGCTTTAGGATGGACTGGTTGGATCTCCTTGCAGGCCAAGGGACTCTCAAGAGTCTTCTCCAACACCACAGTTCGAAAGCATCAATTCTTTGGCACTCAGCTTTCTTCACAGTCCAACTCTCACATCCACACATGACCACTGGAAAAACCATAGCCTTGACTAGACGGACCTTTGCTCGTAAAATAATGTCTCTGCTTTTTAATACGCTATCTAGGTTGGTCATAACTTTCCTTCCAAGGAGTAAGCATCTTTTAATTTAGAAAATTATATATGCAAACTAGCAGTTTTAAAAATGCTTAATAATTTTAATGTAATACAATTATGTCATAAGTTATATATTATAAATTAAATAATTTAAATAATTATAAATTATTTAAAACTGCCAAAAGCAACTGAAAATTATATTCCTATTTATTTCAGTGCTTAACTTTTAATTTTGCCTCACATGAGAAAATAATTTTGAACTTCACCAGCTGTTAGATATTCATCAAAATATTGTCAACATTTTTTGTTTGTTTAGTACTAGACATAATGATGAGTTGGATAATTTTAGTAGAATTAAATCATAAAATAGAAATGAACTGTATTTCAGTCCCAAGGCCTATATCACACTCAGGTGTGCTGAGATTTAAACATAAGCAAAGTCCACAAGACAGCCAACATCTGCAGGATACCTAACAGAGGAAAGGATGGAGAAACAGTCCTCCACTCACAGCCATCTGTTACAAAATCAGGTTTGCAACACTGATCTTGCATACATTTTGTGTGTCTCCTGTGAATTCAGTGTCAATGCTTCTCATGTGTTACACAAAAAAAAACCACTGAGAGAATAAATACTAAAATAAGGTGTTTTTTTTTGTTGTTGTTCTTAGACAAGATTGAACTTTGGAACTCCAAGAACCATTGTAATGTCTAAGATGTGTTCATAACCCAAAGAACTAATTTTCACACTCTTGGAAGCAGTTATTAACAAATGTACCATCTGGTGGGGAATGTTGATAATGGGGGTGACTCTGTATATATAGGAACAGAGAATACATGGGAAATCTCTATACCTTCTCTCAACTTTGCTGTGAACTTAATTGCCTTTAAAAAAAGAAGTACATTAAAAAAATTGTCACTTACGTATGGAATTTAGAAAAATGGTGTAAATGAACATATTTATAGAACAGAAATAGAGTCACAGATGTAAAAAAAAAAAACCTTATGTTTACCAAAGGGGAAAGGGTGGGGGAGAAATAAATTGGGAGATTGGGATTGACATATATACATACTACTATATATAATAAAATAGATAGTTAATAAGAACCTACTATAGCACCCCCAGAAACTCAATATTCTGTAATGACCTATACAGGAAAAAAATCTAAAAATGAGGGGATATTGTTCAGTCGCTATGGCTCAATTGTTTCCAACTCTTTGTGACCCCATGGACAGCAACACGCCAGGCTTCCCTGTCCTTCACTATGTCCTGTAGCTTGCTCAAACTCACGTCCATTGAGTCAATGATGCCATCCAATCATCTCATCCTCTGTTGTCCCCTTCGCCTCCTGTATGTATGTATGTATGTATATGTAACTGATTTACTTTGTTGTGCAGCACAAACACAACATTGTAAATCAACTATACGCCAATAAAAATTACTTTTTAAAAAGATCCGTTATCAAAAACAATATTTAAAACCTAAGGAAGTAGGCTTCCTAAACTATTAGAGAGAGTTCTTTCCAAGAAAACACCTTTTTAACTGTGAAGAAAAATCTGCTAGAGGACAAGACTTTTGCCTAGAACAGAAACCAGGTTTTCACATCCATCAATGTCATTATCCATCTTGGCCAATAGGTGGCATTCCTCCCTTATAAATATTCTAAGTGAAAGGGATACTGCTTTCTATTTCCCTTTCGCTACAGCTACCATTACATCATTGTAACAGAGTCATTCACTCATTTCCAAAAATATTCACCAAGAGAAAAAGAAAAGAAAAATGCCTGTCATGTGAGAGTTTCTGAGAAACCTAGAACTTTCACACAATTTTTTATTTGAATTGGAGATTTTCTGCTCAAGTAAAATAGACAGCGGGCTTCCCTGATAGTTCAGTTGGTGAAGAATCCCCCTGCAATGCAGGAGTTGTTGTTAGTCACTCAGCCGTGTCTGACTCTTTGCAACCCCATGGACTGTAGCCTGCCAGGCTCTTCTGTCCACGGGTTTCTCCAGACAAGAATACTGGAGTGGGTTGCCATTTCCTTCTCCAGCAATGCAGGAGACCCCAGTTCACTTCCTGGGTCAGGAAGATCTGCTGGAGAAGAAACAGGCTACCCACTCCAGTAGTCTTGGGCATCCCTTGTGGGTCAGCTGGTAAAGAATCCGCCTGCAATGTGGGAGATCCCAAGGTTGGGAAGATCCCCTGGAGAAGGAACAGGCTACTCACTCCAGTATTCTGGCCTGGAGAATTCTATGGACTGTATAGTCCATGGGATCTCCAAAGAGTTGGACATGACTGAGAGACTTTCACTTTCGAAACAGACAGCAAGAAACCACAAGGTAATAGGAAACAGCTGTGTGAATGGAAATTACAGGTTACTGCAGAGTGAGTGAGGAGAGCCACACAGGGCATTTCTTCACCGCGAGGAAGGAAGCGATTATGAAACGGAGGAAAGAATGGGATCCAGAAAAGCAGAGAGGAAAAGGGGAAGTAAGGCAGGTATCAGAATTGTTTAATGCAAATAGATATATATTTTTAATATGTTCTATACAGTAATACATGCCATCAAACATTGTATGCTATATATATATTTTTTTCAACTTTCCTTTAGGAGGCTGGTCTCTGTACCAGTGCTTGAAGCCCAAGATAGAATCAAGATTGCCAGGAGAAATATTAAAAACCTCAGATACACAGATGACATCACCCTTATGGCAGAGATAAAGAGGAACTAAAGAGCCTCTTGATGAAAGTGAAAGAGGAGAGTGAAAAGCTGCCTTAAAACTCAACATTCAAAAAACTAAGATCATGGCATTCGGTCCCATCACTTTATGGCAAATAGATGGGGAAACAGTGGAAACAGTGAGAGACTATTTTCGTGGGCTTCAAGATCACTGCAGATGGTGACTGCAGCCATGAAATTAAAAGACACTTGCTCCTTGGAAGAAAAACTATGACCAACCTAGACAGCATATTAAAAAACAGAGACATTACTTTGCTGACAAACGTTTGTCTAGACAAAGCTGTGGTTTTTCCAGTAGTCATGTATGGATGTGAGAGTTGGACCATAAAGAAAGCTGAGCACTGAAGACTTGATGCTTTTGAACTGTGGTGCTGTAGAAGACTCTTGAGAGTCTCTTGGACTAGAGGAGATCAAACCAGTCAATCCTAAAGGAAATCAGTCTTGAATATTCACCAGAAGGACTGGTGCTGAAGCTGAAGCTCCAATACTTCGGTCACCTAATGCGAAGAACTAACTCCTTGGAAAAGACCCTGATGCTGAGAAAGATTGAAGGCAGGAGGAGAAGGGCATGACAGAGGATGAAATGGTTGGATGGCATCACCAACTCGATGGACATGAGTTTGAGCAAGCGTTGGTGATGGACGGGGAAGCCTGGTATGCTGTAGTCCATGGGGTCACAGAGTCAGACACGATTGAGCGACTGAACTGAACTGATAGAGAAAACTAAAATTGAGACAAAAGAGAACAACTATTAAGCCAATGGAGATAAAACAGAAAATAGAATCATTCTTAAGGTCAATTAATTCAAGAGAGGGGGCTTCCCTGGTGGCTCAGACAGTAAAGAATCTGCCTGCGATGAGGGAGAATCAGGTTCGATCCCTGGGTTGGGAAGATGCCCTAGTGAAGGGAACAGCTATTCCAGTATCCTTGCCTGGAGAATTCCATGGACAGGGGAGCCTGGTAAGCTACAGTCCATGGGGTCACAAAGAGTTAGACACGACTGAGGAGCTAACACACACAGACACACAGACACAGACACACACACACACACACACAACACACACACACAACACACACACAATCCCAGAGAAGGCAGGAAATTAAGAAAAAAACAAAGTCACAGTAACAATTAAACATAAAATAAATATAGGGAGAATGGCAAAGATCAAGGAAATAGGTAATCTATAAAGAAAATAAGAAAAAGCAAAAATTTGTTTAAAGAAAATGTTTAATAAATTATAGAACTCTACCCAGACTGATCTAGCTAAAAAGAGGAAAAATTTTACCACACTACTATTATTCATCCCTCAATCTACACCAGTCTGGTTTCTGCCCTACTTTTCTGCCAAACCAGATCTTACTAAAGTCACCAAAGGCATCTGTGCTTCCAGAGCCACTGGATAGTTCAGCCCTGTGTGAAAGTGGTGGTTGCCCAGTTGTGTCTGACTCTTTACGACCCCACCTATAGCCCGTCAGGCTCCTCTATCCATGGGGATTCTCCAGGCAAGAATACGGGAGTGGGTTGCCATGCCCTCCTCCAGGGGATCTTCCCAACCCAGGAATCAAACCAGGGTCTCCTGCATTGTAGGCATATTCTTTACCAGCTGGCCCACCAGGGAACCCCCTATATATATATATATATGCCCCAATGTAATTTTTTAAAAAATAATAAAAAATAGAAGTTTTCTGTACCCAAAAATTTAATGAACATGGAAAATAATAAATAGACTAAATACAAAGAATGTATTTTTTCTCTGAAACCACTGTGTAAAGATTCACATATTATTATACGAACAAGGTTATTTAAATCTTTATAAATAGGTAAATAAATAAATAAATGATAGATAAATAGATCAGCTTGGGCATCTGTGAGGGCCTAGTGCCTGTAGAATAGAACATGATATAGCTTAAATTCTTGAAAACATTTGACAACCGGATTCATTTCAGGGCTCAATGACAGCAGAAATGAGAGTCCTCCACGTGGCCGCGCAGGAGGCATGTGGTCTTGTTGGTCTGTGAGAATCATTTCCGTGTTGAACCAGGTGTGTGTCAGTCCTTCCTCCGGAATCTCTCCTGCAAGTTTGTTGACGAAGAGAAGGCTCTCATGACTTCCGCTCTGACAACCTCCCAGGCACAAGGGCTGTGTCCCTTCTCTTGCAGATAGAGAGTGACTCTGTGGAAGTATTTCCTCAGAGCCAGGCTGGAGTCCCCCTTGAGCAGGGGAGCCCCTTGCAGCCCCTGCTCCTGCCTCAGACAGGCTTGCAGGGCAGTGAGCTGCTGATCCAGTGCAGTGCGGAGCTTGTCCAGGAGGCTCTGGTCCCACGCAGCGGCCGAGCCCTGAGTGCTGAAGAGCTGGAAGGTGTGCTGGGTCACCTCGTGGAGCACAGAGATGGCTTGAGCCTTCTGCAGCTGGCTGCCACCCAGCGCCTCCTGGGGGAATGCAAAGTCATTTCTGTCCTGCAGGCAGGAGGAAGGGGAGACCCTCCTCAGTTGTCGCAGGAGCGTCAGGACCCTCCTGTTGGCCAGGCTGTGGGTGTGAGGCAGATGGCAGCCCAGAGAGCAGATGGCGTTGCAGCTGAGCAGCAGCAGGGCCAGGAGTAGGGACCAGGCTGGGGCCATCCGGGACCTTGCAGATGCTGCTGGCCTGGGGAGGTGGGTGACTCTGTGAACCTGCTCTCTAGGTTCTCTGAAGACCTTCCTTCAGGCCTGTGTCTTAAATAGGAGCCCATGGTTTCCATTTTCTGAAAGTCCCCTCTTACTTTCTACTTCTCTCTTTGCTTTTCATTTTGTACTGTCCAAATGGGTTAGGGCAGAATGTCTCAATCATTTTTTTTTTCATTATTGCTCTTCTTTCTTCTTCCTACAGAGCCTTTCTAGATATTTTTTTCCTAATTCCTCCCCACCTCATGAAATTTTGATAACACTGATATATTGTGTATGTATTTATGTAACCTATGGATGTCTCTACTCTGTACATAGAAAAAGAGTGGAAATCTTACTCTTTAAATTCAGTGCAGAGTTAAATTTCAGCTTCAATTTAAATCTGAGAGTTATTGAATTTTAATTTAACTTTAAAACTAAGTTTTCAGAGTGACTTTTAATGTAACATATTTACTTATATAAGTCAATTCAGTTCAGTCACTCAGTCGTGTCCGACTCTTTGCGACCCCATGAACTGCAGCATGCCAGGCCTCCCTGTCCATCACCAACTCCCAGAGTCCACCCAAACCCATGTCCCTCAAGTCGGTGATGCCATCCAACCACCTCATCCTCTGTTGTCCCCTTCTTCTGCCCTCAATCTCTCCCAGCATCAGGGTCTTTTCCAATGAGTCAGCTCTTCGCATCAGGTGGCCAAAGTATTGGAGTTTCAGCTTCAACATCAGTCCTACAAGGAACACCCAGGACTGATCTCCTTTAGGATGGACTGGTTGGATCCTCTTACAATCCAAGGAACTCTCAAGAGTCTTCTCCAACACCACAGTTCAAAATCATCAATTCTTTAGTGCTCAGCTTTCTTTATAGTTCAACTCTCACATCCATACATGACCACTGGAAAAACCATAGCCTTTAGGAGACGAACCTTTGTTGGCAAAGTAATGTCTCTGCTTTTTAATACGCTTTCTAGGTTGGTCATAACTTTCCTTCCAAAGAGTAAGCGTCTTTTAATTTCATTGCTTCAGTCACCATCTGCAGTGATTTTGGAGCCCAGGAAAATAAAGTTAGCCACTGTTTCCCCATCTATCTGCCATGAAGTGATGGGACCAGATGCCATGATCTTAGTTTTCTGAATGTTGGGCTTTAATCCAACTTTTTCACTCTCCTCTTTCACTTTCATCAAGAGGCTCTTTAGTTCTTCACTTTCTTCCATAAGGGTGGTGTCATCTGCATATATGAAGTTATTGTTATTTCTCCCAGCAATCTTGATTCCAGCTTGTGCTTCCTCCAGCCCAGTGTTTCTTATGATGTACTCTGCATATAAGTTAAATAAGCAGGGTGACAATATACTCCTTTTCCCATTTGGAACCAGTCTGTTGTTCCATGTCCAGTCCTAACTGTTGCTTCCTGACCTGCATACATATAAGTAGGAATTTTCAAATACAGTATTCAAATTATCAAATTACATATTCAAGTAAAATTTAGATAAATATTTTATAATAATACCAAAGTATAGACATACATAAAAGTAATTCAAATCTGCTCAAAATCATTGAAAAACTATTTCTTTCATATTTATTTTAGGGACTTAACATTTAATTTTGCTTCATATCAAAAAACAATTGTTACTTCACTGCCTGCTAGATATTCATCTGGATATTGTTACCATTTTTTTCTGTTTACCACTCACCACAATCATGATTATGTTGAACAACTCTAGAAGAATTACATAATAAAATGTAATTTTTTATTTTATTTACAAATGAAAATTTCTATTTGTATTTAGTTTCCAGAGTCCAAATCACACTGAAACTCAAACACAAACAACCTCCACAAGATAGCCAATGGTTGCTCCTAAGTATGGGAAGGCTACCTCTCACAATATGACTTTGAGATCACGCAACTGATGGAGAGAAGGTTCTCCAATGAACCATCAAGTCACCTTAGGTTGTACCACCATTGGTGTACATCATTTGTTTTTCTTCCTTGAACTCAATCTCAATGCTTCCCTTGTGCATAATATATTAGAAAGCCCAAATACAGAAATAAATACTAAGGCGTAAGATTTTGTTATATCTGGTTTAGCTTTGAAGTACCACAAATCATTGTAATGACAAGATTTGCTCATATTCCAAAAAATAAATGTCCGCAAACATGGAAACATATCATCCCCGGTAGAAAGCATGATTTAGGAATCACCATCCATTTGAATCTTTCTCTGTATTGTTGCATTAAATTTCAGATTTCGCAAGGGACATTCAAGGTTCCAATCCAAGTCTGTTCTTTTTAGACAAAAGGAAACCACCTTTGTGATTTATTCAGAACTGGATAAATATTGATGTTTTTCATGGGAAGAATTAGCTTTCAGTTCTGCTTCAGTGAATTTTCTGTTGCCTCAGCATCTATGTTCCAAACTTCAGGCAATAGGTTGTGACCATCTTTGACTCCGTCTTATTGTCTGTGGTCTCTTTGGCACCAGTCCCAGTACAATCGAGCAACAAGTAGTTTTCACTAGAGCAGTTTCTCAGATTTCCTCCTGCCACTGGAAGGTATTTACAGATGACCAAGCTATTTTGCTTCCTTTTGAACATATGTGCTAGGATTGTAATAGACAATGGCTAATATTTTTACTCTACTCCTACTGGTATCAGTAATGTCTACTAGGGTCTTCCCTAGTGACTCAATGGTAAAGCGTCTGCCTGAAATGCGGGAGACACCAGTCGAATCCCTGACCTGAGAAGATCCCAGGTGCCGCAGAGCAACTGAGTCCATGAGCCACAACTATCGAGCATGTGCTCTAGAGCTGGGGAACTGCAACCACTGAAGCCAAAGAGCTCTAGACCTGTGCTCTGTAACAAGAGAAGACACCGCATTGAGGAGCCCACACACTGCACCCGGAGAATAGCCCCGACTCACTGCAACTAGAGAAAAGCCCCAGCAGCAAGGAAGACCAGCACAGCCATGAATAAGTAAATCAATAAACTTATTTAAAAAAATAATGCCTACTATGTTTATTGATAAAACCACTAGGATTCTCTTTCCTTGAAGGTGCATATAGCTCTAGGGATTCAAGTGGCAAGAGCAGCACAATTTTCAGCTTTTGCCTGGGCTTCCCAGGTGGTGCTAGTCATAATGAACCCGCCTGCCAATGCATAAAATTCATGGGTTCAATCCCTGGGTCGGGAAGATCCCCTGGAGGAGGGCATGGGAAACCACCCCAGTATTCTTGCCTGGAGAATCCCATGAAGAGAGGCGCCAGGCAGGTTACAGTCCATGGGGTCACTAAGGGTCAGGCACCTCTGAAGCAACTTAACACACATGCATATTAAACTCAGGAGGATGCCTTGTCTCTAGTTTGTCCTCTACTAGGTCATGATAGCAAAGAACAGCCTGGTGTCACCTACAGAGCCAGGCGTCTGAACTCAAGCTCTCCGTGATTCACAGTGAACAGCAACCAGACAATTTACCACGTTACTGGTTGGTGTATCTTTACTGATACGGCAATTACTACTTGTATCCTGATAGTCTTTGGAGATTCCTCACAAAGAATGAGGAATGGCCATTTTCATCCTGTATCTTCATTCCCCTCCATGGGATGGTGGGCTCCATCCCAGTCTGATTTCCAAAATTTGGCATATGAGAATTAAACTCTTACTTCAGGTTCAAAAGCAGAGTTTGTATTCTGAGTCCTTTGCCTGCTCCTTTGGCAGAAACCGAGAAATGAGAAACTGCTCGTTCTCCTTTATTTACTCAGCATGACTGTGTCCTCTCTTCCAGATATCGAGTATGTAGCCTTCAGTGACCTTTCTGGTCTCAAAGTTTCAGTCCCCACAAAATTCTTATCTTGAAGCCCTAATCCCCAGAGTGATGGTATCAGGTGACGAACCCTTAGGGATGTGATTAGGGCATGAGTATGGAGGTCTCAAGAATGGAATTACTGCCCTTATAAAAGATGTGGCTATAAAACCCTCACTCTCCGGTCCTGTGATTATACAAGAAAGAACTCTACAGTGTGAGACCTGAAGCAGGCTCTCACCAGAACTGGGCCAAGCTGACACCCAGATCTTAGAATTCCAGACTCTAGAACTGTGAGCAATACGTTTGCTCTTTACAAACTACCCAGTCTATGCTATTTTGTTGAAGAAGCCCGAATAGTGAGACCTGGCCTGATCTATTGTATCCTCAGAATACCTCTCAGGAGTCTGTAAAATAGCTAAAGGGAGAGGCACATCCAACTCAACCCCATTTCCTAGACATCTAGTCTGAGCCCTATCATTGCTTGAGCTCAATCCATATTTATGTAACATTAATTCACAATGATGGCAGTGATAGGAGAAAGGGTAACACCAACATCTATTAGATACAAATATCTAATACAGAAGACAAAAATCTAAAAATACTTTAAGATTCTTTACGGTTCTACAAGGGAAGTTATAGTGGAATATTGTGAGAGGCATTTTTCTACAGATCATTTATAGGAATACTTTATTCAAGTTTGTGTTTTCAATATTTGGAAAGTGTGATGAGTGGAAGATCCACTGTCCACTTTTAGTTCAGTGATTCTCAAGTACTTGCAAGGAGCTGCCTGATCATTCTTTGGTTGTCTCCCTCAGGTAATAAGGAAACACTTTGTCTACACTTGTAGATGTTTTCCTCATCAGCCTATGCCTTTGGGAGTCAACCTGAATGCTTCTTTCAAATAGTCTATGATGCTGTGAACTCTGGGTAACAGCTCTGTCATCTTCCCAAGCTGAAACTGTGAAGAACATTGGTTTTCCCCTTGCACACCCACCCAGAGCTCCATTAGGACAAATAGTGCAAAAATGAAAAAATGGTCTTGTGCACAGAATTTGTCTTCTCCTCTCTTAATCATCCGATTATTTCCCAACTTCCTTGCAATAAGACTCCCATGAGGATAAGTCCAGGCCATGTAATGTGAGAAGTGCTATTACCCTATCTAGTCCTGGTCCTTGGAAGCATCCCATGTGATCCACCAGACTTTTCTCTTTGTCTTCAAGGAGAATAGACTCAAGTGCTACAGAGAAATTCGGAGTCACATGTTGATGATGGAAAAAATGCAAAACAAGTGGATCCATATCCTCAACTCACTCTTTGGAGGAGAGCAAGCTAGAAGATTCACCTGATCAAGAAGGCCTGAATTGTGCTCTTCAAAGAGAAAAGAAAGTGTCCATTAGAATCAAATTCCTGACACTTTGCTTTTACCTGTTACAGAGGCTAAGCATTAGGTTAAATGACAAATACCTTTAATCCAGCATACTCTCTTAAAAACTTTTCCATAAAAAATAAGTTTCATATGTTGAAAATAGCAAATACCCTCAAAACACATGAAAATATCTTTTCCTTTATGTTATAAAATTGTTTATTAAATAAAAGAGATTGTGTTATTCTGTTTAAATATTTTTGTAAAATTGTGATTTTGATTTCAGGCATTTGTCACCTTGTAAGCAAACAGATGATCACTTTGGAGGCTTAAACAAACAACAGTCTGATTGAGTGGAGAGTGTCACAAGTATAATTTTCATTTTATCTGTTGACTTTTCTTGAGGATTCTTACATGAGAGAAAGGAACTTTTCAATTTACACTCTGACAACCTCCCAGGCACAGGGGCTGTATGCCTTTCCCTTCAAGTAGAGATGGATTCCTTGAAAATACTTCCGGACAGCAATTCCCAAATCGGGACAACCCAGAGTCACTTCTTCCAGCTTTTCCAGGCTCTGACCCAGGCTGGAGTAGTTTGTCGAGGAGGGCGCTGTTCCAAGCAGCTCAGCTGCTCTCCGTGGTGAAGAGGTGGTTGAAGATCTGCTGGAGCATCAGTTGGTGATAACAGGTGCCTTGAGTCATCTGGATTGGGGTGATATTCTCTCTTCTCCAAGGAAATCTGAAGTCGTGTCTGTGCTCTAGGCATGACTGAGAGGGGATCGTTTTCATCTGTCTCAAATGTATGAAGATTTCTTTGTTGCCAAGAGGACAAGCAGGGATGGAACAGGGCATCACTCCTGCCACTAGCATGTAGATCTTGGCCATACAGAGTTTCCACAGTTTATTGGATAACTGTTTATTTATAAATTGTGGAAAATTTTGAAAGAGATGGGAATACCAGACCACCTGACCTGACTCTTGAGAAACCTGTATGCAGGTCAGGAAGCAACAGTTAAACCTGGAGATGGAACAACAGACTGGTTCCAAATAGGAAAAGGAGTACGTCAAGGCTGCAGAGTATATTATGAGAAACACTGGACTGGAAGAAGCACAAGCTGGAATCAAGATTGCCGGGAGAAATATCAATAACCTCAGATATGCAGATGATACCACCCTTATGGCAGAAAGAGAAGAAAAACTAAAGAGCCTTTTGATGAAAGTGAAAGAAGAGACTTAAAGTTGACTTAAACCTCAACATTCAGAGAACTAAGATCATGGCATCCAGTCCCATCACTTCATGGCAAACAGATGGGGAAAGAGTGGGAACAGTGGCTGACTATTTTTGGGGGCTCCAAAATCACTGCAGATGGTGACTGCAGCCATGAAATTAAAAGATGCTTACTCCTTGGAAGGAAAGTTATAACCAACCTAGACAGCATATAAAAAGCAGAGACATTACTTTGCCAACAAAGTTTCGTCTAGTCAAGGCTATGGTTTTTCCAGTAGTCATGTAAGGATGTGAGAGTTGGACTATAAAGAAAGCTGAGAGCCAGAGAATTGATGCTTTTGAACTGTGGTGTTGGAGAAGACTCTTGAGAGTCCCTTGGACTGCAAGGAGATCCAACCAGTCCATCCTAAAGGAGGTCAGTCCTGGGTGTTCATTGGAAGGACTGACGTTGAAGCTGAAACTCTAACACTTTGGCCACCTGATGGGAAGAGCTGACTCCTTTGAAAAGACCCTGAGGTGGGGAAAGATTGAAGACAGGAGGAGAAGGCGACGAGAGAATGAGATGGTTGGATGGCATCACCGATTCAATGGACATGAGTTTGGGTAAACTCTGGGAGCTGGTGATGGACAGGGAGGCCTGGCGTGCTGCGGTTCATGGAGTCGCAGAGTTGGACACGACTGAGGGACTGGACTGAACTGAACTGGATACAGTTTCCTTGATTCACTGGAAGGCCAACAGGGGGCGCGCGGACACCACTAATTAATGAGGGAAAGGTTTCTTCGCCCGGTCCTGGGAGAGCGCCTCTCCAGGAGGCCACAAGAGGGCGGAGGATGTCGTCTTATCGGTTTTATTCGGGAGTTTGCGAGTTCTGAGACTTCGTTTCAGCGGTTTGGCAGCCAGAGGGGAAAGGCGTCGCTGCTCAGAGACCAGGTTGGTGCTTCTTTAATAGTGCATTTAGAAATCTTCAGTCTGAGCCCTCGCCAGAGACATTTCGTGTGAAGGCCACCCCGGAACGTTGCATTTCTGGGCTTCCCCTGAGTGTTGTGCTTTCTTTTCGCACAGAAACTTGAGCGAGGCCATTTTTACAAAGAAAATGCGTGTACACTGGCGTTTGAAGCGGAGACTCAGAGCGAGTTGGGGCCGATTTTTCAGATTCGGGCTCCTTTCTGGCGCGATGAAGAGACAGCTCACGGAAAGGGGAACTTGGCGGCGGCGATGGGACGACGGGACGGTGTTGGGGACGCCCTGGGGGTGAGTCGGGGCGCGGTCCCCACCCGAGGACGGGGGAGATGTGCGCCCCTGGAGATGCTCTGGGACTTTCAGGCTGTCGTTCAATGAATGGGCCCCGAAGTGGGGGAGTAAGTATTGAACAACTGAAAAGTAGGAATATTCAAAAACTAACAGGAATATATGCCTTTAAATTTCTACTTAATTATATTTGTCTCATTAAATGTTTAAAATTTTTATTTTTTAAATATTTTTATGAAAACATTTTAAATATTAGATATGTGATATTAAGGTATGCATATTAAAATATGTATTAATATTTATTAGTATTTTATTAAATTCTATTTAAGCTATGGTTTATTTATACTGAAACAAGAATTTAATATGATTTTACTTTCCTGGCTTTAATGGAAGCAAACTCAATATATTCAAGATCACTTCTATATTTGTTTGACAATTTCTTCTCACTCTGTGACAGTCTTAATTTTTATTTAACCCGAGTTTCTGAAACACCGCTGCCAGCACCCCACCTTGAGTGTAGTGTAGAAAAAAGAATTAGTGCAGATGTCCCTGGTTCAATGATTAAGGCTGAGCTTTCAAGGCAAGAGGTGTGAATGTGATGTCTGGTCTGGGTACTAAGATCCACATGCAGTGCTGTGCAGTAAAAAGAAAGGAAAGAAGGATGGAAGAGAGAGACAGAGAGGAACCAAAGAAAGAAGAGGCAGTGTCCTGTACAAAGCGTTGAGGGCATTTACCAGGTCTGATCTTTTCATTTTCTTTGGGAAGAATTTTATAGGTGAAATGAAAATTGCCCAGATTTCATTGGCAATGTGAAGCCTTCCTTTGTGAGACACACATGGTCTTGCAAATGAAAGGGCATTTCTTGTCTTTCTTGAAAATTTTGATGTTTTGTTCAGCGTGTATATTTTGGCACTTTCGTTTTTTAATATTGAGTTACAGTATTATTTATCTTGGTGTCTTAGACTTGGTGCCTTTTTACATGTCATACTTAAGAGAAGTCCTTTCTTACTTTGCCCCAATACTAGCCCAAGAAATAGCTTTAGAAATACTGTTGCCACCTTCCCTGGATGAAAGTATAGGAATGTCCCATTTCTTGTCATCCTCTCCTGTTTCACTGTATAACTGATTTCCTGGTCTCTTTAACCATTAAAAAAAAAAAACTTTGTCTTAAAATAATATCACCAAAGGTGGTCTGAGACTAACTGAGCATGATGTAAGGGACTGTTTGCCTCATTTATACTCTTCACAGAGCAGCCATTATTTTGTCAGACAATTTTTCAAGATGCTGGTTCTCTGCAAAAGGATTCAAGTGCTGTAAGATTTCTTTCCATAATGTTCTAGGACTGCTGTAAGCCTGGACTCTTGGGATCTGCTCCTTCAGAGACTTTGGGGCAGCCCCCCTCTCCTAGACTTTGCTTTTGGGGGGCCTCAAAACACAGCATTTTAGCCATTTTCCTTCTCTCCAAATCTTTTTTTTTAATATCTTTTTTTTTTCTATTAAGAAAAATAATTACCTTTAGACTGCCTTCATCTGATTTCCTCTTCAGCCACCCCTTAGCTTTTGGTAACTACAAATCTGGTTTCTTTTTCTCTCAGTGTGATTTTGAAGTACAACATAATCTGTGTCTTAAAAAGTAGCATCAGAGGTGGTCTAACTGAAACTGAGGTTGAGGAAAGGGACTGCTTATCTCATTTATTAACAGAGCTGTTGCTGCTGCTAAGTCGCTTCAGCCGTGTCTGACTCTGTGCGACCCCATAGATGGCAGCCCACCAGGCTCCTCCATCCATGGGATTTTCCAGGCAAGAGTACTGCAGTGGGGTGCCATTGCCTTTTCTGTATTAACAGAGCTGTTGTGTTTCATTAGACAACTTTCCTAGAATCTGTTTGTCTGCAAAGAACTTCAAGTGCTGTGGGATTTCTCTACATAATGTACCAGGCACTGATCAAAAGGGAGGAAACTTGGGCTCCTGGGCTCCTTCCGAGTCCTGCAGGCAGTCCCTCTCCTAGAATGAACTCTTGGGGCCTCAATATGCAGACCTTTGACAGAGTTAAGGGGCTTGCAGGCAGAGCTTCTCTTGGTTGGACTGAGGGTGGAGGAAACAGGTGACTCTTGGTTCTATTGATATGAAAGACTGCTGTCATTCACTCAGTTCCACATGCTCAGCCGGTAATTTGCAAACTTTATGTTATTTGAACTATACAATGTCATTTGTGATGGTACTAAAGTTGTCTTCATCTTTTAGAAGAGGAAGTGAAAGTCTGGTGTGGCTACACTCAGGAGCCCCAGATTGTGTGAGAGTAGACCTTCCTGCTGCTCCCAGTCCCTCCTCTTCATCAGCTCTGAGAACCGGCCCTCAGCTGCTCTGAGCTCCTGCTGCCTCCTTCCTCCTCATCCTCCCTCCAGTGTCCTCTGTCCTACTCCCAGGAGGGCAGACACCATCACTGCCTGAGTCTTCTGGAATCCATATCTCCAAGCACATTGTCACATGTCTGTGCGGTCAGCACACATTGGTACAGAATGAAGAGAACTGTATGAATTAACCCATGTTCAGTGTTATGCCACTATTATCTGTAGACCATCAGAAAATGAGAGCTATGGTCCTGTAAATAACTGTGGAAGAAGTAAAACCTTATGTATTAGACCTTAAAAAGAAAATGCAGAGAGTTGTGGCTAGATTTATTTTGGTGCAATCTAAAAACTGTCAGAAGAGTCTGCAGAGTCACACCTCTAAGTTCTCTTTTACAGTAAAGAGGAGAGATTGAGCTTCAGGTTTTTCTTTCAAGCTGAGTTGACTCTTATAGATGAATATCTCCTTTTGGAGTGAGACTTTTCCATGAGTATATTTCATTTCCAGTGTAATAACACAAAAGAAGCATCAAAGCTGTGACATTCTCTGATGCCCAGAATAGAAGGGAAAAGTTTTTCAGTGGAAACAAAATTGAGAAAATTGCAGAAAGTGACAATACTGACCTATTTAAAGATCTTATTTGCGGGAAGGTGCTGGGAACAGCTGGATAAAGGCTGACACAGCCCGACGTCTGCAGCATCACCAAGCTCACCAGATTCCAACCCCTTCCCTGATGACATGGAGGGTGATGTTCTCCAGCCCTGGAGAATGGTGATCATCACCATTGCCATCCTCTCAGAGACCAGGAATCCCCCAAATTCAGCACTTCTGTGAAACTGAGTCCCAGGGCTACAGCTCAACAAGGTGCTCACAGTTGCCTTCCCTGCGCCCCAGCTGCCGGGAGGGCACCGCAGAACCCCCTGTGACAGAGCCACTGGCCCTGCCGCCCAGCGGGAACTGACTCCCGTTCCAGTGCCTCGAACTCAGGCACCCAGTCCACCGGGGAGAACCCAGGAGTCCCCGTAGGCAGGAGCCCCAGGCCGGGCCAGGTGAGGTGCCGCCAGGGCCCAGAGAACTTGTGGGGCCTCTGGAGCAGAGAGAAAACTTCCTTTTCTGGCCGACTGCCCAGGGGAGCTTTTCTGCCGCTTCGCTCAGAGCCTTTGATTTCTGCACCTGCCCTTGTATCCACCCTCCTCTTCCTGGGAGGAGATTTTAGGCAGAGCGGTTTACATTGGTGCCCGTTTATGCTATGGTTGATGGCCGGAAATCAGAGCATGTTGTGCTGTGTTTTCAGATTCAGGACTGTTTCTGGGGGAAAAGTCAAATTCTGGGGAAAGGGGGAAAGCATCTACAATTTGGACAGGAATCTGCTAGATATTGGGACCCTCCAGTGGGAGGGCTTGAGGGAAAGACTGAGACTTACAGGAGCCCCAGGGGAACGGGAAATGGTTTCATTTAATATAAATGGTTAATTTCTCCTGCAGTATTCAAGTAGTTGAAAAATATTTTAAAATGTGTGAGTAAGTCTTAAACTTACACCAAGTTTAAATAGTTTCCTTATGCCCAAACAAGATTTTAAGTTCTTGGCTTCAGTGAAATCAAAATCGTCTGTAATGTTTTCAAAATTACGTCTTCGTTCATCTCAGTTCAATTTAGCGAAAGCCTTATTTGACAAACTGATGACCCAGTAACTGCCTTAAATAATGAATCTCAATTTTCAAAATCTTTTTATCTTCTCATTTCTTTTAACCAAGGACCTTATGTTAAGCTTTCAAATTTATACATAGTTTTTCATTGGAAAGTTTTACTGACATTTTAAAAATGTCATTTCATACAGATAAGTTGCTTTAAAATTCATAATCAAGATGTTTTTGATCAGAACATAATGCAGGTTTACACTTACTATACCATTTGCTACTTGGTAAGTATCTTATATGCCAAGTGCACTGATGGCATGTTGATGTCACGCCCACTAAATAGCTCAGTGTGCTATGACATCATTTCATTTGCTAGTAAAATTTAAAAATTTGTAGATAGGCTTTGTACAATACTAGAAAAGATTAACCTATTCTAATTTGCAGAGGTAGAATTTTTGCATTAAAAATTCGAGTTGAACAAGACACAGATGTGGCATAATCATCTTTAGAGCAGGCATGAAATAATGGCAAAAGGTTTGTATACATCTGGAACAGTAAGCACTCTCACAGCTGTTTGATGTGTCCCTGATGCTATGTATAATCTACTAATTTATGATAATTTTGTAAGCTGTTAAATTAACATCATATAGAGGACATCACATGAGATGGTATGGTGAGTGGAGCACAGTATCCCCATTACCCTCATTCAGTTTTAACTGGAGAAAAATTGCTTTACACTGTTGTCCTGGTTTCTGCTGTACAGCAGCGTAAACCAGCTCTAACTGCACATCTACCCACTCCCATGTCCCTATTTGAAAGCTGAGAAACTGTAGTATAGGACAGGAAAACCAACTGGACTGAATGATGCAGGAAGCTGAAGGAAGAATAAAGAGATGCTCAAATAACAAATATACTGAGAAGACAGGCGTAACCCACAAAAGACAAAAAAACAGCAAGATTGTCATTTTCAAACAGTTTAACTGGTAAAACTATTTTAAACATCATCATAATTATTAGTATCATTATTACATTTACACTTTTATTGACACCCCGAGGACCAGCAGTATCCTACCATTGTGCAGGATGCTGGGTGGGAATAAGAAATGGAGACTCGCTCCTGCTCTGGGGAGTCAGTTCCTCCCCATTTAAGGGACTCTCAGCTAGAAGGTCCTGATGGAGGATGTGTGTGGGGAAAGGGTGTTTAAAACTAAAAAGACCTTGATCTTGAAAAGTACAGACTATAAGAAATTCTTGAAATAATAAACATTGAAATATGGTGAATGAAATGTATAAATTGGTGGGATCTTTTTTGATCAATTTTTATAAATGAATGCTGGCTTGTTACTACAGGAACTTGGATATGCCTCAGTAATGATATTTTTTGTGCAGCACATTGACATATTGATTTTTAAAATCTTTCTTAGAAAATCATACTATTTGAAGACAGACAACATACCTATTTCCAGTAATTAACCCCCTGTTCAAATCTCTTAGGTCCATGGTGCTGAATTAAAGACATGGTGGGTGTGCATGAGATGCTTCAACATATTTCAAATGATCAAATATCAAAGTTTTGCCTTAGTTTCTGGTTTAAGATGGCAGAGTAGAAGGACATGCACTCATCTCCTCCTGTGAGAACACCAAAATCACAACTAGCTATTGAAAGCCATCCACAGGAGGACTCTGGAGCCCACCCAAAAAAGATTCCCCACGTCCAAAGTTCTCTTTTCAACAAGATGGTTGGAGGCGCTCAAATACAAAATAAATCCCATACCCGCCAGGTGGGAAACCAACAAACTGGAAAACAATACTACCAAAAAGTTCTCCCACTGTTGTCAAGCTTCCCAGCCTGCGGATCTGGCAAGGAGACTGGAAATCCCCAGGGAATCTGACTTTACTTCCACAGGACTGTGGGGGAAAAAAGACTCCATTCTCAAAGGAGACAAACAAAATCTTGCATGCACCATGACCCAGGGGATAGGAGCAGTGACCCCACAGGAGACAGAACCAGATCTCCCTGCTAAAGTTGGAGTCTCCTGTGGAGGTATGGGTCAGCAGTGGCTTGCCTTGGGGACAGAGCATTAGCAGCAGCAATCCTGGAAGCTGCCCCTCGACGTGAGTCCCCTTAGAGGTTGCAGAAAAGCAAACACTTCATTCATTAATAATGGTTCTTACTTTTTTAGTATAAGAAGGGCAAAAATTGGCTTCTAAACTCTTTGTTGGGTTTTGGTCTTTCAGTAGCAATACAGAGTCTCCAGGAGGTGACATTACCAGCAAGTATGGACAAGGGACTTTATGGAAAAGAGAACTAGGAACCAACCCAGGACAGCCCAGGACTGGAGAGCAGAACCATGCACTTCACAGCGCCTGCTCTTTCTTCCTGCGTCTGCGTGTGTTTGGTTATTTGCATTGATATGAGATCTCTATTCTTTCCCTATTATTTGTGCTTGTATTAGATCGAAGCATTTTCTACTGATCCTTCTTTCTCAAAGAGTTTCTTACGAACTCATAGGAATGCTTTTAGAAGTATGAAACCCAGAAATTGGAATGCTCTTCAGCATACAGCAAAGGACAGTTCTCACACTGAAAGCACTTTGGAACTAGCACCCAAGGTGAAAAGAAAATACCTTTGCCAGGGGCCTAGCTCCTTTCCAGTGTCACCTTCCAGTCACTGTCTCAGGCCAGCTCTCCTGTCTCCTCCCTGAGGGCAGGCACTCTGTGATTCTCACAGTCCTGAGGATTTCTGCCAGGAGCGCTTGATGCCTCTTGTGTGATATGCACTCATTGAATCCAAACAGTAATTCTGTGAAACTACTCTTATTTCCCATATTAAAGATGAAGAAACTGATCTATAGTGTTTGTGATATTTTTCAGGGTCTCACTGCTGGTAATTAGCAGATCTGGGATTCAGAGGTTTTGAAATTTCTAGAACTCTCCTTAGACTTGGGCTCTCTTCCTGTGGCTTCCACTCTGACTGCACCGTGCAGCTAGAAGAAATCAGCACAGAACGGAGCTCCTGAGATGGAGGCAGTGAGGGCACTGTGTGAGGGGGTGACCTGCTCAGTCCTGAGGAGGCAGGGCTGAGGAGAAGGTGGGAGACAGAGTAACAGGAGTCAGGAGCGGCCATCAACACCGCATGTCATCAGCTTTCCAGCAGGAGGTGACTGCTTCCCTCAGATATGTATATCAACCATCCTTTAATGAGTAGGTATACAATAGTTACGCCTATGGCATCAAAACTAACCATTTTCTAGAATTTCAAAATCTCCTTTATACCTTTTTTCTTTTTAGCACCCTCGACAGCTGATAGGATCTTAGTTCCCCAACCAAAGCTCCCTAGAGGGAAAACTCAGAGTCCTAACAACTGCACCCATAGAAAATTCCCAGAATTCCATCTTTTGACAAACATTTCCTAGAAAGTCATAGAACTGTTCCACAGTATAAAATGAACAAATACTATTTTGCCATAGGTATATACAGACAAAATAAGCATTTAGGTGTTCAAAAAAAAAAAAAAAACCTCAGGAAGTTTACCTTGATAAGTATTGAATAAATACAACAAATTATAATATTAATGAAATAGAATATATTTTCTAAATTTTAATACAATGCAAACATATACATCTTTTATATGAAAATATAAATATGAGATAAAACATTAACTAACTAAATAATAAATAAATAAATAACACCGAGGCAGTCATCGCTAATGGACTGATACCCCTGCAGCTGAATAATTTCTATCTACTATCTTCTTACTACTGACAATGTATTGGTTGAACTAATCCAATAAATTTTGTGGCTGAAACAGAAATCAGAGTCTTCTGAAATGACCACAGGTAACTGTACAAGGGTGATGTGGCATCTTAGTCAGTGAGAGTCCTGTCAAGGTGAGATCAGGTCTCCATCCATCATTCTTAACTTTTCTTGCAAGCTGGTTGATGAAAAGAAGGATCTCATGATTTCCAGTCTGATGATTTCCCAGGCACAGGCGCTGTATTCCTTCTCTTGCAGGTAGACATGGATGCCCTGGAAGTACCTCTTCACGGCCAGTGTGGGGCCCATCCTTCCCAGGACAGAGTCTTCCTCTCCCATCACCTGCCCCAGGCAGGCATCCAGGTTGTCCAGCTGCTGATGGAGTCCAGTGCGGAGCTGCTCCAGGAGGGTGGTGTCCCAGGCAGCAGAGGAGCGCTCTGTGTGGAAGAGGTTGAAGCTCTGCTGGAGCATCTCGTGGAGCACAGAGATGGCCTGGGCCTCCTGCAGCTGGCCGCCCTCCACCATCTCCTGGGGGAAAGCGAAGTCTTTTCTGTCCTGCAGACAGAAGCGAGGGGAGAGTCTCCTCATTTGGCCCAGGAGCCTGAGGGTCTTCCTGCCAACCAGCACGTGGTTCTGAGACAGGTCACAGCCCAGGGATCCTCCCGGGCCGTAGCTGACCAGCACCAGGGCCATCAGTAGACAGAGCACGAAGGCCATGGGGAAGATGAGGCTGCTGCTGGGCTGGTGGAGACGGCGTCTGGTGGAACCTTGAGGTAGGTTCTCTGATGCCATGCTTTCTAAGCAAGGCCATTAAATAGGGAACAGGGTAGTTTTCATTTTCTAATCATTTCTATACACTTTTACTTCCTATTTTGGTTTTCTGTTATGTATTCTGAATATGGTCAAAGAACTTGTCTTCAATATAAACTATTAATTTTACCTTTTTCCAGTAACTTCTGATGTGCTTATCCAAATGGATATTCATCATCTAATGAGAAAGGTCTTCGTTTTAAGTTAGAATTGAAGTACATTTGTAATGACACACATTATTGCCTCCTTTCTCTCATGCATAAATGTTCCTGTCCTCTTTTCCAGGAACACATTTGTAGCCCTCATCTTAGGCTCCATTTCCCCCTCTCACTTTACCTAGGAAGCTAGACTCCCTCAGCTATGGTTTCCATATTTATTTAGGGTTTTACCAGATCACTGTGGCAGTTGAGCTCTTTGAAACAAAGGGTCGGTTTTCTTTAGTGTTTGATTTAGAGAAGAAGCTGATTATTATGAGTCCATGAGCTTCTCCCACATTTCTCTTCCTTCTAGAACACATTCCTGCAGGTCCATGTGGTTGTGTTTAGGGAACCAAGAGGGCAGGACTATGACAGACATTACCCTTTCTTTCCACCATTTTCTTACTGGAGACCTCTTGTCCTCCACAGACTGGGCCAAAACACCCACCAGGATCCTGGTTCTTCTCAGGGAACGTGGGTGAGGAGACTCTCATTCCAGGATAATTGTATTTCCCCAGCAGCACCTCACTCACAATGGAGAGATCACATGGAGCCACAGCCTGTCCTCTGGAGTGACAGAGTCCCTTCCTCACCTGCTGGACTCCCTCCCTGAGGACAGGCTCACCACATCCTGTGGATTTGAAAATCTCCTTTCTGTGGAGGGATTGTATGTTTGTTGGGGAAATAAATCATCTTCCTAAACCCCATCCTCTCCCCTGGAGTGTTTCTGTGAAGGACCCTAGGTCTTGATGGTGACCTCCTCTTCTCCTGACCAATTTCCTCAGGTGTCCAAAGTGTTAGCAGTGCTCAGATGCTGAGAGCAAAAGTGTGTTTGTGTAAGTTGGTAGAGGAATTTCCAACAGCAATCATTTTGCTTTTAGTAGATAAATAATATCTACTTTCCCAAGTATAGTTTTTATTATTCAATTCTTTTACCTAAACTCTTCAACACTTGTTCTGCTCAGAGTTTCTGAGCTGGAGGAAGGAGATTCAGTGCTGGTGTTATTTCTTGTTGGAAGTTTATGTCATAGAATCTAGTGAGTTACAGTCGTTTATTCAGGCAGTTGACTCCACCGGGCATCTCTGTTTCTCTCTTTCTCTCTCCTCTGAGAATGCAGGGCATTGAGACCCAGTCTATTAGATCAGGAGAAATAGCCTTTTTTCCTTTAGTGTAATTTTTCATTTAAACTTTTTATATTCACTTAGTGACTTATTGGACAAGATTTGTTTCACTGCTCCTTCTCTGGTTGTAATTCATGATGAGGTGAGAACAGTAAAGGGAAGTAAAGAAAGCCCAAGGGGCTACATCACTTTCAAGAGGTTAGGTTTTTTTTGTTTCTCTTTGCAATTTTGCTAGAAAGTAAAATTCCACAGTTGTTTTGTGAGCTACAAGAAACAAGGGAAACTCTCACTGTCATGAATATGAAATAAGGGAAGTGGTTTTCCCCTGACACAGTGATGTATTCTGGGTTAACAAACTTCAGGGCAGCATAGCTGGGGCCTAGGCTGTGGCAGAAGGGAAGGATCAGGTCAATATGAACAACAGAAAGGCTGCGACACGGCTGCTTCTGATAAAAGCTCAAGGAAGGCCAAGTCCTGAGTCTGTGGACTGCCATCAGCTTTGTAAGACCAGTCACCTGATTTTTCTTTCCTTTAATCCATATGTGGACAGTATAAGGGGAGAAGGAAGAAGTCACATGCACCAGCTTTTGGGAGATGGGCAATCAGAAGCCCCATTGCTCGAACACTAACCCTCTCTCACAGGGTCAAGGAGACCAGCCTTGCTGTGCATCTGTGACAAATCCACCTGGGCAATGAGAAGTTGCATTGAAAAAAATTAGAATGAAAGGGAATGAAATGATTCCAAGGGATTCTGATCTTAGTCTGAGTAACAATAATTATAATATTAAAAATGAAAACTGAATTTTATTGATTGCTAACCCTAATCTCCCTAATATCCCACCTTGTGATATGATCCCATTGATGGGTTGTTTTTCTTTGGGTTTTTAAGAATTTTAAAATATTTATTTTATGTATTTATTTGGCCGTGCCAGGTCTTAGTTGCGGCATGCTGGATCTTCGATATTCCTTGCCTCTGATGGGATCTTTACTTGTGGTATGGGAAGTCTTTGTTGTGGCCTGTAGGATCTAGTTCCCTAGCCAGGAACAAAACATCAAAATTCTAGGAGAGTAGACAACTTTCCTAGAATCTCTTCCTCAGCAAAGAACTGTAGGATTTCTCTCCAGTATGTATAAGGCACTGCTCAAAAGGGAGGAAACTTGGGCTCCTGGGCTCGTCACAGTCCTGAAGGCATTCCGTCTCCTAGAATGAACTAGGAATTCAACATGCAGACCCTTGACTGTGTTAAGGAACTTGCAGGCAACGCTTCTCTTGGTTGAACTGAGGGTGGAAGAAAGAGGTTACTAATTTGCAAACTGTGTATTATTTGAGGTAAAGGGTGTCCTCTGTGACTGCTACTAAAGTTGTCTTGATGTTTTAGAACACTAAATGAATGTCTGGTGTCGGCTACACTCAGGAGCCCCAGATTGTGTGAGAGTAGACCTTCCTGCTGCTCCCAGCCCCTCCTCTTCATCAGCTCTGAGAACCGGCCCTCAGCTGCTCTGAGCACGTGCTGCCTCCTTCCTCCTCATCCTGCCTCCAGAGTCCTCTCCCCTGATCCCAGGAGGGCAGTCATCATCCCCGCATGACTCTCCTGGAATCCACATCGCCAAGCACATTGTCACACGTGTGTGCAGTCAGCACACTTTGGTGACAGAATGAAGAGAGCTCTGTGAATTAACCCATGTTCACTATTATGCCACTAATATCTGTAGACCACCAGAAAACAGGAGCTATGGTCCTGTAAATAACTGTGCAGATTGAAACCTTATGTATTAGACCCTTAAAAAGGAAATGCAGAGAGATGTGGCAATTTAAAAGTTGGTGGATTTTATCAAAACCACAATGAGGTACCACTTCATGCCAGTCAGAATGGCTGCTATCCAAAAGTCTACAAGAAATAAATGCTGGAGAGGGTATGGAGAAAAGGGAACCCTCTTACACTGTTGGTAGGAATGCAAACTAGTACAGCCACTATGGAGAACAGTGTGGAGATTCCTTAAAAAACTGGAAATAGAACTGCCATATGACCCAGCAATCCCACTGCTGGGCATACACACTGAGGAAACCAGAATTGAAAGAGACACGTGCACCCCAATGTTCATTGCGGCACTGTTTATAATAGCCAGGACATGGAAGCAACCTAGATGTCCATCAGCAGATGAATGGATAAGAAAGCTGTGGTGCGTATACACAGTGGAATATTACTCAGCCATTAAGAAGAATACATTTGAATCAGTTCTAATGAGGTGGATGAAACTGGAGCCTGTTTACAGAGTGAGGTAAGCCAGAAAGAAAAACACCAATACAGAATACTAACACATATATATGGAATTTAGAAAGATGGTAACGATAACCCTGTATGCAAGACAGCAAGAGAGACACAGATGTATTGAACAGTCTTTTGGACTCTGTGGGAGAGGGCCAGGGTGGGATGACATGGGAGAATGGCATTGAAACATGTAAATTATCATATGTGAAATGAATCGCCAGTCCAGGTTCAATGCATGAGACAGGGTGCTCAGGGCTGGTGCATGGGGATGACCCAGAGGGATGGGATGGGGAGGGAGGTGGGAGGGGGGTTCAGGATGGGGAACACATGTACATCCATGGCGGATTCAAGTCAATGTATGGCAAAACCAATATAATATTATAAAGTAAAATAATAAATAAATTAATTAAAAAATAAAACCTCCAAAAAATAATAACATTAAATAAAAAATAAATTAAAAAAATATATATGTGGATTTTAAAAACTGTCGAAATAGACTATGGAGTCACACCTCTAAGTTCTCTTTTAGATTAAAGAAGAGAGATTGAGCCTCAGGTTTTTCTTTCAAGCTGAGTTGACTCATACAGATGAATATCTCCTTTTGGATTGAGACTTTTCCATGAATAAAATTTCATTTCCAGTGTAAAAACACATGAGAAGTATCGAAGCTGTGACATTCTCTGATGCCCAGAATAGAAGGGAAAAGTTTTTCAGTGGAGACAAAATTGAGAAAAGTGCAGAAAGTGACAATTCTGACCTATTTAAAAATCTTAGTTTCGGGAAGGTGCTGGGAACAGCTGGATAAAGGAGGGCACAGCCGGACATCTGCAGCATCGCCAAGCTCACCAGATGCCAACCCCTTCCCTGATGACAAGGAGGGTGATGTTCTCCAGCCTTGGAGAATGGTGATCATCACCATTGCCACCCTCTGAGAGACCAGGAATCCCCAAAATTAGCACTTCAATGAAACTGACTCCCAGGGCTTCAGCTCAACAAATGCTCAAATCTGCCTTTCCTGCGCCCCAGCGACCAGGAGGGCACCACAGAACTCCCTGTAACAGAGCAACTGGCCCTGCTCTCCCCGCAGACCTGTCTCCAGGTCCAGCGCCTCGAACTCCAGCGCCAAGTCCATGGGGAGATCTGGGGAGTCCCTGTAGGCAGGAGCCTCCAGCTGAGCTAGGTGCTGCTGGGGCCCAGAGAGCGCGAGGGGCCCCGGGAGCAGTGAGGAAACTTCCTTTTCGGGCCAGACTGCCCAGGGGAGCGTTGCAAGGGTTTTGCTCACAACTTGATTTTTGCACCTGCCCCTGCGTCCATCCTCCCCTTTCTGGGACGAGATTTTAGCCAGAGCAGTTTACACTGGTGCGCATTTATGCTGCGATTGATGACTGGAAATCTGAGCATGTTGTGCTATGTTTTCAGATTCTGGGTTGTTTCTGGGGAAAAAGACTAATTCGCAGAAAGGGGAAAAGCATCTACATTCTGAACAGTAATCTAGATATAGGGACCATCCAGTGGAAAAACTTGAGGACAAGACTGAGATTACAGGAGCCCCTGGGAAAGGGAAAATGATTTTATTTAATATAAATGGTTAATTTCTCCTGCAACATTCAAGTTGTTGAAAATATTTTAAAATCTATAAAGAAGTCTGAAATTCACACCAAGTCTAAATATTCCTTATGCCAAAACACAACTTTAAGTTCCTGGTTTCAGTGGAAGCAAAATCATCTGTAATGTTTTCAAAATTACTTCTTTGTTTATCTCAGTTCAATTGAGGGAAAGCCATATTTGAGAAACTTATGACCCAGGAGCTACCTTAAATAATTAATCTCAATTTTCAAAATCTTTTTTGTTTCTCATTTCCTTTATCTAAGGATCTTATGTTAAGCTATCAAATGTATACATAGTTTTGCATTGGAGAGTTTTATTCACTTTTTTAAAATGTCATTTCACTTAGATAAGTTGCTTTAAAATTCATAATCAAGATGTTTTTTATTTCAGCATAATGTAGATTTTCACTTAATACACCATTTCCTACCTATTAAGCATCTTGTATGCCAAGTGCGCTGACTGCATGGTGACCTGATGCTCACTAAATGTCTCGGTGTGCTTGGGAAAGTCATGAGATTATTTTATTTGCTAGTAAAATTTTTAAATGTGTAGATATGCTTTGTACAATACTAGAAAAGATTAACCTATTCTAATTTGCAGAGGTAGAATTTTTGCATTAAAAATTGAGTAGAGCAAGGCACAGATAAGGCATAATCATCTTTAGGGTAGACGTGAAATAATGGTGAAAGCTTTGTATACACCTGTCACAGTAACAACTCTCCCAGCTGTTTAATGTGTCCCTGATGCTTTATATAATCTACTCATTTAAGATAATTTTGTAAGTTTTTATATTAACATCATATAGAGTACATAACATGAGGTAGTATATTGAATGGAGTACAGTATTCTCATTTTCCCCATTTTGATTTCAATTGGAGAGTAATTGCTTTACAATGTTGTGTTGGTTTCTGCTGTACAACAACATAAAATAGCTATAAGTACACATATATCCACTCCCATATCCTTATTTTAAAGCTGAGAAAACAGTAGCATAGGACAGAAAAATCAACTGGACTAAATGATGCAGGAAATTGAGGGACCAGTAAAGAGATGCCCAGATAACAAGTATACTGGTCACCTGAGAAGACAAGAGTAACCCACAAAAGATAAAGACAAAAAAATGTAGCAGTATTGTCATTTTCAAATAGTCTAACTGGTAAAACTATTTTAAGCTTATCATTATGATTATTATCACTATTACACTTACACTTTTATTGACACCCCTGAGGACCCACAGTATCCTACCATTGTGCAGGGTGCTGGGTGGGAATAAGAAATGGAGACTTGCTCCTGCTCTGGGGAGTCAATTCCTCCCCATTTAAGGGACTGTCAGTTAGAAGGTCCTGATGGAGGATGTGTGTGGGGGAGAGGAGTTTAAAATGAAAAGGAAAACTTTGATTTTGAAAAGTACAGATTATAGGAAATTCTTAAAATAATAAAAGTTGACATATGGTGAATGAAATGTATAAATTTGTGGGATCTTTGTTGATCAATTTTTATCAATGAACCCTGGGTTGTTACTGCAGAAACTTGGATATACCTCAATAAAAATATTTTCTGTACAGCATGTTGACTTATTGATTTTAAAAATCTTTCTTAGAAAATCATACTGCTTGAAGACAGACAACATACCTATTTCCAGTAATTAATGCCCAGTTCAAATCTCAGCCACACGTTATGTCCGTGATGGTAAATAAAAGATATGGTGGGTGTGCATGAGATGGTTGAGCATTTTTCAAATGGTCAAATATCAAAGTTTTGGCTTAGCTTCTGGTTCAAGATGGCAGAGTAGAAGGACATGCACTTATCTTCTCACGCAAGAGCAATGAAATCGCAACTAGCTGTTGAACAACCATCCAGAGGAGACTCTGGAGCCTGTCGAAAAAGGATGCTCTGCGTCCAGATGGAGGCAGTGAAGGTGCTGTGTAAGGGAGTGAGCTGCTCAGTAAGGCAGTACTGAGGAGAAGGCGGGAGACAGAGTAATAGTTAGGCGCGGCTGGTTAACACCGCATGTCATCAGCTTTCCTGCTGGAGGTGACTGCTTCCCTCAGATATGTATATCAACCATTCTTTAATGAGTGGGTATAAATCAGTTATGCCTATGACATCAAGACTCACCATTTTCTACAATTTCATAATTTCCCTTCTTTTTTCTTTTTGGCACCCTCCACAGCTTATAGGATCTTTGTTCTTCAACCAAGGCTCCCTGAAGGAAAAACTCAGAGTCCTAACAACTGCACCCAGGGAATATTCTCAGAATTCCACCTTTTGACAAACATTTCTTAGAAAATGATAGAACTGTTACACAATATAAAGTGAACAAATACTATTTTATGATAGGTCTATGTAGACAAAATAAGGATTTAGGTTTTCAAAACAAAAATTTAACAAATTTATCTTGATAACTATTTAATAAATAAAACAAATGACAATTTTAATTAAATAGGGAAAATATTTTCTAAATTTTAATACAATGTAAACATACACATCTTTTATATGGAAATATAAATATGATGAGATAAAATATTATATTAACTAAAGAATAAATAAATAACATCAGGGCAGTCATCGCTTATTGATTGATACCCCTACACTTGAATACTTTGATATCTACTTGCTTATTACTACTGACATGTATTGGCTGAGTTTATTCAATAAATTTGGTGGCTGAATCAGAATTGAGTCTTCTAAAATGAGCCCAGGTGAGTATACAAGGATGATGTGGCTTCTTAGTCAGTGAGAGTCATGTCAATGTGAGTTCAGGTCTCCATCCATCATTCTTAACCTTTCTTGCAAGCTGGTTGATGAAGACAAGGCTCTCATTATCTCCACTCTGATGATTTCCCAGGCGCAGGTGCTGTATTCCTTCTCTTGCAGGTAGACATGGATGCCCTGGAAGTATCTCTTCACGGCCAGTGTGGGGCCCATCCTTCCCAGGGCAGAGTCTTCCTCTCCCATCACCTGCCCCAGGCAGGCGTCCAGGTCGGCCACCTGCTGAAGGAGTCCAGTGCGGAGCTGCTCCAGGAGGGTGGTGTCCCAGGCAGCAGAGGAGCGCTCTGTGTGGAAGAGGTTGAAGCTCTGCTGGAGCATCTCATGGAGCACAGAGATGGCCTGGGCCTCCTGCAGCTGGCCGCCCTCCACCATCTCCTGGGGAAAAGCAAAGTCTTTTCTGTCCTGCAGACAGAAGCGAGGGGAGAGTCTCCTCATTTGGTCCAGGAGATTGAGGGTCTTCCTGCTAGCCAGCATGTGGTTCTGAGACAGGTCACAGCCCAGGGATCCTCCAGGGCCGTAGCTGACCAGCACCAGGGCCATCAGTAGAGAGAGCACGAAGGCCATGGGGAAGATGAGGCTGCTGCTGCTGGCCTGACTGCGATGGTGTCTGGTGGAACCTTGAGGTAGGTTCTCTGATGCCATGCTTTCTAAGCAAGGCCATTAAATAGGGAACATGGTCATTTTCATTTTCTAATCACATCTATACACTTTTACTTCCTTTTTGGTTTTCTGTTACGTATTTTCTATATAGTCAAAGAAATTTTCTTCCTTCTAGACTTAATTTTGCCTTTTCCTAGTGACTTCAGATGTGCCCATCCAAATGGATATTTTTCAATCAAATGAGAAAGGTCTTTGTCTTAAGTCTGAATTGATAGACATTTGTAATTACACATGTTATTGCCCTTTCCTCTCATTCATAAGTGTTGCTCTACTTTCATCCATGAACACATTGTTGGCTTGCTCTCAGGCTCCGTTTTTCACTCTTAGTTTCCATAGGAAGCCAGGATCTGTCAGCTCTATGGTTTCCTTATTTATTTATTTATTTTTACTTTTCTGAATGTTAAGGGATTTACCAGATCACTCTGCCAGTTAAGCTCTTGGAAACAAATGATGAGTTTTCTTTAGTGTTTGATTTAGAGAAGAAGCTGATTATTATCAGTCCTTGAACTCCTCCCACATTTCTCTTCCTTCTAGAACACATTCCTGCAGATCCCTGCCCTTCAGGGAACCATGAGGGCAGGACTGTTACACACATCACCCTTTCTTTCCACCATTTTCTCACTGGAGACCTGTCGTCCTCCACAGACTGGGCCAGTACCCCCACCAGAATCCTGGTTCTTCTCAGGGAACATGGGTGAGGAGACTCTCATTCCAGGATAATTGTATTTCCCCAGCAGCACCTCACTCACAAGGCAGAGATCACATGGAGCCACAGCCTGTCCTCTGGAGTGACAGAGTCCCTTCCTCACCTGCTGGACTCCCTCCCTGAGGACAGGCTCACCACATCCTGTGGATTTGAAAATCTCCTTTCTGTGGAGGGATTGTATATTTGTTGGGGAAATAAATCATCTTCCTAAACCCCATCCTCTCCCCTGGAGTGTTTCTGTGAAGGACCCCAGGTCTTGGTGGCGACCTCCTCTTCTCCTGACCCATTTCCCCAGGTGTCCAAAATATCAGCAGTGCTCAGATGCTGAGAGCAAAAGTGTGTTTGTGTAAGTTGGTGAAGGCAATTTCCAACTGCAATCATTTTACTTTTAGTAGATAAATAATATCTACTTTGCCAAGTATAGTTTTTATTATTCAATTCTTTTACTTAAACTCTTCAACACCTGTCCTGCTCAGAGTTTCTGAGCTGGAGGAAGGAGATTCAGTGCTGGTGTTGTTTCTTGTTGGAAGCTTATGTCACAAAATCTAGTGAGTTACAGTAATTTATTCAGGCAGTTGATTCCACCGGGCATCTCTGTTCCTCTGTTTCTGTCTCCTCTGAGAATGCAGGGCATTGAGACCCAGTATTAGATCAGGAGAAATAGCCTCTTTTCCTTTAGTGTAAGTTTTCATTTAAACTTTTTATATTCACTTAGTGACTTATTGGACAAGATTTGTTTCACTGCTCCTTCTCTGGCTGTAATTCATGATCAGGTGAGAGCAAGAAAGGGAAGTAAAGAAAGCCCAAGGGGCTGCATCACTTTCAAGAGGTTAGATTTTTTTTGTTTCTCTTTGCAATTTTGCTAGAAAGTAAAATTCCACAGTTGTTTTGTGGGCTACAAGAAACAAGGGAAACTCTCACTGTCATGAATATGAAATAAGGGAAGTGGTTTTCCCCTGACACAGTGATGTATTCTGGGTTAACAAACTTCAGGGCAGCATAGCTGGGGCCTAGGCTGTGGCAGAAGGGAAGGATCAGGTCAATATGAACAACAGAAAGGCTGCGACACGGCTGCTTCTGATAAAAGCTCAAGGAAGGCCAAGTCCTGAGTCTGTGGACTGCCATCAGCTTTGTAAGACCAGTCACCTGATTTTTCTTTCCTTTAATCCATATGTGGACAGTATAAGGGGAGAAGGAAGAAGTCACATGCACCAGCTTTTGGGAGATGGGCAATCAGAAGCCCCATTGCTCGAACACTAACCCTCTCTCACAGGGTCAAGGAGACCAGCCTTGCTGTGCATCTGTGACAAATCCACCTGGGCAATGAGAAGTTGCATTGAAAAAATTAGAATGAAAGGGAATGAAATGATTCCAAAGGATCCTGATCTTAGTCTGGGTAACAATAATTATGATTTTAAAAGTGAAAACTGAATTTTATTGATTGCTAACCCTAATCTCCCTAATATCCCACCTTGTGATATGATCACATTGATGGGTTGGGTTTCTTTGGGTTTTTAAAGAATTTTAAATGTATTTATTTTATGTATTTATTTGGCTGTGCCCAGTCTAGTTGTAGCATGCTGGATGTTCTTCCTTGCCTCAGATGGGATCTTTACTTGTGGCATGGGAAGTCTTGGTTGTAGCCTGTAAGATATAGTTCCCTGACCTGGAACAAAACATCTAAATTCTAGGAAAGTTAGAGAACTTTCCTGAACCTCTTCCTCAGCAAAGAACTTCAAGTGATATAGGATTTCTCTCCATTACATACAAGGCACTGCTCAAAAGGGAGGAAATCTGGGCTCCTGGGCTCTTCACAGTCCTGCGGACATTCCCTCTCCTAGAATGAACACTTAGGGATTCAACATGCAGACCCTTGACTGTGTTAAGGAACTTGCAGGGAAAGCTTCTCTTGGTTGGACTGAGGGTGGAGGAAAGGGGTTACTATTGGTTCTATTGATATGAAAGACTGCTATCATTCACTCAGTTCCACATTCTCAGCCTAATTTGCAAACCTTGTATTATTTGAAGTAAAGGATGTCCTCTGTGGCTGCTACTAAAGTTGTCTTCATGTTTTAGAACACAAAATGAATGTCTGGTGTCGGCTACACTCAGGAGCCCCAGATTGTGTGAGAGTAGACCTTCCTGCTGCTCCCAGTCCCTCCTCTTCATCAGCTCTGAGAACCGGCCCTCAGCTGCTCTGAGCACGTGCTGCCTCCTTCCTCCTCATCCTGCCTCCAGAGTCCTCTCCCCTGCTCCCAGGAGGGCAGTCATCATCCCCTCCTGACGCTCCTGGAATCTACATCGCCAAGCACGTTGTCACATGTGTGTGTGCGTTCAGCACACTTTGGTGAGAGAATGAAGAGAACTCTATGGATTAACGCGTGTTCGTTATTATGCCACTATTATCTGTAGACCACCAGAACACAGGACCTATAGTTCTGTAAATAACTGAAGAATTCAAACCTTATGTATTAGACCCTTATGTATTATGTATTCCTTTAAAAAAGGAAATGCAGAGAGATGTGGCAGTTTAAAAATTGGTGCAATTTAAAAACTGTCAAAATAGACTATGGAGTCACACCTCTAAGTTCTCTTTTGGACTAAAGAAGAAAGATTGAGCCTTGGGTTTTTTTTTCAAGCTGAGTTGACTCATATAGATGAATATCTCCTTTTGGATTGAGACTTTTCCATGAGTACATTTCATGTCCAGTGTAATAACACAGAAGAAGCATCGAAGCTGTGACATTCTCTGATGCCCAGAATAGAAGGGAAAAGTTTTTCAGTGGAGACAAAATTGAGAAAAGTGCAGAAAGTGACAATTCTGACCTATTTAAAAATCTTAGTTTCGGGAAGGTGCTGGGAACAGCTGGATAAAGGCTGACACAGCCCTACATCTGCAGCATCACCAGGCTCACCAGATGCCAACCCCTTCCCTGATGACAAGGAGGGTGATGTTCTCCAGCCCTGGAGAATGGTGATCATCACCATTGCCACCCTCTGAGAGACCAGGAATCCCCCAAAATTAGCACTTCAGTGAAACTGAGTCCCAGGGCTTCAGCTCAACAAATGCTCAAATCTGCCTTTCCTGCGCCCCAGCGACCAGGAGGGCACCACAGAACTCCCTGTAACAGAGCAACTGGCCCTGCTCACCCGGCAGACCTGTCTTCAGGTCCAGCGCCTCGAACTCCAGCGCCAAGTCTGCGGTGGGGGGCGGACTGGGGAGTCCCTGTAGGCAAGAGCCTCCAGATGAGCTAGGTGCTGCTGGGGCCCAGGGAGAGCCTGGGGCCTCGGGAGTTGTGAGGAAACTTCCTTTTTGGGCCAGACTGCCCAGGGGAGCTTTGCAGGGGTTTTGCTCACAACTTGATTTCTGCACCTGCCCCTGCGTCCATCCTCCCCTTCCTGGGAGGAGATTTTAGCCAGAGCAGTTTATACTGGTGCCCGTTTATGCTGCGATTGATGACTGGAAATCTGAGCATGTTGTGCTATGTTTTCAGATTCTGGGTTGTTTCTGGGGAAAAAGACTAATTCGAGGAAAGGGGAAAGGCATCTACATTCTGCACAGTAATCTAGATATTGGGACCATCCAGTGGGAAGACTTGAGGACAAGACTGAGACTTACAGGAGCCCCTGGGGAAAGGGAAAATGATTTTATTTAATATAAATGATTAATTTCTCCTGCAACATTCAAGTAGTTGAAAATATTTTAAAATGTATAAATAGTCTGAAACTCACACCAAGTTGAAATATTTTCCTTATGCCAAAACAAAGCATTAAGTTCCTGGTTTCAGTGGAAGCAAAATCATCTGTAATGTTTTCAAAATTACTTCTTTGTTTATCTCAGTTCAATTGAGGGAAAGCCATATTTGAGAAACTTATGACCCAGGAGCTACCTTAAATAATTAATCTCAATTTTCAAAATCTTTTTTTCTTCTCATTTCCTTTATCTAAGGATCTTATGTTAAGCTATCAAATGTATACATAGTTTTGCATTGGAGAGTTTTATTCACTTTTTTAAAATATCATTTCATTTAGATAAATTGCTTTAAAATTCATAATCAAGATGTTTTTTATTTCAGCATAATGTAGATTTTCACTTAATACACCGTTTCCTACCTAGTAAGAATCTTATATGCCAAATGCACAGATTGCATGGTGACTTGATGCCCACTAAATGTCTCGATGTGCTTGGGACAGTCATGAGATTATTGTATTTGCTAGTAAAATGTTTAATTGTGCAGATATACTGGTTATAATACTAGAAAAGATTAACTTATTCTAATTTGCAGAGGTAGAATTTTTGCATTAAAAATTAGAGTTGAGCAAGGCTCAGATATGGCATAATCATTTTTAAGGTAGACATGAATTAATGGCGAAACCTTTGTATACACCTGTCCAGTAACAATGCTCACTGCTGTTTAATGTGTCCCTGATGCTTTGTATAATCTACACATTTAAGATAATTTTGTAAGTTTTTGTATTAACATCATATAGAGTACATAACATGAGATGGTATATTGACTGGAGTACAGTAGTCTCATTATCCCTATTTTGATTTTTTTGTTCCTATTTTGATTTTAATTGGAGAATAATGGCTTTACAATGTTGTGTTGGTTTCTGCTGTACAATGTAAACCAGTTCTAAGTACACATATATCCACTCCCTTCTCCCTATTTTAAAGCTGAGAAAACTGTAGGATAGGACAGAAAAGTTGACTGGACTAAATGATGCAAGAATTTGAGGGAAAAGTAAAGAGATGCCCAGATAACAAGTATACTGGTCACCTGAGAAGACAAGAGTAACCCACAAAAAATAAAAACAAAGAAATGTAGCAAGATTGTCATTTTCAAACAGTCTAACTGGTAAAACTGTTTTAAGCTTATCATTATGATTATTATCATTATTACATTTACACTTTTCTTGACACCCCTGAGGACCAGCAGTATCCTACCATTGTGCAGGATACTGGGTGGGAATAAGAAATGGAGACTTGCTCCTGCTCTGGGGAGTCAATTCTTCCCCATTTAAGGGACTGTCAGTTAGAAGGTCCTGATGGAGGATGTAGAGGGGAGGGGCGGGAGGGGTGTTTAAAACTAAAAAGCAAGGCCTTGATCTTGAAAAGTACAGACTATAGGAAATTCTTAAAATAATAAAAGTTGAAATATGGTGAATGAAATATATAAATTGGTGGGATCTTTGTTGATCAATTTTTATATATGAACCCTGGCATGTTACTGCAGAAACTTGGATATGACTCAATAATAATATTTTCTGTACAGCATGTTGACTTATTGATTTTTAAAATCTTTCTTAGAAAATCATACTGTTTGAAGACAGAAAACATACCTATTTCCAGTAATTAACTCTCTGTCCAAATCTCAGCCAAATGTATGTCCATGGTGGTGAATAAATATGGTGGGTGTGCATGAGATAGTTCAGCATATTTCAAATGGTCTAATATCAAAGTTTTGGCTTAGCTCCTGGTTCAAGATGGCAGAGTAGAAGGACACGCACTCATCTCCTGCAAGAGCACCGAAATCACTACTAGCTGTTGAAAACCATCCCCAGGAGAACTCTGGAGCCCACCAAAAAAAGATACCCTACATCCAAAGACAAAGAAGAAACTGCAATGAGACATAGGAGGCACTCAGCACAATAAAAACAAATCCTATACCTGCCAGATGGGAAACCAACAAACTGGAAAACAATAATACCAAAAAAGTCTCCCACTGGTGTGAAGGTTCTGAGCCTCATGTCAGGTTTCGAAGCCTGAGAATCTGGCAAAGAGACTCGGAATCCCCAAGGAATCTGACTCTGAAGGCCAGTGGGATTTAATTACAGAAGTTCCACAGAACTATGGGGAAAAGAGACTCCATTCTCAAAGGGGACAAACAAAATCTTGCGAGCACCATGAGCCAGGTGAAAGGAGCAGTGGCCCCACAGGAGACTGAACCAGACCTCTCTGCTAAAGTTGGAGTCTCCTTTGGAGGTGGGTCAGCAGTGGCCTGCCGTGGGGACAAGGGCACTAGCACTAGCAATCCTGGAAGGTGCCCCTTGGCATGAGTCCCCTTGGAGGTTGCAGAAAATCAAACAATTCATTCAGTAATATAATGTTCCTCACTTTTTTAGTACAAGAAGTGGAAAAATTGACTTCTGAACCCTTTTTTGGTTTTGGTCTTTCAGTAGCAATGCAGAAGCTCAAGGAGATGACATTGCCAGCAAGTATCGACAAAGGACTTTATGGAAAAGAGAACTGGGTTACAACCCGGCATGTTGGGAGCCGCCAGGACGTGCCCAGGCCGTGACAAGGTCACGGGACGAGAGAAGAACCTGCAAGACAGTTCTTCCCCTCGAGGTTGTCCCGGGGGCCCGGTGTGTCCCTTTCCTCCTTCTGTCTTACTGTTGTAGGGCTTTCTATTAATTTTTGGAAATATATAGTAATAAGGCCTCCCTGGAAAAGTCCAAGCCTTTTTGGAAATGCTCTGGCTCAGGACACTACCATAAACATCAAGTCAAAAAAAGAGAAAAGGCCACAGGTATAGTTTGGCTGCTTGCTTAAAAGATTATACATTCTAGAATAGAAAAGAGTAGAGGGATTTAGAATTAGAAGTTGAGATCCGCTTCAGTTTACTTGCTCCTTGGTTGACAGGGTTTTCATTATTGCCATTTCCTTGCTGCTATTTGTCCATTGTTTCCCTTTCTTTAAACAACACGGGATATTATGGGTATTTTTGTAGAGTTAGGAAATGGGGTACATAGGATTTCAATAGAAGATTTATAGTAACCAGCTTCACTGCCATTATCTCACTATTAATAGAAATGTTTTGCTGCTTTAGAGGTGTTTTTGCTGTTTAATAGTTAATCATTGTAAATTGAGGTTTTGTGGTTTCAGGTAAAGAAAAATATCAAGGTTTTTCTCATGGTACTATTCTCAGAAATGTAAAACATGTTACTGTGACCCATCCCATGTATGGTTTTATTGCCCAAAGAATTTACACTATACCTGAGATTTGTAGAACATTGTTTTGTTAGAATGAAAATGTTAAGCCATTGAGGCAAGAAGACTATGTACGGGACATTTAAGAAAAAACCCTGTAATTGGAAACGTTCTAGATGAATGCATAGGGGAAAAACATGGGAAAGAAAAATATTGACAGGAGCATGAAACCAATATCTGATGTAATATGTGGTGACTTAAGGGGGAGGTAACGTTCATTCTATAAAAACTGAGCTATCCTAAAAATAAAAAAAAGCTACCTCTTCTACTCAACCTCCTGTGTGTGTCTGTCTTCTTCCTCGCCGACACCACTCATCCCTTGGGTGTTCCTGGACCCACTGGGCTGGACCCCGACACCAGCACAGCCCAGAACTGGAGAACAGAACCATACACTTCACAGCCCCTGCTCTTTGCTTCCTGCCTCTGCATGTTTGATTATCTGCAAGGACATGAGATCTATCTTTCCCTATTATTCCTGTTTATATTAGATCAAAGCATTTTCTACCAATCCTGCTTTCTCAAAGAGTTTCCTTCAAACTCATAGAATGCTTTTAGAGATATGAAACCCAGAAATTGGAATGCTCTTCAGCATACAGCAATGGAAAGTTCTCACACTGAAAGCACTTTGGAACTAGCACCAAGGTGAAAAGAAAATACCTTTGCCGGGGGCCCAGCACCTTTCCAGTGTCGCCTTCCAGTCACTGTCTCAGGCCAGCTGTCCTGTCTCCTCCCTGAGGGCAGGCACTCTGTGATCCTCACAGTCCTGAGGATTTCTGCCAGGAGCGCTTGATGCCTCTTGTGTGATATGGACTCATTGAATCCAAACAGTAATTATATGAAAACCACTCTTATTGTCCCCATGTTAAAGATGAGGAAACTGACCTGTAGTGTTAGTGACATTTTTCAGGGTCACACTGTTGATAAATAGCGGAGTTTGGATTCAGAGATTTTGGAATTTCTAGAACTCCTTTCCCTTGGGCTCTCTTCCTGTGGCTTCCACTCTGACTACACCATGCAGCTAGAAGAAATCAGCACAGAACGGAGCTCCTGAGATGGAGGCAGTGAAGGCGCTGTGTGAGGGGGTGACCTGCTCAGTCCTGAGGAGGCAGGGCTGAGGAGAAGGTGGGAGACAGAGTAACAGGAGACAGGAGCGGCCATCAACACCGCATGTCGTCAGCTTTCCAGCAGGAGGGGACTGCTTCCCTCAGACATTTATATCAACCATTCTGTAATGAGTGGGTATAGATTAGTTATGCCTATAACTAATGCCTATCAAGATTAACAATTTTCTACAATTTCATATTCTCCTTTCCACTTTTTTCCTTTTTGGCACACTCCACAGCTTCTAGGATCTTAGTTCCCCAACCAAGTCTCCCTGGAGGGAAAACTCAGAGCCCTAACAACTACACCCACAGAAAATTCCTAGAATGCCACCTTTTGACAGACATTTGCTAGAAAGTGATAGAACTGTTCCACAGTATAAAATGAACAAATACTATTTTGCCATGGATATATATAGACAAAATAAGGATTTAGGTTTTCAAAAAAAAAAAAAAACAACTCAAGAAGTTTACCTTGATAAGTATTTAATAAATAAAACAAGTTACAATTTTAATAAAATAGGGGAATATATATTTTCTAAATTTTAATACAATGTAAACATACACATCTTTTATATGAAAAAGTAAATATGATGAGATAAAATATTACATTAACTAAATAAATAAAGAATAAATAAATAATATCAAGGCAGTCATCAGGTATGGACTGATACCCCTACAGCTGGGTACTTTTATATCTACTTGCTTATTACTACTGACATGTATTGGCTGAGTTAATTCAGAAAATTTGGTGGCTAAAGCAGAAACCAGAGTCTTCTGAAATGACAACACCTGAGTGTACAAGGGTGAATTGACATCTTAGTCAGTGAGAGTCATGTCAAGGTGAGATCAGGTATCCATCCATTATTCTTAACCTTTCTTGTAAGCTGGTTGATGAAGACAAGGCTCTCATGATTTCCAGTCTGACGATTTCCCAGGCACAGTCGCTGTATTCCTTCTCTTGCAGGTAGACATGGATGCCCTGGAAGTACCTCTTCATGGCCAGCATGGGGCCCGTCCTTCCCAGGACAGAGTCTTCCTCTCCCATCACCTGCCCCAGGCAGGCGTCCAGGTCGTCCAGCTGCTGATGGAGTCCCGTGCGGAGCTGCTCCAGGAGGGTGGTGTCCCAGGCAGCAGAGGAGCGCTCTGTGTGGAAGAGGTTGAAGCTCTGCTGGAGCATCTCGTGGAGCACAGAGATGGCTTGGGCCTCCTGCAGCTGGCCGCCCTCCACCATCTCCTGGGGGAAAGCGAAGTCCATTCTGTCCTGCAGACAGAAGCGAGGGGAGAGTCTCCTCATTTGGCCCAGGAGCCTGAGGTTCTTCCTGCCAACCAGCACGTGGTTCTGAGACAGGTCACAGCCCAGGGATCCTCCTGGGCCATAGCTGACCAGCACCAGGGCCATCAGTAGACAGAGCACGAAGGCCATGGGGAAGATGTGGCTGCTGCTGGCCTGGCTGAGATGGTGTCTGGTGGAACCTTGAGGTAGGTTCTCTGATGCCATGCTTTCTAAGCAAGGCCATTAAATAGGGAACACGGTAGTTTTCATTTTCTAATTGTTTCTATACACTTTTACTTCCCTTTTTTGATTTTCATGTATGTATTCACAATATGATCAAAGAAAACAATCTAAACTATTAATTTTATCTATTTCCCAATAACTTCAAATGTTCCCAGCCAAATGGATATTTATCAATAAATGAGTAAGTTCTTTGTCTTAAGTCAGGAGTAATGTACTTTTGTAATTACACACATTATTTCTTCCCGTCTCTCATGCATAAATGTTGCTCTCCTCTTGTCCAGGAACACATCAGTAGCCCTCATCTTAGGCTCCATTTTCCCCTCTTACTTTACATGGGAATCCAGTCTCTCTCAGCTCTATGCTTTCTGTATTTATTAGGAATTTACCAGATCATTCTGGCAATTAAGCTCTTTAAAACAAATGATGGGTGTTCTTCAGCGTTTGATTTACAGAAGAGGCTGATTATTACAAGTCCAAGCTCTTCTTCCATGTTTCTGTTCCTTCTAGAACAATTTCCTTCAGGTCCCTGTGTTTGTGCTTCAGGGGACCATGAGGTCAGGACTGTTACAGACATCACCGTTTCTTTCCACTGTTTTCTTACTGGAGACCTGTTGTCCACAGACTGAGCCAATAATTCCACCAGAATCCTGATTCTTCTCTGGGAACATGGGTGAGGAGACTCTAAATGCAGGACAATTGTATTTTCCCAGCAGCACCTCATAAGGGAGAGATGATGTGTAGCCTCACCCTGTCCTCTAGAATGACAGGGTCTACTTCCAAACCTGCTGGATACCCTCCCTGAGAGCAGGGTCACTCCTCAGAATCCTGAGGACTTGAAAATCTCCTTTCTATGGAGGGCCTGTTTACTTGTTGGGAAAAAACTTTATCTTCCAGAACTCCTTCCCTGTCCCCTGAAGCGTTTGTGTGAAGGACCCTGTTACTCTGTGGTGACTTCCTCTTCTCCTGATCCATGTCCTCAGGTGTCCATAGTGTCAGCAGCCCTCAGACACTAAGAGCAAATGTGTATTTGTGCAAGTAAGTGGAGGAATTAATCCAACGGCACTCCCTTAACCTTAACAAAACTTAAAAGGACCCAGGTATTGAAGCCGGGTGTCCTGCATCACAGAACAAGTCTTGACCATCTGAGCTACCAGGCAAGCCCTAGCCATAGTAGAAAAATAATTTTTATTTGACCAAGTATAGATTTAATTATTCAACCCTTTTACTTTTGAGCACTTGTTTTACTGAAATTTTCTGAGCTTGAGGTAGGAGATTTAATGATGATGTTGTTTCTGTTTAGAAGCTATTTCACAGAACCAAGGGTTGAGCTTCATTTGGTCATTCAGTTCAGTTCAGTTGCTCAGTTGTGCCTGACTCTTTGCAACCCCATGGACTGCAGCATGCCAGGATTCCCTGCCCATCACCAACTCCCAGAACTTACTCAAACTCATGTCCATTGAGTTGGTGATGTCATCCAACCATCTCATCCTCTGTCATCCCCCTCTCCCCCTGCCTTCAATCTTTCCCAGCATCAGGGTCTCTTCCAACGAGTCAGTTCTTCACATCAGGTGGCCAAAATATTGAAGTTTCAGCTTCAGCATCAGTCCTTCCAATGAATATTCAGGACTGATTTCCTTTAGGATGGACTGGTTGGATCTCCTTGCAACCCAAGGGACTCTCAAGAGTCTTCTCCAGCACCACAGTTCAAGAGCATCAATTCTTTGGTGCTCAACTGCCAGAGTCCAGCCCCAGCAGGATCCAGGGGAACCCTCAGGATGAACGGTGTTGGTGAATGAGAGAGAGACAGTGAGACAAAGCTTGGGGGCTAAGTCTGAAGTTTACTTTTGCACGGCCCCTTTATACCCTTAACAGCATCTTTTTGGGGGAAGTGCATATTGCTTACACACAGGTCATCTTAAAACAGCAACTTGACCTTCAACAGAAACAGGATGTCACCCACATACTTTTCGTTCACAAGAGTCTTCCCTATCATTTGGCCTTCAGGCCTGCTAACATTTTATGGCTTGCACCTGGTGTGACTTAAGCAACTTCAGTAGCCGACCCTGTTTTTCTCATAATTAATCTATTTTCTTTCTAATAGGCATCATCTCTATGGGAACTAGATAGGATTACATTTTTACAGAACAGAAATGCGAAGGACTGCAAAAACAGCAGATATAGCACAAAACAGGCTCTTAGTCTAAAAGTTAACTCTAATCTCTATCTAAAGTATTTTCTATGAGGCACATTTGTGGCTATTATATTTGTGGAGCTTTTCTCACCCTGAGAAGGGGCCTATGCTTAATAGTTTCTTTTGTTAGCGTACTGTGCTTAGGATATTTAGAACAATCATGAGCATTTTTTGCAATGAGAGCACACATTTATCAAACAAGCCAGAATGCCAGCAAAAGAGTTTAAACTGAAGCATTTCTTTCATCCCTAGCCCCTTCATAGGGTACCAGCATCTAGGAGATTTATTAATTAGGGTTTTAAGTTGGTCTTTATTCAATGAAAGAGGAGCAGGAGAGCTCTCGGCAGGCAACACAAGAATCCGCAGCAAGGCAAACAAGGACAACAGCAGAAAAGGAGGGAGGATACAGGGTGGGGTAGAGGCCGAGGCCAACCTGGAGGGTCCCTTATCCTAGACGGCCTTGCCTGTCAGGATTTTTCCTCATGACGTCATCATGAATGGGGTCCTGGATGGCCTTGCCTGTCCGGTATTTTCTTCATGACCTCGTCATGGGCAGGATCTCCCATAATGGCTCCCAGCACTCAACTTTCTTTATAGTCCAACTCTCACATCCATACATGACTACTGGAAAAACCATAGCTTTGTTTGACTAGATGGATCTTTGTTGGTAAAGTAATGTCTCTGTTTTTTAATATGCTATCTAGGTTGGTCATAACTTTTCTTTCAAGGAGCAAGTGTCTTTTAATTTCATGGCTGCACTCACCATCTGCAGTGATTTTGGAGCCCCAAAATAAAGTCTGCCTCTGTTTCCATTGTTTCCCCATCTATTGCCATGAAGTGGTGGGACCGGATGCCATGATCTTAGTTTTCTGAATGTTGAGCTTTGAGCCAACTTTTTCACTCTCCTCTTTCACTTTCATCAAGAGGCTCTTTAGTTCTTCTTCACTTTCTGCCATAAGGGTGGTGTCACTTGTATGTCTGAGGTTATTGACATTTCTCCTGGCAATCTTGATTCCAGCTTATGCTTCATCCAACCCAGCATTTCTCATGATGTACTCTATATATAAGTTAAATAAGCAGAGTGACAATATACAGCTTTGACGTACTCCTTTCCCGATTTGGAACCAGTCTGTTGTTCCATGTCCAGTTCTAACTGTTGCTTAAGCCAGCTGAATTCCATGGGTATCTCTGCTCCTCTGAGAATTCAGGGCAGTGAGGACCAGCCTAGTAGGTCAGGAGAAATACCCTTTTTTCCTTTACTTGAGTGTAATATTTCATTCAGTTTTTAATACCCTATATTCACTTAGTGGCTGACTGGACAAGACTTGTCTCAGTGCTCCTGATCTAGTTCTAATTCATGATGAGATAAAGAAAAGTAAAGAAAGCCATAGGGGCTGCATCTCTATCACTTTCAAGACTTTAGATTTTGTTTCTCTTTGCAAGTTTCCTAGAAAGTACAATTGGAGATGTGTTTTGTGGACAAAAAGAAAGCAAATGTAAGTCTTCAACGTAATGAATGTGGAAGAAGGGAAGTGGTTTTCCCCTGACACAGTGACGTATCCTGAGTTAGCAAACTTCAGTGCAGCACAGCTGGGGACGGGGCTGTGGCAGAGGGGAAGGGTGAGGCCAGTATGAACAAGGATCAGAGAAATGCAAATCAAAACCACAGTGAGGTACCACTTCACGCCAGTCAGAATGGCTGCTATCCAAAAGTCTGTAAGCAATGAATGCTGGAGAGGGTGTGGAGAAAAGGGAACTCTCTTTCACTGTTGGTGGGAATGCAAGCTAGTACAGCCACTATGGCGAACAGTGTGGAGATTCCTTAAAAAACTGGAAATAGAACTGCTATATGACCCAGCAATCCCACTGCTGGCCATGCACACTGAGGAAACCAGAATTGAAAGAGACACGTGCACCCCAATGTTCATTGCGGCACTGTTTATAATAGCCAGGACATGGAAGCAACCTAGATGTCCATCAGCAGATGAATGGATAAGAAAGCTGTGGTGCGTATACACAATGGAATATTACTCAGCCATTAAAAAGAATACATTTGAATCAGTTCTAATGAGGTGGATGAAACTGGAGCCTATTTTACAGAGTGAAGTAAGCCAGAAAGAAAAACACCAATACAGTATACTAACACATATATATGGAATTTAGAAAGATGGTAACGATAACCCTGTATGCAAGACAGAAAAAGAGACACAGATGTATTGGACAGTCTTTTGTACTCCGTGGGAGAGGGCGAGGGCGGGATGATATGGGAGAATGGCATTGAAACATGTAAATTATCATATGTGAGAGGAATCGCCAGTCCAGGTTCAATGCATGAGACAGGGTGCTCAGGGCTGGTGCACTGGGATGACCCAGAGGGATGGGATGGGGAGGGAGATGGGAGGGGGGTTCAGGATGGGGAACACATGTACACCCATGGAGGATTCAAGTCAATGTATGGCAAAACCAATACAATATTGTAAAGTAAAATAAATTAATTAATTAAAAAAAAAAGAAAGAAAAGCTGGGACACAGCTGCTTCTGACAGAAGTTCAATAAAAGCCAAGCCCTGACTCTATTGACTGCTTTCAGCTTTGTATAATAGTCATTTGATGTTTCTTTCATATAATCCACATGTGATCAGTAATAAGGAAAGAAGGAATAAGACACACCCACCAGCTCACAAGAGACTAACAAGCAGAACCCAGTTGTTAGAACAATAACCCTCTCTGGCAAGATCGTGGAATCTAGCTTTGCTGAGCATTTGTGTAGGTGGTAAATACACCTGGGCACTGAGAAGGTGTTTGGGAAAGCTAGAATTAAAAGGAAAGGAATTAGATGATTTAAAAGATTCTGATCTTATTCTAAATAATAGTGATTGTGATATTAAAAAATAATAACTGAATTTTATTGCTTGCTACTAATGGACTAGCCACTTTTCTAAGTTCTTTCAAATTTTAACTCAGTCCTCTCATTAACACTATTAGGTTATAGTCAGTCATGCAACTAGAGAGCAACATAAATCTTGACAACTGAACTATTCCTAATGTACCAAAGATATAAGGGAACACCTTAGTGGCTCTACAATGATTTTTCTTAAAGAACCCATTAAAAAAGTCAAGAGTTCAATTGAAGATATTTAGGAATGAACGAAATAAGTAGATCCAGGAGAGTGAGATGACAGAGGACCCTATTCCACTACAAATGCCAAAGAGTACTGTCTATGGTTTTGTGGGATGATTCGGGTGTGGTCTGAGTGAACAGAACTAAGTTCTAATCAAAAACACAATATCACTATTGTGTAGTTAGAACAGAATAGATATGTCCGCCAAATGAAGAAGAAAAAGAAAGCATTTCCTAGAGTTTCCTAGAGTTTCCTAGAGGTCTAGTCATCAGGATCCTATATTTTCACTGCTGCAGGCCAGGTTCAATCCCTAATTGGGGAACTGAGATCTCACAAGCCACACAGCAAGAACTCTTAAGATTGTATGAGTTATTTCATCAATGAAATTTAGTAAAATAATGTTATTAAACCTACAGGAGCTGACTCCTGAAATCTTTGTAGTTTTAACTCTTGACTTTTCCAGTGAGTTTAATTTCTACCCATTTTAGCTCTGATGTTTCTCCTTCAGGATGACAACTAAAATGTCATTTTCCATCTTGTTCTACACGAATGAAATCGCTATACCCACTGCAGTCCCTGACCTCCAACACACCCTGATAGGTGTTCAGGGGGGAGATCAGGAACGAGGCTGGGAAAATTGACACAACAGGCCAGCAGAGAATTAGATAATTCCCAGAGAAAATGTTTGAACCCAATTTTTGCAACTTCTCATTCTTAGAAAAGCTTGGAAATCATTTATAGAGACATCTGTTCCTCCTGACTCTCAGCCACGTTCTACCAAGATGTGAGCTCGATGCCATATAACCCCTTTACCACAAACACATATACACTGACCTCCCGCTAAGTCCTTGAGCAGTTACTCAGAGCTGAGGAGAGGCTGTCTTCCAGCCTGTAGTCCTCAGTAAGTCTTCCCCCAAAACTGAACTCCTGGCTCTCACCCTGTTGGATATTTTTCAGTTGACAAGGACCTCTTCCAGGAGACCTCCTCAGGTCAGCCTGTTACTCTCACTCACATTCTCTTTCATTTCCCACCTCCAGTCCAGACGGCTCATCCTGTTGTCCACTGAGTCCAGTGAAGACCCTCTGCTCTTTATTTTTCCAGCTACTAGTGATGATGTGGGCACTGAAGAGGCCTTATGTGTGACCGAGATGGAAGAGCGTGCATGCTTCCTGGACAGTAGTAGCACAGGTTTAGTGTATGTGCAGCCGAAGTGAGCGCAGCAGCACCGGTTTTGATGGGCTCCTTAGCAAGGAGGGTCTGAAATGAACTCCAGAGTCAGCCTTATGATCTTACATGGTTGTGTTTATTTAAATTTCTAGCCTCAATCTTTTGAAAATCAAAAATAATACTGTAGGATTGAAATAAAAATAATACTTAAGAAATCATTTGTTAATAAAATGATATTTTTAGCAGTAATATAGGAATGGTTTTTGCTTGTATTAGGGCCCTAATCCTCTGGAAGGGTTCCAAACCTAAAATGTACTTTAAATGTCCTCTATCTTTAAAAGTATCTACTCAGTGCTATATGTACCAACTGGAAAGAAGAGAGAAGCTCAATCCATCAATGTCCTCTTTATCAATTGCCCACAATAAATACATGAATTTCCACAAAAATCATTGTTACTTTTAGAAAACGTGATCTTCCAGTGTGCACGTTACTGTCATATGTCCTGCAGGGAAAGCTCTGTCCCACTGTTGCTAAAGATTAAAGCCCTGCCTGCATCCCTTCTACGAAAGCTTGTTTGATCTTGTTTGTCTCTCAAAAAGGCAAAGACACCATGATGGAATTTAAGAACTTCCTTGGATTGCATTGTCCCCAGGCACATCCTGCCCTGCTCTGTGATAACTTGCTGGGTCCTAAGGAAGAAACAAGTCTGCAGCTGTGACGGGAGTGACCCTCATGCCTTCCAGGACTCTGCAGGCTGCTGTGGTGTGAACGTCACCCATGCTGGGGACCCAGCTAGTGGCCAGTCATTCGTGCTCTGTCTCTGTACTTTCAACATCCACTTCGGTCTTCTCAGTCTCTGAAAAGGAATGTTGTGGAGAAGGACTTGCCTCAGTGTAGCCCATCTGTGTTGTTCCATATCCTGAGGACCTGCCACTGCTCCACAAACATTTTAAATGTCTGTGTTCTCCTTCCAAGTTCTCAAGCTGCTGCTGACTTTCAGCTCCATGTTTCCTGCCCTTTGGGCTTTTTGAGTAAGTGAGATTCTTGAACCAGGTGAGCTCCTCCTAGTGTAATCAGCATGTGGAAGAGCCCAGGTAGACGCTCAGAGGAGCCCCTGGAGTCTCCACCATTGTTCACTGTGGTGCATTTCCCTCTATTTACTGTGTTTCTTTGGGAGGCTGGACAGTCTGGACCTGCAGTGCTTTTCAGGCAGAGTGGGTAAAATCATAGGAGAGTGTCTGACAGACCTAGAACATTAACTCAGGTCCTGCTTTTTGGTTGGTGGCTTTGCCGTCTTACGGGTAAATTGACAACCAGAAAGTGTAATGGAGAAGGACACAGCTGTCCGAATGGAGAGGACACCTTCATGCAGAGTGAATGAGGAGAGCATGCTGGGGGTTTCTACACTGGGAGGAGTGAATGATTGTGATAGTTGAGTGTAAGAATGAGACCCAGGGGAGCAGAGATGAAGCAGAATGGTGCCATGTATCAGAATCAGCAGATAGGTATATGGTATGTTATACATGTAGCATGCTTTATTACTTTGTTTTCACACATGTGTATATTATTATTTTATCATGTATATAATTACATAAAATTGATGAAACACTTTCCCCCAATACTTTTATTTAGGTTGTTATTGTTTTGCAGTCAGTGAAAGAGGGAGGGTAGGAGAATTCATTATTCCCATTTAGATTTATATGAAAGAAAAGAAAATATGCACTACCTGTTTAGCCCTCACTCAGTGTATGATACTTGGCTATGTGCTCTTTAATGTTCTGCTTTGTCTGACTCTCCAAACACTAGGAACATTTTCACTTACTTTATATTTGAGGAGACTGAGGTTCAGGGAAGTTCAGTGGTTTCCTGTGATGACCCTGACAGAGTCTAGACTCAATGCAGGATCTCATATCACATAGAAATCATTTTTTAACTTTCAGCCCGTGTGAGTCTCAACCCTTTGATTTCTTCTCCGGTGCTTTGGGAAGATCTGTTCTCCCGGTTGGCTCCCAAGTGCACTGGATGCTCCACCTCTGGGCCCTTTGCAGACTCTTCTTTACTTTCTCAACCTTCAGAGTGGAAGGTCCTCATGAACTTTAGGTCATCTTCTCATTCTACACTCTAATCCTAAAGCACAACGTCCACATAAGCTTCTACCAATGGGAAATGGGAAACCTGTCTTTAGGTGTTTCTTGGGCACTTTACAGACAAGTCGTCTTTATCCCCTTCTTGAGAGGCCTCAACCAGATCCTGGTGGGAGAATCCCCTTTTGTCTAGCTCTCATTGTAACAGGGAACTTAAATAATTAAGCATGATTACTGCTTTTATACCTTTCTCTTCCAAACTAAACCCTCCAAAATAAGAAGTTTCACATTTGGTTTTTCCACCTCTGTGTTTTCAGAACTGAAAATATATCTGATATAGAAATAAACAATTTCAAATCATATATCTGATATAGAAATATGCAGTTTTAAGTTATAACCTGCTGAAAGAAGTGAGTGATGAGTAGAATTCTTCATCCAGGTTTCAGTATGCATTGTGAATTTAAGCTATTTCTTTTTACAAGAGTAACAATTCCAAGCTGTCTTCTGGGGAAGAGTTTCGTAAATTAAAGGACAAAATAATTTGAAAAATGATAAACATAAATATATTTTCTTAAATTTGAATAAATTATACATTTGAACATGATATTGTATGAACAAAACTATTCTAAATACCATATATAGTATGACTGAGGTAAAGTACAGGGATAAGTAGGTGAATACGTTAGAGCCCTTTGCACTTTAATCACTGTTATATTGACTCCTGATCTGATAATTCCTAAACCTCTACTGTATCTGAGACTAGCTGTGATACTTGCTGTGTGTCCTCCAACTGTGTTCTTCAGCTTTTAGTACAGTAAATGTCTGTTAAAAGTTGATGTTGATGGACTGGATAAAAGGGAACGAGGTAAATTGGCCTTGACAGTGATCATTAGCATTCATTTTGGGAGGAGTTTGGCTGTGTTTACTTGTAGTTCTGCCTTTGTTTCTGCCCTCTTGATTTTGCATGTCAACTACACTGGCTTATGGTTCTGGATTGGTCTTCTTGAAAACAGATTTATTAGACGTGTTTGACAAGTAACCACCATAGAAGAAAGGTGTATGTCTTGTTCACCATTCTGTCATGAGCACAGAGTTCATAATAACTGCACCGAATTCACAAAGAATATTCTTAGAGTTTCCATCAGACGTCCCACCAGAATCTTCTGTTGACTTCACTTATTGACCTTCTTAAGAGAAGTAGTTAATAAGCATCTTTAGCTGACATTTCTACTGCACCTCTTGAATCTTCATTTTCATCTCACAGTGGAGCTGTAGGGTCTGTGATGCTAGGTAATCAGCCCTCATGCTTTCCCGATTTCAGAGTCTTTGTAATTTTATACATTCTTTTTCATTTAGTACTTTTCTGGGCAGGGCTTGTCTTGCTACTTCTGAATTACTTTCTGTATCATTTTGAGGTTGTAGCTTAATAAGAAAGTAAAAATGGAAACATAAAGGGCCTGTACCATGATTTTCCATGTTCAATACATCATTGATTTTCTTCTCCATTCAGCTTTCTTGGAAAGCTGTCACTGTGTTGGAAGCACTGAGGTAAAAGGAAAACAAATGCTATTCTAACTATGGTGAGAGTAAAAGAACTAAAGAGAATCCCCAGAGGAAACAGGTGACATTGGGACTTTGTTTCTTATTAAATTGCCACCCAATCCAGTATCGTTCCCGGTGGTTAATTCCACCCCATCAGCTCTCAGTAAGGTCAGTTCCATCTGCTTTCTGTGCAGTGAATGCTTTCAACCACAGAGCAGCTTCCTGACATTCAACACTCTATAACACAATCAAAAGAATGATACTTCATCACTGTGTGTTACTAAATCTCATGATTTAAAGTAAATCAGATCTTAAACAGTGATATGAGTTGTTAATGCATCAAATCCACGAAATAAGCAAAGTATGAAACACTGCAGAGCAGGGGGAAAAAACAAACACCTTGCACTCTAAGTCCCACCCTATCCTCTCCTCAATGAGACAGCAAATATCTCAAAACCATTTTCTATACATATTATTATTACCTTCTCTTCTCCGTCCTTCCACCTTGTCCACTATGGTGTCTGTTGATTAAGTCTACCAAGCAAGCTCTCGTTAAGGTGGCCCATGCCATCTCTTTTCCCAAGTAAGAAGCACTTTCCATCTACAGGTTCATGAATGCATTGAGTCTTAAGTGGTTGCAGCCTTTGCATCTCTGTCCTCTCACCATTCTCTCTTGTGCTGTTAACATATGGCCATTCCCTCTCTGCTTCCTTTGTGGCATTCCCTCCCTTTTAAGACTGAGGTCATGGGACTCAATTTTCAGTGCTTTTCTCATTCTATATCTCGTCCTATTTGATCAGTTCTTCTGTTACGCCTTACACTTTATGGAATTGCTTGTAAATTGCCATCGCCAATATCCATTGAACATTTGCACTGAAATGTCTACTATAAGTAGTTGACTTTTATTTTCACATGCTCCCAAAGCTTGATCCACCTTCTACTGGGGGAATTCCATTTTCCTCCCTTTCATTGTATCAGTCAAGCTAATTGATAGTCATTTCTACTACTAATTATACTATTTTAAAAATAGTTAACATTTTATTATAAACTAACTCATTATTGTTTTTAGGTTACTTTCCATTAAATAATCAAAGTTACAAAAATGATTGGATTAATTAATTTCACATCTAGGTCCTGAGAGCAACACACCACCTGGCTAGAGAAAGTATATTTTTACTTGTAATGTGCAAATCATAAAGATGGGTGAAGGAATTGCAAAATGCATTCTTTAATCAAGTTGTGTATTCAGTCTTGATGTTTCTTTTTTAAAGAAAAACAAAGGAAGTTTTTTATAGTAAGGTTTAATGAATGAAGAAAACTCATAAATTGACTAAATACAAAATATATTTTTCCCTTAAGTATACATACATAATTATATGAACAAAATAAATTAATTCTTTATATATAGATAAATATTAAATTAGATAAATAAATGTCCAAGTATATAAATAAGTAGATGGATCAGCTTGAGTATCTGCAATGGACTAGTGCCTGTAGAGTAGAACATGATGTCGCTTAATATACTTGAAATCATTTGACAAATTGAATCGATTCAGGGCAGGATGACAGCGGAAATGTGAGCCCTTGACGTGGCCGTGCAGGAGGCATGTCTTGTTGGTCTGTGAGGATCATTTCCGTGTTGAACCAGGTGTGTGTCAGTCCTTCCTCCGGAATCTCTCCTGCAAGTTTGTTGAGGAAGAGAAGGCTCTCATGACTTCCGCTCTGACAACCTCCCAGGCACAAGGGCTGTGTCCCTTCTCTTGCAGATAGAGAGTGACTCTGTGGAAGTATTTCCTCAGAGCCAGGCTGGAGTCCCCCTTGAGCAGGGGAGCCCCTTGCAGCCCCTGCTCCTGCCTCAGACAGGCTTGCAGGTCAGTGAGCTGCTGATCCAGTGCAGTGCGGAGCTTGTCCAGGAGGCTCTGGTCCCACGCAGCGGCCGAGCCCTGAGTGCTGAAGAGCTGGAAGGTGTGCTGGGTCACCTCGTGGAGCACAGAGATGGCTTGAGCCCTCTGCAACTGGCTGCCACCCAGCGCCTCCTGGGGGAATGCGAAGTCATTCCTGTCCTGCAGGCAGGAGGAAGGGGAGACCCTCCTCAGTTGTCGCAGGAGCGTCAGGACCCTCCTGTTGGCCAGGCTGTGGGTGGGAGGCAGGTGGCAGCCCAGAGAGCAGATGGCGTTGCAGCTGAGCAGCAGCAGGGCCAGGAGTAAGGACCAGGCTGGGGCCATCGGGGACCTTGTGGATGCTGCTGGCCTGGGGAGGTGGGTGACTCTGTGAACCTGCTCTCTAGGTTCCCTGAAGACCTTCCTTCAGGCCTGTGTCTTAAATAGGAGCCCATGGTTTCCATTTTCTGAGAGTTCCCTCTTGCCTTCTACTTTTGTTTTTGCTTTTCAATTTGCACTCTTCAAATGGGTTAGGACAGCGTTTCGCAAACGTTGTTTTCATTATTGCCTCCTCTTCCCCTATTGACAGAGTCTTCTGAGATATTTTTTTCCTAATTACCCACACCATGAAATTTTGACAACACAATTATGCTGTGGATCCATCTTTGTACTACTTGCATATCTTTATACATAGAAAAAGAAAGTTCAAAGCTTACTTGTTGTATTCACCCTAGGGTTAACAATGCCGTAAAATGAAAGGTGTACATTAAATGTAAAAGTTGTTGAATTTTGTTTACTTTATGAATGAGTTTGAAGAATGACTTTTAATGGAGGATATTTACTTATATAAATAGTAATGTACCAAATTACATATTCATATGAAATTCATATAAAAATATATAATAATACCTCAGTATAGATAGACTTAAAAATCTTTCAAAACCCAAAATCATCGAAAATCTTTGATTATTTTCCTCATATTTATTTTGAAGCACTTTTAACTTTGTTTCATATCAGAAACCAATTTTTAATTCCCTGTCTGCTGAATATTCATCTCAATTTTATCAACATTTCTTTCTGTTTAGCTGTTCACATACTTATGGATGTTCTTAACAACTTTGATAGGAATAAATAATAAAATGCCATGATACCAATCCAATGGAGGAAAGTGAAGAGGAACTAAAGAGTCTCTTGATGAGGGTGAAAGAGGAGACTGAAAAAGCTGGCATAACACTCAACATTTAAAAACCTAAGCTTATGACATCTATGGCAAATAGATGGGAGAAAGAGAGGAAACAGTGACAGATTTTCTTTTCTTGGCCTCCAAAATCACTGTGGACGTTGACTGCAGCTACAAAATTAAAAGACACTTGCTCCTTGGAAGAAAAGCTATGACAGAACTAGATAGCATGTTAAAAAGCATAAACATCACTTTGACAACAAACGTCTGTATAGTCAAAGCTATGGTATTTCCAATAGTCTTATATGGTTGTGAGAGTTGGACCATAAAGAAGGCTGAGTGCAGTAGAATTGATCCATTTGAACTATGGTGCTGGAGAAGACTCCTGAGAGTCCCTTGCACAGCAAGGAGATCAAACCAGTCAAGAAATCAACCCTGAATATCACTGGAAGGATTGATAATGAAGCTGAAGCTCCAATAAGTAGGTAAACGTTAGTTGCTTAGTCATGTCTGATCTTTATGACCCCATGAACTGTAGCCAGCCAGTTGCTCTTTTGTCCATGGAATTCTCTAGGCAAGAATACTGGAGTAGGTTGCCATTCCCTTCTTCAGGGATCTTCCCGACCCAGGGATCAATCTTGGATCTCCCGCACTGCAGGTACATTCTTTACCATCTGAGCTACCAGGGAAGCCATGTAGTTTGGCCATCTGATGTACAGAGCCACCTCACTGGAAAAGACCCTGGTGCTGGGAAAGATTGGGGGCAGGAGGAGGAAATGGTTGGATGGCATTACCAACTCAGTGGATATGAATTTGAGCAAACTCCAGGAGATAGTGAAGGACAGGGAATCCTGGCGTGCTGCTGTCCATGGGGTCGTGAAGAGTCAGACAGGATTGAGCACAGGATTTAGCAACTCAAAAATAGCAATAAAATATTCTTCCCTTGATCCCTGGGAAGTGCACTTCTCTAGGCAGCTGTAGGAGGACCAAAGAACTCTTTTTCTCGGGTTCCTTTGGGATGCCCACTTTGGAGAGTTTGCAGTTCTGGGCTCTGCAGACCGTCAGGGCACAGCAACCTCAGTGAGTCTTTTGATACTGATTTACTACTGGGGGGAAAAACTTTTTGTTTTCACAGTGCTGAGTGCTGAAGAGGGAGCCTTGTAGCCCTACCAGTGACAGTATTCTCTGGTTGGGAGCTCAGAACCTTGCATTTTCTGAGCCTTCCCTAGAGTTTTGTGCTTTATTTTCCAGGAAGGATTCCATTTACTGAGGGGCTTCATTCAGGTGGGGAGTCAGCGAATTGGGGTTGATTTTACAGACTCGGGTCCCTTCTGGCACCATCCAGCAACAGCTCAGAGACAGGGAGCCTGGTGGTGGTGATGGGACCTCTGGAAGGTGTCCAGGATGTCCTGGGGTGAGTGAGAGCACGGCCACCACCAGGGCCAAGGACTGGGGAGCTGTGGTTTCCTGCTTTAAGAATATTTATCCCTGTGCAGAATAAATTAAAAAAAAAATATTTCCTGGCCTATTCATGGATAACAAGAAAAAAAAATAATTTAGAACATGAAACCAACAGATTTCTTCTTGAACAAGTTGGCAGGAAAACTCAGGAATTAAGGGGAAATATTTTAATTCTCAAGATACTGAAATTTACTGACCTTCACCAAAACATGAAGTTAAGCAAGTTGGTTAATTTCACTGCCCCCTCTCTGACTGGTTACTGATTAAAGGAATGGTTGATGCAGATATTTGGATCAAGCCATGGATAGGGAACAATTGGCTAAATTGTTAAATGATTTTTAAAATATCCAATTGTTTTTCAAAATATATTAAAATATTGTAGGTATATTTTTCCCACTATCCCTTGGGAAGAACCAGAAGGCAGAGCATTCTTCCCTGTTGCCTCGTTTTTCTTGCTGTTTCCTTTCTTTCATCAGTACTCTTAGTGTCCTTTAGATGGGCTGTCATTCCTCTCTTTGATTCAGACTCTACGGTTTTTACTTGTGAGTGCAGATTATCAGTTTTCTTTCTGAAGAAGGGGATTGAGAATAATTACACATGACAATCTCTTCTCTGTCATGTATGCTTTGGACATGAGATATTTACATACAACCTCAACTAGGACTGCCCTGCCCTGTGTCTTAGTTCAGGCTGCTCTGACAAGGTCCCAGAGACTGGGTGGCTCATGGGTGACAGAAGCTTATTTGTCACAGTCCTGGGGCTGCAAGTGTGAGATCAAGGGTGCCAGCAGCGTGGCGTTCTGGTGAGAACCCTCTTCTGGGTTGCAGACTGCCAGCGTCTCTCTATGTCCTCACATGGTGGAGAGCAGAGAGGAAGCAAAGTGTCTTGTGAGCCTCATGAAGACAGTAATCCTGTGCGTGGGGAATCTCCCCTCATAACCTCCTCTAACCCTAATGATTTCTCTAATATCCCACCTCCTGATATGATCACATGGTGGGAGTAGATTTCAATATATGAATTTTGGGAACACACACCCAGTCAACCTGTAACATGGTAACAAGAAGATACCGAGGCATTGTGTTTATTGCAGATTCATTAGAATATATTTCATTCTTGATATTCATTTGAGGATAACACATTCCTTGATGCTGTCATCCCTTATTATGGCTCATTCATCCTGAATTGATTACTAATTTAATGTTACAATGCTACTGTGAACATGATTACCAAGAACTTGCCAAACAAATTCCACAGACTTTCAATCTTAAAAAATGACATTAACTGCAACTACAAATTCCTTAAGGGACACTTAATCCTTCCAACATAGTTGAACCTGAGTTGTAAATATTCTCATTTCCAGGAAACACCTGCTAAGACTTTATTTGAATAAAACAATCTAATAAGAAAATGGCAAGTCCAGGATTCAAAACCTAATATGTCAAATTCCAAACCCCACCTCCCTATCCATATCATAAACACCTGTGCAAATTGAATGTATTGAACCATCACTTATTTTCCTATTTCACTAACACACGTTGTGCCTTTGTTTTCCATACCTTGCTGTTACAGTACTCTATATTTTCACTATTTTATCGTCTATCTCCAAATTTCTAGGTGAATTGAGCAATTTACAAGGTATCCTGATTATTTTATGTAATAAGCAAAATGAAATTATCAACTGGTAATTCTTTCTGAGAGTCTAAATGTAACTGACAAAATTAATAATTCTAATAATTATAAAATAATCATATTTAACTGTCCTGGATGATTCATAAAGATTGCTCAATTAACTGTCACCATAAATTTGAGATGCATGATAGATAAGACCCTTGAGAATTATAGCCATTGCAAGAGATTGGATTACAAACATTCCAGTGAGCCTGCGTAGAAAACAGACTTCCCTAGTGGGAAAGAATCTTTCAGTGGATTAAAGAATCCACGTGTCCATGCAGGAGAGGCGTGTTAGATCCCTGGATTGGGAAGATCCTCTGGAGGAGGAAAGGGCAACACACTCCAGTATTCTTGTCTGGGAAATCCCATGGACGGAGAAGCCTGGCAGGCTTCCCTGGGGTCACAAAGAGTCGAATGAGACTTAGCAGCTAAACAATGAGAACAACTGTAGAAAACACCAAGCTGACAGGGCTCTTGTGGATTTAGGTTAAAAATACTTAATGCTACCAAATTACATGAATGTGGGAAATGACTGGAAGAAAAGACGACGCATGCTAACCGGTGAAACGTTAGGGATGGAGCAGAGCATTCCCACTGCCATCAGCAGGGAGACCAGAGTTTCAGAAATTCAGCACTTCACCAGGGTCTCAGTGAAACAGCTCAGGTCTTGCACTAAGCTAAGTCCTCCAAGCTCCCTTCGCTGCGCCCCAGCGGCCGGGATGAGCACCTGAACTCTCAGTAATGGACCGGACGCGCCTCCAGGTCCAGCGCCGCGAACTCCCGCGCAGGATCCAGCGGAGAACTGAGTCCGGTCGACAAGAGCCTTGACTCTGGCGAGGCGCCTCCATAGCCCAGGAGCGCGTGTGGCCGCGGGAGCAGTCAGGAAACTTCCTTTTGGGTCCCACTGCCCAGGGGAGCTTTGCCACTACTTCGCTGAGATCCTTAGATTTTTGCACCTGCCCCTGTGTTCACCCTCCCCTTCCTAAGAGGAGATTTTGGCCAGAGCGGTTTACACAGGTGCCCGTTTATGCTGAGATTGATCGCTGGAAATCAGAGCATGTTGTGAAGTGTTTTCAAATTCAGGATGGTTTCTGAGAAGAAAGACTAATTCTTTCAGGGATTCAGGGGAGGGAAAAAAGGGAAAGGCACCTAAAGTCTGGACAGGAATCTACTAGATATTGGGACCCTCCAGTGGGAAGAGTTGGGGACAAGACTGAGACTAAAGGGAAAATTATTTCATTTAATATTAATATAAATGGTTAATTTCTCTTGCAATGTTAATTGGTTAAAAAATATTTCAAAATTTATAGTGAAAGTCGTTCAGTCATGTCTGACTCTGCCACCCCATGGATTATACAGTCCATGGAATTCTCCAGGCCAGAATACTGGATTGGGTAGGCATTCCCTTCTCTAGAGGATCTTCCCAACCCAGTGATTGAACCCAGGTCTCTCACATTGCAGGCAGATTCTTATAATTTATAAGTAATTATAAATAACTTAAAATTTATAAGTAAGTCTTAAATATCAAGTTAAGATATTTCCTTTATGACCAAACCAAACTTTAGTTTAAGTTCTTGGCTTCAGTGGAAACAAAATCATCAGTAATGTTTTCAAAATTGTTTCCTAGTTTATCTCACTTCATTGCACAAATGCCATATTTGACTAACCTATGACATAATAACTATCATAAATAATTAATTCCAGTTTACAAAATCCCTTTTTCTCTCATTTCTTTCAAACAAGGGTCTTCCCTAGTGCCTCAGACAGTAAAGAATCTGCCTGAAATGCAGATTCCAGATTCCATTCTTGGTTGGGGAGATCCCCTGGAGAAGGAAATTGCAACACACTCCAGTAATCTTGCTTGGACAATCCCATGGACAGAGGAGCCTGGTGGGCTATGGTCTATGGGGTCACAAAAGAGTCGGACTTTACTTAGCAACTAAACAAAAAACAATAAAAAACTCAAGAAGTTCACCTTGATAATATTTAATAAACAAAACAAATTACAAATTTAATGAAATAAAAATGTGAATGTATTTGCTAAATTTTAATACTATGTAAACAAAAATATTTTACATGAAAAAATAAATATGAGGAGATAAAAGAATAAATATAACAAAATAAATAAGCAAACAAACAATAACATCAGGGCAATCTTCACTTCAGGACTGATGCACCTGCAGCCAAAAATATTTTTATATATTCATTTACTACAGACAAAGTATGGCTGCAGTAATTCAATAAATTTTGTGGCTAGAGCAGAAATCAGAGTTTTCTGAAATAACCACAGGTGAGTATGCAAAGATGATGGGGGCATCTTAGTCAGTGAGAGTCATGTCAAGGTGAGTTCTGGTCTCCATCCATCACTCTTAACTTTTCTTGCAAGCTGGTTGATGAAGAGAAGGATCTCATGATTTCCAGTCTGACGATTTCCCAGGCGCAGGCGCTGTATTCCTTCTCTTGCAGGTAGACATGGATGCCCTGGAAGTACCTCTTCACGGCCAGTGTGGGGCCCATCCTTCCCAGGGCAGAGTCTTCCTCTCCCATCACCTGCCCCAGGCAGGCATCCAGGTCGTCCAGCTGCTGATGGAGTCCAGTGCGGAGCTGCTCCAGGAGGGTGGTGTCCCAGGCAGCAGAGGAGCGCTCTGTGTGGAAGAGGTTGAAGCTCTGCTGGAGCATCTCGTGGAGCACAGAGATGGCCTGGGCCTCCTGCAGCTGGCCGCCCTCCACCACCTCCTGGGGGAAAACGAAGTCTTTTCTGTCCTGCAGACAGAAGCGAGGGGAGAGTCTCCTCATTTGGCCCAGGAGCCTGAGGGTCTTCCTGCCAACCAGCACGTGGTTCTGAGACAGGTCACAGCCCAGGGATCCTCCCGGGCCGTAGCTGACCAGCACCAGGGCCATCAGTAGAGAGAGCACGAAGGCCATGGGGAAGATGAGGCTGCTGCTGGACTGGCAGAGACAGCGTCTGGTGGAACCTTGAGGTAGGTTCTCTGATGCCATGCTTTCTAAGCAAGGCCATTAAATAGGGAACACAGTAGTTTTCATTTTCTAATTGTTTCTATACGCTTTTACTTCCTTTTTTGATTTTCATTTATGTATTCTGAATATGGTCAAAGAAATTGTCATCAGTCTAATCTATTAATTTTATCTCTATTTCCCAATAACTTCAAGTGTACCTATCCAAATGGATATTTATCAATCAAATGAGAAAGTTCTTTGTCTTATGTCAGAAATGATGTAGGTTTCTAAGTACAAACATTATCACTCTTTCTTTTTCATATATAATGTAGTTCTTCTCTGTTCCAGGAACACATTTTTGGCCCTGATCCTCGGCTCAATTTCTGTTTCTTACTTTACTTCAGAAGGCAGGCTCTGTCAGCTCTATGGTTTCCGTGTTTATTAAGGATTTACCAGGTCACTCTAGCAAATAAACTGTTTGAAACAAATGACGGGTTTTCTTTAGTGTTTGATTTAGAGAAGAGGCTGATTATTATGAGTCCATGAGCTCCTCCCATGTTTCTCTTCCTTCTAGAACACGTCCCTGCAGGTCAATGTGGTTGTGCTTCAGGGAACCAAGAAGTCAGGAGTTTTTACAGATATCACGCTTTCTTTCCACAATGTACATACGGGAGACCCATTGTCCTTCACTGACTGGGCCAATACCCCCACCAGGAATTCTGTTCTTCTCAGATAATGTGAGTGTGGAGACTCTAAATCCAGGATAATTGTATTTCCCCAGCAGCACCTCACTCACAAGGGAGAGATCTCATGGAGCCACACCCTGTCCTCCAGAGTGACTGAGTCCCCTTGCTCACCTGCTGGACTCCCTCCCTGAGGACAGGCTCATCACATTCTGAGGACTCGAAAATCTCCTTTCTGTGGAGGGCTTGTTTATTGTTGGGAAAATAAATCATCTTCCTGAGACCCCATCCTCTCTCCTGAAGTGTGAAGGACCCATGTTCTCAGTGGTGACCTCCGCTTCTCCTGACTCATGTCCCCAGGTGTCCAAAGTGTCAGCGGTGCTCAGATACTGAGAGCTAAAGAGGGTTTGTGTACTTTGGTGGAGGGATTTCTAAGTGCAGTTATTTTACTTTTAGTAGATCGATAATCTTTATTTTTCCAAGTATAGATTTTATTAATGAACTCTTTTACTTAAACTGTTCAATACTTGTTCTGCTTAGAGTTTCTGAGCTGGAGGAAGGAGATTCAATGATGGTGTTGTCTCTCTTTGGAAGCTTATGTCACAGAATCTAATGAGCTTCAGTTGTTCATTCAGGCAGTTGATTTCACTGGGCATCTCTGTCCCTGTGTCTCTGTCTCTGAGAATGCAGGGTCTGAGGATCAGGCTACTAGATTAGGAGAAACAGCCTTCTTTCTTTTACTTGAGTATAATTTTTTGTTTAAACTTTTTATATGCATTTTCATTTAGTGACTTATTGGACTAGATTTGTCTTGCTTCTCCTGCTCTAGTTCTAATTCATGATGAGATAAGAATAAAGGGAAGTAAAGACAAGCAGAGGGGCTGTATCTCTATCACTTTCAAGACTTTAGTTTTCTTGTTTCTCTTTGCAGCTTTTCCTAGAAAGTAAAATTTGATATGTTTTTTGTGGGCAAAAAGAAAAAACAAAAACCAAGTGTAAGTCTCAGTGTCATGAATATTATAGAAAGGAAGTATCTGACATAAAGACTTATTCTGAGTTAGCCAACTTCAGTGTAGCAAAGCTGGGGATGAGGCTGTGGCAGAGGGGAAGGATGGGGTCAGTATGAAGAACAGAGAGGCTGGGACATGGCTGCTTCTGACAGAAGTTCAGCGAAGGCCAAGTCCTGGGTCAGTTGACTGCTCGTTTGCTTTTCAAGATCAGCTACATCATTTTTCTTTCTTTTAATCCATGTAGGATCAGTTTCAGGAGGGAAGGAAGAAGTCACACCCACCAGCTCACAAGAGATGGGCAACTAGAACCCCAGTTGCTGCAACATTAACCCTCTCTGGCAGGGTCATGGACACCAACCTTGCTGAGCATCTGTCTCGGATGATAAATCCACTTAGACAATGAGAAGATGCTTTGCAAACACTAGAATTAAAAAGAAAGGAATCAAATGATTCCAAAGATACTCATGTTAATCCCCAGGTAGTAGTAATCATTGATGTTAAAAAGTAACTGAATTTTATTGCTTGCTACTAGCAGACTAGGCACTTTCTAAGGTCTTTAAAATATTAAATCAATCCTGTCATTAATCCTGCTGGGATCATACCCACTTATCCAGCTGGAGAGAAATATAAACCTGAACCACTGAACTATTCCCAGTGTACCAAAGGTACAAAGGCACATTTTAGGAGCTTTGCTATGATTTGTCTGAACAAGCCCGTTTAAAAAAGTGAAGAGTGCAGATGAACATGATATTTAGGAACCAATGAAATAAGTAGATGGAGGAGAGTGAGGTGACGAAGGGCCTGTAATCCATTTCAGATGCCAAAGATTTACATTGTATGGTTTTGTAAGGCAATTCGGAACAGGGTCTGAGTCAACAGAATTGATATTAAGTTTTAATCAAAAATAGACTAATAAATACTTAGAAGAGTATAGATTTTTCTGCCAATTGAAAGAAAAAAAAAAAGCATTAGTTTTCTAATCTAGTGGTCTAGTGGTCAGGATCCAGCACTTTCACTTCTGAGGTCTGAGTTCAACTCCTGGTAGGAAACCAAGATCCCACAAACCTTGAGGCACAGTCTGAGACTGTATGAGTGATTTCTTTGGCCAAATATAGTAAATTAACTTTATTAACCATAAGAGGTGAACCCTATAATCTATGTATTTTAAACCCTTAACTTTTCTCATGAGTTTATGAACAGAGAAAAAGTACCTAACGAATTTCTTGCCACATGAGCTCCGACATTTCTCGTTCAGGATGACGACCAAAATGTCACTCACCATCTTTTTCTACATGAATGAAGTCACTAGCCACTGCAGTCTCTGATCTCCAGTTCGCCCTGATAGAGGTTCAGGTTGGAAATCAGGAATGAGACACTCTGTGCTCTGGGAAAATTAGCAGAACAGGCCTTAAGATACTTAGATCATTTCTGGAGAAAGTTTTATGAAGCTAACTTTTTGCAATGTATACATAGAAAAGTACTAAACTCATTCATAGAGACATCTGTTATCCTGACTCTCAGCCATCTTCTACCAAGATGTGAGGTGTCTTCATGTAACCCCTTCACCGCAATCACATATACGGACCTCCCCTGACCTCCTTGGAGCAGTTCCTGAGAGCTGATAGATGCTGTCCTCCTAGCTATAACCTGCAGCTAGTCCTCCCCAAAACTGAACTCTCAGCTCTCACATTGTTTTGTTTTGTTTTCAGTTGAGAATGACCTCACTGATTTCCCAGGAGACCTCCTCAGGTCTGAAAGTGAAAGTGACTCAGTCATGTCTGACTCTTGTGACCCCGTGGACTATACAGTCCATGGAATTCTCCAGGCCAGAATACTGGAGTGGGTAGCCATTCCCTCCTCTAGGGGATCTTCCCAACCCAGGGATCGAACCCAGGTCTCCCGAATTGAAGGCAGATTCCTTACCAACTGAGCCACAAGGGAAGCCCAAGAATACTGGAGCGGGTAGCCTATCCCTTCTCCAGCAGATCTTCCCAAAACAGGAATCGAACTGGGTCTCTTGCATTGAAGGCAGATTCTTTCCCAACTGAGCTTTCAGGGAAGCCCCTCGGTCAGCCTGCTGCTCGCGTTCTCATTCTCTTCCATTTCCCACGTCTAGTCCAGATGGCTCATCCTGTTGTCCACTGATAGGGTCCAGTGAAGACCCTCTGCTCTTTATTTTTCCAGCTACTAGTGATGAATGTGGGCACTGAAGAGGCCTTATGTATGACCAAGAGGAAGAACATACACAATTCCTGAACAAAAGCAGGGAAGGTTTTGATGGGCTCCTTAGCAGGGAGGGTCTGGAATGAACTCTAAAGTCAGCCTCACAGCCTTGCATGGTTGTGTTTATTTAAATTTCTAGCCTCAATCTATTAAACATCATAAAATAATACTGTAGGATTGAAATAAAAAATATTATTTAAGAAGTCACTTGTTAGTGATATTTTTAGCTGTAATATAGGAATGGTTTTTGCTTATTTTAAGGCCCTATTCCTCAGGAAGGTTTCCAAACCTCTAAATGTACTTTAAATGTCCCTCTGACTCTAAACATTCCTACTCAGTGCTGCTTGTACCAACTGGAATGAAAGAAAGATGATCCATCAATGTCCTCTTTCTAAACTGCCAACATTAAAAATAAATTTCCACAAAGATCTTTCTTGCTTTTAGAAATTGTGGTCTTCCAGTGTGCATGATGGATTTCCCCACTGGCTTGGTGGTAAAGAATCTGCTTACCATGCAGGAGATGCAGGTTTGATCTCTTGTGTCAGGAAGATCCCCTGGAGGAGGGCATGGCAACCCACTCCAGCATTCTTGCTAGAGAACCCCATCGACAGAGGAGCCTGGCGGGCTACAGTCCATAGCATCACAAGGAGTCAGACATGGCTAAGTGAAAGAGCACACACACACAATGTGCACATTACTGATATATATCCTGCTAGGAAGGCTCTGTCCCAGCGGTTCATTTCAGTTCAGTTCAGTCACTCAGTCGTGTCTGACTCTTTGTGACCCCATAGACTGCAGCACGCCAGGCTTTGCTGTCCATCACCAACTCCTGGAGCCTATTCAAACTCATGTCCGTTGAGTTAGTGATGCCATCCAACCATCTCATCCTCTGTTGTCCCCTTCTCCTCCTGCACTCAATCTTTCCCAGCATTGGGGTCTTTTCCAAGGAGTCAATTTGCATCAGTTGGCCAAAGTATTGGAATTTCAGCTTCAGCAACAGTCCCTCTAATGAATATTCAGGACAGATTTCCTTTAGGTTGGACTGGTTGGATCTCCTTGCAGTCCAAGGGACTCTCAAGAATCTTCTCCAACACCACAGTTCAAAAGCAGCAATTCTTCAGTGCTCAGCTTTCTTTATAGTCCAACTCTCACATCCATAAATGACTACTGGAAAAACCACAGCTTTGACCATATGGACCATTGGCAAAGTAATGTCTCTGCTTTTTAATATGCTGTCTAGGTTGGTCATAGCTTTTCTTCCAAGGAGCAAGCATTTTTTAATTTCATGGCTGCAATCACCATATGCACTAAATGTATTAAAAGCCCATCCCTTGTTCTTCTATCAAGCTTGTTTTATTTATTTATTTATTTATTTTTGTCTTTCAAAGAGGCAAAGACATCATGATGGAATTTTAAGAACTTCCTTGGATTGCACTGTCCCCAGGAACACCTTGCCCTGCTCTGTGATAACTTGCTGGGTCCTGAGAGAGTGAATTCCTAGGCAGGTTGATAAGAAGTCTGGGGTTCCCGAGGAGGAGAAAGGTGTCTGGGGCTCTCAAGGAGGAGTTAGGGGTCTGGAATTCTCAAGGAGGAAAGGACAAACTTTTTTTCTATGTTCCTTATTAAGGATTATATAACAATAATATATCCTACTTGAGTACATGTTTCTCCTTCCTGAAAACCTTCTGACTAATCCTGTTATCTTAAAATGTATATTGTGGGAGTGGGTCTAGTAAGATCTTTACAACCTTGAGACATTCTTTTGATTTATTGTAATAACCAATTAAAAAAGTATATAACTCCCTTGCTAACACTAGCAAAGGGGGCACTCTCTGTCCCCCTTCTGATGTCTATGTCAGAAGCTTTCCCTGTCTCTTTTTCATACTTTAATAAAACTCTGCTATACAAAAGCTCTTGAGTGATCAAGCCTGGTCCCTGGTCCTGAAGCTAAATCTTCTTCTTCGGAGATGATGAATCCGACATCATTCACTGTAAACTATCATTCCTAGGGAAGAAACAAGTCTGCAGCTGTGACGGGAGTGACCCTCGGCCCTTCCAGGACTCTGCAGGCTGCTGTGGTGTGAACGTCACCCGTGCTGGGGACACAGCTAGAGGCCAGGCCCTTGTGCTCTGTCTCCGTGATCTCAGCGTCCACTTCAGTCTTCTCATTCTCTGAAAAGGAGTGCTGTGGAGAAGCACTTGCCTCAGTGTAGCCCATCTGTGTTGTTCCATATCCTGAGGACCTGCCACTGCTCCACAAACACTTTAAATGTCTGTGTTCTCCTTCCAAGTTCTCAAGCTGCTGCTGACTCTCAGCTCCATGTTTCCTGCCCTTTGGGCTTTTTGAGCAAGTGAGATTCTTGAACCAGGTGAGCTCCTCCTAGTGCAATCAGCACGGGCGAGAGCCCAGGTAGACGCCCAGAGGAGCCCCTGGAGTCTCCACCATTGTTCACTAGGGGGCGGGGTTCCCTCTATGTACTGTGTTTCTCTGAGACTGGGCAGTCTGGACCTGCAGTGCCTGGCAGGCAGAGCCGGTAAAGCTGTAGGAGAGTGTCTGACAAACCTAGAACTTTCACTCAGCTTCTGCTTTTAGTTGGTGGTTTGCAGTCATAAGGGGAAATTGACAACTAGAAAGCGTAATGGAGAAGGACACAGCTGTCTGAATGGAGAGGACACCTTCATGCAGAGTGAATGAGGAGAGAAACAGGGATTTCTACCCTGGGAGGAAGTGAATGATTGTGGTATTTGATTGAAACAATGAGATCGAGGAGAGTGCAGAGAGGAAAGCAGAATTGTACCATGTATCAGAATCAGCAGGTGTATGGTATATTATGTACGTTGTATACTTTAATCAATAACGTCAGATATGCAGATGACACTACGCTTACGGCAGAAAGCGAAGAACTAAAGAACCTCTTGATGAAGTGAAAGAGGAGAGTGAAAAAGTTGGCTTAAAACTCAGCATTCAGAAAACTAAGATTATGACATATGGTCCCATTGCTTCATGGCAAATAGATGGGGAAACAATGGAAACAGTGGCAGACTTTATTTTGGGGGGCTCCAAAATCACTGCAGATGGTGACTGCAGCCATGAAATTAAAAGTCACTTGCTCCTTGGAAGAAAAGCTAGGACCAACCTAGACAGCATATTAAAAAGCAGAGACATTACTTTGCCAACAAAGGTCCATCTAGTCAAAGCTATGGTTTTTCCAGTAGTCATGTATGGATGTGAGAGTTGGACTATAAAGAAAGCTGAGCACCGAAGAACTGATGCTCTTGAACTGGTGTTGGAGAAGACTCTTGAGGGTCCCTTGGACTGCAAGGAGATCTAACCAGTCCATCCTAAAGGAAATCTGTCCTGAATATTCATTGGAAGGACTGATGCTGAAGCTGAAACTCCAATACTTTGGCCACCTGATGTGAAGAACTGACTTATTGGAAAAGACCCCGATGCTGGGAAAGATTGAGAGCAGAAGGAGAAGGGGACGACAGAGGATGAGATGGCTCGATGGCATCACCGACTTGATGGACATGAGTGTGAGCAAGCTCCGGGAGTTGGTGATGGACAGGGAAGCCTGACGTGCTGCAGCCCATGGGGTTGCAAAGAGTTGGACACAACTGAGAGACTGAACTAAACTGAGTATACTTTATAATATGTTTTCATATAGTGTATATGTATATTATTATATTATTATGTATATAATTACATAATAATTGATGGGACACTTTCCCCCAATTCTTTTCTTTAGATTTGTTTGCAGTCAGTTACAGAGAGATGGTAGGAGAGTTCATTATCACGACTTAGATTTATATGTAAAAAAAAACAAGAAAATAGGCTCTACCTGTTTAGCCCTCACTCAATGGGTGATACTCTGCTAAGTGTTCTTGAATGTTCTGGTTTATCTGGTACTCAAAAAACTCTAGAAACATTTTCACTTACTCTATATTTGAGGAGACTGAGGCTCAGGGAAGTTCAATGATTTCCTATGATTACCTGTATATCCGGACAGAATCTAGACTCCATGCAGGATCTAATATAACACAGAAATAATTCTTTAACTTTCAGCCTGTGTGATTCTCAATCCTTTGCTTTCTTCTTTGATGCTTTGGGAAGATAATTTCTCCTGTGTGGCTCCCAAGTGCCCTGGTTGTTCCACTTCTGGGCCCTTTGCAGACTCTCCTTCACTTTATCAGCCTTCAAAATGAAAGGTCCTTATAAGCTTTAGGTCATCTTCTCCTTCTACACACTTCTCCTAAGGCACAATATCCACATAAGCTTTTACCAATGGGAAATCTGTCTTTAGGTGTTTCTTGGGGACTTTATAGACTACATCTGCTCTCTCTCCTTCTCAAGAGTTCTCAGCCAGATTCCAGTGAGAGAATCTCCTTTTGTCTAGCTCTCATTTTAACAGGACGCTTAAATGAAATAATTAAGCATGATTACAGTTTTTAAATCTTTCTTTTCCAAACAGAACTCTTCAGAAGAAGAGGTTTAACGTTTGCTTTTTTTAATCTCTGTATTCTCAGAGCTATCATATATCTGATATAGAAATGTTGTTTAGTCACTAAATCGTGTCTGACTATGTGACCCCATGGACTGTAGCCCACCAGGCTCCTCTTCATGGGGTTTTCCAGGCAAGAATGCTGGAGTGGGTTGCCATATCACTCTCCAGGGGATCTTCCTGACGTAAGGATCAACTCACATCTTCCGCATCTCTTGCATTAGCAGGAGGATTCTTTACCACTGAGCCACCAGAGAAGTAATATAGAAATATAAGGTTTTAAAATATAACCTACTAAAGAAGTGAATAGTGTGTAGAAACTATCATCCATTTTTTAGTTTGCTTTGCAAATTTAGGCTATTTCTTTTTGTAAGAATAACAGCTCCAAGATATCTCCTGAGGAAGAGTTTCATAAATTAAGCAAGAAAATAATTAGAGAAATGATAAAGGTAAGCATCCTTTATTATATTTGAATACATTATGAAGTTGAACATGATATTATATGAACAAAGATTTTAAATACCATACATAATATGACTGAGATAAAGTGCAGGGATAAGTAGGTGAATACATTAGAACCTTAGTACTTTCAGTTCAGTTCAGTCGCTCAGTCGTGTCTGACTCTTTGCGACCCCATGAATTGCAGCACGCCAGGCCTCCCTGTCCAACACCAACTCCAGGAGTTTACTCAAACTCATCCCCATCGAGTCGGTGATGCCATCCAGCCATCTCATCCTCTGTCATCCCCTTCTCCTCCTGCCCCCAGTCCCTCCCAGCATCAGGGTCTTTTCCAATGAGTCAACTCTTTGCATGAGGTGGCCAAAGTATTGGAGTTTCAGCTTCAGCATCAGTCCTTCCAATGAACACCCAGGACTGATCTCCTTTAGGATGGACAGGTTGGCTCTCCTTGCAGTCCAAGGGACTCTCAAGAGTCTTCTCCAACACCACAGTTCAAAAGCATCAATTTTTCGGTGCTCAGCTTTCTTCACAGTCCAACTCTCACACCCATACATGACCACTGGAAAAACCATAGCCTTGACTTAGCACTTTAGTCACTGTTAATTGACTGCTGGTCTGATAATTTCTAAATATCTACTGTATCTGAGTCTAGTTCTGATATTTTCTCTGTCTCTTCAAACTGTGTTTCTCCCCTTTTAGTATAGTGAGTTTCTGTCGTACATTGAATATGATGGACAGGATAAAGGAAAAGAAGTAAACTTAGGGTCAGGAGTTACATTTATCTTGCAAGGAGTTTGGCTGTGTTTCTTTCTAGTCATGTTTCTGTTTCTGCCTTGTTTATTTTTTTTATATCAGTCCCTCTGACTTATCCTTCTGCATTGATCTTCTTGAAAATAGATTTATTAGACACATTTAACAAGTAACCACCAAAGGAGAAAGGTATACCTCTTGTTGACCATTCTATTGTTAGCACAGAGTTCATAATTAATCCAAAAAATTATTCACAATGAGTATTCTTAGATTTTTCCATCATACCTCCCATCATAAGCTTCTATTCACCTCACATCAGAGCCGTAATAGAAGTAGTTAATAAGCATCATTAGCTGATTGAATACATTTCTATTGAGCCTCTTGGATCATCATTTTCATCTCACAGTGGAGCTGTATTATCTGTGATGCTAGGTAAAATCAGTATCATGCTTTCCTGATTTCAGAGTCTATGTGATTTTATGTTCTTTTTCATTTAGTATTTTTCTGGGCAGGGGTTTTCTTGCTGCTTCTGAATTACTTTCTGTATCATCTTGAGGTGAGTAGCCTAGTGGGAAAGTAAAAATGGGAACATAAAGGGTCTGTACCACAATTTTCCATAATGTTCAACACATCATTGATTTCCTTCTCCATTCAGCTTTCTTGGAAAGCCATCATTGTATCGGATGCATTGAGGCAGAACAAAAACTAATGCAAATCTTACTTTGATGAGAGTAAAAGAAGTGATGTGAATCCCCAGGTGAGTAAATATCCATGGGACTTTGTTATTAATCTTCCTCCTACTCCAGTATGGTTCCTGCTGATTGATTCCACCACATCAGCTCTCACTAAGGTCAGTTCCATCTATTTCCCATGTAGTGAATGCTTTCAACCATGGAGCAGCCTCCTGACATTCAGTTCAATTCAGTTCAGTCGCTCAGTCATGTCCGACTCTTTGTGACCCCATGGACTGCAGGATGCCAGGCTTCCCTGTCCATCACCAACTCCCAGAGCCTACTCAAACTCATGTCCATCAAGTCAGTGATGCCATCCAACCATCTCATCCTCTGTCTTCCCCTTCTCCTCCCACCTTCAATCTTTCCCAACATCAGAGACTTTCAACATCCAGTTAATCAAAATAATGATACATTACCATTGTATGTGACTGAATCTCATGATTTAAAGTAAATCCAATCTCAAACACTGATATGAGTTGTCTATATATCAAATCCATGAAATCCCTTCATAAGCAAAGTATTTCAAAAAGGGAAAACACTGCAGAGCAAAAAAAAGAAAAAGAAAAAAATCCACCTTCTACTTTAGGTCCCACTCTATTATCTCCTCCAGTTCAGACAGCAAATATCTGAAACCCATGTTCTATATATTATCATTACCTTCTCTTCTTCATCCTTTCATCTTATCCACTATCGTTTCTGCTGATTAATTCTACCGATGAAGCTCTCACCAAAGGGTCAATGTCATCTCTTTTCCCAAGTAGGAGGCACTTTCCATCTACATGTTCATGAATGCATTGCCTCTTAAGTGGTTGCAGCCTTTGCATCTGTCTTCTCACCATTCTCTCTTGTCCTGTTAACTTACGGCTACTCTATCTCTGCTTCCTTTGTGACATTTCCTCCTGTTTAAGGTTAAGGTCCTGGAACTCAATTTTAAGTCCTTTTCTCATTCTGTACTCTCCTTCCATTTGATCACTTCTTCTGTTCCATGCTTTACACTCCATCAATTTGCTTGTCAATTGCCATCTCCAAATCCAACGGACATGTGCACTGAAATGTCCCTTTGTCTAGTGCTGTGCTGTGCTAACTCTCATCAGTCATGTCTGACTCTTTGAGCCCCTGTGGCTGTCACCCACCAGGCTCCTCTGTCCATGAAATTCCCCAGGCAAGACTGCTGTCGTGGGTTGCCATTTCCTTCTCCAGGGATCTTCCAGACCAAGGGATTGAACCCATGCCTCCTGCGGCTCCTGCATTGCAGGCAGAGTTTTTACTGTGGAGCCGTGGGGGAAGCCCGCTAGTCTAGTAGTTAACTTTTATTTTTATGTCCTCACATAGTTTGATCCACCTTCTACTGAGAGAATTCCATTTTTCTCCCTTTTGTTTTTGCATTCAACCTAACTGATATTTTCTTTAACTAATTAATACTGTTTTAAAAATAATTAACAGATTATTATGAATTAACTGATTATTGTTTCTAGGTTATTTTCCTTAAAAAAAAATCAGAATTACAAAAAGGATTGGATTAGGTATGTTCACCTCTATGTCCTGAAGGCAACAAACACCCTGGCTAAAGGAAGTGTATTTTTACTTCTAACATGCAAGTTGTAAAAAGGGGTCCAGGAATTGTAAAATGCATTCTTTAATCAAGTTGCACATTCAGGCTTGGTGGTTGTTTTTTTTAAAGAAAATGCAAGTAAAGGAAGTTTTTATAGGAAGAATTTAATGAGTGAAGAAAAATAATAAATTGCATACAGAGTATATATATTTTTCTCTTAATGACAACATATGCATGCACATAATATATGCACAAAAATAATTTAAATCTTTATAAATAAATAAATAAATAAATGTCCAAGTAGATAAATAAATGGATACATCAGCTAGGGCATCTGTGAAGGACTACTGCCTATAGAGTAGAGCATGATGTTACTTAATATCCCTGAAATCATGTGACAGATGGATTCAATTCAGGGCTCAATGACAGCAGAAATGAGAGTCCTCCCCGTGGCCGCGAAGGAAGCATGTGGTCTTGTTGGTCTGTGAGAATCATTTCCGTGTTGAACCAGGTGTCTGTCAGTCCTTCCTCCGGAATCTCTCCTGCAAGTTTGTTGAGGAAGAGAAGGCTCTCATGACTTCTGCTCTGACAACCTCCCAGGCACAAGGGCTGTGTCCCTTCTCTTGCAGATAGAGAGTGACTCTGTGGAAGTATTTCCTCAGAGCCAGGCTGGAGTCCCCCTTGAGCAGGGGAGCCCCTTGCAGCCCCTGCTCCTGCCTCAGACAGGCTTGCAGGGCAGTGAGCTGCTGATCCAGTGCAGTGCGGAGCTTGTCCAGGAGGCTCTGGTCCCACGCAGCGGCCGAGCCCTCAGTGCTGAAGAGCTGGAAGGTGTGCTGGGTCACCTCGTGGAGCACAGAGATGGCTTGAGCCCTCTGCAGCTGGCTGCCACCCAGCGCCTCCTGGGGGAAGGCGAAGTCATTTCTGTCCTGCAGGCAGGAGGAAGGGGAGACCCTCCTCAGTTGTCGCAGGAGCGTCAGGACCCTCCTGTTGGCCAGGCTGTGGGTGTGAGGCAGGTGGCAGCCCAGAGAGCAGATGGCGTTGCAGCTGAGCAGCAGCAGGGCCAGGAGTAAGGACCAGGCTGGGGCCATCGGGGACCTTGCGGATGCTGCTGGCCTGGGGAGGTGGGTGACTCTGTGAACCTGCTCTCTAGGTTCTCTGAAGACCTTCCTTCAGGCCTGTGTCTTAAATAGGAGCCCATGGTTTCCATTTTCTGAAAGTTCCCTCTTACTTTCTACTTTTGCTTTTGATTTTCATTTTGCAGTCTCCAAATGTGTTCTGACAGCATTTCTCAACAGTTAATTTTTTTTCATTATTGCCTCCCTTTCCCCCCATCCACAGAGTCTTTTGAGATATTTTTTCTAATTTGCCCACACCATAAAGTTTTGATATCACAGATATACTGTGTATCTATTTTTATACTCCATGTATATCCTTATACATAGAGAATAGCAGTGCACCACTTTCTCTTTTTATTGAATACAGGGTTAAGAATGACATAGAGGATTTCCCTGGTGGTCTAGTAAGACTCCAGGCTCCCAGTGCAGAGGGCCCAGGTTTGATCCCTAGTCAGGAAACTAGATCCCACATGCTGCAGCTAACACCCGGCACAGCCAAATAAATTAACATTTTTCTTTTAAAAAAAGAATGACATCGGCACTTCCCTGTTCGTCTAGTGGCTAAGAATCCACTTTCCAATGCAAGGGACACAGGTTCGATCCCTCATCTGGGAAGATTCCACATGGTGCAGGGAAACTAATCCCTAGAGCCACAACTCCTGAGCCCATAACTCCTGAGTTCTAGGGCCCATACTCTGTAACAGGAGAAGCCACTGCAATGAGAAGCCCGTGCACCACCCCTAGAGAGTAGCCCTGACTTATGCAAACTATAGAAAGCCTGAGTGTGGCAAAGAAGCCCAGCACAGCCAAAAATAAACAAACAATAATAATAATATAATAAAAAGATAGGAGTCCTGCGGCTTTATTTTGAGGCCACAGCCTCTGCCATTTCCCCTTCTGACTGCAGGGAGAGGAAAGGAAGCAACTTGCCCTGGTACTCCAAGTGAAATTGCTGAAGGAATTATTATAATTTGTTTGTGCTCCCTGTATTAGTTGACTCCGAGCATAGAGCATGTTATGGTAAATATTGCTGCATTGCAAGTTATCATAAAATTTAGTAGCTTAAAACATTTTCTGCATACAATACAAACAATGTCCCTGTCACTATAGCTTTGAAATAACTTACTCCAAGATCAATCACCCTAAATAATTGTCTCAGCTCACAGATTCTGTAAGTCAGGGATTTATTTCCACAGGGCACAGAAGGAATGGTTTGTCCCTGTTTCACAGTTTTTTAGGGCCTCAGATGCACAGATCACTGGGTAACTGGGGGTGACCTGGCAGTTGGTGGGCGCTTTCACTTATAGATCTGATGCTAATAAGCCTCAGCTGGGACCTCAACTGGCCCTGGGCACAGACGCACCTCTCCATGACCACTCCTGTGGTCTGGTTTTCCTGTGAGCAGGGTGCACTCACTGTAGTTGTACTTTTTACATGGGGAGCTTGAGCTCGAAAGTGAGTGGTCCAGTGAGCAAGTTATTATGACATAATCCATTGATCCTCAGTGAAGGGAATTTTGTCCCTGAGGGGATGTTGGCGATGTCTGGAGACATCTCCAGTCACTAAAACTGGTGATGAGGGCCGACACTGGCATCTAATGGATAGAGGTGAGGGATGCTGTTCAATGCCCTATAGTCCACAGAGGATAGACAGCACAACAAAGAGTGATCTGCCCTCAATATCTGCAGTGCCAAGGTTGAGAAACCCTAATCTACCATTGGAAGTCATAGAATATGTTTCCAACAAATTACTCTGTAAACAGTGCACTCGCTGTAAGCTTAGGCAATTCAACCTGGAAGTTCTCTTCTTTTTACATCTCCTGCTAGACCAGTCCCTGCAGACTTAGACCCCACTCACAGGAACATGAGTGCCCCACCTACTTTGGGGGGGCATTCTACTGCTTGGGCTAAAGCAGCTACACCTGTTACTTCACTAAAGGGTAATATCAGCCCTGGTGTTGGTCATTAACCTGAGGGGTTGTGAGGGATGGCCTGGCTCCTGGTTTCCTTGGTAACTGATGAGCCAACCTGAGGTCAGCTCCCCTTGGAAAGGATCATCTCAGTCCTCCCCAGGCACTGAGTAGCAAGGATGGCTGTCCCATAGTAAGATCCCCAGTCCAATAGACCACTCGTGTCTCTGCCACCAACTCTGAGCTCTTTCCTCAGTCTCCAGAGTGGGCAGCTCTAAGGCTTGAAGATGTGGAGGATGCTACTCAACCACTGGTGAGCTAGCCAAGAGGCCAAGGAAACTCTGGTAAGTGCTGAGATGTAGGGAAATAAAAATGTGAAGCAGACTGGAAGGGTGTTGGGGAGGGGAGGGGTGCTAATTCCAAGGCGGCCCTCCACTAGCAGGGGGACCCTGAGGCCACTGTCCACTGTAAGGTTTGTCTTTCTAGATCCTTCTACTGCTGATATCCTCTTAACCTCAGGGTCTGTTTCCAGGTAAAAAGCAGCAGCCCTGAGCTCCTGGTCTATCTGATTGGACAGGGAAGGCTGGTGAATGTAGGCAAAATGCAAGGACCTGGGTTTCCTATCAGATACTTTGGGAGTTAACCTGGTTGGGTAATCAAGCAGACCCCCAACCCAACACCGCTAAACAGTTAATAGCCACAAGCTTTAGGGATATTTAACTGAGGACAGGCTTGTAAATTAGGCGTGGCCAGTTCCCCAGAAAGGTTTTGTCCAGGCCTCTGGCGAAGGTAGTATACTAAGGATACCCTGGAGCTTTGGGGCATTGGAAGGGGGCAGAGCAATGATTCAGTGTGACGGAACAACAGCTCTCTGCCGTCTGCATTGTCTTAGAAGCAGTGGAAGCCATAACCACAAGCTTCTATGAGGTATAGAGCAATGTGAAAAACCACTGATGGGGAATCTAGAACAGCTGTGTGGGATAAATGGGATTCCCAAAGTTCCCAGGCACTTTCCAGATCCTTGGGCTGCAACAGCATAGGAATAATATCATTTCCACAAGACTCCTGGGGAAGCAAAGTTTTATTCAAAGAGCATGTCCACAAAGGAGAAGGGGCAAGAAAAAGCCAGCTCCCTGAGTAGAGGGGGGCGAATTGCATTTCTAACAAATGGAAGGGTTTGTCTCTGGTGACTGATAATGTCCAGAAATCATCACACTTCTTGGATCAGCAGCAGGAGGCCCATGGTAGCTATCAGGAATGGTGAGCTTCAGTGTGGGGAAAGGAGTGGTGAAAATTTTCTAAAAGAAAGCACAAGGACAGGTAAGGTTAAAGGTTACAGTGGATGGACCTTCTTGCCTTGCAAACTAGGTATACGCTTGAATGTAGCAGAGAGAAAGTTCTTTTATTTCTGGGAGACCATTGCCACCCAGGTCCCCAGACTCAGGACCCCAGGACCCCAAAACATTGTCTGGTCTTTTTTCAAAATGGATGTATTCTTGTCTTCCTATCTCACCATGGACATTGATAGTGACAAGGAATCCCACTTTACTCACCATGGTGCAACAAGGAATCCCACTTTACTGACCATGGATTTCAGGAATGGCTGATGAGGCCGGTAAGCACTTTTCCTTACAACCATGCTCTACAGGGCTCATTGGAAGGCTTATCATGTGGCACCTGCTGTGGGGACTGGGTGTGGACAGACCGTGTGGTACTGGAGCCAGGACAGAAAACAGGCCTGGGTGGCATTATCTGAGAATGCTCTGGAGGCTTGTCTTTTGCTTACTGGTCAGGACCTCCCTGTATTGTCCTGCTGGATTTCCTCCCTGGCCTCAGGGCAGGGGACCAGCTGGAGCGCTGGGCAACAGGGGTCACCTCTCTGCAAAGTGATTCTGCTGGCTGCTGTGCAGCAGGACGCTGTGGGAAGTCAGCCTGGCTAATGCAGCCGCGTGGGGCCAGCAGAGTCTTACCCTCTTCCTGTCCTGGGTGCCCAGAGCCAAGCTTACTACGACACTTCTTAGCTGCTTTCCCCTGTATGACATTTGTGGTATTTGGTTGCTGGGCTGACCCGGCAATGCACTGACAGACTCTAAGGATGTCTAGGATGGGGCACCATTGTAAGGGTTGTGCAAGGTTATGTAGGGGGTCGGGGTGTATGTTCATGCCCTCAAGATGCCTGTTCTCCTGCCCTTTCTACGTCCCCTGCTAGAGCATTTCTGCTGCACTTACACCCCACTCACAGGAACCTGCTTGCCCCTGCCCCGCCTAGTGTATGTAGGGAGAAGCAGCTCCACCTGCTAGTTCCTGAAAGGGAAATCCCAATCCCAGTGATGGTTATGAACCTGAGGTGTTTTGAGGGAGTGGAACCTGCTGCTGGTTTCCTTGGTAAATGATGCGCCAACCTGAAGTCTGTTTCCCATAGAAATGCTAATCTCCATCTACCCCTGGGCACCAAGTAACAAGGATGCCTGGCCTTTCTTACCTGCTGTTTGCTGTTGACAGTTGGGTGTTGTTTGAGGATCTTTGGCTACAGATATGTAGCATCCTCAGTCCAATAAACCACTGTCTCTGCCACCAACCTTGGGCTCTTTCCTCAGTTTACAGATTAGGCTACACTAAGGCTTGCAGGCATGCCGGGTACAGCTCAACCACAGGTGAACCAGCCAAGAAGCCAAAGAAGTTTCGAGTGCTGAGATGTAAGGAAATAAAAATGGGAAACAGACTTGGTGGGGGGGGGGGGGGGACTGGGCAGGGGCACTAATCTCAAGGTGGCCTTCCACTAGCGTGAGGGACCCTGTGGCTGCTGTCCACCATGAGGCATGTCTTTCTCAATCCTTTTATTGGTGACACCCTGTTAACCTCAGTTTCTTTCCAGTTTAAAAGTAGCAGCCCTGTGCTCGAGGCCAATCTGACTGTATTGGGATGGCTGGTGAATGCAGGCAAAATGCAAGGGCTGGGGTGTCCCATCAAATATTTTGGGAGTAACCAAGTCAGGTAATTGATTGTACCAGCAACCTACCACCCCTAAACAGAGCCACAGGCTTTGGGGATAATAACGGAGGACAGGCTTGTGAATTGGGTATGACCAGTTTCCTTCAAGGGTTTCACTGGAACCTCTTGTGAACACAACCTATTAAGAATACCATGGAGCCTCTGGGCCCAGCTCTGGAAGAGGACGGAGCAAGGACACAGTGTGATGAAATAACAGCTCTCTGCTGTCTACAGTGCCTTAGAAGCAGTGGAAACCATAACCACAGGCTTCTATGAGTCGTCAAGCAATGGCAAAAATCACTTCTGGGGAATCTAGAACAGCTGTGAGCAATAAACAGGACTGCCATTGTTCCCAAGCCTTTTCTAAATCCTTGGGCAGAAAAATCATAGAAATGATATCACTTCCAGAAGACTCTTAGGCAAGCAAAGCTTTTTATTACAACAGAGGACTTGTGCCCAAGGGAGAAGGGGAAAACAAAAACAAAACCAAAACACCAAAGCAGGCTCCACGAGTAGAACAGCAAGTTGCCTGTTGAAGAAAAGAGAGACTGTCTCATGAGCTGACAAGGATAGTAAGCACTGGTATTTTTACCTGACTTACAGCCTTGCTGCTGGCAGGCTAATTGGAAGTCTTATTATGTGGCATCTGTTGTGGGGACTGGGGGTGAACAGACTGTGTGGTACTGCAGGCCAAGGCAGTTAACACAGGCAGGGGTGACATTATCTGAGATGGTGTCAAGGCTTGTCTTTTGCTTACTGGTCAGAACGTCCCTGTACTGTTCTGGATTTTCTCCCTGACTGAGGGTGGGGAATCAGCTGGAGGACTGGGTGATCATGGTGGCCTCACTGCAAAGTTCTGGCTGGGTGTGCAGCAGGACTGGATGGGAAATCAATCTGGCTAATGCAGCCATGTGGGGCCAGCGAAGACCCTTGCCGCCTTCCTGTCCTGGGTGCCCAGGACCTAGTTGACTATGACACTTCTTAGCTGCTCTCCTTTGTATTACATTTGTTGTATTTGGTTGCAGGGCACCTCTACACACTAGACTGATCCCATGGATGTCTCTGAAGAGGGACACCAGGATAATGAGTTGTGCAGGGTATGTACAGGGCAGAATGTATGGTCAGGTCACTTCTCCATCCCCTACTAGACCCGTCCCTGCTACAGGTATACCCCACTCAAGGACCATGCTTGCGCCTGCCCTACATAATGGTTCTTCTAGTGCTTAGGCCAAAAGGGCTCCACTGCTAGTTCATTAAAGAGAAATATCAGCCCTGGTGATGGACATTAACCTGAGGGGTTGTAAGGGACTGGCCCCAGCTGCCGGTTTCTTTAGTAACTGATGAACCAACCTCAGGTCAGTTTTGCCTAGAAACACTAGTCTGTATCTGCCCCCTCCCCGCCACCCCCCGCCCCACCACCCCAACTAGAGTAGCAAAGATGGCGGGTCTGTCTTGTTTGCTGTTCCCAGTTGGATGTGCTTGGAGGACCTTTGGCTTCAGACATGTAAGATCCCTAGTTCAATAAACCACTGACATCTCTGCCACTTACTCTGGGCTCTTTCCTCAACCTGTAGGCTGGGCAACTCTAAAGCTTACAGGCCTGCCGGGTGCAGCTCAACCACTGGTGAGTCAGCAAAGCAGCTCTGGTGAGTGCTGAGATGTACAGAAGTAAAAATGGGTGACAGACTAGGGTGGGGTTTCGGGAGAAAGGGTGGGGTTGCTAATCCCAAAGTGGCTCTACACTAGACGGGACCCTATGGCCACTGTCTACTGTGAGGCATGTCTTTCTAGACCCTTATACTGATGATATCCTGTTAACCTCAGAGTCTCTTTCTAGTTATAAAGTAGCCACCCTGTGCTCCTGGTCGATCTGACTGCTCAGGGATGGCTGGTGCATGCAGGCAAAACACAAGGTTCTGGTTTCTTCCTTTATCAAATGTGTTGGGAGTGACTTGGTTGGGTAATTGATCACACCCACCACCCCTAAACTGTTAAAAGCTATTGGTTTTGGGGATATTAACTGAGGACAGGCTTATGAACTTGACCCCAGACTACTGTCTGATCTTTTTTCACAATGGTTGTATTCTTGTCGTCCTATCTCACCATAGACATTGATAGTGACCAAGGAATCCCAGTTTACTGGCCAAGTTCTGGTGTTTCCACTTACCTTATAACCCTACTGCTGCCAGGCTAGTTGTGGCACCAGCTGTGGGGACTGGGGGTAAAGACACTGTGTGGTATAGTAGCCAGGACAGAAAACATAGGCCTGGGTGGCATTATCTGAGAATGCGTTCAAGGCTTATCTTTTCCTTACTGGTCAGGACCTCTCTGTTTTGTCCTGCTAGATTTCCTCCTCAGCTTGAGGACGGGGAATCAGCTGGAGGATCGGGTGACACTGGTGGTCTCTCTGCGAAGTGAACGGGCTGGCTGGTGTGCAGCAGGACGCCTAGGGAAATCAACCTGGCTAATGCAGCCACGTGGGGCCAATGAAGACTCTTGCCTTCTTCCTGTTCTGACTGCCAAGGGCCTTGCTTATTCTTGACACTTCTTAGCTGCTGTCCTTTGTATTTATTGCATTTATGATATCTGGTTGTAGATGCTGCTACATACTCTTGAGACTGAAAGAAGTTGGCTTAAAACTCAACATTCAGAAAACTAAGATCATGGCATCTGGTCCCATCACTTCATGGCAAACAGATGGGGAAACAGTGGAAACAGTGACAAACTTTTATTTTGGGGGGTTCCAAAATCACTGCAGATGGTGACTGCAGCCATGAAGTTAAAAGATGCTTAGTCCTTGGAAGAAAAGTTATGACCAACCTAGACAGCATATTAAAAAGCAGAGACATTACTTTGCCAACAAACGTCCATCTAGTCAAGGCTATGGTTTTTCCAGTAGTCATGTATGGATGTGAGAGGTGGACTATAAAGAAAGCTGAGTGCTGAAGAATTGATGCTTTTGAACTGTGGTATTGGAGAAGACTCTTGAGAGTCCCTTGGACTGCAAGAAGATCCAACCAGTCCATCCTAAAGGAAATCAGTCCTGAATAGTCATCAAAAGGACTGATGCTGAAGCTGAAAAGCCAATACTTTGGCCACTTGATGCGAAAGAGCTGACTCCTTGGAAAAGACCCTGTTGCTGGGCAAGATTGAAGGCGGGAGGAAAAGGGGACGACAGAGGATGAGATGGTTGGATGGCATCACTGACTCAGTGGACATGAGTTTGAGGAAGCTCTGGGAGTTGGTGATGGACAGGGAAGCCTGGCGTGCTGCAGTCTATGAGGTCGCAGAGTCGGACATGACTAAGCGACCGAACTGAACCACTACATACTGGACTGACCCAGAGGATGTCTCAGAATACGGGCAGACCAGGATTGTAAAGGCTGTGCAGGGTATGTAGGGAGGTGAGGTGTATGGTCAGGCCCTTCAAGATGACTTCTCTTGCTCTTTCTACATCTCCTACTAAACAGGTCCCTGTGGATTTACACTCTACTGACAGGAATGTACTTGCCATTGCCCCAACTAGTGGCTGTTCTAATACTTGGGCCAAAAGGGCTCCCCATCTGCTAGTTCCTAAAAAGTATTAGCCCTGGCGATGGTGGGTAACTTGAGTAGTTTAACGGAAGGGCCCCGTGCTGCTGGTTTCCTTAGTTAACTGATGAGCCAATCTGATGGAAATTCTCAGAATAATAGTATCTTCCTCCCTCAAATAGGTGAGATTGCCTGCATTCCATTGGGTGTTCCTGAAGTATTTTGCTTAAAGATTTCCTTTCCATTTAGCCATTGATTATTCTGTTTGTGCACATACACGAATTGGTGACCGGTAAGAGTTGAACACGACTGAAGCAACTCAGCATGCAGGCGGTACAATGCAACAGAAGCATCCTCACATTTAAAGAGTGAAGTAGATTCAATTTGGTGAGAAACGGCAGTTTCCAAGGCACCCGTGGGATGGCAATTAGCATTGTTGGTATCCTTGGAAGATTAAATCTGTCAGTCTTTTGCTCTGTGGTTTTGTGACTTTAGCTCTTTGAAGTGGAGACTGTGAAATCTTTTATCTTCTGAAAGTCTCAAAACCGGTGCTTTTGATGATATTATTTCAAGGGACTTGGGTAAAGATGTGTTCACGATGCTGTGTTTAATGCACAATCTATCTACACTATGGCTATGAGAACGTTAAGGACACAGCTAAACCTCCAGTCCCTTTTCCTTAACCTATTGGTTGAAGGAAACAGCTTTTCTCAAATTCTTCCGATATTTTTTTGAATAGTTAAAAATGTTACTTACATGCATAAAAGGTTACTCATATGCATAAGGTAGAGGAAGCCATGTTTCACCCTCACCTCCACCAATGCCCCCCCAAAAAAATTAGCACCAAATTTTCTTCTCTGACCACTCAGGGAACAGATGGGGCTGGAAGACTGCTAGTTCTACACGCTCTCCTTTCCTGGTGTTGTAAAGAAGGCCAGCAGCTTCTTCCTGGTGTTGTAAAGAAGATCCCCAGAAATAGCTCTATAATTAAACCAAGTTAGGTTTAACTTTTTTTTTTTTTTTGGCAGTGAGAGTCCTCTCCGTGAAGAAGCATGGGGAGGCTCAGGAGGAAGAAGTGGGAAGGGGATCAGTCCAGGGTTTGAGTTTGGATGACATGATTCTAAGGAAGTCAGGGAGGAGGGTGTCAGTCAGGGTTAAAATGTTTGAGCTCACATGAGTTATTTTTCTGGAGGTCCTAGGAACACAGTGGAGCTTGGGTAGTCCTTGCTGCTTTCTTACAGTCACTCTAAAGCTGAGAGGGTTGTGTTGTTCACCACATTTCTTTAGAAATGTTAGGAAGATCACCTTTTGTCCCGTGATGCAAGGGGATTAAAGAGAATCCCATTGCTGTTTTTCCCTGGAAAATATAATGGACAGATAAGGCAGGCAGTGTATGAAAACTCACTCACTATATGAAGTTTTACATCTGGTTTGGGAATCGGGATGTTGCTCTGTTGTATCAAAGTGGCTCAGATCCTTCAAGATGATTAGAGATGTATGGGACAAACAGATAATAAGTCTATGATGTGAGAGAACAGTGTTTCAGTTTTTACGTCAGCTTGAGTAAAGAGAACTGTGGACAGTGGTAGAGATAAGGTCTGGGGTGTAGTCATTCCTCAGGGATGGATGAAGGCTACTATTAGGAGTTAAACGGGAGTACTGTGGAGCTTTTTCTTTTGACCCTGCTCTTCTGAAAGACAAAAAGTGGGATGGTGAAACAGTAACATTGCTATTGTTGTTTAGTCGCTAAGTCATGTCCAACTCTTGTGACCCCGGGGACTATTGCTTGCCAGGCTCCTCTGTCCATGGGGTTTCCTAGGCAAAGAATACTGGAGTGGATTGCCGTTTCTTTCTCCAGGGGTCTTCCCAACCCAGGAATCGAACCTGCGTCTCTTACTTCACAGGCGGATTCTTTCTCGCTGAGCCACCAGGGAAGCCCTGACAGTAAAGGATACTAGAGAAAAATCAATCACTTTTGGCAGGGATGGTGCATAAGAGTAGCAGGTTTTGCAACTTTTTTGTGCCGGATACCACCACCTTCTGCAGTAATCTGCACATCTCTCCAAACAGAATGGTTTTGGTCCAGCAACATCCGTGAAGTATTAACTACCCCAGGGAAGTGAGATTATGGACAGAAGAATGGTCAGTTTTACTGACTTTTAAAAAGAAAACATCCAGCTAGTGACTTGTCTGTAGTTCAAGACTGATTAGTGCAGTAATGCCCTGGAGAAGGAAAGAGCAAGCCACTTCAGTATTCTTGCCTGGGAAATCCCGTTGACAGAGAAGCCTGCTGGGCTACAGTCCATGGGGGTCACAAAAGAGTCAGACAGTCAGACATGACTTAGTTAGTGACTAAACAACAGTAAGATGACTCTAGCTCTGTCACTGTCCTGAACAAAGTCCCCTTGCTGCTAACACTTCTGCACAGGACCAAGGCATCAGCAGACTTAGGTCATTCTCAAAGTTACAATCCTGATTACTGCTTAGGTCTTGATAGGGATTCTCTATGGTGTCTCAGTAGACACTCCACACAGGCAGGTTGTCCATTGCGAGCTTTGACCAGATGCAAGTGCCCAGCAGGATATGTAAAAACACATTTCTGGAACTCAGTTTGGGGGCCAATAGGAAGCACCTCTCAGCTCAGTCTATACATAAAGAAGCTGTTGCACATAGCTGGTAGGTGGCTGTACTACAAGGTAAGTGGTGAGGGTGAATGAGAAGTGCAGATACCAATACCGGTGAAGTAAACTAAGTGGGCAATTTAAGTAGAATCCATAACCCACTCCCCTTACAGGTAAAGTAGGAAAAGTTGAGGGCACAGGTTAGTTCACTAATGGGAAGTCAGCCTGGAAGGTCAGAAAGCCCTTTTTTCCCATTCTCTGAGTGTGAATGATACCTTTGAGTGTGTCTGGGTACACAGTATACATGGAAGGTTTGGGAACTGTGTTATCAGGAGAAGGATGGAGAGCTCAATAACCAAAAACTCTACTTAGTATGAAGAAATGAGTTTTACTGATCACTAATCCCCGGCTGGAATGTGTTGGCTTCTAAGTGATAAACTATTTTTCTCAAATAAGATAAAAGTTCAGTCAGTAGAAATTAGACCTGTCCCTCACTCACATATATAGAGTCTGCTGATAGGCTGTTGGGTGAAATTAGGCAAAGAATGAGAAACCTCTACCGCTATAGTCAGAGGCTTCTGGAAGACGGACTAGTAAAGAGCTAGAAATACTACATGAACTTAAAACTGAGTAGGGCCTAAATATACAGTGAAACAACTGAGCTCAGGTAACAGATCTTAACTGCCATCAGCAGCTTTATATCATCTTGTTCTAATACTGTATTAAATAGAACAGGACAAGCTTGTATCTAGAAAAGATATACGGGTGTAAGTGCATTCTTGACAGCCTTCAGGAGGCACAATTAAGAGGTCACCTGAGGGAGAGAATGCTCAATACTAGAACATTTTGCTCTGAGACAGTGTTTTGGAGACAGAGGAAATGGGTAGTTCCCTGCGTGTGTGCTAAGTCACTTCAGTCATTCAGTCATGTCCGACTCTGCAGCCCCATGGACTGCAGCACGCCAAGCTTCCCTGTCCATCACCAATTCCTGGAGCCTACTCAAACTCAAGTCCATTGAGTCAGTGATGCCATGCCAACCATTCTTTGTCGTCCCCTTTTCCTCCCACCTTCAATCTTTCCCTGAACCAGGGTCTTGTCCAATGAGTCGGTTCTTTGCATCAGGTGGCCAAAGTATTGGAGTTTCAGCTTCAGCATCAGTCCTTCCAATGAATATTCAGAACTGATTTCCTTTAGGATGGACTGGTTGGATCTCCTTGTAGTCCAAGGGACTCTCAAGAGTCTTCTCCAATACCACAGTTCAAAAGCATCAATTCTTCAGAGCTCAGCTTTCTTTATAATCCAACTCTCATATCCATACATGACTACTGAAAAAACCATAGCTTTGACTAGACAGACCTTTGTTGGTAAAGTAATCTCTCTGTTTTTTAATATGCTGTCTAGGTTGGTCATAGCTTTTCTTCCAAGGAGCAAGTGTCTTTTAATTTCATGGCTGCAATCACCATCTGCAGTGACTTTGGAGCCCAGGAAAATAAAGTCTGCCACTGTTTCTATTGTTTCCCCATCTATGTGCCATGAAGTAATGGGACCAGATGCCATGATCTTAGTTTTCTGAATGTTGAGCTTTAAGCCAACTTTTTCACTCTCCTCTTTCACTTTCATCAAGAGGCTCTTCAGTTCCTCTTTGCTTTCTGCCCTAAGGGTGGTGTCATCTGCGTATCTGAGGTTATTGATATTTCCTCTGGCAATCTTGATTCCAAATTGTGCTTCATCCAGCCCAGCATTTCACATGATGTACTCTGCATATTTTAAATAAGCAGGGTGACAATATACAGCCTTGACGTACTCCTTTCCTGATTTGGAACCAGTCTATTGTTCCATGTCCAACCCTTTGGGACCCTATGGACTGTAGCCCACCAGACTCCTCTGTCCATGGGATTCCCCAGGCAAGAGTTCTGGAGTGGACTGGCACACCCTCCTCTAGGGGATCTTCCTGACCCAGGGATCAAACACTCCTCTCCTGCATTGGCAGGTGAGTTCTTTACCACTAGCACCACCTGGGAAGTGGGTGGTTCCATAGCCAAAAAAATAGGTTTTCTTGGAGCCCAGGGATGGTACTAAAAAGTATTTGGATCAGCTGGTCCAGAAGCCACTCTATCACACACGAGTGCTTATGTATGTGTTGCTGTCTGGGCTGGATGAAAGCTTTGTGGCTAGAGCAGTGACCTGGTCCTAGCATCTGCATGGGCAAAGTAATATAAAAAGCCCTTAAGATAGAACAAGTTTACCAAGTTTACTTATACCTGGGTATTTGCACATTAAATCCTTTCTGCAATTAAAAGATTTACTCTTAGTGTGATACTTTGTAAGCTGAAGCTTTCAGTTTACAATCCATTTTTTTTTTAAAGCCACATAGTAATGGGTGTGAATACTCAAAATCCAGATGATATGTTTCAGATTTGTATCAAACTCAAATTATATGAATTTATCAATAAGATAAAAGTCAAAGCAATTTAAATCTGTATTTTTGTGCTACATCAAAGATGGTAGAGTAGACAGACCTTGTCTTACGAACATGCCAAAATCAGCTACCTGCAGAACAACGTCAATGAAAAAGACCAGAACCAACCAGAAGAGATCTTCTACAACTAAAGACATAAAAAAAGAAACTACAGTGAGACTGAGAAGGAGGGGCAGATGTGGATATAGTCATGTTCCATACCGCCCCTCCTGGGATGGGAGACCCACAAACCGGTATAGTTCTATTGCAGAGGTTCTCTCATAGGAGTAAGTTTTGAGACCCACATTGGGCTCCTCAGCCTGAGGGTCCTGCACCAAGAAGTTGAGCCCCAGAGCATTTGGCTTTGAAGGTCAGTGGGGCTTATTTCTCCTAGTCCTTTGGGACTCACAACATTGACTCCCCTTTTAAAAGGCATACAATCTCTCTGCAATGAGACCCAGGGTAAAAGCAGAAAATTGACAGGACCTTAGGCCAGACCTACCTGCTGATCTTGTGGAGTCTCTCAGAGAGGGAGGCGGGTGGCTGGCTGCAGCTGACCCTGGGGACTCAGGCATCAGCAGCAGCCATACTTGTGAGTTCCTTCTACCACGTGGACACTGGATGGGCAGGCACTGTTGTGGGATCCTCTCTCTAGCTCATCAGTGCCAAGACCTGGCCCCACCCAACAGCTGTTAGGGGCCAGTGCTGGAACACCTCAGGCCACACAACTTACTGGGTAGGATTACAGTGGACAGGTTGTATAAGGGGCGGTGGGGGAGAGGGGTACCGGACCTCAGACTCAAAACCACAATCTTGCAGCCAGTGGACCCAGCCTATCCCCAGCTAACCACACCATGTCCTGGGACAAGCCGGCCCTGGTCCTGCCCACTAACATGCCAAAACAAGCTTAGGGCCACCCCATACCCAACTGTGTCAGGAAGCACACCCCCGCCCCCCACTGACACCAGCTCTGGGATCTCTGGGCCCCACAGCCTGACTCCAGGGTCTGGCTCTGCCTGCCAGTAGTCTGGCACTAATTTAAGGACCTACCCTGGGACCTGGCATGAAGCCCATCACCAATGGGCAGGCAACAGCACCAGTCTTTTGGACGTTGGCTCTGCTTACCAGTGAGCCAGCACTAGCCTTGCAGTCCCTGGGGTCCTGAAAAAGGTTGCTCAGAGACAAGGCCCCACAAACCAGCAGCTGGCAGCCTGTGAACCAGGCATGGCACCCAACCATAATAGGAGCTAACTAAGCTTACCAGACTCCCCACATAGCCTGCCTGCCACAATCAAGGACCCACACCACCCTCTTGGGTGGAATGTCTAGAGCATATAGCACAGGAAATGAGAGGGGACTGCACTGCTAGAATGCATAAGATGTTTCCTAGAGAAGGCCACTTCTGCAAGGAACAGACAAAATGAGAAACATGTTCCAGACAAAGGAAGAATGAAGTAGATATACAGCTTAACCAAGAAGAATTCAGGGTAATGATGGTAAAGATGATCAAAGAACTTGGAAGAAGAATGAATGCACAGAGAAGTTAGAAGTTTTTTTAACAGTAAGAACAGATATAAAGAACACAATAAAAAAAAAAAAGAACACAATAACTGAAATGGAAAATATACATGAAGGAATCAAAAACAGACTAAGCGACACAGAGAAATGAACCAGTGAGCTGGAAACCTCTGGGACTACAGTAAGCACACTATTTGCATTATAGGGGTCCCAGAATGAGGAGAGGGGAAAAAGGAGCTAAGAACATACTTGAAGATACACTAATTGAAAACTTCCCTAACCTGGGAATGGAAACAGTCATGGAAGCAGAGTCCCAGAGAGGATTAACCCCAAGAGCCAAGACATTATAATTTAAATGAGAAAAATTAAAGAGAATATTAAAAGCAGCAAGAGAAAAACAATAAATATACAAGGGAATCCCCATAAGACTATCAGGTAATTTTTCAGCAGAAATTCTGCAGGCCAGAAGGGAGTGGCACAATATATTCAAAGTTATGAAAGGGAACAACCTCCAACCAAGAATACGTAGCAAGGCTCTCCTTCAGATTTGGTGAAGCATCATGGATGAGCAAAAGCTAAAAGAAAACAGCACCACCAAACCAGCTTTACAAATGATAAAGGAACTTCTCAAAAAACCCACCATAAATGCCACAACTAGAAACAAAATTATGCAATGAAAAAGCTCACCAGTAAAGGCAAACATACAGTAAAGGTAGAAGATCATCCAAGCACAAAGCTGGTAGGAATGTTAAAAGACAAAAGTAGTCACATCATCTATATCCACAATAAGCAGTTAAGGGATACACAAAATAACTACATAAAACATACCAAAAACAGTAACCGAGGGGAGAAAAGTACAATGCATTTGAAATGAAGAGACCAGCAACTTAAAACAATTGTTTGTGTATATAATATATAGATTGCTATATAAGAGTCACGTCTGACTCTTTGGGATCCCATGAACTGTAGCCCGCCAGGCTCCTCTGTCCATGGAATTCTCCAGGCAAGAATACTGGAGGGGGTTGCCATTTCCTCCTCCTGGGGGTCTTCCTGACCCAGGGATCAAACCTGGGTCTCTTGTGTCTCTGGCCTTGGCAGGTGGGCTCTTTACCCCTGAGTTACCTGGGGACTGCTATAATATACAGATTACTATATAAAAACCTCATGGGAACCACGAAATTAAACATCCATAACGCACACACAAAAAGGAAAACCAAACAACATTTAAGATCATCATCAAATCATGAAAACAAAAGGGAAAAAAAGACCTACAAAACTCCCAAACAATTAACAAAATGGCAATAAGGATATCATGTTGATAATAATCTTAAATGGACTAAATGCTCCAATCAAAAGACATACAGTGGCTGAATAGACACAATAAGACCTGTACACATATGCTGCCTATAAGAGACTTCATTCAGATCTAGAGACACACAATGAAAGTGGGGGGATGGATAAAGTTATTCTATGCAAGTGGAGGTCAGAAGAAAGCTAGAGTAGCAATACTTATTAGAGAAAATAAGACTAGAGGGCAACTGCAAAAAAGCACAAACGTGGACGTGGACGCTAAGCAAGACACTGCTAAACCACCAGTGGGTCACTGAGGAAATCAAAGAGGACGTTAAAAACAGAATACTTAAAGGTAAATGAAAACATGCTAATCCAAAATCTATGAGATGGGATAAAAGCAGTTTTAAGAGGGAAGTTTACAGTAATACAAACTTACCTCAGGAAACTAGAAAAATCTTAACCACCTAACTTTACACCTAAAGGAACTAGAGAAAGAACAAAACCCAACGTTAGTAGAAGCAAAAGATCAGAGTAGAAATAAAGACTGAAAAACAAAGACCAATGAAACTGAGTTGGTTCTTTGAATAGATAAACAAGACTAAAAAACTTTAGCTAGCCTCATTAAGAAAAAGGGGGGAGGGCCCAAATCAATAAACTGAAAAATGAAAAAGGAGACATTACAACCCAGGCCACAGAAATACAAAGGATCCTAAGAGACAGATACAAACTATATGCCAGTAAAATGGACAAACTAGAAGAAATGGACACATTCTTATAAGAGTACCATATCCCAAGACCAAATCAGGAAGAAAGAGAAAATATGAACGGACTAATCACCAGTAGTGAAATTAAGCTAATAATTTTAAAAATTCACAACAAACAAAAGTCCAGGACCAGGTGGCTTCACAGGTGAATTCTACCAAACATTTGAAGAGTTCACCTATCCTTCTCAAACTATTCTCAAAAATTTAATAGGAACACTTCCATATTCATTCTATGGGGCTAGCATTACCCTGATACCAAAACCAAACAAAGACACCACACAAAAAATAAAATTACAGGCCAGTATTACTCATGAACATAGTTGCAAAAATATTCAAATATTAAGCAAACTGAATCCAATACAGTAAAAGAATCATTCACCATGATCAAGCAGGATTTTATCTCAGAGATGCAAAGACTTTCCGATACCCACAAATCAATCAATGTGATATACCACATTTAAAAAACTGAAGAATTAAAACCATATGATCATCTTAGTAGAGGCACTAAAAGCTTTTGACAAAATTCACATCCATTTATGAAAAAGAAAAAAAAAAACTCTCCAGAAAATGGGCATAGAGGGAACATAAGATAATAGAAGCCATATATGCCAAACTGACGCCTAACATCATACCCAATGGTGAGAAGCAAAAAGCATTTCCTCTAAGATCAGAAGAAACAAGACAAGAATGCCCACTCTTACCGTTTTTATTTAACAGTCTTGGAAGTCCTAGCCACAGCAAAAGAAAAAGAAATAAAAGGAACCTTAATTGGAAAAGAGTTGAAATTGTCACTGTTGGCCGATGACACAATACTATTCATAGATCCTAAAGATGCCACTGAAAACTACTAGGGCTAATCAATGAATTTGGTAAAGCTGCAGGATACAAAATTAATATACAGAAACCTCTTGCATTTCTGTATACTAACAATAAACTATCAGAACAAGAAACTTAGGGAACAATCCCATTTAACATATCAAAACAAAAAGAATACCTAGGAATACACCTATCTAAGGAGGTAAAAGATCTGTACTCAGAAACTTATTAATAAGACACTGATGAAAGAAACTGAAGACACCACAGGTGGAAAGATGGTACCGTGTTCTTGGACTGGATGATTTAATACTGTTGGAATGACTAAACTATCCAAGGCAATCTACAATTCAATGTGATCGCTATCAAAATACCAAGGGCATTTTTCATACCTAGAACAAATAATTTTAAAACGTGTATGGAAACAAAAGACCCCAAACAGCCAAAACAATCTTGAGAAAGAAGAATGGAGTTAGAGGAATTATGTTCCCTGACTTCAGAGTGTATTAGAAACGTACAGTAATCAAAACAGAATGGCACTGCCACAAAAACAAGACACAGAGATCAATGGAAAAGTATAGAGAGCCCAGAAATAAACTGAAGTACTTATAGTCAATTAATCTATGACAAAAGAGGCAAGAATATACATTAGCAAAAAGAGAGTCTTTTCAATAAATGGGGTGGGGAAAACTGGACAGCTATGTGTAAAAAAACAAAATTAGAACATTCTCTAACACCATATACAAAAATAAACTCAAAGTGGATTAAAAACCTAAATGTATAAAGTTCCTAGAGGAAAACACTGGCAGAATACCCTTTGACATAAATTGTAGCAGTATTTTATCTGTCTCCTAAAACAAAGTAAATAAAAGGAAAAATAAACAAATGTGACCCAATAAAACTTAAAAAGATTTTGCACAGCAAAGGAAACTATCAACAAAATGAAAAGATAACCTACTGATTGGTAGATGATATTTACAAATGATAAGGGGTTAATTCTTTAACCCCTTAAGGCCTATAAGGGGTTAATATCCAACATACATAAACAGTTCATAAAACTTGGCATCAAAAAACAGCCTGATTAAAAAATGGGCAGAATTGAACAGATATTTTTCCTAAATAGGAAATGCAGATAAGATAGGCACAAGAAAAGATATTCAACATTGCTAATCATCAGGGAAACGGAAATCAAAGCCAAAATGAAATGTCACCTCACCCTTGTCAGAATGGCTATCATTAAAAAGAATACAAATAACAAATGTTGGTGAGGATGTGGAAAAAAATGGAATCCTTGCACACTGTTGGTGGGAATGTAAATGGGTGCAGCCACAGGAATAAACAGTATGGAGGTTTCTCAAAATACTATAAAATGCAAGAAATGACGAATAGAATTATCATATGACCCAGCACTACATATCCAGAAAAAACAAAAACATCAACTCAAAAAGATAATACATGCATTCCAATGTACATAGCAGCATTATGACTGACAAGATATGGAAACAACCTAAGTCCATCAAGAGATGAATGAATAAAGATGTGATATCTATATATAATGGAATACTGCTCAGCCAATTAAAAAAAATGAAAATTTTGCCATTTACAGCAACATGTATGGACTTGGAGGGTATTATGCTAAGTGAAGTAAGTCAGACAAAGACAAATAGTGTATATCACTTAAATGTGGAATCTAACAAACACAACAAACTAGAGAATATAACACAAAAAAAGCAGACTCACAGATACTGAAAACAAACTAGTGGTTACCAGTGGGGAGAGGGAAGGGGGAAGGGGTAATACAAAGGATAGGGGATTAAGGGATAGGTACAAACTATTATGTATAAAGAAGCCACAAGGATATACAACACAGGGAATATAGGCAATATTTTATAATAACTAAATGGAGTATAACCTTTAAAATTGTGAGTCACTATATTGTACACCTTATATAATAGCATCAACTATATTTCAATCAAAAAAAATTTTAATGGGACTAGAGGGCGGAGGGGGGGGCGGGGGGGATATGTATTCTCTGATTATCTGACCCACTCTATACACAAAGAGTTACCATAGGGATTTTGTATTCATTTATTTAAGTATGACCTGAAGACTCTGAACTTTCATATACACTATAAAAACATCTGCTGAGTTCTGTCATTACTGTTTTTTAAAAAAGCCTGCATTTTCTGTCATCTATCTACATAAGGACTTAAAATTTCAACCTGTAGATGGCAGAATAACATCAAAACCCCTGGAAAATGGTTGTTCAAAACTGTTACCAAGAAAATAGAGGAACTATCTATTATTAGTACATTTGTTTAAGGACCACAGCATCAACAGTTCTGCAGTGTATGCAATCATCTTTAGTGAATATCTAAGTCTTTTTTAACTATCACTCCACCATTCAAATATATGCTTAACACCAAATACTAGCAACAGAGATAATGTATCAAAATCAGGGAGGATAAACTCCAAAAAATTCATTTTTGAAAGTATTTATGGAAGGTCTGAGGGGGATCACATTAGAAAGGAAATATCAATAATAATAGTATCATGCTGAGATGATCATTTTGGGGCTTATTTATTATTACTAATTTGGAAATACATTTACTGTCCAAAAGGTATGAGAAAGTTGGAAGATAATCTTTTACTACTCGTGCCAAATTGCTTTCTAAACAATGTCAACTGATAATATACTCAGTGATATAGGAGAGTAATTTCTAATCCAACAGTGGAAAACAAAAAACACTCTTTTTCAGTTTCTGATATGAAAAAAATTAAGTTGGCCCCCTCAATAAATCTTGGTATTTGTGATGCAAATATCATTCCCTCATTTTAAAGACTCCCAATTAATGCAGAATAGATAGATATTTCAAGAACAAGACCAAGAATATCTCTCTTTAACAAAGGAATTCTAAATTTTAATTCTAGAGTTATCCCTATTAAAATTACCTACAAGGCACAATGCCTTGTATTACACCTAAAATCTGCTAAAAGTATTAACCAATGTTTTAAGTTATGAAACAAAAAAATAAAAACAAAATTCCACTCAAAAGAGCAATCTACATTCCAAAGACAACTTGAATAAAAGATCATTATAACTGAAGAAATAATAGTGTGCCCATATTATAAATAAGATTCTACTACATGATTTTAAAAAGCATAAAAATTAAGTGAGAAAGTAAAGATTATTCAAAAAGTTGTGAAACAACTGGCTAACAACTTGGAAACAGAAAACTAGTGAAAAGCCATATCCATAACAACGACATCAAATACCAGGGTAATTACATCACCACATGATGGGGAAAATTATGCAAAGAGAACATCAAAAAAAATGACAGAGGAAAAACTAATTTCACTACAATAGAAAAAATACCTTATGTAAGACATATACTTAAAGAAAAAAGATGGGAATAAGATAATATTCTTAATATAAAAGCAATTTTCAAAATTCATCTTCATTTCAACCAGAAAAAAGAAAAGCTATTTGAACAAGAGACAAGCAGTAAATGCTACCTGAGCACGTTAAAAATAAGCACTGACAAAGCAATAAAATAAAGGACAAGGAATGTGACATGAGAACTATGGGCAAAAACCACAATGTTATCACTAAAAGGTCAAAATGCAAAAAAGAGAGACATATTTGACTATTAAATTGAAGATGGAGATCAAAAGGTACAAATAAGTCCCAGCGGTATAATGTGAAGCATGGTGACTATTAGTAATACTATACTGTATATCTGAAAGTTGCTAACAGCAAATATCTTCAAAGTTCTCATTACAAGAAAAAAGTGTATAACTATGTGTGGTAATGGAAGTTAATCAGGCTTGTGATCATTTCATAATATATACTATATAAAACCATCCTCTGCTAGCTGCGATGTTCTGGCCTTCCCTCATGGTTCAGATGGTAAAGAATCTGCCTGCAATGCATGAGACCTGGGTTGGATCCCTGGGTCCAGAAGATCCCCTAGAGAAGGAAATGGTTCCAGTGTTCTTGCCTGGAGAATTCCATGGATAGAGGAGCCTGGTGGGATATAGTCCAAGGGGTTGTAAAGAGTAGGAAACAGCTAAGAGACTAACACTTTCACTTTCATCAAATCATTATGTTGTAATATAATATAATAAACTAATATAATAAATTAGTATGCTAATATACTAATTTAATATAATATATAAAATGATAAACTAATATAATAAAACAAATATAACACCAGTTATAACTGAATTTTAAAAAACTGAACAGCACTGTCCCCATAAAAATGACACTGAGGAAAAAGTCTTTGTAGCTAATAGGACATTTAAAACAACAGAAAGGAGTAAATAATTCACATATGAAACAAATGCACAGGCTCAATAAACAAAAATTCACAGTTTTCAATAATTAAATATAAATACAAACAGTAAATAACAAGAACTGCAAAGATTTCCTTTGAAATAGTCACTAAACACATTATGGCGAAAACACATATTCACACACTCCTGGAAATATTTTTCAAAAGTGTAAAAGAGCCTACACTACTTCACTCAGATTTTACTTAGAATTTATCACAGGGCAATAGAGATGGAAAAAGTTTTATGAAAGAGTATTAAATCTTGCTTGGTTTATGATAAAAAAATTAGGGTTAGATATTTAAATATAACCCACAGGGAAATGGAAAAAATATGAAGGCATATTCATGGATAAAATATGGTATAGATATTTAACACTTTCAAAGAAAAGAATCTGTGAAAATCATTGAGACAAAATTAAAGTGAAACATTATGATGTAATACAAGGCCAATTAGTAACAACTATCTTAATGCTTCTCTGCATATGTTTTATGCTAATCACTTTATATTATTATCTCCTTATAATTCTGATATAGATACATTTATTAATGCCCACCATCAATCCCATGGACAAACTGGAAAATGAACCTTGGAGAAGTTAACTTACCCTAAGGTCTTCCAACTGAGCTGCGGACAGAATGTTGCTTTCACTTCTCAATAGTACGTTTCAGTAGTTTTGAGTGAAATTTTCTGTAGGTGTATATTTTGTCTTTATAATCAGAACAAGATCATTTTAATTAGAAACCAGAAAAATTTGAACATGATTAAATATATTTACTTTGCAGGTAAAGTACAGAAATACTACTCTAGGCAAGTGGGAAAAATCAAGTATGGATTTTAATCTGGTTTAAAAATGCAATGTTTTTCTTAATGCACATGCATTTGATAATTAAGGAGAAAACATCTTATATACTGCTTTCTAATATATGTAGATTTTAGAAAACTTGGAGAAAGCCATAATAACAACAGTGTGTGTCTCTGGAAGTTGAACTTACTTCATCATCCAGATTTCAGCTTAAGGTTTGGCATATTTGCAATATATTTGACAAATGTCTGTAGAGTGCCTGCAATGCAGGAGACCCTGATTTGATTCCTAGATTGGGGAGATCTGCTGGAGAAGGGATATGCTACCCACTCCAGTATTCTTGGGCTTACCTGGTGGCTCAGCTGGTAAAGAATCTGCCTGCAATGCGGGAGACCTGGGTTTGATCCTTGGGTTGGGAAGATCCAAAAGGGAATGGCTACCCACTCCAGTATTCTGGCCTGGAGAATTCCACGGACTGTAGAGTCCATGGGGTTGCAAAGAGTCAGACACGACTGAGTGACTTTCACTTTACACCTAGGTAAATTCACAATATACCTTGTATTAACATGTTACCTTTCAATGTGGAATCATTGATAATTTACACCTTCTGTTCATTTTTATCTTCCTGTACTTACCACAGGGCTTCCCTGGTGGCTCAGTGGTACAGAATCCACCTACCAGTGCAATAGATGCGGGTTTGATCCCTGAATTGGGAAGATCCTCTGGAGAAGGAAACAACCATCCATCCCAGTATTCTTGCCTGGGAAATCCCACGGGTAGAGGCGGCTGGTGGGCTATAGTCCATAGGGTTGCGAAGAATTGAACACAACTTAGCGACTAAACAACTTACCGTAACAGACAAATTATTTTTATAATCAGAAGACTTAACAAAAGTCAACTTTTGACCCTATCAGAAAAACTAAAACAAGAAATTAAAATTTAACAGAATGTTTTATACGCTTACAGTTTTTATCCTCTTTTAAATATTTTTCTACAGTCTAAATTTTCTGTTAAAACAGGTATTGTCCCAATCATTTCAGTCACCTGAAATTTCCATATCTGTAAGGAAGGAATGCCAGAATTAATATATTTAATTAGCAAAGCACCAGTGAGTTGTTTTATGATTATCAAGAGACCTGTAAACTGCAGAAAATTATAAAGTAAAACGATGAGCGTTGGGATGTGTGAGGCTGGAGGTAGGGGGTATAGGTGGAGCAGTTAACTTACCTGGCTAAACAATATTTAATTACCAAACAACAGGGTCAAATGTGATAGAAGGCAGAAACCTTTTCTCAACAAGGAAAAGAGAAAAGCTTATGCAGAACAGTACCATTTCAGCATGCAGAATTAGCACCAAAAAAGCAATACATCAAAATGACATAAAAAATAAAGGAAACTTGGCAAAACTATACCCAAAAGGTCAAAATGCAAAAGATGGACATATTTGATCTCAAAAATTAACTGAATGCCCTGTCCTGTAAACATCTAACAGACTGAGAAAAAAAAGTCAATGCAAGCAAATGCCAGTTAAATTATATTTATTATATAAAGAGATGCTATAACTTGATATGAAAAAGAAAGCAACTCCAATAGGTATTACAAGAGCAAAGACATTAACATTTGATTAAAGAGGAACAGAGCTACTGAAAAAATGCAAATATTTAACCTAATTAATAATTAAGGAAATAACTGAGATGCTTTTTCTTATTTGATGCACGAAGTTATTACAATTTCTACTTTTTCTATTTTCTAAATGTACTCAAATGTGCTATATTTAGTAATAAAAAATTGAGTCATTTAAAAAAATAGGAAGTATGAAATTTTCTGCCAATGCAGAAATCATAAAAGCATTAAAATGAAAAGGGCAGTGAGGTTCAGATCCCTTGAAGCCAATTCCTTTCGTTTTGGTTCCTGAGATTGTCAATAACAAGGCTGTTTCTGATTTATACTATGACAATCTCCCAAGTACAGGGATATAAATGTTAATATATACGTAAATGTATGTATGTAAACTTTTTCTTCAGGCAGGCAATTATTCCAGGGAAGTACCTCTTCAGATTCTTCAGACTCACTCACTTCAGAGGACTCATGATTCCTTTTGCTGATAAGGTCCCATTAAGATCTCCCCTTGTAGTTCTCAACCAGTAGGGATGCCTTTGGTATTGAAGAGGCTGAAGATCTACTTTAGTACTGCCTGCAAGACAACAGTGTCCCAAGCTTTCTATAGCTGGCTTCTTAGGGAATCTGAAGTTGGCCCTGTCCTTGAGACATAGCCAAAAGAACATTTTCTGATGTGATGCCAAAAGTACATCTTCCGCTTGCTCAGATCACAGCCTCAAGATGGATCACACAAAGCTCAGAATGCACACGGGCTGGAGCAGCACCAGAGCAACCACCTCAAATCAAATAATCATGTCAGAATAACTAAGTTGAGAGACTGAACTTAAAAACCTACAGCTTTGTTGAGCATGCTTTTGTCTTTTTCATAAGTTTTACTGAACACAAAGGTGGAAAGTAGCAGAGCCTAAATTTACTGAGCAAAAGTAACTGTCTGAAACTTGAACTCTGCTAAATAATCTGTATAAAGGCAACTCTACAGAAAACAATATACAAGCAGGAAAAGTTAAGTTTCATCTGTAGTAACGATTCAGTCAAATGACAAATTCGGTTATTAATAATTTAATGTTGAAGTCCTTATCTACATCACTGCAGTAAGACTACATAGACATTTACTCTCTAGTAGTGAATTCCCATTTGAATGGAAATAGTTGCTATGTAGAAGAGTTTAAATTTACAATTTCACTATAGCTGAAGTGCCAATCAATTTAAAAATTATATATGTATATACATATGTATGTGTGTGGTAATGTATTTTCTCTCTTCCTCTCCCCAGAAAAGAGATATGAAACCCTGACTTGGGGTTTTACTATTTTTGAGTTAATATTCCTCCAGTCTGCTGAAGAACTGCCACATATTCTGAATGTACCCACACAACCTGGTGAGTCAGCAGCTATGTTACAAACCGTGAAAAAAGGGAAGCAGCTAATAAGGCTTGGTGACCTTTTTTGTTTATTATTTTAGGTTATAGCAGGCATCCTCCCTTTGATGTTTTGTAGTCAAAGATGAAAGCTTTCAACTTTGAAGCATAATGAACATAATTATACATTTACTACAATCACTTACACTTTGCCTTACACACCACCACAAAAAGATATCTAACAATCATTTTTCTGCTTTTTACATTTGTTAAAATAGCTATGTTGAATACATACATTTGCAGAATACATTTGTTAACCATTTGATAAACATACTAAGCCAAACAATACAAATAACATCAATTACCTTTTTAATCTAATAACTGTACCAATCATTTTAAGAAGATACAACTGAAGGGAAATTATGGGATCTTCCTTGATGCACTGCAAAGGTATTACACCTTGGTCCTAAGAATGATCTGAAGGTGCTGAAAGAGGTGATTCTCTGGAAGGTGACCCAGGATTTTCTTCAGGTGGAAAAACTGTGAGAGTACAAGCTCGAATGCCACCAAGTGACTCTGGAAGGTCAAAAACTTTATGCCATTCATCCTTTTCTGGGTCATATTTCTGGACAATTTCTACCATACAACGATTATTCCAAGAATATCCACCTACGACATAGATTTTATTTTCAAAGACAGCAACTCCAACATCACTTTGACCTCTTAACATGGCAGCAATTGGTGTCCACTGGTCAAGGGTTGGTGAATAGTATTCACAGCTTAGAACATCATCATAATCACTTGTTCCTCTGAAGTGATTACCACCAATGACATAGAGCTTGTCTCCAACTGTACACATGCAATGCAGACCTCTGACTGTAGTCATTGGAGCCTTCTGTGTCCATTTGTCTGTATCAGGGTCAAAACACATGAGCTCATTTTGGAAAGTGTCATGAGTAATTCCTCCCGAAATATACATTAAGCCTCCATACACTGTTCCAGCATGGCCATAGTGGGGTTCACTCATTTTCGCAACATAGCTCCACTCATTCATTCTTGGATTGTAACATTCTACAGTGGCCAGCTCACCAGCTGCACTTCGCCCACCAACAGCATACAAATGTCCTTTGAGGGCGCTCAAGTGAAAAAACGTGCGCTTTTCATTTAATGATGCAACCTGCATCCACTTATTATATCGAGGGTCAAATCTGAAAACTGTATCAACAGCAGTTTTTCCTTTTGTATCATAATTACTTTGACCACCAACTACATAAAGAAAGTTCCCAATGACAGCAATGCCATGCTGATAACGAGGAGCATCCATGGGGGCTAAAGATCTCCACTCTTGAGCCCTCTCATCATACATCCGTAATTCTTTACTGACAACCAGCTGCTGCCTCAAAACGCCTCCTAATGTAACCAAGTGTGTCGAATCAGATCGAATGGCGGTTCTATCTGACTGCATCACTGGCTGCATATATGGCATCATTTGGTAATTGCTAGCTTCCAAAAGCAAATTCACACACGTATTGTCCGTTCTCATGAAATCTACTGTCTGCACATAATTAATGAGATCCTGTGGTGTCATCAGTGGAAATCGAATATTCTTCATTAATTTTGCAGCATAATCCATCCGGGGATCTTCCAACCTTAGCCAGCGACAGGCAGCCTTAAAGAGCTCAAGTTCAGTACAGTGCTTAAGACTATTGCTAGAAAGCACAAAGGCAAGCCTTTCGAAAGGGAGTTTTAGAAACTCCCCAGTACTCAGTAAGGCAGGAAAATTCTTCAGAATGAAATTATTGACATATTTATCTACTTCTATAAGATTGTAGGTGTTAGCAATTCGTCCAACTTCAACACAGTTATCTAAAGAGACTCCTGAAATAAGAAACACTTTACAGAAGTCTAAAACAGGCAAGATTTGCAAAAAGCTGGCAGCTTCAAGAGTGTCCTGAAGAGTGTCCATATTAAGAGAAAGCTTTGCAGTATAAATAAAATCAATTATTTTCTTCAGACCAACTTTGTTCACCCCGTGAAGCTTAATGCACATTAAATCCTGTTCTTTCATTCCACCCGTGAACATAGCCTTGAAGTAATCACTAGCGGACGCCATCATAGCTCTATGAACAGGGAAGATTTCATCTCCATCACCTGGTACCAGAGTCACATCACAAAGCAATCCTTCTAATCTAAGTTGATCAAAACCTTGCAATACCACCGAACTGTGAGTATTGCTGGTAAAAAAACGTGTGGTTCCTGCCTTGCAAGGCTGTAAATGGGCGGAGACGCCCATTTCACCGTTACCGAGAGACACTTTCATGTGAACGCCTTCCTCCTGCACAAAGATGTATGCCGGACAAAGAGGTTACGGCCGGAAAGCTTTAAAGGAAGCGAGGATGTCCCAAGAGCAAGAGAGCTCGCTTTCCTTATCAAGGGCAAACTGTCACTGCAGCACGCCTCAGAACACAACAGTCACACATTGAAAATTGTTCTGCAGCTGGCCCACAGAGGGCTGTGGACCTCAAATCTGACTACTATGTAGATGATTCATCACCTGAGGCAGTTAAGTGACCCGGTTCATCTGGTCCGGCCTGCGCTGCTCTTCTTTCCGCAGTTCTGCGCCGGGCCAAGGGGGAGGTGCCGCCACGTCCTGCGGCCCGGCGTCTCGCTCGACGGCGAGGGCTGGCACCTCAGAGAGCGGCCCGCCGCGCCCTCCGCTGCCCTTTGAGCGTCGCCGCGGCTACCGGCCCGTCCTGGAGCAAGGACCTGGAACACGAGCTTGGGCCTGGAACACGGGCCGAGCCCCCAACGCCGAGCCGGTCCTTCCGGAAAGGCCTCGTCCCAGGATCCCCCGGGCTAGGAGCGGCCGTGGCGGCTACTGCGGCTGCGCAGCCGCCCAACCTCGCCAGTGGGCGGGCATGTGGGGGATGGGAGGCTGTGGGCGGTGCCTCGAGGAGGCGGGGTTTGGGTCAGGCAGGGCTGCGCAGGGTGGGCCAGCGGGGTATCTTCAGGGTACCTTGTATGTGGTATTATTAAATAGGAATGGGTGCGCGGATATTGTTTTTGATATAAATCTTTCACTGCAGCTGAGCTGTTCCTCTAAATGAATACTTCGAAATTTACAATTCTTGGCGTCTGCTTTTTGGATAACAATGAAATGCAGCTTTTCTGGAAGCTGAAGCCTGGCAGAAGGCTTCCTTAGGGGAAAGATGCTTTTAGTTTTCCTCTATATTAAAAAAAAAAAAAAAAAAAACCTTTGTTAATTCTCATCCCACACTGGGAATGCCCTGGCAGGTAAGTGGTTAGGACTGGGCACTTTCACTGCTGTGGCCAGGGTTCAAACCCTGGGTGCAGAACCAAGATCCCTCAAACTCCTCAACCAAAAAAAAATAATAATAAAAAAACAAAACCCTATCCCACACAATTTAATAGACACTTCAATTATAACTCTGGGTACATATTTTCAAATTTTAATCATTTAAAACAGGTGATTTGCCTCTCTTAAAATACCAAATTATGACCATGCTATGTAAATAATATAGGCTGAATTTTTGCCATGCAGCAGAATTCCATCAGTAAATTTTTCGTGCTTTTGTTTTCCACTCACAAGTTTCTAAATGGATAAACAATTGTCATTTGTTCCTGAATATATATACTTCCTTGTTCTCCAATGTTATAGACTCCGAGCACAAAACTTCCCGTTTTGGTATAAATCCTAACGTCAGAATGCTGCTTGAAGACATACAAAATTTTTTTCCAAAATAGTGTCACCAGAGATGTTTTGAAAAACTACAAATTGGCACTTTCCATTGGCACTTGCCAGCTATCTCTACAAGGATTAAATCACTCCTGCTGTTGTAGCTGCTGACCTTCAACACCACCTGATGAGTATTCAGAGTTGAGATCAGAACGGAGGCACTCTTTTGCTCTGGAAAAAACGCAGAACAGGTCTTCAGATAGATATTTTCAGGAGCTGATTTTAGGAGCACAATTCTTGCATCTCCTCATATCTAGAAAAGCACTAAATTCCTTCATGGTGATGTCTGCTCCCTTGTGACTAGCAAACCCTTCTGCAAAAACATGTGCTTGATTGCATATACCCCTCTCTTCACCAGAATCACACATATACCCACCTGTTGGGGTCCAGCCCCCACAGGTCCAGGAATACCCAAGGGATGAGTGGCGTCGGCGAGGAAGAAGACAGACACACACAGAAGGTTGCGTAGAAGAGATAGCTTTTTTTTAATTTTTAGGATAGCTCAGTTTTTATAGAATGAACGTTACCTCCCCCTTAAGTCACCACATATTACATCAGATATTGGTTTCGTGCTCCTGTCAATATTTTTCTTTCCCATGTTTTTCCCCTATGCATTCATCTAGGACGTTTCCGATTACAGGGATTTTTCTTAAATGTCCTGTACATAGTCTTCTTGCCTCAATGGCTTAACATTTTCATTCTAACAAAACAATGTTCTACAAATCTCAGGTATAGTGTAAATTCTTTGGACAATAAAACAATATATGGGAAGGGTCATAGTAACATGTTTGACATTTCTGAGAATAGTACCATGAGAAAAACGATATTTTTCTTTATCTGAAACCACAAAACCTCAATTTACAATGATTAACTATTAAACAGCAAAAACACCTCTAAAGCAGCAAAACATTTCTATTAATAGTGAGATAATGGCAGTGAAGCTGGTTACTATAAATCTTCTATTGAAATCCTATGTACCCCGTTTCCTAACTCTACAAAAATACCCAAAATATCCCGTGTTGTTTAAACAAAGGGAAACAATGGACAAATAGCAGCAAGGAAATAGCAATAATGAAAACCCTCTCAAGCAAGGAGCAAGTAAACTGAAGCAGTATATCTACTTCTAAATCTAAATGCCTCTACTGTTTTCTATGCTAGAACGTTATAATCTTTTAAGCAAGCAGCCAAACTATACCTGTGGCCTTTTCCTTTCTGACTTGATGTTTATGGTCGTGTCCTGAGCCAGAGCAATCATGAGCATTTCCAAAAAAAGCTTGGACTTTTCCAGGGAGGCCTTATTACTATATATTATATTTCCAAAAATTAATAGAAAGCCCAACAACAGTAAGACAGAAGAAAGGGACATACCAGGCCCCCGGGACAAGCTCGAGGGGAAGAGCTGCCTTGCAGGTTCTTCTCTTGTCCCGTGACCTTGTCACTGCCTGGGCACGTCCTGGCGGCTCCCGACACCGACCTTCCCTCTACCTCTTTGGAGCAGCTTCCCAGAGCATGTGAAATGCTATCTCCAGGGCTATAGTGCTCATTTTGCCCCCAATAAAATTTAACTCGCAACTCTTTTTAAGTACTTTTTTTAAGTCGACACTTTGAGTGTATATTTACCCCGCTACTGATCTTTCCCTTAATGGATATTTTATTAACTTACATTTTTAAAACTTCAAATATAGTTGATTAACTTATATATTAAAAATTACTAGTCAATTTAAATTTGGGTATATAAATAAATGTATACTTTGACAACTGCTTGCAACATTTTCCACAGTTTGAAGTTATTACTCTCTTTTACATCCTTCCAGTTTCTTTATGTATAAGCTAACTGATGAGAATATAGATATATTCTTTTATTACACTCTCCCTTGTTTTTATATAGAAAATAACATACTATACTCACTGTTCTGCACCTATCTTTTTTAACCTGGAGATCTTAGTCATTTACAGAGAACTTTATCTTTTTAAATAGCTGTATTGTTTCCTACTGAATGGATGGGTCCTACATTATTTGATTAGTTCCCTAAAGATGGACATTCGGCTGGCTCCAGAGGTCTTCTGTTGTTTCTGACAAATGGCAGCAAGGTCCAAAAGGCTCGGGTCACTGCTATGTTCCATCAGAGGCTTCAGCAAATCTTCAAACTGTTCAGCAGAAGAGGTTGGTTGGAATGAGACCAGCATGGAGGAATTCTTCACTGGGTTTCATCAGCATGGACAAGTCCTGGAGGCCTGCTTGAAGCTGGGGACAGAAGAACTCCCCTAAACTGTGAAAATTCCAGAATGGTTGTGAAAAAGCACTTCCAAGGAAACAGTTTCTCTCTGGAAAAGAAAGAACAGAGCTGCAATACCTGGGAAGTTGTCAGAGCAAGAAATCATGAAATCCTTCTCTTTATTATCAAGCTTGCAAGAGAGTCTAAGAGCTGAGGAATTAGAGGTATGCTCTTAAACAATTACTATGGATGGATACAACTCATCATACTCCCACATGTTAGTAATTTCAAAAGCCTCTTTCTTTCTGTCTTCATCATAAAATAAATGGATTAAATTTGTCAAAACATTTATTGGTAGTATTAAACAACTATAAGTAAAAGCATTTAGTTCATAGCAGGCACCAGACAATTGCAGATAATCTTACTAACGTACTTATATACTTAAATATCTATTTTACTATATCGCTTATATTTCAGTATTTTTGCTTGTTTTGTGCTAATTACACAAGTGTTCATCTTTTTATTTTAAAATTATTACTTATTTACTTTCAAATCTTTTTGCATTTGTTTTCTCTTAAGAAATTAATGTCAAGACTGATTTCACAAACTCAAAGGGTGGAAGTGCAGTTCATTTATTCATTTCAATAAAGTTATGTATCTAAATCACAGGTTTTATGCCTTCGAAGGATTAAAAGGTGACGATGAAGGAAAAAATGAAGTGCCAGCCCTCTTGGAACTTCCTTTTTTGCTAGAAGGAAACATAAAAGTATTACTCAATTGGTTAATTCATTTGAACTACATTATATACAACACCATACGCAAAAGAAAAGGCTCCTGTCACCAGAAACTGGAGGATGCAGTTTCAAGGCTCTAAGACTTGACGCTGGATGTACAGTTGTAGAACTTAACAGAGTGCTATAGCTAGAAGTGGTAACCTGGGAATTGGGTTATCCTGGTCCTGGAAAGGCCAGAAAGGAATGAGGACTTTCAGGAATAGAGTAGAGAAGAGGAGGACCAAGAACTGAAGCTTAGGAACCTTCACGTTTTAATGTAGGGAAGAGAAAGGAGACTGAAAAGAACCCCGGAATGGAATGCAACACAACAGGCTGATAACCTGGAGACAAGTGGTGACGAGAGAATGTTTCAGGAAGAAAGACATTTAAAACATGGTATCTTATATTAAGAGAAAATGAGGGCTGGTTTGGCAGAGTTAATTCTGTAGAATCCAGATTGGAGTATACCAACTAAGGTTAAATAGGAGAAAACGGTTTTGGAGACAGAATAAATAGAAACCTCTTCTGAGATTTATCTGTGAAAGGAGGAAGAGAACTAAGATAGCACCTGGAGAATAAAAATGTATGTTTCTATTGATATAATTTAAAAAAAATTTTACGTTTTTTGGGGTAGATTTCAAGAAATATATGTAGTAGCACAAACCACACAAAATAAATATTTTATTTTTTTAAAAAAACTGCTTATATAGCAGGCTAAAATATTAAGCATCGCTGTTAAACCATTTGTAAAGACTAGTGGGCTAGAATGCCTTTTCATATGCTCTGTTTGCTATTTTTAGTTCTTTTATTTGTATTTCATTTTAAAACATTAACTAGTTGTATACTGTCCTTGTGAATTATGTTTTTGTGTTGTTTGTTAGATGCTCAGTCATGTCTGACTCTTTGTAACTACATGAACTACAGCCCACCAGGCTCCTCTGTCCGTGGAATTTTCCAGGAAAGAATACTGGAGTGGGTTGTCATTCCCTGCTCCGGGGATCTTCCCGAACCAGGGGTCAAACCCTGGTGTCTTGCACTGCAAGAGAATTCTTTAACCCTGAGTCGGAGGTTGGGGCTACCTTGGTGATTCAGAGGGTAAAGCATCTGCCTGCAATGTGGGAGACCTGGGTTCGATCCCTGAGTCAGGAAGATCCCCTGGAGAAGGAAATGGCAACCCACTCCAATATTCTTGCCTGTTGAATCCCATGGACAGAGGAGCCTGGTAGGCTACAGTCCATGGGGTCGCAAAGAGTTGGACACGACTGAGCGACTCTCTTTCTTTCTTTAGAGCTTAACTTGAATGGGACACAAGGCAAAAAAAAAAAAAAAGTGTATTCAGAAATGATTGTCCAAGTAGACCAGAACAATCAGAAGAGATACTCCACCTGGTCTTCTGCCCTATACATCTGGTCATTATGTTATTGTGCCCCTACTATCTAATGATAAACTAACTTTTCATCAGAATGCTAACTACAAATGGGTGCTTGCCAAGCGCATTTGCCATTTGCCTCTGCAGGGAGTGGGCTTCCCTGGTAGCTCAGCTGGTAAAGAATCCACCTGCAATGCAGAAGACCCCAGTTTGATCCCTGGGTCAGGAAGATCCCCTGGAGAAGGGACAGGCTACCCACTCTAGTATTCTGGCCTGGAGAACTGTATAGTCCTTGGGGGGTCGCAAAGAGTTGGATACGACTGAGCGACTTTCACTTTTTTCTGTGGGGACTGAATCCTTTGCTGCTGCAGCTGCTGACCTTTGACACACCTGAAGGGAGTTCAGGGTGGAGAACAGGAATGAGGCAATCTGTGATCCAGGAAAACTGGTGGAACAGGTCTTCAGATAGCTATTTTCAGGAACTGATTTCATGATCCCAACCCTTGCATCTCCTCACATCTAAGAGATAGTGAAAGTGTAGATTCTTTACCATCTGAGCCCCCAGGGAAACCCTCACATCTAGAGAAGCACTAAATCTTTTCATGGTGACATCAGCTCCTCGTGACTAGCAGAAAACCTTTCCTAAGATAAGGGCTAGAGTGCATGAACTCTCCCTTCACCAAAACCACATGTATTTAGCTCCCTCTACCTACCTTTCTGGAGCAGTTTCTCAGAGTTATTTGAGGTGCCATCTCCCAGGTTGCAGTCCTCGTTTTGCTCCCAATAAAACTTAACTCGCAACTCTCCCATTGTGCATCTTTTAAAATTGACAAGAGAAAGAGAAGTACCTTATTTTTAACTCCAAGAAGTAGCTGATCCAAATGGTCCACCTGGGAAGAGTGATTTTTTTAAAAAGTAACTTAGTCTCTTAACAGCCATATTAGCAGGGCTTATTCATTATTTTTTATGTCTGGGGGTTAAAAATAGATCCCATATGTTATGCTACTATAGGACAAATACCTGGGAAAGCAGATTGAGAATTGGATGAAGGCTGCCCCAGGAAGGGGAAATAACTTTGGGCTAAATGACTCACCTTAGCCAAGAGCAGTTTCCAGAGAAGATCTGCATGCATGAAGCATGACACTCTATCAGTAGCTATAAAGAATTAGTTCTTAGGCCTTTAAGAGAGATTTGAATGGTGCATCAAATGTCTATTATAAATGCCAAAGTGCTAGATTATATTCATAGGATTGTAGGAAACAACTGAACTGTAGAAATAATATTACTAGACTTGATTTGTAAACTAAATATTGTTGGCTCCATTTTGGACGAGGCACTGCTTTGAACAAGAGCAGTGTTCTTGTTCAAGAACAAGACCACTTGTTCTTATTCAAGAAGAATTGAACCTAAGAATTGAATTCTTGTTCAATTCTTCCTGTTAGTTTCCTTAAGAAGGTACCATAGAGGTTGGTTCAACAAAATAATTCATTGTATTTCTCTGTAGTCTTCTTCCTGTCTCCAAATTTCTTAGTCATCTGCAAAAACAGTGCCATCTTTCCAAGTCTTGTTACCCAAGTAAGAGATTTCAGGTCCCTTTGGAAAGCATAGAAAGATCTTCAAGAGCCATGACTACAAAAATCTCATTAACTGAGGAGGCGAATAACCCTGGAAGGGAATGTAATAGGTGGAAAAGAATATCATACTATTCAATTATTGCCTCATTATCAGTGGCAGAAATCAGTTCGGCAGTCTCTATAGGTATTGTTCTTTGTTTTCCAAAAATACAAAAATTGAGTAATTGTACCTTTACTTTGGGTTTCCCAGATGGTGCTAGTGGTAAAGAACCTGCCTGCCAATGCAGGAGACAAAAGAGACACAGGTTTGATCCCTGGGTCAGAAAGATCCCCTGGAGGAGGGCATGGTAACACATTGCAGTATTCTTGCCTGGACAATCTCATGGACAGAGGAGCTTGAAGGGCTACGGTCCATAGGGTTGCAGAGTCAGACACAACTGAAGCAACTTAGCATGCACCATTTTACTTTATTATTCCTTTTTTAAAAGTTATTTTTTGTTTGTTTGTTTTTTCTCGCTCTTTTTCTCTTGTATGGCTCTGGTCATACTCAAATTTTCAACTGGGTTCATAATCTGCAGAAAAGTCTAACAGGACTGTGATGGACAGGACTTTCCTAGTGGTCCAGTGGTTAACAATTTGCCTGCCAAAGCAGGGGACATGGGTTTGATCTCTGGTCCAGGAAGATTCCACATGTCACAGAACAACAACTGAAGTCTGTGTGCCTAGAGCCTGTGTTCCACAACAAGAAAAGCTATCATAATGAGAAGTTCATGCAACCCAGTGAAGAGTAGACCCTGTTCTCCACAATGAGAGAAAGCCTACATGCAGCAATGAAGATCCAGCACAACCAAAAAAAAAAAAGACTGTGATGGACAAAGGACACTCTGAGAACAGTGGCCTTCTGATGTTTATTGTAAGCAGTTTATGGATGTGATACTTATTGTCTCCACCAGAGGGCGTTACAGTGGCAGATGGGATGGGACAACTGGATTGGGCACCTCCAAAACCATGTGGAAAGGATGCAGAGACTGGGAAACCAAGGATGGAATCCAGGTGGAGGAGGACACCTTATCTGTCTTCACAGAACTTCCCTAAGAACTGCCTTCCAGCCATGATTTCAGGACCTGGAAGCTATGAATGACAAAACCAGTGGGAAAAAAATCAGGAAACTAATCTTAAGAATTTGACTCAAGAAAGCCAGAAGCTAAGAATTAGGAGCTGAGTCACATGAGTGAGAATGTTCTAAGGTTGCTGGGGTTTACATAGTTCTTACCTCTTCTCAGGCTTTATTGTTTAACTCTCACCTGGATTCTGTGAGATATCACAGTATTCCTAGAATAATGACCTTGCAGTTCATATCAATGCAGACTGTCATATCTTCTTAGAAGTGCATGTATTTTTTGAGGACAAGCCATGATGTCCCTTTAATTATAAAAAGACACAATTTTAAAATGTTTTATCATAGATTATCCACCTAAAATTTTATATTACAAATATATACTTTATAATAGGCATAATATTTTATAACTGTAGCACACATATATATTATCAATAAAAATAAATATATTAGAGGTGTGAGCTCAACATTTTTTCCAGTCATGGTGGAAGGTGAAATGCAGAGCACCTGTATCTCCATACTCCTGGGGACTCCACTTAAAAACATGGGTTGACATTCTCTGCAATTCCACACATTTATTAAAAGTTGAATTTTGTTTGGGTCACAAGGAACAGCACAAGATTTATATACATACAATTTTTTTGGACATGCTAAGTGTACCAAGGAGAGCTAGATTGTGTCATTGCATGCCCACAGCACTGAATAAATGTAACAATCCCTTCCCCCAAGGTGGCAGTGGGCTGTTAGGAAAACTCAGGTGCCCCTGTTGGGGGAGTTTGTAATTTCCTCAGTTCTGTCTCGCTGCAGCAAAAATTTGAAGTGACGGATGCACCAGTGTTACAGCTCTGTGTTAAACCTCAGTTTTATTTAGAAAGCAAAGGAAAATACATCCTGGAGGCATGAGGGTGGGTCTACCCAAAGAACACAAAGAGAAGAGAAGCCCCCTCTCCCCACCCCCTCAATTTTGGCTCCTCTTTTTGTTTTTTCTCCTCCCCCTGAGCCTGCCCTATGTAAATTGGGCAGGAGGGTTATTTGTTTTATCTGAGGTTCTCACTCGGGTCCTTGGACCTTCCTTTGTTCTATTTTCTCGGGCTTTTCCCTTCTTTGTCTTTTAGCCACTGCCAATTTGGAATCCTTTTTCCTATTCTAACTACCTAACACCCCCAAGTCACCACTTCTAGAACCTGGTTTCACAGGGAGCCCCTCCCCTGCTCACCCTGTGCCTCATTCCTAATACTCCTCTCATCCTCCTACATTATCTGCCTGGGTAACTAGCTAACCTATCACCAGGGCAAGTGCAGTAAGATCTCAGGTTCCCTTGAGTCTCAAGGTTCAAGTAGCATATAAATATTCAGTGCTGAGTCAAGGCCTTAATAGTGAAACAGGAGAGAAGGGGACAGGGCACAGCTCTTGAAAGAATGACATAGCCCAAGGATACAACATAAACCCATTAGAATCAAATGGGTCCAAGACGGCAGACAAGTCAACTCTGACTAGACCTTGATCCTCAGTCAGCAAAGAAAATGACACGCCCACAGGTGCCATGACAGCTCCAAGGCACCATCAAAAGACCAAAAGCTGGGCAGTGGCCCAACTCCTAGAAATCTCCACCCCTTTCCCAAAATAGTTGGAATAATCCTCCCACTCAGTAGCCTATGAAATTACTCAGCCCATAAAAGCTAACCACACCACATTTCGAGGCCTCTAGACTCTCTCTCTGTGATGGCCCACACTCTCTCTGTGGGGTGTGTTTCCTCTCCAAATAAATCCACTTCTTATCTATCACTTCGTCTCTCACTGGATTCTTTCTGTGATGAGACATCAAGAACCTGAGCTTCATTAGGTCCTGAAACCAGGTACCATGGGTTTTGGTTCAGTTCGAATCCTCTTCATGTGGATTAGAATCCCAAACTGGATTTTGGTTGGGTTTGAGTCCCAGCCATGTGGGTTCAAGTCCTAATCTAAGGTAGACACTTTCAGTAGGACTTCATACAGGTTTAGCACCAACCACTTGCAAAGGGGCGGTATCCATTGGAAAGAAGGGACTCTTACAAACCACCTGGCCTCAATTACCACCTGTCATCTGTGAAACAGAAAAGAAAATAATGGTCCCCAACCTGTCTTGTGCTCAAAGCTGACTCTGCCTCTTACCAGCTGTGGCCCCAGAGCAATCCCCTCTCTTCTTCTTCTTTTTTTTAAATGTATAACTTGACATTTATTTGCAAACCAGTGTTATATAAATAAAATATACAAGAAGCTCTCCCCTAAATATGCTTTAGCTGCTGAAAAAGGACACATTTTTGAACGGACCTTCAATTATCAAGTGTGAACAGTGTGGCCCACTGTGTATTTTCTCCACTTCTTTCTGTTTGCAATGGCATGTGTGGTGTGTGTGGGTATGGAGCATTCCAGCACACATATATCTGCCCTGAGGCCAAGTTCATTTATATAACACCAGAATTCAAGCACAGGTGACTATTCAAGTGGAAGAGAGAACATGTAATTTCAGGCAGGCAAAGTCAATGGGGATTTCAGTGATGGTAAGAATACCCTCTCTCCAACCTCTCAATATGTAGTTCTACATTAAAAAAATACCAGAAATGGCTATGTTGTTATTGTTCTTGTTTAGTCGCTAATTCGTGTCCGACTCTTTTGTGACCCTGGTCTGTAGCCCACCAGGCTCCCTTGTCCATGGGATTTCCCAGGCAAGGATACAGTAGTGGGTTGTCATTTTCTTCTCCATCCCCTCCCTTCTTGAGCCTCATGCCTCTCCACACCTCTCTAAGCTACAGGAAAGAGATAAAACAATACTGTGAAACCATCTGCAAAGTGCCATGCTTCACCCCCTCTAACTGATCTGCATTTGAACGCTCCCCATGGAGTCTATGTCCCCGGTCAGATCCCACCCGCCTGGGCCAGGTCCCTGGATGTCCTTAACTCTGCCCTAGGCTTTGCATATGGGGGAAGGGGGTGAGGTGACACTTCTAATCAGGCAGAAAGTGCTCTTCAGTAACCTCCTGGGAGGAAATTTTCCCTGTTTTTATTACATTTAGAGAATATCAGTTAGCTCTTATACACATCCTTTGGAAAAGGATCTCTCCTGAGACCTTTCCTCTGGAAAGGATATTTATTGTTCTACCATATATACTTGTTTTTTCTAAAGGAGAATGGTGTCACCTGTCTCTGCTATGTTCAGGGGGAAATAGAGTATCCTATGAGCTCAGATTCAGGGAAAGGAAGGGATCCCTCCAGCCTTTATTGGAGAGCTGGCTTTGGCTTATAAAATGAGGCAACTGTTAGGCAGGGAAGTTGACAATGGTGTTGCTGACACTCCACCATCCTGGTTTCCTTCATTTGTATTTGTGAAGATAGCCCACTTTAAAAATTCATTAATTTTTCCATAATACTGTTGTTAGAAAAACAAGTAACCACTAAACAATCATTTGATGCTTGCAAAAGTGAGAAACTGTAACAAAGACCACAGCATATTATACGGACCAGTCAGCCCTTTCCTTTGCCCCCTCAGCATCCTGAACATTATGGAGTCGTGGTATGGAGTGGATCAGGTTATACCTGCCTCCTGGGGCAGATTCCCCACTGAGCATCTAGGAAATAGAGAAAATGAACTTTACACATCCCCAAAGAGGAACTCAAGATTTGGAAGTAGTAAGGCCCTGAGTTCAGAAGTGTGAGGGAAAAAAAAAAAAAAAACCTGTGATCATGGTGGGGCAGAGCTTCAATCTGCACCAAAGACAACACAGCCTCCCTGACGAAAACTGCAGTGCCGGGCACTCTACTCTGCTCCCGGCCTTAAGGAAACCATGCAGCTGATCAGGTGATGCTAAAGAACCCACCTGCAGGTGCAGGAGACATAAGGTATGGGTTTGACCCCTCGGTCAGGAAGATCCCCTGAAGAAGGAAATGCCAACCCACTCTGGTATTGCCTGGAAAATCTCATGGATAGTGAAGCCTGGCAGGCTATGGTCCATAGAGTCGAAAAGAGTCGGACACTACTTAAGCAACTTAAAACACACAGCTGATCACACCACATCGCCTCTCCTCTCCCCATGTGACCTGCTCTAGGCAGGACCCTGGCTCTGTGGTTTAGTAAGTGGTGGTGACAGTGAAGGCAGGGATTGGAGCTCTCAGCAAGGCTGCTGTGGGTGATAGGTCACCTCCCTGCTCCATGCTGAAAGTGTTCATAGCTTACCACTTTCCCAGCTTTAGCTTTACCATAGCTACTTTTCTTTCCTACCTCTATCCCAGAGCGGTCGTAGAAAGCCCTAAGTGGGTGGTACAAGGGCACGAATGTGTGTAGACACCTCTCTCTCTGACTGCTGGGCACTGCAGACCTAGGGTCCAGTGGGGCTGCTGAAACAGGAGTTCTCTGCTCTTTCTCCTGCAGACAGGAGGTAGCTAAAGGGAAGGGAGAGGGACTTCTGAGGTGGCCCAGTGGTTAAGACTCCACCTGCCAATGCAGGGGACGTGGGTTCGATCCCTGATCCACAAACTAGGATCCCACCTGCCTTGGGGCAACTAAGGCCGTGCACCATAACTATTGAAGCCCATGTGCCCTAGAGCCTGTCCTGCAACAAGAAAAGCCACCACAATGAGAAACCCATGCACCACAACTAGATAAAGACTGCACACAGCAATGAAGAGCCAAAGATAAATAAATAATTTAAAAAACAAGCAATTTAAAAAAAGATAGAAATAAAGGGAAAGGAGAGCCCTAAAAGACCTCAGCAAAACTGGAGGGGAAGGGGAATAAAGCGTGTACCCACACTCAGGGAAGAAATCTCCACATATCTTCAAATTAACATGCACGTTGCTCTCCAGTCATGAGAAGGGGACTGGATTCAAAGCTAGGGACCTGAAGATGGACCCATGAGTTGGGTCATCCCTCCTGCTGACCTCCAGGCAGCCAAGCTCTGAAGGGGTTCAGAAGCAGGAGAACTTCTCTCTTAAAAGTGTCTTTTTAAGATGTCAGAATGTTAGAAAAGTATCCACTGTGTAGTGGATGCAGAACTGAGTGAGAACCGGGTGAAGGTGGGAATGCTGCCACGCTTGGAGACTGAGATGGACGTGCTGAGGCCTAATAAAATGATACCTACTACTTGAAGATCTACTATAGCTGTGATATTCATCTGTTTTGACAAAAACTTTGAACTCAAACTCTCCCACTGGCTGGTGACCTTGCACAAGGATTTAACGCCTCACTGAGACTGCACGTGGCCTGACTTGACAACATCAATGCAAGGCATAGGGGTCAAACAGCCATCAGTGATGGAAATGTTCACAGCGCAGCCACACAGGGCCTGCAGGAAAATGAAGAGAGAATGAGGAAAGGGTTAGGGATTGAGTGGGTGGGAAGAAGGCAAACTAACAAAGTGGGAAAGAAGATCCCTTGGGTGGGGAGGAACAGGAGTATCCCTATAACTTATCACTAATCAAGACTGGCGTGCTGCAATCCATGGGGTCGCAAAGAGTTGGACAGGACTGAGCGATTGAACTGAACTGAATCAAACTTCTCCCACTCCCTGACTCCCTTCCCAACCATCTGGTTCTGGCGCCACCTGCTCGTGACTGACTAGAACACTGACAAAGTGATGGACTTGGCGCCATCCTGACAAGTGTGTGAGTGTAGCCTGGGGAAGATAGTGTTAGAGGGAAAGCTAGCCTTTGAGCACAATCAGGGATGTTCTGAGGCATCCCAAACTCCTTTTTGGCCTTCCTTACAGCCATTCTTTCTGATATCGTGCAGGATCTTGTACTCAAGGCCAACACCTGGCCGATCAGGGGTGAGGTGTCCTCTGCGGGCTTCCCAGGTGGCATTAGCGGTAAAGAACTCACCTGCCAATGCAGGAGACATAAGAGACCTGGGTTCACTCCACTATTCTTGCCTTGAGAATCCCATGGACAGAGGCGCCTGACAGGCTAGTCCATAGGGTTGCAGAGTCAGACATGACTGAAGCGACTTAGCACGCACTAGCTGGGATCATTAGTTATAAGCTTGATACAGTCATGGGATATCTTCTTCAGGACACAGAAAGCACATGCACCACAGGTGGTTCTGCGATTTATCACAAGAGTGCAATCTTTCTGGGCTTACCTTGGACTGCTACTCAACCAACTGAAGCCAAGGTGACCAAAGATTCTAAAGACTCTCCACATCCCTCTCTAACAATACAACCTGGGTTAACACCATTGAAGGGCAGAGTGGCGTGATGGCTGAAAAAGAAGAGCCACAAAGAAGTGGAGTCACCTCAAAGGAGGAGTCCCCATGAAATTGAAAACAGAGCCACTGAGCTACCTGTGTTGCCATTTCCACCTGGAGGAGAGAGGAGGTCGGGGTCAGTGTAACCACATCAGTCTCTTCAGCTGCCTTGGTGCCCATATCCAGGCCATGAGAATCAGCCTTTATCGCCTACAGATAAGTTCATACAGAGCAAGTAAAGCCTGGGGAGAATTACTACCTGCTTTCTTGTTATACAATGAATAACCCTTCTCACACATTCAAAAACAGTCTGATTCTTCTAACTTGAAGTTTAGACAGGATGAGTAACCACACACGCAGAAGACCCAGGACTAGGGAACCTGGAGGAGGAGTGTCTCAGGACAGTGACCTTCGTTTTGCTCCCATTGACGAAGACTACTCACCAGGAGAGGCAGTGGCTTGGAGTGCCCATGACTGGCCATGGGTCACATGACAAGTTACACCTGACTCACAGATCTTTGCTTTTCCTTAGGAGCTGGTCTACAATCTGAAGTCATACACTAATACAGCCTAGCATCCCACCCTCTGACCTCCACCTTCAATTTCTCCAAATTGTCTAAATTGCCCTCCAGCCACCAACTAGTCAAGGAATTACAGTCTGTGGGTCCTTAGTTTCTTCTTCTCCATCACCAGCCTCTGATCTGTTCTCTCTCTCCACGTAGATGTTATTGGCTGAAATGTGTACTCCATACAAATTTGTTTATTAAAATCTCAACCTCCAGTACCTAAGAATGCAATGGGATTTGGAGGTAAGGCCTTTAAAGAGGTGATTAAGTTAAAATGAGACCCTTAGGGTGGGGTCCTAATCTAATATGACTAGTATCTCCCCACCTTCCTCCCAACCCTGCTGGATCTTAGTTCCCCTACCAGGGATTGAACCCATGCCCCTTGAAGTGGACGTACAGAGTCCTAACCACTGGGCCACCTGGTGTCTCACTGGTGTCCTCATAAAAGGAAGAGATACCAGGGATGGGCACACACAGAGGAAAGGCCATGTGAGGACACAGCAAGAAGGCAGCCATCTGCAAGCCAAGGAGAGAGGCCTCTGGAGAAACCAAATCTGCCTACGCCTCAATCTTGGATTTCTAGCCTCCAGAACTTTGAGAAAATAATTCTCTGTTGTCTAAGCCACCCAGTCTGCGGCATATTGTTATGGCAGCTCCTGGAAACTAACAGAGCGGACTTCCTGGTCCATCAGTTGAGCCACATTTTTCACGCCCTCCCGTCACTCTTGTGTCATCACTCCTGTCTGGCAGAAGTCAAACCCTCGGCCTCTTCCACACCTGACCTCAGGTACGTGGTGGAGACCTATTAGATAAAATCACACAAACGGATATATCGTACTACCGTAGTTCTATGGTCTACGACTAATGGGCCTCTCCAATACTACATGGAATTCATAATTTCAGTCACCCTCTATCTTTGGTAAGTTTCTTCTGTGTGCACTGAAGGCTTCCCAGATGGTGTAGTGGTGAAGAATCCACCTGCCAATGCAGAAGACGCGGGTTCCATCCCTGGGTTGGGAAGACCCCCTGGAGAAGCAACATACTCCAGTATTCTTGCCTGCAAAACCCCATGGACAGAGGAGCCTGGTGGGCTACAGTCCACGGGGTCACAGAGAGTGAGGCACACACACACAGGTGCACCTAGGATACATAAGTGAACAAAGTCATAAACCTCCCTGGTTTCTTGGAGCTTATATCATTGGTTCCACCATCAACTCTCTTATTCTTCACAAATGATTTCAAACATTCTCCTCTTTGACAAACTTCCATCCCCCCAGTTGCAGGGAGCCGGCCTGACTGCTCAGGCCCCTTCTCGGCCCTGAGAGAGATCAAGAGGTCCCTCTCTGTCCCGCCACCCCTGATTTGTTAAAGTGCAAATTGGCCTTTCTCACCTCCCTCAAGGAAATCGCTGCAGCCACCATTTGCCCATTTTCCTGACTCTGATAAGATTATCGGGCTCCTGTGAATGGCTTATGTCTAGGTAGTCTTTACCTGATTGTAAGACGCTGGTGCCATGCTCTGTTGGAGTTAAGATAAAACTACTGAGCTAAAACGAGTGTCTGCAGTTCTGCACATATGCAAGTCTTTGATCTAAAATTTGGTGAATCCTGTTAGTATATATATGTATGTTACCCCTCAATAAAGTCGTCGGAATCAGTCACAAGCTGACTCCGTCCCTCTCAACCCCATCTTTCCTAGTCTTTCATTTCTCAGGTGCTCTGGTGATTGTGTCCTCGACCTGTTCATCTAGCCGGCAGGCCCGGCACCATCTCAGATGTGCTGGGTGCCACTTCATAAAGGAAGTAAAAGCCACTAGAAGAGAACTTTTTTGTCACCAAAGGATAAAACATTTACCACCTTTCTTCTTCCTCCTTCCTGTTAGAGTGATAAAAGTTTCCCAGACGGTAGTCCTTCTTTGAGTTTTCCAGCTGGGAAAGGTGCTTTAATTGCCCCAGGCATGTACATTTCAGTCTATGTTGTGACTTCTGGCTGACTTCTCTATTTTCTTGCAGAACATGCATCATTGCTCTATTACTAGTCTCAGGTGCTTAGGATTTACTTGGTACTCAAAAGCCATTTGGGAAATGAATGAGGAATGAGGGGGCTGGCTGGAGAGAGGGCCCCCACAGCATGTCCTGGGACAGAGCCCCCAGAAAGGACCAGACTCTGAGGGATGCTCCCTCAGGCTGTCTAGCAGAGGCCACCACAGCTTTCTCCTCAGGAACTGTGCTCTGCCTCTGTGGCTTCTGGAAGACAAGTGCTGGAGACTCAGCCTTATAGATGAGGTTCGGGCACAGCTTTCTGGACACGGGGGGAAGCCTGCGGTGCCCCCATCAGAGGGCTGCTCCTCTCAGTTCCTCTATCAGGGTTCTGCAGCCAGGGCTCAGCTCTGTGGCCTCTGAAGCCACTCCACCCAGGGGAAGCCTTGGAACCTCAGCACTGCTGTGCTCAGCCTCAGCCTCAAGCAGCCTTCTTTAAAGGGCTGCTTGTGGTCTGGGCCTGCTGGAGCAGGCACCTCCCTTCTCTGCTGCAGGTCCATGGAGATAACCATGGTAATGATATTTAACACAGAAAACTGCATATAACCCCCAAATCTCATCTACTAACTGGAGAATATTCATATATCCTAATAATGTAGTTGTGAGGAACAGAATAAATAGGCAAGCACTTTAGACAAATTTAAGGCCTGGCCTGGTTAGAGTTGCCACATAGACTTGGCAAATAACACTGTCCAGAGCCCACCCAGCCCATGCCCCCGGGTCCTAGAGCCATGACAATATCAAGACTGGCCCAGGGAGACCTCAACAAGGCCCCTAGCCACTAAAGTTGAGGGGTTGGCATCTCAAACTGTCTCTAAAGGATCAATATTCTTTTTGAGTATGCTTTTATATAATTATACCAAAGGTATCACTGTACAGTTAATTTCTATATATTTATCATGGAAATCTTTCCAGGGAAGTTCACATAGATTGTCCTAATTTTGTGTTTGGGGTGTGATATACTTGATGTTATTTTCAAATGTTTTTAAACATAAGGATCAGAGAAGTTAGCATCTCCCAAATGGGGGCTCCTGGACAAAGGGATGTCTGCAGGCATGTGAAGGAGCAGTGCCCAGGCTCCGATGCTAAGACTGTGTCTAGCACAGAGGAGAAATCACACAGCATGCTTGAAGCTCTTTCTGGAGCCCCTAAATCTTAGCTAGTTGTTTGGCAGATCAAAACTACTTTGTGAAAAGTATAAATAAATGATACAAATAATCTCAATGTTCATTTCACTCATTTCAGACTACCTCTGGTGACAGTATAGGCAAAACAATGTTATAAAGACAAAGATAACTTATAAGGAAAAAAATACAGTAAGGGATGGGAGAAGGGGATGTTTCCAGATTTTCAGACATAATTTTCACAATGCTTCACGTCAAAAATTCTTCCCAGTGTTGGGATTAGGGTTAGGCAAGTTAGAAAGTTGCCTCAAATGCAGAGAGGGGGTGACAAGTGACTTAGTAATGTGGGGAAAATATACATTAGTGCGATATTTTAAAAAATTAAAATTAATGGTAAAAAGTCTTGATGAACAATATATAAAAATTATACAAGACAAGATCTGGCCCCACAACTTAAAAAGTCTAAGAGGTGTACAAGTTGGGGGGGCTGGGAGGGGCTTGTGGCACAAAGTTAAATTGTGACAAATTTCATGCATTCTATATATTACTCACCAAAGAAACCTAAATGTACTTGCTTGTTAAATATCTGGACACTTCTCACATAACATTGGTAAAAAGTGGTGTGATATGTTTACCTGAGATACTGAAGCTTTTATAATGAAAAGTTTTGGTCACTTTTCATTCTCAATACATAGAGAAGAACTTGATGAAAATTTTGATCCTGTCAAAAGAGAAAGAGCCCCATAAAGATGTGGCAACAAGATGGTTATCACTGTTGTCAAAGAAAGCTATCAAACCATTGGACTGCCATAGAATTGTAATTTCAACTAGGGGACAAGAAAAATATGTCCTATAATTTGGAAATGCATCATGGATGAGATGGAGAAAAGAATTAATATGAATCAGAAATTCATATGCTCTTGTTTTGAGGTGGGTCTCTTGTAGACAGCATATATAGGGGTCTTGTTTTTGTATCCATTCAGCCAATCTTTGTCTTTTGGTTGGGGCATTCAACCCATTTACATTTAGGGTAATTATTGATAGGTGTGGTCCCGTTGCCATTTACTTTGTTGTTTTGGGTTCACGTTTATACAACCTTTCTGCATTTCCTGTCTAGAGAAGATCTTTTAGCATTTGTTAAGAGCTGGTTTGGTGGTGCTGAATTCTCTCAGCTTTTGCTTATCTGTAAAGCTTTTGAATTCTCCTTCATATCTGAATGAGATCCTTGCTGGATACAGTAATCTAGGTGGTAGGTTATTCTCTTTCATTACTTTCAGTACGTCCTGCCATTCCCTTCTGGCCTGGAGGGTTTCTATTGATAGATCAGCTGTTATCCTTATGGGGATCCCTTTGTGTGTTATTTGTTGTTTCTCCCTTGCTGCTTTTAATATTTGTTCTTTGTGTTTGATCTTTGTTAATTTGATTAATATGTGTCTTGGGGTGTTTCGCCTTGGGTTTATCCTGTTTGGGACTCTCTGGGTTTCTTGGACTTGGGTGGCTATTTCCTTCCCCATTTTAGGAAGTGAAGGGCTGGAAAAAAATATTTCATGCAAACGGAGACCAAAAGTCAGCAGGAGTCGCAATACTCATATCAGATAAAATAGACTTTGAAATAAAGGATGTGAAAAGAGACAAAGAAGGACACTACATAATGATCAAAGGATCAATCCAAGAAGAAGATATAACAATTATAAATATATATGCACCCAACATAGGAGCACCGCAATATGTACGGCAAACACTAACGAGTATGAAAGAGGAAATTAATACTAACACAATAATAGTGGGAGACTTTACTACCCCACTCACAACTATGGATAGATCAACTAAACAGAAAATTAACAAGGAAACACAAACCTTAAATGACACAATGGACCAGCTACACCTAATTGATATCTATAGGACATTTCACCCCAAAACAATCAACTTCACCTTTTTCTCAAGTGCACACGGAACCTTCTCCAGAATAGATCACATCCTGGGCCATAAATCTGGTCTTGGAAAATTCAAAAAAATTGAAATCATTCCAGTCATCTTTTCTGACCACAGTGCAGTAAGATTAGATCTCAATTACAGGAAAAAAAATTGTTAAAAATTTAAACATATGGAGGTTAAATAACACGCTTCTGAATAACCAACAAACCATAGAAGAAATAAAAAAAGAAATCAGAATATGTATAGAAATGAATGAAAATGAAAACACAACAACCCAAAACCTATGGGACACTGTAAAAGCAGTGCTAAGGGGAAGGTTCATAGCATTACAGGCTTACATCAAGAAACAAGAAAAAAGCCAAATAAATAACCTAACTCTACACCTAAAGCAATTAGAGAAGGAAGAAATGAAGAACCCCAGGGTTAGCAGAAGGAAAGAAATCTTAAAAATCAGGGCAGAAATAAATGCAAAAGAAAGTAAAGAGACCATAGCAACAATCAACAAAGCCAAAAGCTGGTTTTTTGAAAAAATAAACAAAATTGACAAACCATTAGCAAGACTCATTAAGAAACAAAGAGAGAAGAACCAAATTAACAAAATTAGAAATGAAAATGGAGAGATCACAACAGACAACACTGAAATACAAAGGATCATAAGAGACTACTACCAGCAGCTCTATGCCAATAAAATGGACAACTTGGATGAAATGGACAAATTCTTAGAAAAGTATAACTCTCCAAAACTGAACCAGGAAGAAATAGAAGATCTTAACAGACCCATCACAAGCAAGGAAATCGAAACTGTCATCAAAAATCTTCCAGCAAACAAAAGCCCAGGACCAGATGGCTTCACAGCTGAATTCTACCAAAAATTTAGAGAAGAGCTAACACCTATCTTACTCAAACTCTTCCAGAAAATTGCAGATGAAGGTAAGCTTCCAAACTCATTCTATGAGGCCACCATCACCCTAATTCCAAAACCAGACAAAGATGCCACAAAAAAAGAAAACTACAGGCCAATATCACTGATGAACATAGATGCAAAAATCCTTAACAAAATTCTAGCAAACAGAATCCAACAACATATTAAAAAAATCATACACCATGACCAAGTGGGCTTTATCCCAGGAATGCAAGGATTCTTTAATATCCACAAATCAATCAATGTAATACACCACATTAACAAATTGAAAGATAAAAACCATATGATTATCTCAATAGATGCAGAGAAAGCCTTTGACAAAATTCAACACTCATTTATGATTAAAACTCTCCAAAAAGCAGGAATAGAAGGAACATACCTCAACATAATAAAAGCTATATATGACAAACCCACAGCAAGCATCACCCTCAATGGTGAAAAATTGAAAGCATTTCCCCTGAAATCAGGAACAAGACAAGGGTGCCCACTCTCACCACTACTATTCAACATAGTGTTGGAAGTTTTGGCCACAGCAATCAGAGCAGAAAAAGAAGTAAAAGGAATCCAGATAGGAAAAGAAGAAGTGAAACTCTCACTCTTTGCAGATGACATGATCCTCTACATAGAAAACCCTAAAGACTCTACCAGAAAATTACTAGAGCTAATCAATGAATATAGTAAAGTTGCAGGATATAAAATTAACACACAGAAATCCCTTGCATTCCTATATACTAACAATGAAAAAACAGAAAGAGAAATTAAGGAAACAATACCATTCACCATTGCAACAAAAAGAATAAAATACTTAGGAGTATATCTACCTAAAGAAACAAAAGACCTATACATAGAAAACTATAAAACACTGATGAAAGTAATCAAAGAGGACACAAACAGATGGAGACACATACCGTGTTCATGGATTGGAAGAATCAATATTGTCAAAATGGCTATTCTACCCAAAGCAATCTATAGATTCAATGCAATCCCTATCAAGCTACCAACAGTATTTTTCACAGAACTAGACCAAAGAATTTCACAATTTGTATGGAAATACAAAAAACCTCGAATAGCCAAAGTAATCTTGAGAAAGAAGAATGGAACTGGAGGAATCAACCTGCCTGACTTCAGACTCTACTACAAAGCCACAGTCATCAAGACAGTATGGTACTGTCACAAAGACAGAAATATAGATCAACGGAACAGAATAGAAAGCCCAGAGATAAATCCACGAACCTATGGACACCTTATCTTTGACAAAGGAGGCAAGGATATACAATGGAAAAAAGACAACCTCTTTAACAGGTGGTACTGGGAAAACTGTTTAACCACTTGTAAAAGAATGAAACTAGAACACTTTCTAACACCATACACTAAAATAAACTCAAAATGGATTAAAGATCTAAATGTAAGACCAGAAACTATAAAACTCCTAGAGGAGAACATAGGCAAAACACTCTCCGACATGAATCACAGCAAGATCCACTATGACCCACCTCCCAGAATATTGGAAATAAAAGCAAAACTAAACAAATGGGACCTAATGAAACTTAAAAGCTTTTGCACTACAAAGGAAACTATAAGTAAGGTGAAAAGACAGCCCTCAGATTGGGAGAAAATAATAGCAAATGAAGAAACAGACAAAGGATTAATCTCAAAAATATACAAGCAACTCCTGCAGCTCAATTCCAGAAAAATAAATGACCCAATCAAAAAATGGCCAAAGAACTAAACAGACATTTCTCCAAAGAAGACATACAGATGGCTAACGAACACATGAAAAGATGCTCAACATCACTCATTATCAGAGAAATGCAAATCAAAACCACAATGAGGTACCATTACACGCCAGTCAGGATGGCTGCTATCCAAAAGTCTACAAGCAATAAATGCTGGAGAGGGTGTGGAGAAAAGGGAACCCTCTTACACTGTTGGTGGGAATGCAAACTAGTACAGCTGCTATGGAGAACAGTGTGGAGATTTCTTAAGAAACTGGAAATAGAACTGCCATATGACCCAGCAATCCCACTTCTGGGCATACACACTGAGGAAACCAGATCTGAAAGAGACACGTGCACCCCAACGTTCATCGCAGCACTGCTTATAATAGCCAGGACATGGAAGCAACCTAGATGCCCATCAGCAGATGAATGGATAAGGAAGCTGTGGTACATATACACCATGGAATATTACTCAGCCGTTAAAAAGAATTCATTTGAATCAGTCCTAATGAGATGGATGAAACTGGAGCCCCTTATACACAGTGAAGTAAGCCAGAAAGATAAAGAACATTACAGCATACTAACACATATATATGGAATTTAGAAAGATGGTAACGATAACCCTGTATGCAAAACAGAAAAAGAGACACAGAAATACAGAACAGACTTTTGAACTCTGTGGGAGAATGTGAGGGTGGGATATTTCAAAAGAACATCATGTATACTATCTATGGTGAAACAGATCACCAGCCCAGGTGGGATGCATGAGACAAGTGCTCGGGCCTGGTGCACTGGGAAGACCCAGAGGAATCGGGTGGAGAGGGAGGTGGGAGAGGGGGATCGGGATGGGGAATACGTGTAAATCTATGGTGATTCATATCAATGTATGACAAAACCCACTGAAATGTTGTGAAGTAATTAACCTCCAACTAATAAAAAATAAATAAATAAATAAATAAAAATTTTAAAAAAATTACAAAAAAAAAAAAAGAAATTCATATGCTGTCTCTCCAAAACTTTCAGCAAGCTAAAATTAAATTAATTCTCTCCATTGAAAATGAGATAAGCAAAGAATTAATTCTGACAAAATTATTGTTCAATTTGTCTTCAAAATGTCAGTAAATTATAAAAAATTCTGGTTTTGGTATAAATAAAATGTTTAAAGTTAAAATAATCTGAATTTTAATACACCCACGTTTCAATACTTTTTAACTACTATAAGGCTGTTGAAGGAGTCTTTATGAGTTACCAGGGAAGCCTGAAAGTGAAAGTGTTAGTCTCTCAGTCCTGTCCAACTGTTTGTGACCCCGTGGACTGCAGCCCACCAGACTCCTCTGTCCATGGCATTGTCCAGTCAAGAATACTGGAGCGGGTAGCCATTCCCTTCTCCAGGGAACTTCCCAACCCAGAGATAGAACCCGGGTATCCCGCATTGCAGGCAGACTCTTAACCACTGAGCCACCAGGGAAGCCAAATTAATCATTAGTTCAGTTCAGTCGCTCAGTCGTGTCTGACTCTTTGTGACCCTGCGAACCGCAGCACGCCAGGCCTCTGTCCATCACCAACTCCCGGAGTCCACCCAAACCCATGTCCATCCAGTCGATGATGCCATCCAACCATCTCATCCTCTGTCGTCCCCTTCTCCTCCTGCCCTCAGTCTTTCCCAGCATCAGGGTCTTTTCCAATGAGTCAGCTCTTCGCATCAGGTGACCAAAGTATTGGAGTTTCAGCTTCAACATCAGTCCTTCCAATGAACACCTAGGACTGATCTCCTTCAGGATGGACTGGTTGGATCTCCTTGCAGTCCAAGCGACTCTGAAGCGTCTTCTCCAACACCACAGTTCAAAAGCATCAATTCTTCGGCGCTCAGCTTTCTTTATAGTCCAGCTCTCACATCTGTAAAATTTAATAAAACCATTGTAATAATCTTCGTCTCCGGATTGGAGATGCCTTTTCCCCTTCCCCCGGAAATAACCCTGAATCTGAAAACACATCACAACATGCTCTGATTTCCAGCGGTCAATCGCAGCTTAAACGGGCACCGGTGTAAACCGCTCTGGCCAAAATCTCCTCCCAGGAAGGGGAGGGTGGACGCAGAGGCAGGTGCAGAAAATGCGAGGCTGTGAGCGAAGCCGCGGCAAGGTTCCCCTGGGCATTCGGGTTGGAAAAGGAAGTTTACTCACGGCTCCCGCGTCCCCACGCGCTCCCTGAACCCCGGCGGCGCCTCGCCCGGGCTCCCGGGATCTCCCGGTGGATCCAGCGCTCGAGTTCGCGGCGCTGGAGGCGGGTCGCGCTGGGTGGGCGGTGTGGTCAGCGCGCTATGGCGAGTTCGGGCGCCCCCTCCCGGCCGCTGGGGCGCAGCGAGGGCAGCTTGGAGAGCCTTGAGTTGCATGCCTGAGACTCAGTTTCACTAAAGCGCTGAGTTTGGGGACTCCTGGTCTCTCAGACGACGGCAATGGTGATCACCATTCTCCAGGACTGGAGAACATCATTCTTGTTGTCATCAGTGAAGGAGCTGGCAGGCCCCCGCCCTCCCCCCCGGTGCAGAGGGTGGTTGATTATGCTGCATATTTATCCAGCTGCTCTGAGGACCTTCCTGCAAATGAGATGCTTAATTAGGCCAGAATTGTCATTTTCAGCACTTTTCTCATTTTAGTTTCCACCTAAAAACTTCCCCTGTCTATTTCCGGCATCAGAGAATGTCACAGCTTTGATGCTTCTTTTGTGTAATTACACTGGAAATGAAATACACTCATGGAAAAGTCTCAGTCCAACAGGATGTATTCATCTAAATGAGTCAACTCAGGTTGAAATAAAACTCAAAGCTCAATCTAACTCTCTTCTTTAAGTCTAATAAGAAAACTTAAGAGGTGTGACCCCCTACTCTATTTTGACAGTTTTTAAACTGCACCAAAATATATCTAGCCACAACTCTCTGTATTTCCTTTTTAAGATCTAATACATAAGGTTTGAATTCTTCCACAATGATTTACAGGACCATAGCTCTCATTTTCTGATGGTCTACAGATAATAGTAGCATAATATTGAACATGGATTAATTCATACAGTTCTCTTCATTCTGTCACCAAAGTGTGCTGACTGCATAAATAGTGACAATGTGCTTGGTGATGTGGATTCCAGGACAGTCAGGCAGGGATGGTGGCTGCCCTCCTGGGAGCAGGGGCGAGGACCTCGGAGGCAGGATGAGAGGAAGGAGGCAGCAGGAGGTCAGAGCAGCTGAGGGCCAGTACTCAGAGCTGAGGAAGAGGAGGGACTGGGAGCAGCAGAAAGCTCTACTTCCAGACAGTCTGGGGCTCCTGAGTGTAACTGACACCAGAATTTGATTTCCCTTCTAAAAAACCAAGACAACTTCAGTTGTGGTCACAGAGGATATCATGTTCATCAAATATAAAGTTTGCAAATTACAGGCTGAGAATCTGAACTTAATGAATGATAGTAGCCTTTCCTATCAATATAACCAATAGTAATGTCTTTAGTTTATTCTCAGTTCAACCAGGAGAAGCTTTGACTATAAGGCCCTTAACGCTGTCAGGGGTCTGTATGTTGAGGCCCCCAATGCAAACTCTAGGAGAGGGGGCTGCCCATAGGATTGTGAAGAAGCAGAGCCCAAGATTCCAGTCTTAGAGAAGTGCCTGGAACATTCTGGAAAAAAATCTTACAGCACTTGAATCCTTTTGCAGAGAACCAGCACCTCAGAAAATTGTCCAAAAAACCAAACCAAAACAAAACAAAAACATGGCTGCTCTGTGAAAAATACAAATGAGATAAACTGTCCCTTACCTCATCCTCAGTTAGTCTCAGACCACCTCTGGTAAGATTATTTTAAGACAAAGAATTTTTTAAGGGTTAAAGAGACCAGGAAATCAGTTATACAACGAGATAGGGGAGAGGATGGCAAGAAATGGGACATTCCTATACTTTCATCCAGGGAAGATGGCAACAGTACTTCTAAAGCTATTTCTTGGGTTAGTATTGGGGTAAACTAAGAAAGGACTTTTCTTAAGTATGAAATGTAAAAGGCACCAAATCTAAGATGTCAAGATAGATAATATCGTAATTCAATGTTAAAAAAAGAAAATGCCAAAACACACACTGAACAAAACATCAAAATTTTAAATAAAGACAAGAAATGACTCTGCATTTGCAGGGCCATGTCTTACAAGGGACGGTTTCACGTCAACGAACTCTGGGAAATTTACGTTGAGTCTATAAAATTCTTACCAAAGAAAATGAAAAGATAGACCGGGTAAACTTCCTCAATGCTTCGTACAAGACATTGCCTCTTTTTCCTTCCCTGCTTCCTCCCTCCCTCTCTCCCTTCCATTCTTCTTTCCTTTCTTTTTGGCTGCACAGCACTGCATGTGGGATCTTAGCTCCCTAACCAGGGATCAAACTGGCACCTTCTGCACTGAAAACTCAGTCTTAATCCTTGGACCACCGGGGATATTTCCACTAACTCTTCTTTCCATAGGACACTCAGGTGGGGTCCTGGCAGCAGTGTTTCAGAAACCCAGGTTAAAAAAAAATTAAGACTGTTACAGAGTCACAAACAATTGTCAGCAAGAACAGAAATGATCTTGAATATATGAATGAGTTTGCTTCCACTAAAGCAAAGAAAGCAAAATTAAATTCTTGTTGTAATATAAAGAACTGTAGTTTAAATAGAATTTAATAAAATGCTGTTTAATACTCATATGCATTTTAATACCATATAGCAAATATTTAAATATTTTCTTTAAAATATTTCAAAATATAAACATTTTAAACAAGTTAAATATGATCAATATGAATTGTATTTAAATATTAATAAATTCATACATATAAAAATACAGTGCTATGAGTGTTTCAATATTCCTACTTCTCAGTTAATTAATGCTTACTCCCCCACTTCAAGGCCGATACCTTAAAAGACACCCTGAAAGTCCCAGAGCATCTCCAGGGGCGCACAGCTCCCCCGTCCCCGGCCGGGGTGGGGACCGCGCTCCGACTCACCCCCAGGAAGTCCCCAACACCGTCCAGTCGTCCCATCGCCGCGGCCAAGTTCCCTATTCCCTGAGCTGTCCTTTCATCGCGTCAGAAACGAGCCCGAATCTGTAAAATAGGCCCCAGCTCGCTCTGATTCTCTGCCTCAAACGCCTTGGTAAACCTATTTTCTTTGTAAAGACATGCCAAGTCGCTCAGTTCTGTCCGACTTTTTGAGACCTCCACGGATTGTAGCCCACCAGGCTCCTCTGTCCATGGGATTCTCCAGGCAAGAATACTGGAGTGGGTGCTATTTCCTGCTCCAGGGGACCTTCCCAACCCAGGGATCGAACCCAGGTCTCCCTCATTGCCGGCGAATTCTTTACCGTCTGAGTCACCATGAAAGACCTTTGTAAAAATGGCCTCGCTCAAGTTTCTGGGCGAAAAGAAAGCACCAAACTCAGGGGAAAGCAGAAAACGCAAGGTTCCGGGCTTGCCACCACACGAAAATGTCTCTGGCGAGGGCTCGGAAATGAAAGTTTCTTAGTGCACTATTAAAGCCGCACCAACTTGGTCTCTGAGTAGCGACGGTTTCCTGAAAAATGTCTCTGGCGAGGGCTCGGAAATAAGTTTCTTCGTGCACTATTAAAGTCGCACCAACTTGGTCTCTGAGCAGCGACGGTTTCCTCTCTGGCTGCCAAACCCGCTGGAACGAAGTCTCAGAACTCGCAAAGAGTCTAAGAAAACCGATAAAAAGACATCCTGAGCCTTCTTGCGGACTGCTAGAAAACCGCGCTGTGACAGGACTGGGCGGAGAAACCTTTCGCTCATTGATTAGTGGTGCCGCGCGCCCCCTAGTGGCCCTCCAGTGAATCACGGAAACTCTCTATGGCCAAGATCTATTTGCTAGTGGCAGGAGTCATGCTCTGCTCCATCCCTGCTTGTTCTCTTGACAACAAAGAAATCTCCAGACATTTGAGACAGATGAAAACGATCCCCTCTCAGTCATGCCTAGAGCACAGACACGACTTCAAATTTCCTTGGAGAAGAGAGAATATCACCTCAATCCAGATGACTCAAGGCACCTGTTATCACCAAGTGATGCTCCAGCAGATCTTCAACCTCTTCACCACGGAGAGCAGCTGGGGTGCTTGGAACAGCGCCCTCCTCGACAAACTACTCTCCAGCCTGGGTCAGAGCCTGGAAAAGCTGGGAGAAGTGACTCTGGATTGTCCTGATTTGGCAATTGCTGTCCAGAAGTATTTCCAAGGAATCCATCTCTACTTGAAGGGAAAGGCATACAGCCCCTGTGCCTGGGAGGTTGTCAGGGTGGAAATTGAAAAGTGCCTTTCCCTCATGTAAGAATCCTCAAGAAAAGTCAACAGATAAAATGAAAATTATACTTGTGACAACTCTCTACTCAATCAGATTGTTGTTTTCTCAACTCTCCAAAGTGAGCTGGACTTCTGTTTGCTTACAAGCTGAAAAATAACTGAAATAAAAATCGTAGTTTTACAAAAATAGAAAAAGTCTCTTTTCTTAAATAAACAATTTTATAACACACTGTAAAAGATCTTTATGTATTTGGCGGTATTTACTATTTTCAACATCTGAAGTTTACTTTTTTATGGGAGTTTTTAGGAGAGTATGTTGTTATTAAAGGTATTTGTCAGTTAACCTAATGTTTAACCTCTGTAACAGGGAAACAGAAAAGTGTCAGAAATTTGGTTCTAATGGACACTTTCCTTTCGTTCTTTGAAGAGCGCAATGCAGGCCTTCTTGATCAGGTGAATCTTCTAGTTTGCTCTTCTCCAGAAAGTGAGTCAGGGAAATGGGTTCCCTTGTTTTTCAATTTTTCCATTATTAACATGTGACTTCAATTTTATCTGTAGTACTTGAGTCTATTCTCCTTGAAGGCAAAGGGAAAAGATTAGTGGATCACATGAGATGTTTCCAAGGGCCAGGACTACACGGGGGTAATAGCACTTCTGCTCACATTACCTGGCCCGGACTTATCCTCATTGGAGTCTCATTGCAAGGAAGTTTGGAAATAATTGGATGATTAAGACAAAAGGAGACAAGTTCAGTGCACAAGACCATTTTTTCATTTTTTCACTATTTGTCCTAATGGAGCTCTGGGTGGCTGTGCAAGGGGAAAACCAATATCTTGCTTGCACACACTCTGATTTAAACTCTTATTTCATAGTTTCAGCTTGGGGAAGATGACAGAGATGTCACTCGGAGTTCAGAGCATCATAGACTATTTGAAAGAAGCACTCAGATTGACTCCCAAAGGCATAGGCTAATGAGGAAAACATCTACAAGTGTAGACAATGTGTTTCCTTACTACCTGAGGGAGGCAAGGAAAGAATGATCAGGTGGCTCCTTGCAAGAACTTGAGAATCACTGAACTAAAAGTGGACAGTGAGTCTTCCACTCACCATACATTCCAAATATTGAAAATGCAAACTTTAATAAAATATTTCTGCAGATGATCTTTAAAAAGTATCTCACACAATATTTCATCATATCTTCCCTTGTAGAAGCATGAAGAATCTTTAAATTATTGTGTTCTCACATCATATATATATATATATCTAATAGATATTGGTATTATTGTTTCTCCTATCATTATCATCCTTGTGAATTGATGTTACTTGAATATTGATTGAGCTCAAGAAATGTTTCCGCCCAGACTAGACGTCTAGGAAACAGGGTTCAGTAATGTAATTTCTTTCCCTTCAGAAATTTTACAGACTCCAGAGGTATTCTGAGGATAAAACAGGGCATGTAATATCTTACTATTCAAGCTTCTTCAACAAAATAGCATAGACTGGGTAGTTTGCAAAGACCAGAAATGTATTGCTCAAAGGTAGTTCTCAAGTCTGGATATCCGAGAACTGTGTGTCAGTTTGGTCCAGTTGTGGTGAGAGCCTGCTTCAGGTCTCACACTGCAGAGTTCTCCTTGTATCATCACAGGGAAGCAGAGGGAGTGGTTTATATCCACCTCTTTTATAAGGGCATTATTTATGTGAGGAAATAATCCTCACACCCTAATCATGTCCCAAAAGGTCTGTCACCTATATCATTACTTTGGGGTTTATGACCTTGTGATACGACCTTGGTGGGGTCCTAACCATTCAGAACATAAAGGTCTTTAAAGTCTACATGCTTGACACGCAGAAGTAAGAAAATAGTCACACTGAATTAAAAAGAATGAGCAGGTTAGTAGGCAAAATAAGGAAACCAGGGATTCAGATCCAAACTCTAGATTTTCAACCTGTTGTAAGGCTTTAATTATTACATGTCAAAAACTCAAAAACTGGAAGCCAAACTAAAATAAAGCTTACCAGCCATGCAATGGAATAAAATAGAGCATGGAAATGATCATTCATCATTCCTTGTGAGGAGTCTCTGAAGCATCTCAGGATCAGTGTAGTAGTAATTGCCATGTTGGTAAAGATCCACCAGAGAGTATTGTGGTAAACTGCCTGCTTCTTGCTGTGAGCTGTGAGCATCAAGGAGAGTTTGAGTTCAGATCCATAGCTCTGCCAGCTTTTTCACCATATTTCAAAAGCATCAATTCTTTGGCACTCAGCTTTATGGTCCAGTTCTCACATCCATACATGACTACTGGAAAAACCATAGCTTTGACCATACGGAACTTTGAGGCCAAAGTAATGTCTCTGCCTTTTAATATGCTGTCTAGATTGGTCATAGCTTTTCCTCCAAGAAGCAAGTGCCTTTTAATTTCATGTCTGCAGTTACCATCTGCAGTGATTTTGGAGCTCAGGAAAATAAAGTCTGTCACTCTATCCTTTGTTTCCCCATCTATTTGCCATGAAGCAATGGTACTGGAAACCATGTTCTTACTTTTTTGAATGTTTTCAGTTTTCATCCAGCTTTTTCACTCTCCTCTTTCACTTTCATCAAGAGGCTCTTTAGTTCCTCTTTCCTTTCTGACTAAGGGGTGGTGTTATCTGCATATCTGAGATTATTGATATTTCTCCTGGCAATCTTGACTCCAGCTTCTGCTTCATCCAGCCTGGCATCTCACATGATGCACTCTGGATATAAGTTGAATAAGCAGGGTGACAGTATACAGTCTTGATGTACTCTTTTCCCAGTTTGGAACCAGTCCATTGTTCCATGTCCCGTTCTAACTGTTGCTTCTTGACCTGCATACAGATTTCTCAGGAGGCAGGTAAGAAGGTCTGGTATTTCTTTCTCTTGAAGCATTTTCCACAGTCTGTTGTGATCCACAAGGTTAAAGGCTTTAGCCTATTCAGTGCAGTAGAAGCAGATGTTTTCTGGAATCATGACCTAGTTGAGGACAATTAGGGGTGAGGCATCCTCCTGAGTTTAATACAGTGCTGGGCAAAGGCTGAAAAGTGTGTTACACTTGCTACCTGAATCCCCAGACCACGTGTGCCTTCAAGGAAGGAGACTCCTAGTGGTTTTAGCAACAAACTCAATATGACTGGCACCAGCAAGAATAGAGTGGAAATACCAGCCACTGTCTATTATAATTCCAGGAAATGGGGCCCAGATGAAGCAAAATCACTTGGTCATTTGTAAATGCCTTCCAGTAGTAGGAGGATATCTGAGAAACTGCTTTAGCCAAAATGACTTGTTGAAGACTTCTCTGGTGGTGCAGTGAATAAGAATCTTTCCTCAGGAGAGACAGGTTCGATCCCTGGTCCAGGAAGTGTCCATCTGCCACAGAACAAATAAGACAGAGCTCCACTGATCCTGAGGCCCTACTCTAGAGCCCACATGCTGCAGCTGCTGAAGCCTGCATGCTGGAGCCCGAAGAAGACTCACAGGAAGGAAACCAGGAGGTGTGAGGAAGAGCTGAGCCCCACTGGCCACAACTAGAGAAAGCCCAGGGCTCCCCTGGTCAAGGGGGACTCCAGCCTGGCTCTGAGGAAATACTTCCACAGAGTCACTCTCTATCTGCAAGAGAAGGGACACAGCCCTTGTGCCTGGGAGGTTGTCAGAGCAGAAGTCATGAGAGCTTTCTCTTCCTCAACAAACTTGGAGGAGAGGTTCCGGAGGAAGGACTGACACACACCTGGTTCAACACGGAAATGATCCTCACAGACCAACAAGACCACATGCCTCCTGCGCGGCCACGTGGAGGACTCTCATTTCTGCTGTCATTGAGCCCTGAAATGAATCAGGTTGTCAAATGTTTTCTGGAATATTAGGTAACATCATATTCTACACTATAGACACTGGTTCCTCACAGATGCCAAAGCTGATTTATCTATGTATTTAACGACCTGGACATTTGTTTATCTATTTTAATATTTATTTAACTATTTATAAATATTTACATTATTTTGTTGATAAAATACTAGGTATGTATACTTATGGGAAAATGGATATTTTGTATTTAGTCCGTTTATGATTTTTCTTCCTTTATTAAATTCTTACTCTAAAAGACTTAATTTTTTTTCATTAAAACAGAAACACCAATCCTGAATGGCAACCTGATTAAAAAATGCATTTTACAATTCCTTGAGCCCTCTTTAGGATTTGCACGCTAGAAGTAAAAATATTCTACCTTTAGCTATGTTGTTTGTTGCTCTGAGGAACTTGAAGTGAACATAACCACTCCAGTGCTTTTTGTAACTCTGATTTTTTTCAAAATAAGTAACCTAAAAGCAGTGATGAAAAAAAAATCCATTTTTCAGGATTTCATGAATTCTTGGGAAGGATTTTCTGCCTCTTGTTGGTTGTGGAATTTTTCCCCCCGGAAAACAATTGGAGAGATGCTTGAAGACGTGGTATTCAGTTGGCGAGAGGTCAGGTGAATATCTTATCTTCACACTCAAATATCACAATCATTCACTTCCTCCCAGTGTAGAAATCCCTATTTCTCTCCTCATTCACTCTGCATGAAGGTGTCCTCTCCATTCAGACAGCTGTGTCCTTCTCCATTACGGTTTCTAGTTGTCAATTTCCCCTTAAGCCTGCAAACCACCAACTAAAAGCAGAACCTGAGAGAAAGTTCTAGATCTGTCAGAGACTCTCCTATGACTTCACCTGCTCTTCCTGCCAAGCACTGCATGTCCAGACTGTCCAGGCTCCCAGAGAAACACAGTACATAAAGGGAACCCCGCCCCCCAGTGAACAATGGTGGAGACTCCAGGGCTCCTCTGGGCGTCTACCTGGGCTCTCGCCCATGCAGATTGCACTAGGAGGAGCTCACCTCGTTCAGGAATCTCAGTTGCTCAAAAAGCCCAAAGCACCGGAAACTTGGAGTTGAAAGTCAGCAGCAGCTTGAGAACTTGGAAGGAGAACAAAGATGTTTAATTGTTCACTGGAACAGCAGCGGGTCCTCAGGACACGGAACAACACAGATGAAACACACTGAGGCAAGTGCTTCTCCACAGCACTCCTTTTCAGAGAATGAGAAGACTGAAGTGGATGCTGAGGGCATGGAGACAGAGCACGAATGCCTGGCCTCTAGCTGTGTCCCCAGCACGGGTGACGTTCACACCACAGCAGCCTGCAGAGTCCTGGAAGGCGCGAGGGTCACTCCCTCATGCAGACTGTTTCTTCCCTAGGACACAGCAAGTTATCACAGAGCAGGGCAAGAGGTGCCTGGGGACAGTGCAATCCAAGGAAGTTCTTAAATTCCATCATGGTGTCTTTGCATCTTTGAGAGACAAAATCAAACAAGATTGAATAGAAGGGACACAGGCAGGACTTTTAATACATTTAGAAACAGTGGGTCAGAGTTTTCCTCTCAGGACATATGTCAGTAACGTGCACACTGGAAGAATACAATTTCTCAAAGAAACAAAGATCTTTGTGGAAATTCATGTATTTAATGTAGGCAATCTACATTAATGTAAAATCTATATGATTCTCAGGACATTGATGGATCAATCAGCTTTCTCTTCTTTCCGGTTGGGACATATAGCAGTCAGTAGCTGTATGTAAAGTCAGAGGGACTTTTAAAATAATTTTATTTATTTATTCACTATTCACTGTGCTGGGTCTTCATCGCCGCACGGCCTTTTCTCTAGTTGTGGCTAAGGTGGGTCCTCTCCAGTTGGGGTGCACAGGCTCCTCACTCTGGTAGCTTCTCTCGTTGGGGAGCACAGGCTCTCGTGCACTTGGCTTTGGCAGTGGTGGTCCCGGGGTCTAGAGCACAGGCTCAGTAGTTGCGGCGCCCGGGCTCAGCTGTTTTGCAGCACGTGGCTTCCTCTAGGACCACATGTGGTCCCATTGGCAGGTGGACTCCTTACCACTGAGCCCCCCCGGAAGCCCCTCAGGGAACATGTAAAGTACATTGAGAGGTTTGGAAACGTTCTTGAGGATTAGGGTGCTAAACAAGTAAAAATCATGCTGATATTACTGCTAATAATATCATTTCATTGACAAATTATTTTCTAAATAAGCTTTTCATCTCTATTCTATAGTATTACATAATGATGTTTGATAGGTTGACCAAGAAATTTAAAGATAAAGATAACTCTACAAGACTTTGAGGCTTATTTCACAATTCAAGCCAGTCTCTCCCTGCTAAGGAGAACATTGTTCGCTGCTTCTATCTAGGAAGCACACGTATTCCTCCATCTTGGTCTCACACAGGCCTCCTCAACACCCACATCTTGAACAGAATTTGGAAAATAGAGTAGATGTTCACTGGACTCCATCAGGAGACAGCAGGTTGAGCCGTCTGGACTGGAGGTGAGAAATGCAGGTGATTTCCTTTAGAATGAGAACAGCAGGTTACCTGAGGAGGTCTCCTGGAAGGGGACCGTCAACCACTAAAAAACAACAACCCCAAAACACGATTCCTGAGAGTGTATTTTATTGGGAGTACTTGCTGAGGACTGCAGGCTGGAGGTCAGCCTCTCCTCAGCTTTGAGAAACTGCCCCACGGACGTAGAGGAGGTCAGTATGCATGTGACTATGGTGAAGGGATGACGTGCAGATCAACTCACATCTTGGGAGAAAGCGGCTGAGAATCAGGAGGAACAGATGTCTCTCTGAAAGATTTTAGAGCATTTCTATCCATGAGAAGTTGTAACAATTGGGTTCATAAATTTCCTCTGGAAATTATCTAACTCTCTGCTGACCTGCTGTGTCAGTTTTCCCAGAGCACAGAGTGCCTCCTTCCTGATCTCCATCCTGAACTCCTGTCAGGGCGTGTTGGAGGTCGGGGACTGCAGTGGGTAGTGACTTCATTCTGCAGAACCTGATGCTGAAAGATGTTTTCATTGTCATTCTGAAGGAGAAACATCAGAGCTCATGTGGCGAGGAACTGTTAGCTTTTTCTTTGTTCTTAAACTCACAAGAAAGGTCAAGGGGTTAAAATACATAGAAAGTAGGGCTCACCTCTCATAGGGTTAATAAAACTATTTTACTATATTTCATTGAAGAAAACACTCATAAAAGCTGAGACTTCTTCGAGGTTTGTGTGATGGGACATCCCCAAACAGGGATTAAAATCAGGTCACAGCAGTGAAAGTGCTGGATCCTAACCACTAGACAATGAGCAAAGTCCTTCTTTTCTTTTAGCTGGCAGAACAATCTATTCCCTTCCAACTACTTAATAGTGATTTTGTCTATTTATGATTAGATCTTACTTTTGTGGACTTCAGATCACACACTGTGGCCTACAAAACAATAGATAGTGACTCTTTGCATTTGAAATGGATTAAGGGGTTTTTGTCAACTCTTTCTCCTCCTGTCACTTCTTTCATTGCTTCCTTAATGTCATGTTCATTTGCACCCTTCTTTTTTTGTTTAATGGGATCTTTCAGACAAATCAAAGCCCCCAAGGTTTGCTCCTGAATCTTTGCTATGATTGGAATAGTTCATTTATCTAGATTTATATGATTCTCCAGGAGTATGACCCTAAGAGTTAATGAGAGGATTCAGTTAAAATTCTAAAGAACTTTGAAAGTGACTAGTCCATTAGTAGCAAGAAATAAAATTCAGGTATTATTTTTAATATCATAATTACTATTATCCAGATTAAGATCAAGATGTTTTGGAATCATTTAATTCCATTTCATTTCAGTTTTTTTCAAAGCAGCTTCTCATTGAGTGAGTGGATTTATTACCTAGACAGATGCTCAGCAAAGCTGGCTCCAAGACACTGACAGAGAGGGTTAGTATTCCAGCAACTGGCATTCCAGTTGTCCATCTCTTGTTAAGTGATGGGTTGGACTTCTTCCTTCTCTCCTGAAATGAATCCTACGTACATTAATTGAAAGAAAAATGAGGTAGCTGTTCTTGCAAAGTAACGGACAGTCACTTGACCGGTACTTAACCTTTGTTGAGCTTCTGTCAGAAACAGCAATGTCCCAGCCTTTCTGCTGTTCACACTGGCCTCATGCTTCCCCTCTGCCACAGCCTCATCCCCAGCTGTGCTGAACTGAAGTTTGTTAATTCAGAATACATCATTGTGCCAGGGAAAACCACTTCCCTTCGTTCATGTTCAAACAACCAGACTTAGATTAGTTTTCTTTTTTGCCCACAAAAAAACTGTGGAATTTTACTTTCTAGGAACATGGCAAAGGGAAACAACAACAACAACAAAAACCTAAAATATTAAATATGATAGAGATACAGCCCCTCTGCCTTCTTTACTTCGCTTTATTGTTCTTACCTCAACATGAATTAGATCTGGAGCAGGAGCAGCAAGACAAATCCTGGCCAACAAGTCACTAAATGAATGGAGAAACTAAGTGAAAAATTATAGTCAAGTGAAGGAAAGAAGGTGATTTCTCCCTGAAGGAGTAGCCTGGTTCTCACCGTCCTTTGTTCTCAGAGGGAGAAAGAGACAGAGGAACAGAGAAGTGCAGTGGAATCAACTGCCTGAATGAATGACTGAAACTCACTAGAGTCTGAGACATAAGCTTCCAGTGAGAGCCAACACCATCACTAAATCTCCTTCCTCCAGCTCAGAAACTCTGAGGAGAAAAGTGTTGAACAGTTTAAGTAAAAGTGTTGAATAATAAAATCTTTCTAATTTGATTAACAAATATCCAATTGGATGGATCCTTTTCAAGTTATTGGGAAATAGGTAAAATTAATACTTTAAGTTGATGACATTTTCTTTTAACATATTGTGAATACATAAATGAAAATCGAAGAAGGAAGTAAAACTATATAGAAACATTTAGAAAATGAAAATTACCATGTTCCCTATTTAATGGCCTTGCTTAGAAAGCATGACATCAGAGAACCTACCTCAAGATTCCACCAGACGCCGTCTCCGCCAGCCCAGCAGCAGCTTCATCTTTCCCAAGGCATTCGTGCACTCTCCAGTGATGGCCCTGGTGCTCGTCAGCTACGGCCCGGGAGGATCCCTGGGCTGTGACCTGTCTCAGAACCACATGCTGGCTGGCAGAAAGACCCTGAGGCTCCTGGGCCAAATGAGGAGGCTCTCCCCTCACTTCTGTCTGCAGGACAGAAAAGACTTCGCTTTCCCCCAGGAGATGGTGGAGGGCGGCCAGCTGCAGTAGGCCCAGGTCATCTCTGTGCTCCACGAGATGCTCCAGCAGAGCTTCACCCTCTTCCACACAGAGCGCTCCTCTGCTGCCTGGGACACCACCCTCCTGGAGCAGCTCCGCACTGTGCTCCATCAGCAGCTGGATGACCTGGGCACCTGCCTGGGGCACGTGATGGGAGAGGAAGACTCTGCCCTGGGAAGGATGGGCCCCACGCTGGCCGTGAGGAGGTACTTCCAGGGAATCCATGCCTACCTGCAAGAGAAGGGATACAGCGACTGTGCCTGGGAAATTGTCAGATTGGAACTCATGAGATCCTTCTCTTCATCAACCAGCTTGCAAGAAAGGTTAAGAATGATGGATGGAGACCAGAACTCACCTTCACATGACTCTCACTGACTAAGATGCCACATAACCCTCGTATACTCACCTGTGTTCATTTCAGAAGACTCAGATTTCTGCTTTAGCCACAATGTTTCCTGAGTTCAATCAGCAGTACTTTCTCTGTAGCAATAAGCAAGTAGATATAAAATGTATTCAACTGCACAGGGCTCAGTGGATAATGGATGACTGCTCTGATGTTATTTATATTTATTTATGTATTTATTTTCTTTTATCTCATCATATTTATATTTTCATATAAAAAGTTTGTCTGCATTGTAATAAAGTTTAAAAAATATGTTCATTTACTTAATCTTGTAATTTGTTTTACTTATTAAATTCTTATGAAAGTAAATTTGTTATTTCATTCAGTTCAGTTCGATTCAGTCACTTAGTCATGTGCAACTCTTGTGAACCCATGAACCGCAGCACGCCAGGCCTCTCAGTCCATCACCAACTCCCAGAGTCCACCGAAATCCATGTCCATTGAGTCGGTGATGCCATCCAACCATCTCATCCTCTGTCGCACCCTTCTCCTCCTGCCCTCAATCTTTCCCAGGATCAGGGTCTTTGGAAATGTGTCAGCTCGTCGCATCAGGTGGCCAAAGTATTGCAGTTTCAGCTTCAGCCTCAGTCCTTCCAATGAACACCCAGGACTGATCTCCTTTAGGATGGACTGCTTGGACCTCCTTTCAGTCCAAAGGACTCGCAAGAGTCTTCTCCAACACCATAGTTGAAAAGCACCCATTCATCAAGAGGTTCTTTAGTTCCTCTTCACTTTCTGCCATAAGCGTGGTATCATCTGCATATCTGAGGTTATTGATATTTCTCCCAGCAATCTTGATTCCAGCTTGTGCTTCCTCCAGCCCAGCATTTCTCATGATGTACTCTGCATATAAGTTAAATAAGCAGGGTGACAATATACAGCCTCATGTACTCCTTTCCCTGTTTGGAACCAGTCTGTTCTTCCATGTCCAATTCTAACAGTTGCTTCCTGACCTGCATACAGGTTTCTGAAGAGGCAGGTCAGGTTGTCTGGTATGCCCATCTCTTGAAGAATTTTCCACAGTTCATTGTGATGCACATAGTCAAAGGCTTTGGCATAGTCAATAAAGCAGAAATAGGTGTTTTTCTGGAACTCTGTTGCTTTTTCGATGATCCAGCTGCTGTTGGCAATTTGATCTCTGGTTCCTCTGCCTTTTCAAAAACCAGTTTGAACATCTGGAAGTTCATGGTTCACATATTGCTGAAGCCTGGCTTGGAGATTTTTGAGCATCATTTACAAGCATGTGAGATGAATGCAATTGTACAGTAGTTGGAGCATTCTTTGGCATTGCCTTTCTTTGGGACTGGAATGAAAACTGACCTTTTCCAGTCCTGTGGCCACTGCTGAGTTTTCCAAATTTGCTGACATATTGAGTGCAGCACTTTCACAGCATCATCTTTCAGGATTTGAAATAGCTCAACTGGAATTCCATCACCTCCACTACCTTTGTAGTGATGCTTCCTAGGGCCCACTTGACTTCACATTCCAGGATGTCTGGCTCTAGCTGAGTGTGAGTGATCACACCATCATGATTCTCTGGGTCATGAAGATCTTTTCTGTACAGTTCTTCTGTGTATTCTTGCCACCCCTTCTTAATATCTTCTGCTTCTGTTAGGTCCATACCATTTCAGTCCCTTATTGAGCCTAAAATGTTCCCTTGGAATCTCTGATTTTCTTGAAGAGATCTCTAGTCTTTCCTGTTCTACTGTTTTCCTCTATTTCTTTGCACTGATCGTTGAGGAAGGCTTCTTATCTCTCCTTGCTATTCTTTGGAACTCTGCATTCAAATGAGTATATCTTCCCTTTTCTCCTTTGCTTTTCACTTCTCTTCTTTTCACAGCTATTTGTAAGGCCTCCTCAGACAGCCATTTTGCTTCTTTGCATTTCTTTTTCTTGGGGATGTTCTTGATTCCTGTCTCCTGTACAATGTCACGAACCTCTGGCCATAGGTCATCAGGCTCTCTGTCTATCAGATCTAGTCCCTTAAATCTATTTCTCACTTCCACTGTATGGTCATAAGGGATTTGATTTAGGTCATACCTGAATGGTCTAGTGGTTTTCCCCACTTTGTTCAATTTAAGTCTGAATTTGACAATAAGGAGTTCATGATCTGAGCCACAGTCAGCTCCCAGTCTGGTTTTTGTTGACTGTTTAAAAGCTTCTCCATCTTTGGCTGCAAAGAATACAATCAATCTGATTTCGGTGTTGACCATCTGGTGATGTCCATGAGTAGAGACTTCTCTTGTGTTGTTGGAAGAGGGTGTTTGCGATGACCAGTGTGTTCTCTTGGCAGAACTCTATTAGCCTTTGCCCTGCTTCATTCTGTACTCCAAGGCCAAATTTGCCTTGACTTCCTACTTTTGCATTCCAGTCCTCTATAATGAAAAGGGTATCTTTTTTGGGTGTTAGTTCTAGATGAACTTGTAGGCCTTCATAGAACCATTCAACTTCAGCTTCTTCAGCATTACTTGTCGGGGTATAGACTTGGATGACCATGATACTGAATGCTTTGCCTTGGAAAACATTGGCTTTTTCATTATGAAGACATAAATACTTATTTTGTCTACATAAACGTATCATGGAATAGCATTTGTCCATTTATACTACAGAAGAGTCCTAACACTTTTCAGGAAATGATTGTCAAAAGGTGGAATTCCTGGAATTCCCTGGCAGTCCAGTGGTTAGGACTCCATGCTTCCGGTGTAAGAAGCTCAGGTACCAGGATTATCTGTCCAGGGAACTAAGATTCTGCAAGCTGTGGAGTGCAGCCACCCCTCCACCAACCCACCCCCCCCAAGAAAAAAAAAAAAAAAAAAAAACAGGTAGAAAGGAGTCTCTGAAACTGTGGTAAATGATTAGTCCTGAAGTCACAAGTATAGCTAGTTTATACCCAGTCAGCAAAGAACGGTTGGTGTCAGTATGTGGGAGGAGGACTCATCCCCTCCAGGGAAGTTGCCAACATGAGGTGCCGAGTGGCTGATCCTGACACCTGTTACTCTTCCTCCCACCTTCTCCTCGGCCCTGCTTTACTGAACAATCCACTCCCTTACACAATATCTTCACTGCTTCCAACACAGGAGCTGTGTTCTCTGATGGTTTCTAGCTTCAAAGGTTCTCTCAGTGGAAATCACTGGAAGACAGCAAAAATGAAAGGAGAGTTCTCGAATTTCAAAACCTTTGAATTGCAGCTCTGCTATTTCACAGCAGTGTGACCCTGAAAAATATCACAAACACTAATGAGAAGGACATGGCAACCCACTCCAGTATTCTTTCTTGAAAATCCCATGAACAGAGGAGCCTCGTGAGCTACAGTCCATGGATCACAAGTCAGACACGACTGAACCAACTTAGCATGTGCGCAGGCATGCATGCTGTCATGATCTTCTTCTTTAATACGGGGAAAATAACAGTAGTTTTTCATAGGACTACTGTTTGGATCAATGAGTCCATATTACAAGAGGCATAAAATATGCCTGGCAGAAATAATCAGGACAGTGAGAGTCCAGAGTAGCTGCCCACAGTGGGGAGACAGGACAGCTGGCCTGAGCCAGTGACAGAAAGGCAACACTAGAAAGATCCTAGGTCTTCGGTAAAAATATTTAACTTGGGTGCTAGTTTCACAGTATATTCAGTGTGTGAACTCTCCTGTGCTCAGTGCTGAAGACAGTTCCAATTTCTGTGCTTCAGACTTCTAGAAGTATTCTTAGGAAGTCATAGAAATTCTTTGAGAAAGAAGGATTAGTAGAAAATGCTTTGATCTACTATAAAAATGCATAATAGGGAAATCATAGAGATCTGATATAAATGCAGAATATCACACACATTACTCATTAATAATGTTTCTTGCTTCTGTAGTATGAGTACTACTCTACTACTCCTTTAAGAAACTTCTAAAATTACCTTCTCTACTCTGTTGGGCTTCAGACTTTCAGCAGCAAAGCAGAGTCAGGAGGAAAAGAGCAAGGGCCATGAAGTGTGAGGTTCTGCTCTCCAGGCCTGGGCTGTCCTGGGTTTGATCCTAGCTGTTTACCATAAAAACTTCAGTCCCTAAGTGCTGGCAGTGTCACCCCTGAGAGTCAGTCCTTCTCAGAAATTAGTGCTTTTAGAGGAGAGATTGCTACAAGTATATGCAGGTGTCTTATAATGCAAGTGAGTGTCTTTCTCTGAACAAGTGGCCATGAAGTCAATTTTATTGGTCAAAATACGTAAACCACGCACATGCATATTGCCAACTGTTCACAATAACAATGGCTACATTAAGCTATACTCAAGACCATTTAAGTCCTTATATGTGCTCACACATTGACCAAAGCAGGATCATGTCATCCTTTTTGGTTTTTGCCAATCTGACTGGTGACACAGAGCATCTAGCAGCAACCATTAGTTTTCCTGTTCCTAATTGATGGTGGTTGTCATCAGTCATACTCCAGCCTTCTAGTCCATCTCTTGGAATTGGTTCGGGAGAACTCTGAAAGAAAAACAGTCTGCAGGCAAAGGAGAAATGTACTGGAAGGAACTGGAGTCCCAGCATCACAGAGTAGATCTGAGAAGAGCTGTGGAGATCAGATTTTAGTTTTAAGACCAGTACGCTAGAATAGGTGACAACCTTTCCCCATCATATCCACTGGAAATGCAGGTTTCTTCTATGAATTTCTGATTCATACACAATGTACCCATTGCTCTTGCATTGTCACTTTACCCATGAAAATAAGTTCATTATTCATTTTTGTTCAAACTCCGTGATCTCCAGCTAGAGGACACACAGATTTTAAGGTCTTCAACCAGATCCCAGGCTCCACACTCACAGTGCCATCCTGCCATCTGGCTGGTATCCAGTCTGAGTTTCATTTGTGACAAAGACACTTGTGGTTTGCCTGTGTTCAGGGCCCAGAAATGTTTTCTTTTCAAACTCATGAGCTAGGTCATGAGCTGCTCTAGTTTTCAGGGCTTTAGAAATCAGTCTTGATGGTGATGCCTTCCGAAGATGCATGCTGGAATCATATACCCAACTGCCTATTTCACAATTGATACCTACGGAGCACACATGATGCTGAAATCAAAAGCATTTTGATTGCAGGTTTTTAAGCAACTTATGCATATTATCTGACATTTTGAACAGGTAATGCACCTCTCCAATGAAAAACTGACTACATAAAAAATGAATGTTTAATAGATGATCCTTGGTTAAAAGACATGAGAGGGAAAAGCACATTGAGATTGGTTAAGTTGAGATTGGTTATTTAAGATAGTTACTGGGTCATAATTTATCAAATATGGCATTCCATCAGTGAAGAGAGACATATACAAAGTAGCTATTTTGAAAACATTACTGCTGATTTTGCTTCCATTAAAGCCAGGAACATAAAAGTACTGTTGGGGCATAAGGAAAATATTTCAACTTGATGTGAGTTTAAGACTTATATATTTTAAAATATTTTTTAAACAATTAATATTACAAGAGAAATTTACCTTTTATATTACTATTGAATGAAATAATTTTCTCAACCCTGGGAGCTCCTTTAAGTCTCAGTCTTGTCCCCAATCTTCCTTCCCACTGGAGGATCCCAGTATCTAGTATATTTCTGTCCGGATTGTAGATGCCTTTCCCATTGTCCCTGAATTAGTCCTTTTCCCCAGGAACAGTCCTGAATCTGAAAACATACCACAACATGCTCTGATTTTCAGCCATCTGCTGCTGCTACTGCTAAGTCGCTTCAGTCGTGTCCGACTCTTCGCGATCCCATGGACTGCAGCCTACCAGGCTCCTCTGTCCATGGCATTTTTCAGGCAAGAGTACTGGAGTGGGTTGCCATTGGATTTCCAGCCATCAATCGCAGCATAAAAGGGCACCGGTGTAAATAGCTCTGGGTAAAATCTCCTCCCAGGAAGGGGAGGGTGGATACAAGGGCAGGTGCAGACATCAAAGGCTCTGACAGAAGCGGCGGCAAAGCTGCCCTGGGCAGTCGGGCCCAAAAAAGAAGTTTCCTCTCTGCTCGCGCGGCCCCAAGCGCTCCCTGGGCTCCGGCGGCTCCCTCCGAGGGCGACCCCCGAGTTCTCCCCGTGGATCCGCCGCCCGAGTTGGCCGCTCTGTACCTGGAGGCGGGTCCAGCTGGGTTTGCGTCGCCGGTCTGTCAGTTCCTGAGAGATCGGGCGCCCCCTCCCGGCCGTTGGGGCGCAGCGAAAGGAGCTTGGAGGGCGGCTTAGGTTAGTGCAGGACCTGAGCTGTTTCCCTGAGGCCCAGGGCAAGTGCTGACTTTCTGGACTCCTGTTTCCCTGCTGATGGCCATGGGGATGCTCTGCTCCATCCCTCACAACTCACCCGTTAGCATGCGTCGTCTTGTATTCTTCCAGTCATTTCCCACATTCATGTAATTTGGTAGCATTAAGTATGCTTTACCTATATCCACATGTACCGTCAGCTTGGGATTTTCTACAGTGGATTCACTGAAATGTTTGTAATCGAATCTCACGCAGGGATCATAACTCTCAAGGACCTTGTCCATCATGTATTTCAATTTTATGGTGAGGATCACTTAACAATCTATGAGTCATCTTGGACAGTGAACTATGATTATTTTATAATTATTAGAATTATTAATTATGTCAAGCACAGTTAGACTCTCAGTAATAACTACCACTTGATAATTTCATTTTGCTTCTTCTAAAAAATAATCAGGATACTTTGTAAATCGCTCAGCTTATCTAGAATTTGGAGGGAGGCGTTAATTAATGGAAATAAGAGCTTTGTAACATCGAGGTATGAAACAAAAAGGAACATCTTGTGTTAGAAGTAAAATAGGGAAATAAGTGAGAGTTCAGTACATGCAGTGTGCTCAGGTGTTTATGCTGTGGATAGGGAGTTTGGAAGCTGACATATTAGGTTTTGAAACTGGGATTTGCAAATTCATTCTTAGATTATTTTATTCAAATAAAGTCTTAGCAGGGGGCTCTTGAAAAGGAAAATAACAACTCAGTTTCAACTATGTTGGAAGGATTAAGTGAGTCCCTTACAGAGGCTAAGGAATTTGTCCTTGTTGTCACTGTCATTTTTCATGAACACTGAGAGTCTGTGGAATTTCTCTGGCAAAAGTACTAGTCGCTCAGTTGAGTCTGACTCTTTGAGACCCCATAAACTGTAGCCTGTCAGGCTCCTGTGCCCAAGGAATTCTCCAAGCAAGAATCCTGGAGTGGGTTACCATGTCCTTCTCCAGGGGATCTTCCCAACTCATGGATTGAACTTTGGTCTCCTGCATTGCAGGTGGATTCTTTACCGTCTGAGCCACCAGGGAAGCCTGGTAGATCCTTGGTAATTAGGTTCACAGTACAACATGAATAACAGTTAATTAGTAAACAATTCAGGGTGGATGTGCCATAACAAGTGAGGGTAGCATCAGGCAATGTGTTCTTTCTCCCCAAATAAATACCACAAAGGAAACATATCCTAATGAATCTTTACCATAAACACAATACCTTGGTATCTTCTTATTACCATGTTACAGACTAAATGTATGTGTGTTCCCCAAATTCATATATTGAAACCCTACCCCTTACGACTTCCCTGATGGTCCAGTGGCCAGGATTCCATGCTCCCAAAGCAGGGAGCCTGAGTTGGATCTCTGTTCAGGGAACTAGATCCTGCATGAGGCAGGCAAGATTTCCCATGGCCCAAGTAAAGATCCTGCATGAAGCAAAGAAGATGCAATATCCAGCATGCTTCAACTAAGACCTGGCCCAGTCAAATAAGCAAATAAATATTTTTAACATTCTTAAAAAACCTGCAAAAACCCAGCCCATGAATGTGATCATATCACAAACTGGAATATTAAAGAGATCATTATGGTTAGCAATCAATAAAATGCAGCTCTTAGTTTTAATATCATAATTTTACTGTTAACCAGATTAAGATCAGGAACTTTTGGAATCATTTCATTCCTTATCATTCTCGTTTTTCAAAGCATCTTCTCATTGCCCAAGTGCATTTATCAACTACACAGATGCTAGGCAAGGCTGGTCTCCTCAACCCTGCCAGAAAGGGTTTGTGTTCTAGAAACTGGGGTTCTGATTCCCCATCTCTCTTCCATCTCCCCTTATACTGATCACATGTGGATTAAAGGAAAGGAAAATCAGCTAGCTGGTCTTACAAAGCTGAAGGCAGTCAACTGACTCAGGACTTGGCCTTCATTGAGCTTCTGTAAGAAGCAGCCCTGTCCCAGGCTTTCTGTTGTTCATATTGGCCTCATCCTCCCCCCTCTGCCACAGCCTACTCCCCAGGCGTGCTTCACTGCAGTTTGCTAACTCAGAATACCTATGACGTCAGGGGAAAACCACTTCCCTTCTTCCATATTCAAGACATTGAGACTTACCCTTGTTTTCTTGTTGCCCACAAAACAACTGTGCAATTTTACTTTCTAGGAAAGTTGCAAAGAGAAACAAGAAAGTGATAGAGATGCAGCCCCTCTGACTTTCTTTACTTCCCTTTATTGTTCTTGTCTCATCACGAAATAGAAGCAGAGCAGAAGAGGAATACCAACATTGTCCAATAAGTCATTAAGTGTATATAAACAGTTTAAATGAAAAATTATGCTCTGGTAAAGGAAAGAAGGCTATTTTTCCTGATCTAGTAACCTGGGTCTCACTGCCTTGTAACCTCAGAGGAGGCAGAAACAGAGGAACAGAGATGCCCAGAAGAATCAACTGCCCGAATAAATGACTGAAACTCATTAGATTCTGTGACATAAGCTTCCAATGAGGGACAACACCATCACTGAATCTCCTTCCTCCAGCTCAGAAACTCTGAGCAGAGCAAGTGTTGAAGAGTTTAAGTAAAAGGGTTGAATAATAAAACCTATATTTTGCAAAGTAAATATTATTTATCTACGAAAAAGTAAAATAATTGCAGTTGGAAACTCCTCCACCAGCTTGTGCAAACACACTTTGGCTCTCAGCTTCTGAGCAGTGCTGACAATTTGGACACCTGGCGAAATGGGTCAGGAGAAGAAGAGGTCACCACCGAGAACTAGGGTCCTTCACAAAACCACTCCAGGAGAGTGGGTGGGGTTTCAGGAAGACTATCTTCCCAATAAGTAAACAAGCCCTCCACAGAGAGGAGATTCTTGTCCACAGGATGTGGTGAGCCTGCCCTCATGGAGGGAGTCCAGCAAGTGAGGAAGGGACTCACTCACTCCAGAGGACAGGCTGTGGCTCCATGTGATCTCTCCCTTGTGAGTGAGGTGCTGCTGGGGAAATACAATTATCCTGGAATTAGAATCTCCTCACCCATGTGCCCTGAGAAGAACTAGGATTCTGGTGGGTGTATTGGCCCAGTCTGTGGAGGACCACAGGTGTCCAATAAGAAAATGGTGGAAAGAAAGGGTGATGTCTCTAAGAGACCTGCCCTCGTGGTTCCCTCAAGGGCAGGGATCTGCAGGAATGTGTTCCAGAAGGAAGAGAAATGTGGGAGGAGTTCAAGGACTGATAATAATCAGCTTCTTCTCTAAGTCAAACACTAAGGAAAACTCATCCTTTGTTTCCAAGAGCTTAACTCCCAGAATGATCTGGTAAATCCCTTACAAATAGGGAAACGATAGGGCTGACAGAGCCTGGCTTCCTTTGGAAACTAAGAGGGAAAAACGGAGCCTAAGAGCAAGCCAACAATGTGTTCATGGATGAGAGGACAGCAACACTTATGAATGAGAGATAAAGGGCAATAACCTGTGTAATTACACATGTCCATCAATTCTGAGTTAAGACACAGATCCTGTCTTTGGACTGAAAAATATCCATTTGGATGGGCACATCTGAAGTCACTAGGAAAAGGCAAAATTAACAGTCTAGAAGGAAGAAAATGTCTTTGACTATATTGAAAATACATAACAGAAAACCAAAAAAGGAAGTAAAAGTGTATAGAAATGATTAGAAAATGAAAACTACCATGTTCCCTATTTAATGGCCTTGCTTAGAAAGCATGGCATCAGAGAACCTACCTCAAGGTTCAGCAGACGCCGTCTCCGCCAGCCCAGCAGCAGCCTCATTTTCCCCATGGCCTTCGTGCTCTCTCTACTGATGGCCCTGGTGCTGGTCAGCTACGGCCCTGGAGGATCCCTGGGCTGTGACCTGTCTCTGAACCACGTGCTGGATGCCACTGAGAAGAACCTCACTCTCCTGGACCAAATGAGGAGACTCTCCCCTCACCTCTGTCTGCAGGACAGAAAAGACTTCGCTTTTCCCCAGGAGATGGTGGAAGGCGGCCAGATGCAGGAGGCCCAGGCCATCTCTGTGCTCCATGAGATGCTCCAGCAGAGCTTCAACGTCTTCAACACAACGCGCTCCTCTGCTGCCTGGGACACCACCCTCCTGAAGCAGCTCTGCACTGGACTCGTTAAGCAGCTGGCTGACCTGGATGACTGTTGGCAGCAGGTGACGGGAGAGGAAGACTCTGCCCTGGGAAGGACGGACTCCACACAGGCTGTGACAACGTACTTCCAGGGAATCCATGTCTACCTGAATGAGAAGGAATACAGCGACTGTGCCTGGGAAATCGTCAGACTGGATATAAGGAGAGCCTTCTCTCTCTTCATCAACCAGCTTGCAAGAAAGGTTAAGAATGTAGGATGGAGACCGATCTGACCTTGACATGACTCTCACTGACTAAGATGCCACATCACCTTCGTATACCCACCTGGGGTCATTTCAGAAGACTCTGAATTCTGCTTCAGCCACCAAATTTATTGAATTAACTCAGCCAATACTTGTCAGTGGTAATAAGCAAGGAGATATAAAAGTACCCAGCTGCAGGAGTATCAGTCTATAAGCAACAACTGCTTTGATATTATTTATTTATATTTTATATATTTAATGTTATTGTATCTCAATATTTCATATTTTCATATAAAAGATGTGTGTGCTTACATTGTATTAAAATTTAGAAAACATATTCTCCTTTCTATGATTCAAATTGTAATTTGTTTTATTTATTAAATACTTATCAAGGTCAACTTCTTGAGTTTTTTTTATTTGAAAAAACTAAGTCCTTATTTTGTCTATAGATAGCTATCACAAAACAGTATTTGTTCACTTTATAGTGTGGAACAGTTCTATGACTTTCTAACAAATGTCTGTCAAAAGGTGGAATTCTTCAAGCATTCTGGTGGTGCAGTTTTTAGCACTCTGAGTTTTCCCTCCAGGTTGCCTTGGTTGAGAACTAAGATCCTCTAAGCTGTCGAGGGTGCCAAGAAAATAACAGGTAGAAAGGAGTTTATGAAATTGTACAAAATGGTTAATCTTGATGTCATAGGCATAACTAATCTATACCCACTCATTACAGAATGGTTGATATAAATGTCTGAGGGAAGCAGTCCCCTCCTGCTGGAAAGCTGATGACATGCGGTGTTGATGGCCGCTCCTGACTCCTGTTACTCTGTCTCCCACCTTCTCCTCAGCCCTGCTCCTCAGCACTGAGCAGGTCACCCCCTCACACAGCGCCTTCACTGCCTCCATCACAGGAGCTCCGTTCTCTGCTGATTTCTTCTAGCTGCATGGTGTAGTCAGACTGGAAGCCACAGGAAGAGAGCCCAAGGGAAAGGAGAGTTCTAGAAATTCCAAAACCTCTGAATCCCAGCCCTGCTATTTACCAACAGTGTGACCCTGAAAAGTCTCACAAACGCAACAGGTCAGTCTCCTCATCTTTAGTACGCGGACACAAAGCGTAGTTTTCACAGGATTACTGTTTGGATTCAATGAGTTCACACACAAGAAGCATCAAGCGCTCCTGGCAGAAATCATCAGGACTGTGATGATGACAGAGTGGCTGCCCACAGGGAGGAGACAGGAGAGCTGGCCTGAGACAGTGACTGGAAGGCGACACTGGAAAGGTGCTCCGCCCCCGGCAAAGGTATTTTCTTTTCACTTTGGGTGCTAGTTCCAAATTGCTTTCAGTGTGAGAACTTTCCTTGGTTGTATGCTGAAGAGAATTCCAATTTCTGGGTTTCATATCTCTAGGAAGCACTCCTATGAGTTCATCAAGCACTCTTTGAGAAAGATGAATTAGTAGAAAATGCTTTGATGTAGTACAAAGATGAATAATAGGGAAAGAATACAGATCTCATATCAATGCAGAAAATCAAACACATGCACAGGCAGGAAGGAAAGAGCAGGTGCTGTGAAATGGATTTCTGCCCTCCAGTCCTACGGTGTCCCGGGCTGGATCCTAGTTCTCTTTTCAATAAAGCCCCTTGTCTATACTTGCTGGCAATGTCACCTCCTGGAGCCTCTGCATTGCTACTGAAAGGCCAAAACCCAACAAAGAATCCAGAAACCAACTGTTACCCTTCTCATACTAAAGACATGAGAAACATTATTAATGAATGAAGTGTGAATCTTAAAATAGTTTTACCAGTTAAACTGTTTGAAAACAACAATCCTGCTTTTTTGGAAAAAATTGGAAAAAATCCAATTTTTTCTTTTCATTTTTTGTGGGTTACTCTTGTCTTCTCAGGTGACCAGTGTATTTGTTATCTCGTCATCTCTTTACTTTTCCCTCACTTCTCTGCATCATTTAGTCCAGTTGATCTTTCTGTCCTGTCCTACAGTTTTCTCAGCGTTAAAAAGGAAGGAGTGGATATATGTGTACTCAGAGCTGGTTTACATGGCTGTACAGCAGGAACCAACACTACATTGTAAAGCAATTATTCTCCAATTAAAATCAAAATAGGGATAATGAGAATACTGTACTCCATTCAATATATCCTCATGTTATTTAATCTATATGATGTTAATACAACAACTTATAAAATTATCATTTATGAGTAAATTATATAAAGCATCAGGGACACAGTAAACATTAACAGATTAGAATTAAACATATTAAAAGTGAGACTTGTTACTGTGACAGGTGTATACAGAGCTCTGACCATTATTTCATATCTACCTTAGAGAGGATTATGCCATATCTGTGCCTTGCTCAACTCTAATTTTTAATGCAAAACTTCTACTTCTGCAAATTAGAATAGGTTAGTCTTCTCTAGGATTGTACAAAGAATAACTACACATTTTTTAATTTTACTAGCAAATGAGATAATCTCACAGCTGTAGCAAGCATGGCCAGCTATTTACTGGGCATCAAGTCAGCATACAATCCATGCATTTAGCATATAAGGTGCCTATTAAGTAGCAAATGGTATATTAAGTGGAAACCTACATTATGTTGAACACAAAAACATCTTGATTATTAATTTTAAAGCAACTTATCTGTATGAAATGACATTTTTAAAAGTTCATAAAACTCTCCAATGCAAGACCATGTATAAATTTGAAAGCTTAACATAAGATCCTAGGCTAAAAGAGATATGACCCAGCAATACCACTTCTGGGCATACACACTGAGGAAACCAGATCTGAAAGAGACACATGCACCCCAATGTTCATCGCAGCACTGTTTATAATAGCCAGGACATGGAAGCAACCTAGATGCCCATCAGCAGATGAATGGATAAGGAAGCTGTGGTACATATACACCATGGAATTTTACTCAGCCGTCAAAAAGAATTCATTTGAACCAGTCCTAATGAGATGGATGAAACTGGAGCCCCTTATACAGAGTGAAGTAAGCCAGAAAGATAAAGAACATTACAGCATACTAACACATATATATGGAATTTAGAAAGATGGTAACGATAACCCTATATGCAAAACAGAAAAAGAGACACAGAAATACAGAACAGACTTTTGAACTCTGTGGGAGAATGTGAGGGTGGGATGTTTCAAAAGAACAGCATGTATACTATTTATGGTGAAACAGATCACCAGCCCAGGTGGGATGCATGAGACAAGTGCTCCGGCCTGGTGCACTGGGAAGACCCAGAGGAATCGGGTGGAGAGGGAGATGGGAGGGGGGATCGGGATGGGGAATAAGTGTAAATCTATGGCTGATTCATATCAATGTATGACAAAACCCACTGAAATGTTGTGAAGTAATTAGCCTCCAACTAATAAAAAAATTAAAAAAAAAAAAAAAGATCCTAGGCTAAAAGAGAAGAAAAGGAAGAAAGATTTTGAAAATTGAGATTAATTATTTTAGGTAGTTACTGGGTCATAAGTTTGTCAACTACAGCTTTTGCTCAATTGAACTGAGATGAACAAAGAAGTCATTTTGAAAACATTTGCATTTGATCTTGTTTTGGCATAAGGAAAATATGTAAACTTGGTGTGAGTTTCAGACTTATTTATACATTTTAAAATATTTTTCAACGAGTTGAACATTGAAGGAGAAATTAACCATTTATATTAAATGAAATCATTTTCCCTTTCCTGTAAGTCTCAGTCTTGTCCTCAAGTCTTCCCACAAGAGGGCCCCAATATCTAAAGATGCCAGTCCAGACTGTAGGTGCCTTATCCCCTTTCCCCGCATCAGTCCTTTCCCCAGAAACAGCCCTGAATCTGAAAACACACCCCAACATGCTCTGATTTCCAGCCATGAATCACTGCATAAACGGGCACTGGGGTAAAGCGCCCTGGCTAAAATCTCCTCCCAGGAAGGGGAGGAAGGACACAGAGGCAGGTGCAGAAATCACAGGCTCCAAGCAAAGTGACTGCAAAGCTGCCCTGGGCTGTTGGCCGGAAAAGGGAGTTTCCTCAGTGCTCCCGTGGTTCCATGTGCTCCCGGGGCCCCAGCAGCGCCTTGCCCAGGCCTGGGGCTCCTGCCCACTGGGACTCCCCTGTTCTCCTTGGTGGATCTCGTGCTTGAGCTCAAGGCGCTTGACCCGCAGTTGGTGCCCGCTGGGCGGGCAGGGCCAGTTGGTCTGTTACAGGGAGATCTGCGGTGTCCATCCTAGATGCAGAGGCAGGGGGAAGGCAGCTCTGAGCTCCTTGTAGAGCTGGAGCCCTGGGACTCAGTTACACTGAAGCGCTGAGTTTGGCGATTCCTGGTTTCTCAGAGGGTGGCAATGGTGATGATCACCATTCTCCAGGGCTGGAGAACATCACCCTCCATGTCATCAGGGAAGGGGTTGGCATCTGGTGAGCTTGGTGATCTTGCAGTTGTTGGGCTGTGCCAGCCTTTATCCAGCTGTTCCCAGCAACTTCCCGCATATAAGATCTTTAAATAGGCCAGAATTGTCATTTTCTGCACTTTTCTCAATTTTGTTTTCATGGAGAAACTTTTTCCTTCCATCCTGGCCATCAGAGAATGTCGCAGCTTTGATGCTTCTTTTGTGTTTTTACAATGGAAATGAAATATACTCACGGAAAAGTTAATCCAAAAGGAGCTATTCATCTATATGAGTCAACTCAGCTTGAAATAAAAACCTGAAGCTCTATCTAACTCACTTCTTTAGTCTAAAAGAGAACTCAAAGGTGTGACTACATAGTCTATTGTGACAGTTTAAATTGCACCAAAATAAATCTAACCACAACTCTCTGCATTTCCATTTAAGGTCTAATACATAAGGTTTGAATTTTTCCACAATGATTTTCAGGACCATAGTTCTTGTTTTCTGATGGTCTACTGATAACAGTGACATAATACAGAACATGGGTTAATTCATACAGTTTCTTTATTCTGTCACCAAAGTGTGCTGACCACATACACATAGGTGACAATGTGCTTGGAGATGTGCATTCCAGAAGAGTCAGGCACGAATGGTGACTGCCCTCCTGGGAGCAGGGAAGAGGTCATCGAGGCAGGATGAGGAGGAAGGAGGCAGCAGGAGCTCAGAGCAGCTGAGGGCCGGATCCCAGAGCTGATGAAGAGGAGGGCCTGGGGGCGGCAGGAAGGTCTACTCTCACACTATCTGGGGCTCCTGAGTGTAGCCGACACCAGATGTTCATTTCGTCTTCTAAAACATAAAGACCACTTTAGTAGCAGCCACAGAGGACATCCTTCACTTCAAATAATACAAAGTTTGCAAATTAGGCTGAGAATGTGAAACATAGTGAATGATAGCAGTCTTTCATATCAATATAACCAATAGGAACCTCTTTACTCCACCCTCAGTCCAGCCAGGAGAAACTCTGCCTGCAGGGCTCTTAACACTGTCAAGGGTCTGCATGTTGAATCCCTAAGTGTTAATTCCAGGAGAGGGACTGCCCGCAGGACTTTGAAGGGGCCCAGGAGCCCACGTTTCCTTCCTTTGATCAGTGCCTGGTACAGTATGGAGAGAAATCCCACAGTACTTTAAGTTTTTCGCAGAGAAACAGATTCTAGGCAGTTGTCTTATACAACACCATTGCTCTGTTAATAAATGAGATAAAATAAGCAGTCCCTTTCTTCAACCTCAGTAAGTTTTAGACCACCTCTGATACTACTTTTTAAGATACAGATTGTGTTTTACTTCAAAATCATACTAAGAGAAAAAGAAACCAAATTTGTAGTTAGTTAAATGAAATTTTTTTCTAAAAGAAAATACCTAACTTTAAAAAAAAAAAAAGATGTGGAGAGAAGGAAATTGGCTAAAATGTTGTGTTTTGAGGCCCACCAAAACCAAAGTGTAGGAGAGGGGACTGCCCAAGAGATTCTGAAGGAGCAGATCCCAAGATTCCACACTTACAGCAGTCCTGGAATATTATGAAAAGAAATCTTACAGCACTTGAATCCTTTTGCTTGGGGCCAGCATCTTGAAAAATTGTCTTACAAAATAACAGCTTGAAGAGTACTCTGTGAAGAGTACAAATGAGGTAAACATTCCCTAACCCCATCCTCAGTTAGTCTTAGACCATCTCTGGTGACATTATTTTAAGACATAGATTTTTTTTTTTAATGGTTAAAGAGACCAGGAAATCGGTTATAAAATGTGACAGAGGGGAGGAGGACAAGAAATGGGACATTCATATACTTTCCCTGCCACCAGGGAAGCTGGCAACAGTACTTCTGAAGCTATTTCTTGGGTTAGTATTGGGGAATAGTAAGAAAGGACTTCTCTTGAGTATGAAATGTTAAAAGGCACCAAGTCTAAGACATCAAGATAAATAACATTGTAACTCAATATTAAAAAATGAAAATACCAAAATATATGCACTAAACAAAACATCAAAATTTTCAAGAAAGACAAGAAATGCCCTTTCATTTGCAAGACCATATGTGTCTTACGAAGAAAGGCTTCACATTGCCATTGAAATCTGGGCAAGTTTCATTTCACTTAAAAATTCTTCCCAAAGAAAATGAAAAGATCAGACCTGGTAAATGCCCTCAACGCTTTGTACAGGACACTGCCTCTTCTTCCTTTGGTTCCTCTCTCTCTCTGTCTCTCTCTCTCTCTCTTCCATCCATCTTCCTTTCTTTTTGACTGTACAGCACTGCATGTGGGATGTTAGTTCCCAGCCAGACAGCAGATTCGCACCTCCTGCATTGAAAGCACAGTCTTAATCATCGGACCAGGGACATCTGCACTAGTTCCTTTTGCTACACGACACTCAAGGTGGAGTGCTGGCAGCGGTGTTTCAGAAACTCCAGTTACATAATAATTGTTGAAGACTGTCACAGACGCACAACAAATTGTCCAACAAATAAAGAAGTGAGCTTGAATATATTAATGAGTTGGCTTCCATTAAAGCCAATAAAGTAAAATCATATTAAATTCTTGTTTCAGTATAAACCATAGCTTAAAAAGAATGTAATAAAATACTAATAAATATTAATATCATTTTAACACTCATTTTAATATATTATCTGTTAAATATTTTAAAAAATGAATAAACATTTCAATACTCACATATTTTGATATCATATATAATATTTTAAATGTTTTCATAAAATATTTCAAAAATAAAAAATATGTCAAAAATAAAAAAAATTAATTATAATAGAAATTAAATTAAATAGAAATTTCAACACATAAAAATATAGTGCTGTGAGTTTTCGAATATTCCTACTTTTCAGTTGTTCAATACTTACTCCCCCACTTCACGGCCAATTCCTTGAACGACACCCTGAAAGTCCCCCGTCCTCGGGTGGGGACCGCGCCCCGACTCACCCCCAGGGCGTCCCCAACACCGTCCCGTCGTCCCGTCGCCGCCGCCAAGTTCCCCTTTCCGTGAGCGGTCCCTTCATCGCGCCAGAAAGGAGCCAGAATCTGTAAAATCGGCCCCCAAGTCGCTCTGATTCTCCGCCTCAAACGCCTCCCTAAACGCATTTTCTTTGTAAAAGTCGCCTCGCTCAAGTTTTTGTGGGAGAAGCAAGCACAACACTCAGGGGAAAGCAGAAAACGCAAGGTTCCGGGCTTGCCACCGCACAAAACGTCTCTGGCGAGGGCTCGGATTGAAGATTTCTGAGTGCACTACTCAAGGAGTACTAACCTGGTCTCTGACAGCGACGCCTTTCCTGCTGAAAAGGCTGCCAAACCCGCTGAAACGAAATCTCAGAACTCGGAAACTCACTATAAAACCTCTAAGAAGACATCCTCCGCGCTCCTGTGAAAGCCCAGGGAAGCGCGCTGTGCCAGGACCGGGAGAAGAAACCTTTCGCTCATTGACTAGTGGTGTCCGCGCGCCCCCTGGTGGCCTCCCAGTGACTCACGGAAACTCTCTGTGGCCAAGATCTATTTGCTAGTGGCAGGAGTCAAGCTCTGCTCCATCCCTGCTTGTCCCCTTGACAACAAATTCTTCATACATTTGAGACAGATGAAAACGATCCCCTCTCAGTCATGCCTAGAGCACAGACACGACTTCAAGTGTCCTTGGAGAAGAGAGAATATCACCCCAATCCAGATGACTCGAGGCACCTGTTATCACCAACTGATGCTCCAGCAGATCTTCAACCTCTTCACCAGGGAGAGCAGCTGAGCTGCTTGGAACAGCGCCCTCCTCAAAAACCACTCCAGCCTGGGTCAGAGCTTGGAACAGCTGGAAGAAGTGACTCTGGATTGTCCCGATTTGGGAATTGCTGTCCAGAAGTATTTCCAAGGAATCCATCTCTACCTGAAGGGAAAGGAATACAGCCCCTGTGTCTGGGAGGTTGTCAGAGTGGTAATTGAAAAGTGCCTTTTTCTTCATGTAAGAATCCTCAAGAAAAGTCAACAAATAAAATGAAAATTATATTTGTGACACTCTGCACTCAATCAGACTGTTGTTTGCTTAAGTCTCCGCAGTGATCATCTGTTTGCTTACAAGCTGAAAAATGTCTGAAATGAAAATCACAATTTTACAAAAATATTTAGACAGAGAAACACAATCTTTTTTCTTAAATAAATAATATTATAACATAATTTAGATTTTTGTATGTGTTTTGAGGGTGTTTTCTATTTTCAACATATGAAATTTATTTGTTTGTGGAAAAGGTTTTAAGAGAGTACGTTGTTAATGGTATTTTTCAGTTCACCTAATGCTCAGCTTCTTTAACAGGTAAACAGCAAAGTGTCAGGAATTTGATTCTAGTGGACACTTTTCTTTCCTTCTTTGAAGAGCACAATGAGGGTCTTCTCGGTCAGGTGAATCTTCTAGCTTGCTCTCTTCCAGAGAGTGAGTTGAGAACATTGATGCCATTGTTTTGAGATTTTTTTCCATCATCAACTTGAGACTCCAAATTTGCCTGTAGTGCCTGAGTCTATTCTCCTTGAAGGCAAAGAGAAAAGTCTGGTGGATCACATGGGATGCTTCCAGTGACCAGGACTAGATGGGCTAATAGCACTTCTTCTCACATTACTTGGCCTGGACTTATCCTCATGGGAGTCTCATTGCAAGGAAGTTGGGAAATCATCGAATGATGAAGAAAGGAGAAGACAAGTTCAGTGCACAAGACCATTTTTTCATTTTTGCATTGTTTGTCCTAATGGAGCTCTGGGTGGGTGTGCAAGGGGAAATCCAATGTTCTTGCTTGCACACACTCTGACAATCTCTTATGTCACAGTTTCAGCATGGGGAAGATGACAAAGATGTCACTCCGAGTTCAGAGCATCATAGAATATTTGAAGGAAGCATTCAGGTTGACACCCAAGGCATAGGCTAATGAGAAAATCATCTACACGTGTAGAAAAAGTGTTTCCTTATTACCTGAGGGAGACAACGAAAGAATGATCAGGCAGCTCCTTGCAAGTACTTGAGAATCACTGAACTAAAAGTGGACAGTGGGCCTTCCACTCACCACAGCTTCCAAATATTGAAAAAGCAAACTTGAAGAAAATATTTCTGCAAATGATCTTTAAAAATCATCTCACACATTATTTCATCATATCCTCCCTTGTAGAACCATGAAGAATATTTAAATTATTGTGTTATCACATCATATCTATTAAGAGATGTTGGTATTATTTTTTCTCCTATCATTACCATCCTTGTGAATTGATGTTACATGAATATTGACTGAGCTCATGAAATGTTATGGCCCAGATGACATGTCTAGGTAACGGAGTTGAGGAAGTTGATTTCTCCTTTCAGGTATTTTACAGACTCCTGCAGGTATTCTTAGGATAAAACAGGGCATGATATATCTTATTGTTCAAGCTTCTTGAACAAAATAGCATAGACTGGGTAGTTTACAAAGACCAGAAATGTATTTCTGCAAGTTAGTTCTCGAGTCTGGATATCTGAGAACTGGCTGTCAGCTTGTTCCAGTTCTGGTGAGAGCCTGCTTCAGGTCTGACACTGCAGAGTCCGTGTGGGACTAGTTTATATCCACCTCTTTGATAAGGGCATTATTTCCTTTTGTGAGATCTCCATCCCCACACCCTAAGCATATCCCAAAAGATCTATCACCTGATATCATTAGTTTGGGCTTTAGGACTTCAAGATATGAATTTTGTGGGGTCCTAACTATTCAGAATATAAAGGGCTTTAAAGTCTACCTGCTTGTAAGAATATAGTCTCACTGAGCGAAAAAAAAAAAAAAATGCAGGTTAGTAGGCAGAAATAAGAGATCAGGGATTCATACCCAAACTCTAGAGTTTCAGCCTTTCATAAGCCTTTAATTATTACATGTCAAATACTGGAAGTCATCCTGAAATGGAACTCAACAGCCGATGTAGTGGAATAAAATGGAGCATGAAAATGATCATTCATCATTCCTTGTGAGGATTCTCTGAAGTGTCTGCATCAATGTAGTAGTGATTGCCATGTCGGTAAAGATCCACCAAAGAGTATTGTGGTAAACTGCCTGGTTGCTGTGAGCTGTGAGCATCAGGGGGAGTCTGAGTTCAGATACATGGCTCTCTGTATGACACCAGCATGTTCCTTCTCTCATGACCTCAGGTGAATTCAGTCCCTCAGTCGTGTCCAACTCTATGTGACCCCATGCATTCAGCATGCCAGGCTTCCCAGCCCATCACCAACTCCCAGAGTTTGTTCAAACTCATGTCCATGGAGTCAGTGATGCCATGCAATCATCTCATCCTCTGTTGTCCCCTTCTCCTCCTGCTTTCAATCATTCTCAGCATCAGGGGCTTTTCTAATAAGTTGGCTCTTCACATCAGGTGGCCAAAGTATTGGAGTTTTAGCTTCAGCATCAGTCTTTCCAATGAATATTCAGGACTGATTTCCTTTAGGATGGACTGGTTGGACTCCTTGCAGTCCAAGGGATTCTCAAGGGTCTTCTCCAACACCACAGTTCAAAAGCATCAATTCTTCGGCGTTCAGCTTTTTTATAGTCCAACTCTCACATCCATACATGCCTACTAGAAAAACTATGGCTTTGACCAGATGGACCTTTGTCAGAAAAGTAACGTCTCTGCTTTTTAATATGCTGTCTAGGTTTGTGATAACTTTTCTTTCAAGGAGCATGTGTCTTTTAATTTCCTGGCTGCAGTCACTATCTGCAGTGATTTTGGAGCCCAAGAAAATAAAGTCAGTTTCTCTTTGCATTGTTTCCCCATGTATTTTCCATGAAGTGATGGGACCGGATGCCATGATCTTCGTTTTCTGAATGTTTTAACTTTTCAACCAGCTTTTTCACTCTCCTCTTTCACCTTCATCTTTAGTGAAAGTGTTCGTTTGGTTCCTCTTTGCTTTCTGCCATAAGGGTGGTGTCATTTGCATGTCTGAGGTTGTTGCTATTTCTCCCAGCAATCTTGATTCCAGCTTGTGCTTCATCCAGCCTGTCATTTCACATGATGTCCTCTGGATATAAGTTGAATAAGCAGGGTGACAGTATACAGTCTTGATATACCCTTTCCCCAGTTTGGAACCAGTCATTTGTTCCATGTCCAGTTCTCACTGTTCCTAATCTAACAGATTTCTCAGGAGGCAGGTAAGATATTCTGGTATTCCCATCTCTTGAAGCATTTTCCACAGTCTGTTGTGATCCACAAAGTCAAAGGCTTTAGCCTAGTCAATGCAGTAGAAGTAGATGTTTTCTGGAATCATGACCTAGTTGAGGACAATCAGGGGTGAGGCATCCTCTTGAGTTTAATATAGTGCTGGGCAAAGGCTGAAAAGTGTGTTGTACTTGCTATTGAATCCCAGACCATATGTGCCTTCAAGGTAGGAGACACTAGTGGTTTTAGCAACAAACTCGGTATGACTGGCACCAGCAGGAATAGAGTGGAAATACCAGCCACTGTCTATTATAATTCCGGGAAATAGGGCCCAGATGAGGCAAAATCGCTTGGTCATTTGTAAATGCCTTCCAGTAGTAGGAGGAAATCTGAGAAACTGCTTTGGCTAAAATGACTTGTTGAGGACTTCCCTGGTGGTGCAGTGAATAAGAATCTTTCCTCAGGAGAGACAGGTTTGATCCCTGGTCCAGGAAGTGTCCACCTGCCACACAACAACTAAGACAGAGCTCCACTGTTCCTGAGACCCTGCTCTAGAGCCCACGTGCTGCAGCTGCTGAAGCCTGCATGCTGGAGCCTGAAGAAGACTCACAGGAAGGAAACCAGGAGCTGCGAGGAAGAGTGAGTCCCATTGGCCACAACTAGAGAAAGCCCTGGCAATGCACTGAAGACCCAGGGTAGCCAAAAGTGGATAAATAAATAAATAACAAAAAAACAACTTGTTGAGAGATTACACTGGGCCTGGTACAGAGGACACCACAGAGAAGAAATCAGGGTTCAGTTACTACAGAGCTGACTTGCCAAGGATAATCACATCCTTATTATCTGAAGTTTAGAATATAGGGGGCTTTGATAGCATAAAATTCAATGTGAAATCAAAAGAATTCAGGAGCAGAGCCAAACGTTAAATCTTCCCATGAAATAAACAATATTTGTCCCATTCTGAATTCATTACAAAGATGGCTTCCTATTATTTGAAAATAATAGACTCGTAATGGAACTTGAAAGTCATTTGGGAAATCTGAAATTTAATGCAAAGGAACAGAGAGAAAGATTCAAATGGATGGTGATTCCTAAATCATGCTTTCTCACTGGGGATAATGCTCCTTCCATGCATGCAGACATTAGTTCTCTGAACAAATATTGTCATTACAATGATTAGTTATTACATGTCAAAGCTCAACCTGATACAACAAAATCTAAGTATTTATTTCTGTCTTTGGCCTTTCTTGTGTATCATACATAAGAGAAGCATTGAGATTCAGTTTATGGAATATAAACAAATTGTATACAAGATCAGTGGTACAACCTAAGATGACTAGATGGTTCACTGGAGGACTTTCCACCGTTTGCTTGATCTCAAAGTCATATTGTGAGAGGTGGCCTTTCTGTACTTCTGAGAAACCACAGTCTTTCTCGTGCATGTTGGTTATGTTTGAACCTCGGTGTGATTTGGGCTCCAGATTAAATAAAAATGGAAACTTGTTTTTGCAAATAAAATACAAAAAATATTATATTTTCTTACATAATTCTACAAAGGTGGTTCAACATGTCAAAGTATTAAAGAGAAAAAATGTTGATAATATCCAGATGAATATCTAGTAGGCAGTAAAACTAAAAATTATTTTCTGACATGAAGAAAATTCAATGATAAATACTGAAAATAAATATTAAAGAACTATTTTTAAGTTATTCAATGATTTGAGCAACTTTGAATGACTTTGAAGTATGTCTATATCTTGGTATTATTATCAAGTATTTATGTAAATTTTATTTCAATATGTAATTGGATACATACCTACTTATATAAGTAAACATATGACATTAAAGTCACTCTGAAAACTGAGCTTATAAAGAAACAATAAAATTCAGTAGCTTTTACATTTAAATTATAGCTTAAAAGTTTCTGTCATTCTTAACTACACTGGATACAAAGAGTAAGATTTACACTTCCTTTTTCTATGTACAGAGAAAAGATATTCATAGAGTACATAAATACATACATAGTATATCTATGTTATCAAAATTTCACAGTGCAGTGCAATTAAGAAAAATATCTAAAAAGGCTCTGTGGGCAGAAAAAAGAAGGGCAACATGAAAAAAAAAAGATTGAGAAGTGCTGCCCTAACACACTGGAGAGTGCAAATTGAAAAGCAACAAAAGTAGAAAGCAAGAGGGAAGTTTCAGAAAATGGAAACCATGGGCTCCTATTTAAGACACAGGCCTGAAGGAAGGTCTTCAGGGAACCTAGAGAGCAGGTTCACAGAGTCACCCACCTCCCCAGGCCAGCAGCATCTGCAAGGTCCCCGATGGCCCCAGCCTGGTCCTTACTCCTGGCCCTGCTGCTGCTCAGCTGCAACGCCATCTGCTCTCTGGGCTGCCACCTGCCTCACACCCACAGCCTGGCCAACAGGAGGGTCCTGACACTCCTGCAACAACTGAGGAGGGTCTCCCCTTCCTCCTGCCTGCAGGACAGAAATGACTTCGCATTCCCCCAGGAGGTGCTGGGTGGCAGCCAGTTGCAGAGGGCTCAAGCCATCTCTGTGCTCCACGAGGTGACCCAGCACACCTTCCAGCTCTTCAGCACCGAGGGCTCGGCCGCTGCGTGGGACCAGAGCCTCCTGGACAAGCTCCGCACTGCACTGGATCAGCAGCTCACTGACCTGCAAGCCTGTCTGAGGCAGGAGCAGGGGCTGCAAGGGGCTCCCCTGCTCAAGGGGGACTCCAGCCTGGCTCTGAGGAAATACTTCCACAGAGTCACTCTCTACCTGCAAGAGAAGGGACACAGCCCTTGTGCCTGGGAGGTTGTCAGAGCAGAAGTCATGAGAGCCTTCTCTTCCTCACCAAACTTGCAGGAGAGATTCCGGAGGAAGGACTGACACACACCTGGTTCAACACGGAAATGATCCTCACAGACCAACAAGACCACATGCCTCCTGCGCGGCCACGTGGAGGACTCTCATTTCTGCTGTCATTGAGCCCTGAAATGAATCAGGTTGTCAAATGTTTTCTGGAATATTAAGTAACATCATGTTCTACTCTATAGACACTGGTTCCTCACAGATGCCAAAACTGATCTATCTACATATTTAACTACCTGGACATTTATTTATCTATTTGAATATTTATTTACCTATTTATAAATATTATAAATTATTTTGTTTATAAAATATTATGTATGTATACTTATGGGAAAATGGATATTTTGTATTTAGTCCATTCATGATTTTTCTTCCTTTATTAAATTCTTACCCTAAAAGACTTACTTTGTTTTTTCATTAAAACAGAAACACCAATCCTGAATGGCAACCTGATTGAAAAATGCATTTTACAATTCCTTGAGCCCTCTTTAGGATTTGCACGCTAGAAGTAAAAATATTCTGCCTTTAGCTATGTTGTTTGTTGCTCTGAGGAACTTGAAGTGAATAGAACCACTCCAGTGCTTTTTGTAACTCTGATTTTTTTCAAAATAAGTAACCTAAAAGCAGTGATGAAAAAAAAATCCATGCTTCAGGATTTCATGAATTCTTGCGAAGGATTTTCTGCCTCTTGTTGGTTGGGGAATTTTTTCCCCCGGAAAACAATTGGAGAGATGCTTGAAGACGTGGTATTCAGTTGGCGAGAGGTCAGGTGAATATCTTATCCTCACAGTCAAATATCACAATCATTCACTTCCTCCCAGTGTACAAATCCCTATTTCTCTCCTCATTCAGTCTGCATGAAGGTGTCCTCTCCATTCAGACAGCTGTGTCCTTCTCCATTACGGTTTCTGGTTGTCAATTTCCCCTTAAGCCTGCAAACCACCAACTAAAAGCAGAACCTGAGAGAAAGTTCTAGATCTGTCAGAGACTCTCCTATGACTTCACCTGCTCTGCCTGCCAAGCACTGCAGGTCCAGACTGTCCAGGCTCTCAGAGAAACACAGTACATAGAGGGAACCCCGTCCCCCAGTGAACAATGGTGGCGACTCCAGGGGCTCCTCTGGGCATCTACCTGGGCTCTCGCCCCTGCTGATTGCACTAGGAGGAACTCGCCTCGTTCAGGAATCTCAGTTGCTCAAAAGCCCAAAGCACCGGAAACTTGGAGTTGAAAGTCAGCAGCAGCTTGAGAACTTGGAAGGAGAACAAAGATGTTTAATTGTTCACTGGAGCAGCAGCGGGTCCTCAGGACACAGAACAACACAGATGAAACACACTGAGGCAAGTGTTTCTCTACAACACTCCTTTTCAGAGAATGAGAAGACTGAAGTGGATGCTGAGGGCATGGAGACAGAGCACGAATGCCTGGCCTCTAGCTGTGTCCCCAGCACGGGTGACGTTCACACCACAGCAGCCTGCAGAGTCCTGGAAGGCGCGAGGGTCACTCCTTCATGCAGACTGTTTCTTTCTTAGGACCCAGCAAGTTATCACAGAGCAGGGCAAGAGGTGCCTGGGGACAATGCAATCCAAGGAAGTTCTTAAATTCCATCATGGTGTCTTTGCATCTTTGAGAGACAAAATCAAACAAGATTGAATAGAAGGAACACAGGCAGGACTTTTAATACATTTAGCAACAGTGGGTCAGAGCTTTCTTCTCAGGACATATGTCAGTAACATGCACACTGGAAGAATACAATTTCTCAAACTAACAAAGATCTTTGTGGAAATTCATGTATTTAATGTAGGCAATCTTCAGGACATTGACGGATCAATCAGCTTTCTCTTCTTTCTGGTTGGGACATATAGCACTCAGGAGCTATATGTAAAGTCAGAGGGACTTTTAAAATAATTTTATTTATTTATTCATTTTTCACTGTGCTGGCACTTCATTGCCGCACGGCCTTTTCTCTAGTTGTGGCTAAGGTGGGTCCTCTCCAGTTGGGGTGCACAGGCTCCTCACTCTGGTAGCTTCTCTCGTTGGGGAGCACAGGCTCTCGTGCACTTGGCTTTGGCAGTGGTGGTCCCGGGGTCTAGAGCACAGGCTCAGTAGTTGCGGCGCCCGGGCTCAGCTGTTCTGCAGCACGTGGCTTCCTCTAGGACCACATGTGGTCCCATTGGCAGGTGGACTCCTTACCACTGAGCCCCCACAGAAGCCCCTCAGGGAACATGTAAAGTACATTGAGAGGTTTGGAAACGTTCTTGAGGACTAGGGTGGTAAACAAGGAAAAAAACATTCCTATATTAGTGAATGATTATATATTATATGTTACTATAATACATATATAATTATATAATATATTTATATATAATTAAATAATAATTATATATATTTATATATAATATGTATATATTTATATATTATATAATTATATATATTCCTATATATAATGAAATATATCATTTCACTGAAAAATTATTTTCTAAAGAAACTTTTCATCTCAGTTCTACAGTATTACTTAATGATGTTTAATAGGTTGAGCTAGAAATATTTTAAAAAGACAACTCTGCAAGACTTTGAGGCTTATTTCACAATTCAAGCCAGTCTCTCCCTGCTAAGAAGAACATTTTCACTGCTTCTGTCTAGGAAGCACACGTGTTCCTCCATCTTGGGCTCACACAGGCCTCCTCAACACCCACATCTTGACCAGAATTTGGAAGATAGAGCAGAGGTTCCTCACTGGACTCCATCAGGAGACAACAGGATGACCCGTCTGGAGTGGAGGTGAGAAATGCAGGTGAGAACAGCAGGTTACCTGAGGAGGTCTCCTAGAAGGGGTCCTCGTCAACCAAAAAAACAAAAAAAACAAAAAACAAAAACCCAAAACATGACTCCTAAGAGTTCATTTAATTGGCAGGACTTGCTGAGGACTACAGGCTGGAGGTCAGCCTCTCCTCAGCTCTGAGAAACTGCCCCACAGACGTAGAGGAGGTCAGTATGCATGTGATTGTGGTGTCATCTGCAAATCTGAGGTTATTGATATTTCTCCCAGCAATCTTGATTCCAGCTTGTGCTTCCTCCAGCCAGCATTTCTCATGATGTACTCTGCATATAAGTTAAATAAGCAGCGTGACAATATACAGCCTCGATGTACTGCTTTCCCTATTTGGAACAAGTCTGTTCTTTCGTGTCCAGTTCTAACTGTTGCTTCCTGACTTGCATACAGGTTTCTCAAGAGGCAGGTCAGGTGGTCTTGTATGCCCATCTCTTGAAGAATTTTCCACAGTTCATTGTGATGCACATAGTCAAAGACTTTGGAATCGTCAATAAAGCAGAAATAGGTGTTTTTCTGGAACTCTGTTGCTTTTTTGATGATCCAGCGGATGTTGGCAATTTGATCTCTGGTTCCTCTGCCTTTTCAAAAACCAGTTTGAACATCTGGAAGTTCATGGTTCACGTATTGCTGAAGCCTGGCTTGGAGATTTTTGAGCATTATTCACTAGCATGTGAGATGAGTGCAATTGTGCGGTAGTTGGAGCATTCTTTGGCATTGTCTTTCTTTGGGACTGGAATGAAAACTGACCTTTTCCAGTCCTGTGGCCACTGCTGAGTTTTCCAAATTTGCTGACATATTGAGTGCAGCACTTTCACAGCATCATCTTTCAAGATTTGAAATAGCTCAACTGGAATTCCATCACCTCCACTACCTTTGTAGTGATGCTTCCTAGGGCCCACTTGACTTCACATTCCAGGATGTCTGGCTCAAGCTGAGTGTGAGTGATCACACCATCATGATTCTCTGGGTCATGAAGATCTTTTCTGTACAGTTCTTCTGTGTATTCTTGCCACCCCTTCTTAATATCTTCTGCTTCTGTTAGGTCCATACCATTTCAGTCCCTTATTGAGCCCATCTTTGTATAAAATATTCCCTTGGTATCTCTAATTTTTTGAAGAGATCTCTAGTCTTTCCTGTTCTACTGTTTTCCTCTATTTCTTTACACTGATCATTGAGGAAGGCTTCTTATCTCTCCTTGCTATTCTTTGGAACTCTGCATTCAAATGAGTATATCTTTCCTTTTCTCCTTTGCTTTTCACTTCTCTTCTTTTCACAGCTATTTGTAAGGCCTCCTCAGACAGCCATTTTGCTTTTTTGCATTTCTTTTGCTTGGGGATGTTCTTGATTCCTGTCTCCTGTACAATGTCATGAACCTTCGTCCATAGGTCATCAGGCTCTCTGTCTATCAGATCTAGTCCCTTAAATCTATTTCCTACTTCCACTGTATGGTCATAAGGGATTTGATTTAGGTCATACCTGAATGGTCTAGTGGTTTTCCCCACTTTGTTCAATTTAAGTCTGAATTTGACAATAAGGAGTTCATGATCTGAGCCACAGTCAGCTCCCAGTCTGGTTTTTGCTGACTGTATAAAAGCTTCTCCATCTTTGGTTGCAAAGAATATAATCAATCTGATTTCGGTGTAGACCATCTGGTATGTCCATGTGTAGAGTCTTCTCTTGTGTTGTTGGAAGAGGGTGTTTGCTATGACCAGTGCGATCTCTTGGCAGAACTCTATTAGCCTTTGCCCTGCTTCATTCTGTACTCCAAGGCCAAATTTGCCTGTTACTCCAGGTGTTTCTTGACTTCCTACTTTTGCATTCCAGTTCTCTATAATGAAAGGAACATCTTTTTTGGGTGTTAGTTCTAGATGAACTTGTAGGTCTTCATAGAACCATTCAACTTCAGCTTCTTCAGCATTACTTGTTGTGGTATAGACTTGGATTACCGTGATATTGAATGCTTTGCCTTGGAAAACATTGCCTTTTCCATTATGAAGACATAAATACTTATTTTGTCTACATAAACGTATCATAGAATAGCATTTGTCCATTTATACTACAGAATAGTTGTAACACTTTTCAGGAAATGATTGTCAAAAGGTGGAACTCCTGGAATTCCCTGGCAGTCCAGTGGTTAGGACTCCATGCTTCCAGTGTAAGAAGCTCAGGTATCATGAATATCTGTCCAGGGAACTAAGATTCTGCAAGCTGTGGAGTGCAGCCACCCCTCCACTCACCCACCCCGCCCCCCCAAAAAACAGGTAGAAAGGCGTCTCTGAAACTGTGGTAAATGATTAGTCCTGAAGTCACAAGTATAGCTAGTTTATACCCAGTCAGCAAAGAACAGTTCGTGTCAGTATGTGTGGGAGGACTCACCTCCTCCAGGGAAGTTGCCAACACAAGGTGCCGAGTGGCTGATCCTGACACTTGTTACTCTTCCTCCCACCTTCTCCTCAGCCCTGCTTTACTGAACAATCCACTCCCTTACACAATATCTTCACTGCCTCCAACACAGGAGCTGTATTCTTTGATGGTTTCTGGCTTCAAAGGTTCTCTCGGTGGAATTCACTGGAAGACAGCACAAGTGAAGGGAGAGTTCTCCAAGTTTCAAAACCTTTGAATTGCAGCTCTGCTATTTCACAGCAGTGTGACCCTGAAAAATATCACAAACACTAAGGAGAAGGACATGGCAACCCACTCCAGTATTCTTTCTTGAAAATCCCATAAACAGAGGAGCCTCTTGAGCTACAGTCCATGGGTCACAAGTCAGACAGGACTGAACCAACTTAGCATGCGCACAGGCATGCATGCTGTCTTGATCTTCTTCTCTAATATGGAGAAAATTACAGTAGTTTTTCATAGGACTACTGTTTGGATCAATGAGTCCATATTACAAGAGGCATAAAATATGCCTGGCAGAAATATTCAGGACAGTGAGAGTCCAGAGTAGCTGCCCCCAGGGAGGAGACAGGACAGCTGGCCTGAGGCAGTGACAGAAAGGCAACACTAGAAAGATGCTAGGTCTTCGGTAAAAATATTTAACTTGGGTGCTAGTTTCACAGTATATTCAGTGTGTGAACTCTCCTGTGCTCAATGCTGAAGACAGTTCCAATTTCTGTGCTTCAGACTTCTAGAAGTTTTCTTAGGAAGTCATAGAAATTCTTTGAGAAAGATGGATTAGTAGAAAATGCCTTGATCTACTATAAAAATGAATAATAGGGAAATCACAGAGATCTCATATGAATGCAGAATATCACACACATTACTCATTAATAATGTTTCTTGCTTCTTTAGTATGAGTACTACTCTACTACTCCTTTAAGAAACTTGTAAATTTACCTTCTCAATTCTCTGTTGGGTTTCAGACTTCCAGCAGAAAAGCAGAGTCAGGACGAAAGGAGCAAGGGCCATGAAGTGTGAGGTTCTGCTCTCCAAGCCTGGGCTGTCCTGGGTTTGATCCGAGCTGTTTTCCATAAAAACTTCAGTCCCTAAGTGCTGGCAGTGTCACCCCTGAGAGTCAGTCCTTCTCAGAAATTAGTGCTTTTAGAGGAGAGATTGCTACAAGTATATGCAGGTGTCTTATAACGCAAGTGAGTGTCTTTCTCTGAACAAGTGGCCATGAAGTCAATTTTATTGGTCAAAATACGTAAACCACGCACATGCATATTGTCAACTGTCCACGATAACAATGGCTACATTAATCTATACTCAGGACCATTTAAGTCCTTATATGTGCTCACACATTGACCAAAGCAGGATCTTATCCTTTTTAGTTTTTGCCAATCTGACTGGTGACACAGAGCATCTAGCAGCAACCATTAGTTTTCCTTTTCCTAATTGATGGTGGTTGTCATCAGTCATACTCCAGCCTTCTAGTCCACCTCTTGGAATTGGTTCGGGAGAACTCTGAAAGAAAAACAATCTGCAGGCAAAGGAGAAATGTACTGGAAGGAACTGGAGCCCCAGCATCACAGAGTAGAGCTGAGTAGAGCTGTGGAGTTGAGATTTAGTTTTAAGACCAGTATGCTAGAATAGGTGACAACCTTTCCCCATCATATCCACTGGAAATGCAGGTTTCTTCTATGAATTTCTGATCCATACACAATGTACCCATTGCTCTTGCATTGTCACTTTACCCATGGAAACAAGTTCATTATTCATTTTTGTTCAAACTCCGTGATCTCCAGCTAGAGGACACACAGATTTCAAGGTCTTTAACCAGATCCCAGGCTCCACACTCACAGTGCCATCCTGCCATCTGGCTGGTATCCAATCTGAGTTTCATTTGTGACAATGACACTTGTGGTTTTCCTGTGTTCAGGGCCCAGAAATGTTTTCTTTTCAAACTCATGAGCTAGGTCATGAGCTGCTCTAGTTTTCAGGGCTTTAGAAATCAGTCTTGATGGTGATGCCTTCCGAAGATGCATGCTGGAATCATATACCCAACTGTCTATTTCACAGTTGATACCTACTGAGCACACATGATGCTGAAATCAAAAGCATGTTGATTGCAGCTTTTTAAGCAACTTATCCACATGATTTGACATTCTGAAAAAGTTATTGAACCTCTCCAATGAAAAACTGACTACATAGAAAAATGAATGTTTAATAGATGATCCTTGGTTAAAAGACATGAGAGGGAAAAGGATTTTGAGATTGGTTAGTTGAGATTGGTTATTTAAGATAGTTACTTGGTCATAATTTATCAAATATGGCATTCCATCAGTGAAGATAGATATATACATAGTAGCAGTTTTGAAAACTTTACTGATGATTTTGCTTCCATTAAAGCCAGGAACATAAAAGTACTGTTGGGGCATAAGGAAAATATTTCAACTTGATGTGAGTTTAAGACTTATCTATTTTAAAATATTTTTCAAACAATTAATATTACAGGAGAAATTTACCTTTTATATTACTATTGAATGAAATAATTTTCTCAGCCCTGGGAGCTCCTTTAAGTCTCAGTCTTGTCCCCAATCTTCCTTCGCACTGGAGGATCCCAATATCTAGTAGATTTCTGTCCGGATTGTAAATGCTTTTCCCATTGTCCCTGAATTAGTCCTTTGCCCTAGACAGCCCTGAATCTGAAAACATACCACAACATGCTCTGATTTTCAGCCATCTGCTGCTGCTACTGCTAAGTCGCTTCAGTCGTGTCCGACTCTTCGCGATCCCATGGACTGCAGCCTACCAGGCTCCTCTGTCCATGGCATTTTCCAGGCAAGAGTACTGGAGTGGGTTGCCATTGGATTTCCAGCCACCATTCGCAGAATAAACGGGCACCGCTGTAAATCGCTCTGGGTAAAATCTCCTCCCAGGAAGGGGAGGGTGGATACAAGGGCAGGTGCAGACATCAAAGGCTCTGACAGAAGCGGCGGCAAAGCTGCCCTGGGCAGTCGGCCTGAAAAAGAAGTTTCCTCTCTGCTCGCGCGGCCACAAGCGCTCCCTGGGCTCCGGCGGCTCCCTCCGAGGGCGACCCCCGAGTTCTCCCCGTGGATCCCCCGCCCGAGTTGGCCGCTCTGTACCTGGAGGCGGGTCCAGCTGGGTTTGCGTCGCCGGTCTGTCAGTTCCTGAGAGATCGTGCGCCCCCTCCCGGCCGTTGGGGCGCAGCGAAAGGAGCTTGGAGGGCGGCTTAGCTCAGAGCAGGACCTGAGCTGTTTCCCTGAGGCCCAGGGCAAGTGCTGACTTTCTGGACTCCTGTTTCCCTGCTGATGGCCATGGGGATGCTCTGCTCCGTCCCTCACAACTCACGCGTTAGCATGTGTCGCCTGGTATTCTTCCAGTCATTTCCCATATTCATGTAATTTGGTAGCATTAAGTATTTTTTACCTATATCCACATGTACCGTCAGCTTGGGCTTTTCTACAGTGGATTCACTGAAATGTTTGTAATCCAAATCTCGCGCAGGGGTCATAACTCTCAAGGACCTTGTCCATCATGTATTTCAATTTTATGGTGAGGATCACTTAACAATCTATGAGTCATCTTGGACAGTGAACTATGATTATTTTATATTTATTAGAATTATTAATTTTGTCAAGCACAGTTAGACTCTCAGTAATAACTACCACTTGATAAGTTCATTTTGCTTCTTCTAAAAAATAATCAGGATACTTTGTAAATCGCTCAGCTTATCTAGAATTTGGAGGGAGGCGTTAATTATTGGAAATAAGAGCTTTGTAACATCGAGGTATGAAACAAAAAGGAACATCTTGTGTTAGAAGTAAAATAGGGAAATAAGTGAGAGTTCAGTACATGCAGTGTGCTCAGGTGTTTATGCTGTGGATAGGGAGTTTGGAACCTGACATATTAGGTTTTGAAACCCAGGTTTGCGAATTCATTCTTAGATTATTTTATTCAAATAAAGTCTTAGCAGGGGACGCTTGAAAAGGAGAATATCAACTCAGTTTCAACTATGTTGGAAGGATTAAGTGAGTCCCTTACAGAGGCTAAGGAAATCGTTGTTGTTGTCACTGTCATTTTGATGAACATTGATAGTCTGTGGAATTTCTCTGGCAAAAGTACTAGTCTCTCAGTTGATTCCGACTCTTGGTGACCCCATAAACTGTAGCCTGTCAGGCTCCTGTGCCCAAGGAATTCTCCAAGCAAGAATCCTGGAGTGGGTTACCATGTCCTTCTCCAGGGGATCTTCCCAACTCAGGGATTGAACTTTGGTCTCCTGCATTGCAGGCGGATTCTTTACCATCTGAGCATGAGGGAAGCCTGGTAGATCCTTGGTAATTAGGTTCACAGTACAACATGAATGACATTTAATTAGTAAACAATTCAGGGTGGATGTGCCATAAAAAGTGAGGGTAGCATCAGGCAATGTGTTCTTTCTCCGCAAATAAATACAGAGAAGGAAACATATCCTAATGAATCCTTACCATAAACACAATACCTTGGTATCTTCTTATTACCATGTTACAGACTGAATGTGTGTATGTTCCCCAAATTCATATATTGAAACCCTACCCCTTAAGACTTCCCTGATGGTCCAGTGGCCAGGATTCCATGCTCCCAAAGCAGGGAGCCTGAGTTGGATCTCTGTTCAGGGAACTAGATCCTGCATGAGGCAGGCAAGACTTCCTATGGCCCAAATAAAGATCTTGCATGAAGCAAGGAAGATGCAATATCCAGCATGCTTCAACTAAGACCTGGCCCAGTCAAATAAGCACATAAATATTTTTAAAATTCTTCAAAAACCTGCAGAAACACAACGCATGATTGTGATCATATCAGAAACTGAAATATTAAAGAGATCATTAGGGTTAGCAATCAATAAAATGCAGCTCTTACTTTTAATATCATAATTTTACTGTTCACCAGATTAAGATCAGGATCTTTTGGAATCATTTCACTCCCTATCATTGTAGTTTTTTCAAAGCATCTTCTCATTGCCCAAGTGCATTTATCAACTACACAGATGCTAGGCAAGGCTGGTCTCCTCAACCCTGCCAGAAAGGGTTTGTGTTCTAGAAACTGGGGTTCTGATTCCCCATCTCTCTTCCATCTCCCCTTATACTGATCACATGTGGATTAAAGGAAAGGAGAATCAGCTAGCTGGTCTTACAAAGCTGAAGGCAGTCAACTGACTCAGGACTTGGCCTTCATTGAGCTTCTGTAAGAAGCAGCCCTGTCCCAGGCTTTCTGTTGTTCATATTGGCCTCATCCTCCCCCTCTGCCACAGCCTACTCCCCAGGCGTGCCGCACTGCAGTTTGCTAACTCAGAATATCTATGACGTCAGGGGAAAACCACTTCCCTTCTTCCATATTCAAGACATTGAGACTTACCCTTGTTTTCTTGTTGCCCACAAAACAACTATGCAATTTTACTTTATAGGAGAGTTGCAAAGAGAAAAAAAAAAAAAAATCTAACGTCTTGATAGTGATAGAGGTGCAGCCCCACAAGCTTTCTTTACTTCCCTTTATTGTTCTTGTCTCATCACGAAATAGAACCAGAGCAGAAGAGGAATACCAACATTGTCCAATAAGTCACTAAGTGTATATAAACAGTTTAAATGAAAAAGTATGCTCTGGTAAAGGAAAGAAGGCTGTTTGTCCTAATCTAGTAACCTGGGTCTCACTGCCTTGCAACCTCAGAGGAGACAGAAATAGAGGAACAGAGATGCCCAGTAGAATCAACTGCCCGAATAAATGACTGAAACTCATTAGATTCTGTGACATAAGCTTCCAATGAGGGACAACACCATCACTGAATCTCCTTCGTTCAGCTCAAAAACTCTGAGCAGAACAAGTGTTGAAGAGTTTAAGTAAAAGGGTTGAATAATAAACCCTATATTTGGCAAAGTAAATATTATTTATCTATGAAAAGGTAAAATAATTGCAGTTGGAAACTCCTCCACCAGCTTGCGCAAACACACTTTGGCTCTCAGCTTCTGAGCAGTGCTGACAATTTGGACACCTGGCGAAATGGGTCAGGAGAAGAAGAGGTCACCACCGAGAACTAGAGTCCTTCACAAAACCACTCCAGGGGAGCGGGTGGGGTTTCAGGAAGACTATCTTCCCAATAAATAAACAAGCCCTCCACAGAAAGGAGATTCTTATCCACAGGATGTAGTGAGCCTGTCCTCAGGGAGGAAGTCAAGCAGGTGAGGAAGGGACTCACTCACTCCAGAGGACAGGCTGTGGCTCCATGTGATCTTTCCCTTGTGAGTGAGGTGCTGCTGGGGAAATACAATTATCCTGGAATTAGAATCTCCTCACCCATGTGCCCTGAGAAGAACTAGGATTCTGGTGGGTGTATTGGCCCAGTCTGTGGAGGACCACAGGTGTCCAATAAGAAAATGGTGGAAAGAAAGGGTGATGTCTGTAATAGACCTGCCCTCCTGGTTCCCTGAGGGAACTGCAGGAATGTGTTCCAGAAGGAAGAGAAATGTGGGAGGAGTTCAAGGACTGATAATAATCAGCTTCTTCTCTAAATCAAACACTAAGGAAAACTCATCCTTTGTTTCCAAGAGCTTAACTGCCAGAGTGATCTGGTAAATCTCTTACAAATAGGGAAAAGATAGGGCTGACAGAGCCTGGCTTCCTATAGAAACTAAGAGGGAAAAACAGAGCCTAAGAGCAAGCCAACAATGTGTTCATGGATGAGAGGACAGCAACACTTATGAATGAGAGATAAAGGGCAATAACGTATGTAATTACACATGTCCATCAATACAGACTTAAGACAAAGACCTTTCCCATTTGATTGAAAAATATTCATTTGGATGGGAACTTCTGAAGTCACTAGGAAAAGGCAAAATTAACAGTCTAGAAGGAAAAAATTTACTTGACTGTATTTAGAATACATAACAGAAAATCAAAAAAGGAAGTAAAAGTGTATAGGAATGATTAGAAAATGAAAACTACTGTGTTCCCTATTTAATGGCCTTGTTTAAAAAGCATGGCATCAGAGAACCTACCTCAAGGTTCAGCAGACGCCGTCTCCGCCAGCCCAGCAGCAGCCTCATCTTCCCCATGGCCCTCGTGCTCTCTCTACTGATGGCCCTGGTGCTGGTCAGCTACGGCCCTGGAGGATCCCTGGGCTGTGACCTGTCTCTGAACCAAGTGCTGGCTGGCACTTTGAAGACCCTCACTCTCCTGCACCAAATGAGGAGGCTCTCCCCTCGCTTCGGTCTGCAGGACAGAAAAGACTTTGCTTTTCCCCAGGAGATGGTGAAGGGCAGCCAGCTCCAGGATGCCCAGGCCATCTCTGTGCTCCACAAGATGCTCCAGCAGAGCTTCAGCGTCTTCGACACAAAGCGCTCCTCTGCTGCCTGGGACACCACCCTCCTGGAGCAGCTCCGCACTGGACTGCTTGAGCAGCTGGCCGATCTGGACGACTGCCGGTGACAGGTGATGGGAAAGGAAGACTCTGCCCTGGGAAGGATGGACCCCACACAGGACGTGACATCGTACTTCCAGGGAATCCATGTCTACCTGAATGAGAAGAAATACAGCGACTGTGCCTGGGAAATCGTCAGAATGGATATAAGGAGAGCCTTCTCTCTCTTCATCAACCAGCTTTCAAGAAAGGTTAAGAATGTAGGATGGAGACCGATCTGACCTTGACATGACTCTCACTGACTAAGATGCCACGTCATCCTTGTATACCCAGCTGGGGTCATTTCAGAAGACTCTGAATTCTGCTTCAGCCTCCAAATTTATTGAATTAACTCAGCCAATACTTGTCAGTGATAATAAGCGAGTAGATATCAAAGTATTCAAGTGCAGGGGTATCAATTCATAAGTGATGACTGCCCTGATATTATTTATTTATTCTTTATTTAGTTCAAGTAATATTTTATCTCATCATATTTATATTTTCATATAAAAGATGTGTATGTTTACATTGTATTAAAATTTAGAAAATATATTTCCCTCTTTCATTAAAATTGTTATTTGCTTTGTTTATTAAATAGTTATCAAGATAAATTTCTTGAGTTTTTAATTTGAAAACATAAATCCTTATGTTGTCTACATACACCTATCAGAAAATAGCATTTGTTCACTTTATACTGTGGAACAGTTCTATCATTTTCTAGGAAATGTTTGTCAAAAGGTGGAATTCTGAGAATTTTCTGTGGGTGTGGTTGTTAGGACTCTTTTTTCCTTCAGGGAGCCTTGGTTGAGGAACTAAGATCCTATAAGCTGTGGAGGGTGCCAAATAGAAAAAAGAAGAAGGGAAATTATGAAATTGTAGAAAATGGTTAATCTTGATGTCATAGGCATCACTAATTTATACCCACTCATTACAGAATGGTTGATATAAGTATATGAGGGAAGCAGTCTCCTCCTCCTGGAAAGCTGATGACGTATGGTGTTAACTGGCCTCTCCTGATTCCTATTACTCTGTCTCCCACCTTCTCCTCAGTCCTGCCTGACTGAGCAGTTTACGCCCTTACATAGTACCTTCACTGCTTCCAACACAGGAGCTCTGTTCTGTTTTGGTTTCTAGCTGCATGGTGTAGTCAGAGTGGAAGCCACAGGAAGAGAGCCCAAGTGAAAGGAGTTCTAGAAATGTCAAAACCTCTGGTTCCCAGCTCTGCTATTTACCCACAGTGTGACCCTGAAACATATCACAAACAATACAGGTCAGTTTCCTCATCTTTAATATGGGGACAGTGAGTGGTTTTCATATAATTACTGTTTGGATTCAATGAGGGCATATAACACAAGAGGCATCAAACGCTCCTGGCAGAAATCATCAGGGCTGTGAGGATCACAGAGTGGCTGCCCTCACGGAGGAACCAGGACAGCTGGCCTGAGACAATGACTGGAAGGTGACACTGGAAAGGAGCTAGGCCCCCGGCAAAGGTATTTTCTTTTCACCTTGGGTGCTAGTTCCATAGTGCTTTCAGTGTGAGAGCTTTCCTTTGCTTTATGCTGAAGAGCATTCCAAGTTTGTGGTTTCATACTTCTAAAAGCATTCCTATGAGTTCATAAAAAACTCTTTGAGAAAGATGAATTAGTCAAAAATGCTTGATCTCACATAGGTACGATAACAGGGAAAGAATAGAGATTGCGGATCAGTGCAGATAATCAAAGACAATCAGAGACAGCAAAGAAACATCAGGGGCTGTGAAGTGTATGGTTCTGGTCTCCAGTTCTGGGCTGTCTGAGGTTCAATCCTACTTCTCATTTCCATAAAATCCCTTGTCCATACTTGCTGGCAACGTCACCTCCTGGAGCCTCTGTTTTGCTACTGAAGGAACAAAACCCAACAAGTGGTTCAGAAGCCAGTTTTACCTCTTCTCATACTAAAGAAGTGAGAAACATTACTAATGAATGAAGTGCTTGATTTTCGGCGACCTCCAAGGGGCTTAGACCAAGGGCCACCTTCCAGGATTGCTGCTGCTAGTACCCTTGTCCCCAGGGCAAGCCACTTCTGAACCACACTTCCATAGGAGACTCCAACTTTAGGACCTAGGTCTGGTTCAGTCTCCTGTGGGGTCACTGCTCCATTCCCCTGGGTCTTGGTGCATGCAAGACTTTGTCTGGCCCCTGCAAGAAGAGTCTCTCCCACAGTCCTGTGGAAGTCCTGGAATCAAATCCTACTGGCCTTCAGAGTCAGATTACCTGGGGATTCCCAGTCCCTTTACAGGCTTGGAAGCATGACATGAGCTTCAGAACCTTCACACCAGTAGGAGAACTTTTTTGGTATTACTGTTTTCCGGTTTGTTGGTTTCCCATCTGACAGGTATGGAATTTATTTTTATTGTGCTTGAGCACCTCCTACATCTCATTGTAGTTTCTTCTTTGTGTTTGGACCTGGGGCATCCTTTTCTAGTGGGCTCCAGAGTCCTCCTCTGGATGGTTGTTCATCAGCTAGTTGCGATTTCGTTGCTCTTGTGTGAGGAGATAAGTGCATGTCCTTCTACTCTGCCATCTTGAACCAGAAGCTAAGCCAAAACTTTGATATTTGACCATTTGCAATATGATGAACTATCTCATGCACAACCACCATATCTTTTATTCACCACCATGGAAATACGTGTGGCTGAGTTTTGAACAGGAGGCTCATTACTGGAAATACGTATGTTGTCTGTCTTGAAATAGTATGATTTTCTTTGTTTTTTCCCTACGTCCTTTTTTAAAATTAATTAATTAATTAATTTTACTCTACAGCATTGTATTGGTTTTGCCACACATTGACTTGAATCTGCCATGAGTGTACATGTGTTCCCCATCCTGAACTCCCCTCCCACCTACCTCCCTATCCCACCCCTCTGGGTCATCCCAGTGCACCAGCCCCAAGCATCCTGTCTCATGCATCGAACCTGGACTGGCGATTCATTTCACATATGATAATTTACATGTTTCAATGCCATTTTTCCATATCATGCCGCCCTCTCCCTTTCCCACAGAGTCTAAAAGACCATTCAGTAAATCTGTGTTTCTTTTGCTGTCTCACATAAAGGGTTATTGTTACCATCTTCCTAAATTCCATATATATGCTTTAGTATACTATACTGTGTTTTTTTTCCTGGCTTACTTCACTCTGTATAATAGGCTCCAGTTTCATCCACCTCATTAGAACTGATTCAAATGTATTCTTTTTAATGGGTGAGTAATATTCCACTGTGTATACGTACCACAGCTTTCTTATCCATTCATCTGTTGATGGGCATCTAGGTTGCTTCCATGTCCTGGCTATTATGAACAGTGCTGCGATGAACATTGGGGTACACGTGTCTCTTTCAGTTCTGGTTTCCTCAGTGTGTATGCCCAGCAGCAGGATTGCTGGGTCGTATGGCAGTTCTATTTCCAGTTTTTGAAGGAATCTCCACACTGTTCTCCATAGTGGCTGCACTAGTTTGCATTCTCACCAACGATGTAAGAGTGTTCCCTTTTCTCCACACCCTCTCCAGCATTTATTGCTTGTAGACTTTTGGATAGCATCCATTCTGACTGGCATGTAATGGTACCTCATTGTGGTTTTGATTTGCATTTCTCTGATAATGAGTGATGTTGAGGATCTTTTCATGTGTTCGTTAGCCATCTGTGTGTCTTCTTTGGAGAAATGTCTGTTTAATTGTTTGGCCCACGTTTTGATTGGGTCTTTCATTTCTCTGGAATTGAGGTGCAGGAGTTGAGTGTATCTTTTTGAGATTAATTCTTTGTCAGTTGCTTTATTTGCTATTATTTTCTCCCACTCTGAAGGCTGTCTTTTCACCTTGCTTATAGTTTCCTTTGTTGTGCAGAAACTTTTAATTTTAATAAGGTCCCATTTGTTTATTTTTGCTTTTATTTCCAATATTCTGGGAGGTGGGTCATAGAGGATCCTGCTGTGGTTTATGCTGGAGAGTGTTTTGCCTATGTTTTCCTCTAGGAGTTTTATAGTGTCTGGTCTTACATTTAGATCTCTAATCCATTTTGAGTTTATTTTTGTGTATGGTGTTAGTGTTCTAGTTTCATTCTTTTACAAGTGGTTGACCAGTTTTCCTAGCACCACTTGTTAAAGAGATTGTCTTTTCTCCATTGTCTATTCTTGCCTCCTTTGTCAAACATAAGTTGTCCATAGGTGTGCGGACTTATCTCTGGACTTTCTATTTTGTTCCATTGATCTATATTTCTGTCTTTGTGCCAGCACCACACTGTCTTGCTGACTGTGGCTTTGTAGTAGAGACTGAAGTCAGGCAGGTTGATTCCTCCAGTTCCATTCTTCTTTCTCAAGATTGCTTTGGCTCTTCGAGGGTTTTTGTATTTCCATACAAATTGTGAAATTATTTGTTCTAGTTCTCTGAAAAATACCATTGGTAGCTTGATAGGGATTGCATTGAATCTATAGATTGCTTTAGGTAGTATATTCATTTTCACTATATTGCTTCTTCCAATTCATGAACATGGTATATTTCTACATCTATTTGTGTCCTCTTTGATTTCTATCATCAGTGGTTTATAGTTTTCTATATATAGGTCTTTTGTTTCTTTAGGTAGATTTATTCCTAAGTATTTTATTCTTTCCGTTGCAAAGGTGAATGAAATTGTTTCCTTAATTTGTCTTTCTGTTTTCTCATTGTTAGTGTATAGGAATGCAAGGGATTTCTGTGTGTTAATTTTATATCCTGCAACTTTACTGTATTCTTTGATTAGCTCTAGTAATTTTCTGGTGGAGTCTTTAGGGTTTTCATTGTAGAGGATCATGTCATCTGCAAACAGTGAGAGTTTTACTTCTTCTTTTCCAATGTGGATGCCTTTTGTTTCTTTTTCTGCTCTGATTGCTGTGGCCAAAGCTTCCAAAACTATATTGAATCATAGTGGTGAGAGTGGGCACCCTTCTCCTGTTCCTGACTTTAGGGGAAATGCTTTCAATTTTTCACCATTGAGGATAATGTTTGCTGAGGGTTTCTCATATATAGCTTTTATTATGTTGAGGTATGTTCCTTCTATTGCTGCTTTCTGGAGGGTTTTTATCATAAATGGATGTTGAATTTTCTCAAAGGCTTTCTCTGCATCTACTGAGATAATCATATGGTTTTTAATCTTTCAATTTGTTAATGTGGTGTATTACTTTGATTGATTTGCAGATATTGAAGACTCCTTGCATCTCTGGGATAAAGCCCACTTGGTCGTGATGTATGATCTCTTTAATATGTTGTTGGATTCTGTTTGCTAGAATTTTGTTAAGCATTTTTGCATCTATGTTCTTCGGTGATATTGGCCTATAGTTTTTTTTGTGTGTGACATCTTTGTCAGGTTTTGATATTAAGGTGATGGTGGCCTCATAGAAAGAGTTTGGAAGTTTACCTTCCTCTGCAATTTTCTGGAAGAGTTTGAGTAGGATAGGTGTTAGTTCTTCTCTAAATTTTTGGTTGAATTCAGCTGTGAAGCCGTCTGGTCCTGGGCTTTGGTTTGTTGAAAGATTTCTGATTACAGTTTCAATTTTCGTGCTTGTGATGGGTCTGTTGAGATCTTCTATTTCTTCCTTGTTCAGTTTTGGAAAGTTGTACTTTTCTAAGAATTTGTTCATTTCTTCCAAGTTGTCCCTTTTATTAGCATACAGTTGCTGATAACAGTCTCTTAGGATCCTTTCTATTTCTGTGTTATCTCTTGTGATCTCTCCATTTTCATTTCTAATTTTGTTTATTTGATTTTTCTCCCTTTGTTTCTTGATGAGTTTGACTAATGGTTTGTCAATTTTATTTACCTTCTCAAAGAACCAGCTTTTGGTTTTATTGATTTTTGCTACAGTCTCTTTTGCTTCTTTTGCATTTTTTTCTGCCCTATCTTTTAAGATTTTTTCCCTTCTACTAACCCTGGGGTTTGTAATTTTCTTCCTTTTCAAGTTGCTTTAGGTGTAGAGTTAGGCTATTTATTTGACTTTTGTCTTGTTTCTGGAGGTAAGCCTGTTTTGCTTTGAACCTTCCCCTTAGTACTGCTTTTATAGTGTCCCATAAGTTTTGGGTTGTTGTGTTTTCATTTTCATTCATTTCTATGCATATTTTGATTTCTTTTTTGATTTCTTCTGTGATTTGTTGGTTGTTGAGCAGCGTGTTGTGCAGCCTCCATATGTTGGCATTTTTAATAGTTTTTCTCCTGTAATTGACATCTAATCTTGCTGCATTGTGGTCAGAAAAGATGCTTGGAATAATTTCAATTTTTTTGAATTTACCAAGGCTAGATTTATGGCCCAGGATGTGATCTATCCTGGAGAAGGTTCCCTGTGAGCTTGAGAAAAAGGTGAAATGCATTATTTTGGGGTGAAATGTCCTATAGATATCAATTAGGCCTAACTGGCCTATTGTATCACTTAAAGTTTGTGTTTCCTTGTTAATTTTCTGTTTAGTTAATCCATCCGTAGTTGTGAGTGGAATATTAAAGTCTCCCACTATTATTGTGTTATTGTTAATTTCCCCTTTCATATTTGTTAGCATTTGTCTTACATACTGTGGTGCTCTTATGTTGGGTGCATATATATTTATGATTGTTATATCTTCTTCTTGGATTGACCTTTGATCATTATGTCCTGTCTATCTTTGTCTCTGTTCAGAGCCTTTGTTTTAAAGTCTATTTTATCTGATGTGAGTGTTGGTACTCCTGCTCTCTTTTGGACTCTGTTTGCATGGAATATCTTTTTCCAGCCCTTCACTTTCAGTCCGCATGTGTCCCTTGTTTCAAGGTGGGTCTCTTGTAGACAGCATATATAGGGGTCTTGTTTTTGTATCCATTCAGCCAGTCTTTGTCTTTTGGTTGGGGCATTCAACCCATTTACATTTAAGGTAATTATTGATAAGTATGACCCCATTGCCATTTACTTTATTGTTTTGGGTTCAAGTTTCTACAACTACTCTGTGTTTCCTGTCTAGAGAAGATCCTTTAGCATTTGTTGGAGAGCTGGTTTGGTGGTGCTGAATTCCCTCAGGTTTTGCTTGTCTGTAAAGCTTTTGATTTCTCCTTCATATTTGAATGAGATCCTTGCTGGGTACAGTAATCTGGGCTGTAGGTTATTTTCTTTCATCACTTTAAGTACGTCCTGCCTTTCCCTTCTGGCCTGAAGAGTTTCTATTGAAAGTTCAGCTGTTATCCTTATGGGAATCCCCTTGTGTGTTATTTGTTGTTTTTCCCTTGATGCTTTTAATATTTGTTGTTTGTGTTTGATCTTTGTTAATTTGATTAATATCTGTCCTGGAGTGTTTCGCCTTGGGTTTATCCTGTTTGGGGCTCTCTGGGTTTCTTGGACTTGGGTGATTATTTCCTTCCCCATTTTAGGAGAGTTTTCAACTATTATCTCCTCAAGTATTTTCTCATGGTCTTTCTTTTTATCTTCTTCTTCTGGGACTCCTATGATTCGAATGTTGGGGCATTACACATTTTCCCAGAGGTCTCTGAGGTTGTTCTCATTTCTTTGAATTCTTTTTTCTTTTTTCCTCTCTGTTTCATTTATTTCTAGCATTCTATCTTCTACCTCACTTATCCTATCTTCTGCCTCCTTTATTCTACTCTTGGTTCCCTCCAGAGTGCTTTTGATCTCACTTATTGCATTATTCATTATATATTGACTCTTTTTTTGTCTTCTAGGTATTTGCTAAACCTTCCTTGCATCTTTGATCCTTCTCTGCAGGCTATTGATCTGTAACTCCAGTTTGCTTACAAGATTTTGGGTCATTTTCACTATCATTATTTGGAATTCTTTATCAGGTAGATTCCCTATCTCTCCCTCTTTCGTTTGGTTTGGTGAGCATATATCCTTTTCTTTACCTGCTGGGTATTTCTCTGCCGTTTCATCTTGTTTATATTGCTGTGTTTGGGGTGGCCTTTCTCTATTCTGGCAGTTGGTGGTTCCTGTTTATTGTGGAGCTTCCTCGCTGTGGGTGGGGTTGGACGGGTCACTTGTCAAGGTTTTCTGGTTAGGGAAGCTTGTGTTGGTGTTCCAGTGGGTGGAGCTGGGTTTCTTCTCTCTGGAGTGCAATGAAGTGTCCAGTAATAAGTTTGGAGATGTCAGTGGGTTTGGTGTGACTTTGGTCAGCCTCCTGTGTTGCTGGAGAATTTACATAGTATGTCTTGCTCTGGAACTTGTTGGCCTTGGGTGGTGCTAGGTTTCAGTGTAGGTATGGAGGCGTGTGATGAGCTCCTATCATTTAATGCTCCCTGGATTCAGGAGTTCTCTGGTGTTCTCAGGATTTGGACTTAAGCCTGCCTCTGGACATTAACCTGCCTCTGGTTTTCAGTCTTACTCTTACAATAGCTTCAAGACTTCTCCATCTATACAGCACTGATGACAAAATATCTAGGTTAATGATGAAAAGTTTCTCCGCAGTGAGGGACACCCGGAGAGGCACACAGAGTTACATGGAGAAGAGAAGAGGGAAGAAGGAGTTAGAGGTGACCAGGAGGAGCAGAGGGTGTGTCAAAAGGTGAAAGAGCAAGGTAGCCAGTAATCACTTCCCTATGTGCTCTCCACAGTCTGGACCCCTCAGAGATGTTCATGGGGTTACACAGAGAGGAGAAGAGGGAGGAAGGAGACAGCGGTGGCCAGGAGGGTATAAGGGGGAATCAAAAGGAGGGAGACAGATCCAGCCAGTAATCAGTTCCCTAAGTGTTCTCCACAGCCTGGAACACACAAAGAGATTCACCGAGTTGGGTAGAGAAGAAAAGGAGGTGGGGGGAGATAGAGGCGACCTGGTGAAGAAAAAGGAGAGTCCAAAGGTGTAGAGAGCAATCAGGCTAGTGATGCGGCTCCCAAGTAATAATGGCTACTGACGTTTGGGTTCTTAAAAGTACAAAGTTGATAACAAATACCAAAAAGCAATGATTAAAAATCTTGAGTAGAGATTATATTCCCAAAAATACAATATTTAAAAAAAATGAAAACAAACAAAAATTAGTCACAGAGATTATAATATGTGAAGTTTTTATTATAATTATATGAAAATATTAATATATCAATATAAATATATTCATATAAAATATAATTATAAAAATATAATTATAATATATGAAGTTTGCTTTAAAAATAGGATTTTTTTTTGCAAGGTAATAGTAGGTTATAAAAAATGAAAATTAAAGGAGTAATGGGGACTTAAAAAATAAATAAAGTAAAAAAAATTTTAATGTTTTTAAATTTAAAAAATGATAGTAGTAAAAGTATATCTAAGAGTTTCTCTGGAGCTGTTGCAGACAGTGTGGGGTCAGTTCATCTTCAGATAGTTCCTTGGTCCGGCTTGTACTTCTCAAGGTCTATATGCCCCTTCCGATGTAGTCAGTGCTAGCTACAGGGTTTTAATCTATTGCATCTGTCACTTCCAAAGCGGTTCCCTCTGTTTATTTTAGCTTCTGTTTGCTGGTCTCTTCAGTGTCTAATTTCCGCCCTGACACAAGGGGCGGGTGGTGGTCACTTTTTTTTAGGCTCGTTTGTTCAGTCATGCTTTGGGGAGGGAGGAACACTGTGAACAAATCTCACTGGCGTGTGGTCACAGTGGCTCAGCCACACTGGTTTGCGCCCGCTCACGGTGTGTGTGCTTTCCCCGTCCACACTGCTCAGACTCTCGGTTGCTCTGCCAGGAACTGTCTGAGGCGGGCCCTGGTTTACATGCACTTCCCAGGTCTAAGCCGCTCAGGTCCAGGTTCTCGGGTACTTCACAAAGGCGCAGACTTGGTTGGGCCAGTGTTTTGCGCCCTTCCCAGGCCTGAGCCGCTCAGGTGGCCCGGTGCTAGGCACGCGTATTCACCCCAGGTGGAGGCTGCAGTTTACCCTCTCCCCAGTTACAGCTGCTTGGTTTTATGGCCTTCTTAGGTGTGCCCTGTGTCTCTTCTGGGGAGCTGGTCTCTGGCTGCGACCCTACCGGCAGATGTCTACCATCCAGATCCCCAAGAAGTCTTGGTTAGCAGAGAAGTCTGCTTGCAGTTCGGTAGATGCCTCTCTGGGGCCGATTGCCCCCTTCCTGCTCTGGCTGCCCTCCTCTGCCTGTCTCCGGCGGGGAATGGGCCGGTCTGCAGCCGGCTGGCTCTGCTCAGTCCTTTGTCCTCTGAGCCTGTCTGGCGGTGTCTTAGGTTTGGGATTTTCACGGGGCTCCCGGGATAGCTATCCCACAGTTTGGATTGCTGTCTCAACCTAGTTCCCTCAGATTGCCCTCAGGGTATTCAGGCTCAGACCTTACCCTAAGCAATGCACCTGCTCCTCCCTGTCCCTCCCCTGCTTGCAAGTGGGGGATGCCAGTGTCTGGGCTGCTGCTGTGCTGGGAGTTGCTGTTAGGCACTTAATCTGTGGGATTTCACTATGTATTTATTTTTCCTTCCGCTTATTTTGCCCTCTGAGATTCCAAGGCTCGCCACAGACCCGCCAGAGAGAGTGTTTCCTGGTGTCTGGAAAATTCTCTTTTTTAAGGCTCCCTTCCCTGAATGGATCTCTGTCCCTACCTCTTTTGTCTCTCTTTTTATCTTTTATATTTTGTCCTACCTCCTCTCAAAGACAATGGGCTGCCTTTTTGGGTGTCTGATGTACTCTGCCAGCATTCAGAAGTTGTTCTGTGGAATTTGCTCGGTGTTCAAATGTTCTTTCCACGAATTTGTGGGGGAGAAAGTGGTCTCCCCTTCCTATTCTTCCACCATCTTCCGAAGCATTCTAGTAAGATTTTCTAAGAAAGATTTTGAAAATCAATATGTCAACATGTTGTACAGAAAAGACTTTTATTGAAGTATATCCAAGTTCCTGCAGTAACAAGCCAGGATTCATTCATCAAAATTGATCAACAAAGATCTGACCAATTTCTACATTTCATTCACCATATGTCAACTTTTATTATTTTAAGAATTTCCTATAATCTGTACTTTTCAAGATCAAAGCCTTTCTTTTCATTTTAAACTTCCCTCCCCCACACACATCCTCCATCAGGACCTTCTAACTGACAGTCCCTTAAATGGGGAGGAACTGACTCCCCAGAGCAGGAGCGAGTCTCCATTTCTTCTTCCCACCCAGCATCCTGCACAACGGTAGGATACTGCTGGTCCTCAGGGGTGTCAATAAAAGTGTAAGTGTAATAATGATAATAATCATAATTTTAAGCTTAAAATAGTTTTACCAATTAAACTGTTTGACAACGCCAATCTTGCTACATTTTTTGTTTTTATTTTTGTGGGTTACTCTTGTCTTCTCAGGTGACCAGTATATTTCTTATCTGGGCATCGCTTTCCTTGCCCCACAATTCCCTGCATCATTTAGTCCAGTCGATTCTTCTATCCAATGCTACTGTTTTCTCAGCTTTAAACTAAGGACTTGGCAGTGGATATATGTGTACTTATAGCTATTTGATGTTGTTGTACAGCAGAAACCAACACAACAATGTAAAGCAATTATTCTCCAAATAAAATCAAAATAGGGATAACGAAAATACTGTACTCCACTCAATATACCATCTCATGTTATGTACTCTATATGATGTTAATATACCAACCTGCAAAATTATCTTAAATGAGTACATTATACAAAGCATCAGGGACACATTAAAGAGCTGTGAGCATTATTACTGTGACAGGTGTATACAACGGTTTCACCATTATTTCATGTCTACCCTAAAGATGACTATGCCTTATCTGTGCCTTGCTCAACTCTAATCTTTAATGCAAAAATTCCACCTGTGCAAATTAGAATAGGTAAATCTTTTCTAGCATTCCAAAGCATATCTACACATTTAAAAATTTTACTAGCAAATAAAATAATCCCATGACCGTACCAAGCACACCGAGACGTTTAGTGGGCATCAGGTCACCATGCAGTCAGGGCACTTGGCATACGAGATGCTTCTTAGGTAGGAAATGGTGTATTAAGTGAAAATCTACATTATGCCAAAATAAAAAATATCTTGACCTAAGACCTAGCACAGCCAAATAAATACATGAAATAAATACATTTCAAATTCTTAAAAACCCAAAGAAACCCAACCCATCAGTGGGATCATATCACAAAGTGGGATATTAGGGAGATTAGGGTTAGCAATCAATACAATTCAGTTATCATTTTTCATATCATAATTCTTATTACCCAGATTAAGATCAGGATCTTTTGGAATCGTTTCATTCCCTTTCATTCTAATTTTTTTCAATGCAACTTCTCATTGCCCAGGTGGATTTGTCACAGATGCACAGCAAGGCTGGTCTCCTTGACCCTGTGAGAGAGGGTTAGTGTTCGAGCAAGTGGGCTTCTGATTGCCCATCTCCCATGAACTGGTGCGTGTGACTTCTTCCTTCTTCTCTTACACTGACCACATATGGATTAAAGGAAAGAAAAATCAGGTGGCTGGTCTTACAAAGCTGATGGCAGTCCACAGACTCAGGACTTCTCCTTCCTTGAGCTTTTATCAGAAGCAGTCATGTCTCAGCCTTTCTGTTGTTCATATTGACCTGATCCTTCCCTTCTGCCACAGCCTAGGCCCCAGCTATGCTGCCCTGAAGTTGGCTAACCGAGACACATCACTGTGTCAGGGAAAGCAACTTCATTTCTTTCATATTCATGACATTGAGACTTACCCTTGTTTTCTAGTTGTCCACAGAACAACTGTGGAATTTTACTTTCTAGCATAATTGCAAAGAGAAACAAAAAAAATCTAACCTCTTGAAAGTGATGCAACCCCTCGGGCTTTCTTTACTTCCCTTTCTTATTCTCACCTGATCATGAATTACAGCCAGAGAAGGAGCAGTGAAACAAATCTTGTCCAATAAGTCACTAAGTGTATATAAAATGTTTCAATGAAAAACCACACTCAAGGAAAGAAGGCTATTTCTCCTGATCTCATAGACTGGGTCTCACTGCCCCACATTCTCAGAGGAAACAGAAAAAGAGGAACAGAGATGCAGGTTGGAAACAACTGCCTGAGTAAACAACTGCAACTCAATAGATTCTGTGACATAAGCTTCCATCAAGAGACAACACCATCACTGAATCTCCTTCATCCAGCTCAGAAACTCTGAGCAGAACAAGTGTTGAAGTGTTTAAGTAAAGAGTTGAAAAATAAAAACTATACTTGGCAAAGTAAATACTACTTATCTACTAAAAGCAAAATGATTGCAGTTGGAAATTGTCTTCACCAACTTACACAAACACACTTTTGCTCTCAGCATCTGAGCACTGCTGATATTTTGGACACCTGGGGAAATGGGTCAGGAGAAGAGGAGGTCACCACCAAGACCTAGGGTCCTTCACAGAAACACTCCAGGGGAGAGGATGGGGTTTAGGAAGAGAATTTATTTTCCCAACAAATAAACAAGCCCTCCACAGAAAGGGGATGTTGAGGCCACAGATGTGGTGAGCCTGCCCTCATGGAGGGAGTCCAGCAAGTGACGAAGGGACTCAGTCACTCCAGAGGACAGGCTGTGGCTCCATGTGATCTCGCCCTTGTGAGTGGGGTGCTGATGGGAAACTACAATTATCCTGGAATTAGAGTCTCCTCACCCATGATCCCTGAGAAGAACTAGGATTCTGGTGGGTGTATTGGCCCAGTCTGTGGAGCACCACAGGTGTCCAATAAGAAAATGGTGGAAAGAAAGGGTGATGTCTGTAATAGACCTGCCCTCGTGGTTCCCTGAAGGGCAGGGATCTGCAGGAATGTGTTCCAGAAGGAAGAGAAATGTGGGAGGAGTTCAAGGACTGATAATAATCAGCTTCTTCTCTAAATCAAACACTAAGGAAAACTCATCCTTTGTTTTCATGAGCTTAACTGCCAGAGTGATCTGGTAAATCTCTTACAAATAGGGAAACGATAGGGCTGACAGAGCCTGGCTTCCTATGGAAACTAAGAGGGAAAAAAGGAGCCTAAGAGCAAGCCAACAATGTGTTCATGGATGAGAGGACAGCGACACTTATGAATGAGAGAAAAGGGCAATAACGTGTGTAAGTACACATGTCCATCAATACAGACTTAAGACAAAGACCTTTCCCATTTGATTGAAAAATATTCATTTGGATGGGAACTTCTGAAGTCACTAGGAAAAGGCAAAATTAACAGCCTAGAAGGAAGAAAATTTCTTTGACTGTATTGAAAATACAAAACAGAAAACCAAAAAAGGAAGTAAAAGTGTATAGAAATGATTAGAAAATGAAAACTACTGTGTTCCCTATTTAATGCCTTGCTTAGAAAGCATGGCATCAGAGAACCTACCTCAAGGTTCAGCAGACGCCATCTCCATCAGCCCAGCATCAGCCTCATCTTCCCCATGGCCTTCGTGCTTTCTCTACTGATGGCCCTGGTGCTGGTCAGCTACGGCCCTGGAGGATCCCTGGGCTGTGACCTGTCTCTGAACCAAGTGCTGGCTGCCACTGAGAAGAACCTCACTCTCCTGGACCAAATGAGGAGACTCTCCCCTCACCTCTGTCTGCAGGACAGAAAAGACTTCGCTTTTCCCCAGGAGATGGTGGAGGGCGTCCAGCTGCAGGAGGCCCAGGCCATCTCTGTGCTCCATGAGATGCTCCAGCAGAGCTTCAATGTCTTCAACACAAAGCGCTCCTCTGCTGCCTGGGACACCACCCTCCTGAAGCAGCTCTGCACTGGACTTGTTCAGCGGCTGGCTGACCTGGATGACTGTTGGCAGCAGGTGACGGGAGAGGAAGACTCTGCCCTGGGAAGGACGGGCCCCAAAGATGCCGTGACAACGTACTTCCAGGGAATCCATGTCTACCTGAATGAGAAGGAATACAGTGACTGTGCCTGGGAAATCGTCAGACTGGATATAAGGAGAGCCTTCTCTCTCTTCATCAACCAGCTTGCAGGAAAGGTTAAGAATGTAGGATGGAGACCGATCTGACCTTGACATGACTCTCACTGACTAAGATGCCACATCACCCTCGTATACTCACCTGGGGTCATTTCAGAAGACTCTGAATTCTGCTTCAGCCACCAAATTTATTGAATTAACTCAGCCAATACTTGTCAGTGGTAATAAGCAAGGAGATATAAAAGTACCCAGCTGCAGGAGTATCAGTCTATAAGCAACAACTGCTTTGATGTTATTAATTTATATTTTATATATTAAATGTTATTGTATCTCAATATTTCATATTTTCATATAAAAGATGTGTGTGCTTACATGTACTGAAATTTAGAAAATATATTCCCCTTTCTATGATTCAAATTGTAATTTGTTTTATTTATTAAATACTTATCAAGGTCAACTTCTTGAGTTTTTTTATTTGAAAAAACTAAGTCCTTATTTTGTCTATAGATAGCTATCACAAAACAGTATTTGTTCACTTTATACTGTGGAACAGTTCTATGACTTTCTAACAAATGTCTGTCAAAAGGTGGAATTCTTCAAGCTTTCTGGTGGTGCAGTTTTTAGCACTCTGAGTTTTCCCTCCAGGGAGCCTTGGTTGAGAACTAAGATCCTATAAGCTGTCGAGGGTGCCAAGAAAAAAACAGGTAGAAAGGAGATTATGAAATTGTACAAAATGGTTCATCTTGATGTCATAGGCATAACGAATCTATACTTACTCACTCATTACAGAATGGTTGATATAAATGTCTGAGGGAAGCAGTCCCCTCCTGCTGGAAAGCTGATGACATGCGGTGTTGATGGCCGCTCCTGACTCCTATTACTCTGTCTCCCGCCTTCTCCTCATCCCTGCCTCCTCAGGACTGAGCAGGTCACCCTCTCACACAGCGCCTTCACTGCCTCCATCTCAGGAGCTCCGTTCTGTGCTGATTTCTTCTAGCTGCACGGTGTAGTCAGAGTGGAAGCCACAGGAAGAGAGCCCAAGGGAAAGGAGAGTTCTAGAAATTCCAAAACCTCTGAATCCCAGCCCTGCTATTTACCAACAGTGTGACCCTGAAAAATCTCACAAACGCACTGGTCAGGTTCCTCATCTTTAGTACACGGACAATAAGAGTAGTTTTCACAGGATTACTATTTGGATTCAATGAGTTCAGTCACACAAGAATCATCAAGCGCTCCTGGCAGAAATCATCAGGACTGTGACGATCACAGAGTGCCTGCCCGCAGGGAGGAGACAGGACAGCTGGCTTGAGACAGTGACTGGAAGGAGACACTGGAAAGTGCTAGGCCCCTGGCAAAGGTATTTTCTTTTCAGCTTGGGTGCTAGTTCCATAGTGCTTTCAATGTGAGAACTACCTTTGCTGTATGCTGAAGAGAATTCCAATTTCTGGGTTTCATATCTCTAGAAAGCACTCCTATGAGTTCATCAAACACTCTTTGAGAAAGATGAATTAGTAGAAAATGCTTTGATGTAGTACAAAGATGAATAATAGGGAAAGAATACAGATCTCATATCAATGCAGAAAATCAAACACATGCACAGGCAGGAAGGAAAGAGCAGGTGCTGTGAAATGGATTTCTGCCCTCCAGTCCTACGGTGTCCCGGGTTGGATCCTAGTTCTCTTTTCAATAAAGCCCCTTGTCTATACTTGCTGGCAATGTCACCTCCTGGAGCTTCTGCATTGCTACTGAAAGACCAAAACCCAACAAAGAATTCAGAAACCAACTGTTACCCTCCTCATACTAAAGACATGAGAAACATTATTCGTGAATGAAGTGTGATTTTCTGCAAACTCCAACCAAGGGGCACCTTCCAGGATTGTTGCTGCCTGTGCCCTTGTCCCCACGGCAAGCCACTGCAGACACATACTTCCGTAGACTCCGGTTCAGCCTCCGGTGGGGTCACTGCTGCTCAGTTCCCTTGGGTCTTGGTGCTCGCAAGTTTTTGTTTGTCCCCTTTGAGAATGGAGTCTTTCCCCCACAGTCCTGTGGAAGTCTTGTAATCAAATATCACTTGCCTTTAGAGTCAGATTTCCTGGGCATTCCCAGGCCCTTTGCTGGATTCGCAGACCTGGAAGCCTGACATGAGTCTTAGATCCTTCACAAGAGGGAGAGAACATTATCGTTGTATTGTTTTCCAGTTTGTTGGTTTCCCAACTGGCAGGTATGGAATTTATTTTTATTGTGCTTGAGCGCCTCCTACCATCTCATTATAAGTTCTTTTTTGTCTTTGGACATGGAGTGTCTTTTTGGGTGGGCTCCAGAGACCTCCTGTGGATGGTTTTCAACAGCATTTGCGGTTTCAGTGCTCTTGCAGGAGGTGAGTGCGTGTCCTTCTACTCTGCCATCTTGGACCAGAAGCTAAGCCAAAACTTTGACATTAGACCATTTGAAATACAGTGAAGCATCTCATGCACACCCACCATATCTTGGCTGAGGTTTGAACAGGAGGTTCATTACTGCAAACATATATGTTCTTTATCTTCAAATAGTATTATTTTCTAAGAAGGAGTTTAATAATTGATATGTCAATGTGCTGCACAGAAAATATTGTTATTGAGCTATATCCAAGTTCCTGCAGTAACAAGTTCCCACAGTAACACGTGCCCACAGTAACAAGTTCTGCAGGGTTCATTGATAAAAATTGATCAACAAAGATCCCACAAATTTATACATTTCATTCACCTTTTTTCAACTTTTATTATTTTAAGAATTTCTTATAGCCTGTAGTTTTCAAGATCAAAGTCTTGCTTTCCATTTTGAACTCCCCTTCCCCACACAATCCTCCACGAGGGCCTCCTAACTGACAGTCCCTTAAATGAGGAGGAATTGACTCCCCAGAGCAGGAGAAAGTCTCCATTTCTTCTTCCCACCCAGCATCCTGCACAATGGTAGGATACTGCTGGTCCTCAGGGGTGTCAATAAAAGTGTAACTGTAATAATGATAATAATCCTAACGATAGTTTTACCAGTTAAACTGTTTTAAAACAACAATCTTGCTGCGTATTTTGTTTCTATATTTTGTGGGTTACTCTTGTCTTCTCAGGTGACCAGTATATTTGTTACCTGGGCATCTCTTTACTTTTCCCTCATTTCTCTGCATCATTTAGTCCAGTTGATTTTTCTGTCCTATCCTACAGTTTTCTCAGCTTTAAAATAGGGAGGAGTGGATATATGTGTACTCAGAGCTGGTTTACATGGCTGTACAGCAGAAACCAACACAACATTGTAAAGCAATTATTCTCCAATTAAAAGCAAAATAGGGATAATGAGAATACTGTACTCCATTCAATATACCATCTCATGTTATTTAATCTATATGATGTTAATACAACAACTTACAAAATTATCGTATATGAGTAAATTACATAAAGCATCAGGGACACATTAAACATAGCTGTGAGAGTTGTTACTGTGACAGGTGTATACAGAGCTTTGACCATTGTTTCATATCTACCTTAGAGAGGATTATGCCATATCTGTGCCTTGCTCAACTCTAATTTTTAATGCAAAACTTCTACTTCTGCAAGTTAGAATAGGTTAGTCTTCTCTAGGATTGTACAAAGCATATCTACACATTTTTAAATTTTACTAGCAAATGAAATAATCTCAAAGCTGTAGCAAGCACGCCGAGATATTTACTGGGCATCAAGTCACCATACAATCAGTGCATTTAGCATACAAGCTGCCTATGAAGTAGCAAATGGTATATTAAGTGGAAACCTACATTATGTTGAACACAAAAACATCTTGATTATGAATTTGAAAGCAACTTCTCTGTCTGAAGTGACATTTTTATAAAACTCTCCAATGCAGGACCATGTATAAATTTGAAAGCTTAACATAAGATCCTAGGCTAAAAGAGAAGAAAAGAAAGAAAGATTTTGAAAATTGAGATTAATAATTTTAGGTAGTTACTGGGTCATAAGTTTGTCAACTACAGCTTTTGCTCAACTGAACTGAGATGAACAAAGAAGTCATTTTGAAAACATTTGCATTTGATCTTGTTTTGGCATAAGGAAAATATTTAAACTTGGTGTGAGTTTCAGACTTATTTACACATTTTAAAATAGTTTTCAACGAGTTGAACATTGAAGGAGAAATTAACCATTTATATTAAATGAAATCATTTTCCCTTTCCTGTAAGTCTCAGTCTTGTCCTCAAGTCTTCCCACAAGAGGGCCCCAATATCTAAAGATGCCAATCCAGACTGTAGGTGCCTTATCCCCTTTCCCCGCATCAGTCCTTTCCCCAGAAACAGCCCTGAATCTGAAAACACACCCCAACATGCTCTGATCTCCAGCGGTGAATCACTGCATAAACGGGCACTGGGGTAAAGCGCCCTGGCTAAAATCTCCTCCCAGGAAGGGGAGGAAGGACACAGAGGCAGGTGCAGAAATCACAGGCTCCAAGCAAAATGACTGCAAAGCTGCCCTGGGCTGTTGGCCGGAAAAGGGAGTTTCCTCAGTGCTCCCGTGGTTCCATGTGCTCCCGGGGCCCCAGCAGCGCCTTGCCCAGGCCTGGGGCTCCTGCCCACTGGGACTCCCCTGTTCTCCTTGGTGGATCTCGTGCTTGAGCTCAAGGCGCTTGACCCGCAGGTGGTGCCCTCTGGGCGGGCAGGGCCAGTTGGTCTGTTACAGGGAGATCTGCGGTGTCCATCCTAGATGCAGAGGCAGGGGGAAGGCAGCTCTGAGCTCCTTGTAGAGCTGGAGCCCCGGGACTCAGTTTCACTGAAGCGCTGAGTTTGGCGATTCCTGGTTTCTCAGAGGGTGGCAATGGTGATGATCACCATTCTCCAGGGCTGGAGAACATCACCCTCCTTGTCATCAGGGAAGGGGTTGGCATCTGGTGAGCTTGGTGATCCTGCAGATGTTGGGCTGTGTCAGCCTTTATCCAGCTGTTCCCAGCAACTTCCCGCATATAACATCTTTAAATAGGCCAGAATTGTCATTTTCTGCACTTTTCTCAATTTTGTTTTCATGGAGAAACTTTTTCCTTCCATCCTGGCCATCAGAGAATGTCACAGCTTTGATGCTTCTTTTGTGTTTTTACAATGGAAATGAAATATACTCATGGAAAAGTCTTAATCCAAAAGGAGCTATTCATCTATATGAGTCAACTCAGCTTGAAAAAAAAACCTGAAGCTCTATCTAACTCACTTCTTTCGTCTAAAAGAGAACTCAAAGGTGTGACTACATAGTCTATTGTGACAGTTAAAATTGCACCAAAATAAATCTAACCACTACTCTCTGCATTTACATTTAAGGTCTAATACATAAGGTTTCAATTTTTCCACAATGATTTTCAGGACCACAGTTCTTGTTTCCTGATGGTACAGATAACAGTGACATAATACAGAACATGGGTTAATTCATACAGTTTCTTTATTCTGTCACCAAAGTGTGCTGACCACACACACATAGGTGACAATGTGCGTGGAGATGTGCATTCCTGAAGAGTCAGGCACAAATGGTGACTGCCCTCCTGGGAGCAGGGAAGAGGTCATCGAGGCAGGATGAGGAGGAAGGAGGCAGCAGGAGCTCAGAGCAGCTGAGGGCCGGTTCTCAGAGCTGATGAAGAGGAGGGCCTGGGGGCAGCAGGAAGTCTACTCTCACACTATCTGGGGCTCCTGATGTAGCCGACACCAGACGTTCATGTTGTCTTCAAAAACATCAAGACCACTTTAGTAGCAGCCACAGAGGACATCCTTCACTTCAAATAATACAAAGTTTGCAAATTAGGCTGAGAATGTGAAACGTAGTGAATGATAGCAGTCTTTCATATCAATATAACCAATAGGAACCTCTTTACTCCACCCTTAGTCCAGCCAAGAGAAACTCTGCCTGCAGGGCTCTTAACACTGTCAAGGATCTGCATGTTGAATCCCTAAGTGTTAATTCCAGGAGAGGTACTGCCTGCAGGACTTTGAAGGGGCCCAGGAGCCCAAGTTTCCTTCCTTTAATCAGTGCCTCGTATGGTATGGAGAGAAATCCCACAGTACTTTAAGTTCTTTGCACAGAACCAGATTGTAGGCAGTTGTCTAATACAACACCATTGCTCTGTTAATCAATGAGAGAAAAGAAGCAGTCCGTTTCTTCAACCTCAGTAAGTTTTAGACCACCTCTGATACTACTTTTTAAGATACAGATTGTGTTATACTTCAAAATCATACTGAGAGAAAAAGAAACCAAATTTGTAGTTAGTTAAATGAAATTTTTTTTCTAAAAGAAAAAAAAATGACTTAAAAAAAATAAAAGATGTGGAGAGAAGGAAATTGGCTAAAATGCTGTGTTTTGAGGCCCACCAAAACCAAAGTCTAGGAGAGGGGACTGCCCAAAAGATTCTGAAGGAGCAGATCCCAAGATTCCACGCTTACAGCAGTCCTGGAACATTATGAAAAGAAATCTTACAGCACTTGAATCCTTTTGCTTGGGGCCATCATCTTGAAAATTGTCTTGCAAAATAATAGCTGCTCTGTGAAGAGTACAAATGAAGTAAACATTCCCTAACATCATCCTCAGTTAGTCTTAGACCATCTCTGGTGACATTATTTTAAGACATAGATTTTTTTTTTTTTAATGGTTAAAGAGACCAGGAAATCGGTTATAAAATGTGACAGAGGGGAGGAGGACAAGAAATGGGACATTCGTATACTTTCCCTGCCACCAGGGAAGCTGGCAACAGTACTTCTGAAGCTATTTCTTGGGTTAGTATTGGGGAAAAGTAAGAAAGGACTTCTCTTGAGTATGAAATGTTAAAAGGCACCAAGTCTAAGACATCAAGATAAATAACATTGTAACTCAATATTAAAAAAATGAAAATACCAAAATATATGCACTAAACAAAACATCAAAATTTTCAAGAAAGACAAGAAATGCCCTTTCATTTGCAAGATCATATGTGTCTTACGAAGAAAGGCTTCTCATTGCCAATGAAATCTGGGCAATTTTCATTTCACTTACACAATTCTTCCCAAAGAAAATGAAAAGATCAGACCTGGTAAATGCCCTCAACGCTTTGTACAGGACACTGCCTCTTCTTCCTTTGGTTCCTCTCTCTCTCTCTCCCTCTCCCTCTCTCTTCCATCCATCTTCCTTTCTTTTTGACTGTACAGCACTGCATGTGGGATGTTAGTTCCCAGCCAGACAGCAGATTCGCACCTCCTGCATTGAAAGCACAGTCTTAATCATCGGACCAGGGACATCTGCACTAGCTCCTTTTGCTACACCACACTCAAGGTGGAGTGCTGGCAGCGGTGTTTCAGAAACTCCAGTTACATAATAATTATTGAAGACTGTCACAGACGCACAACAAATTGTCAAACAAATAAAGAAGTGAGCTTGAATATATTAATGAGTTGGCTTCCATTAAAGCCAGTAAAGTAAAATCATATTAAATTCTTGTTTCAGTGTAAACCATAGCTTAAAAAGAATGTAATAAAATACTAATAAATATTAACATCATTTAATACTCATATTTTAATATATTATCTAACAAATATTTTCGTAAATGAATAAATATTTCAATACTCACATATTTTAATATCATATATAATATTTTAAATGTTTTCATAAAATATTTCAAAAATAAAAAATGTGAAATATTTAATGAGACAAATATAATTAAATAGAAATGTAAACGCATAAAAATACAGTGCTGTGAGTTTTCGAATATTCCTACTTTTCAGTTGTTCAATACTTATTCCCCCACTTCAGGGCCAATTCCTTGAACGACACCCTGAAAGTCCCCCGTCCTCGGGTGGGGACCGTTCCCCGACACCCCCAGGGCGTCCCCAACACCGTCTCGTCGCCCTGTCGCCGCCGCCAGCTCCCCGTTCCGTGAGCGGTCCCTTCATTGCGACAGAAAGGAGCCCGAATCTGTAAAATCGGCCCCCAAGTCGCTCTGATTCTCCGCCTCAAACGCCTCCCTAAACGCATTTTCTTTGTAAAAGTGGCCTCTCTCAAGTCTCTGTGCGAGAAGAAAGCGCGACACTCAGGGGAAGGCAGAAAACGCAGGGTTCCGGGCTTCCACCGCACAAAACGTCTCTGGCGAGGGCTCGGATTGAAGATTTCTCAGTGGACTACTCAAGGAGTACTAACCTGGTCTCTGACAGCGACGCCTTTCTTGCTGAAAAGGCTGCCAAACCCGCTGAAATGAAGTCTCAGAACTCGGAAACTCACTATAAAACCTCTAAGAAGACATCCTCCGCGCTCCTGTGAAAGCCCAGGGAAGCGCGCTGTGCCAGGACCGGGAGAAGAAACCTTTCGCTCATTGACTAGTGGTGTCCGCGCGCCCCCTGCTGGCCTCCCAGTGACTCCCGGAAACTCTCTGTGGCCAAGATCTATCTGCTAGTGGCAGGAGTCAAGCTCTGCTCCATCCCTGCTTGTCCCCTTGACAACAAATTCTTCATACATTTGAGACAGATGAAAACGATCCCCTGTCAGTCATGCCTAGAGCACAGACACGACTTCAAGTGTCCTTGGAGAAGAGAGAATATCACCCCAATCCAGATGACTCAAGGCACCTGTTATCACCAACTGATGCTCCAGCAGATCTTCAGCCTCTTCACCAGGGAGAGCAGCTGAGCTGCTTGGAACAGCGCCCTCCTCAAAAACCACTCCAGCCTGGGTCAGAGCTTGGAACAGCGGGAAGAAGTGACTCTGGATTGTCCCGATTTGGGAATTGCTGTCCAGAAGTATTTCCAAGGAATCCATCTCTACCTGAAGGGAAAGGAATACAGCCCCTGTGCCTGGGAGGTTGTCAGAGTGGAAATTGAAAAGTGCCTTTCCCTCATGTAAGAATCTTCAAGAAAAGTCAACAGATAAAATGAAAATTATACTTGTGACACTCTCCACTCAATCAGACTGTTGTTTGCTTAAGCCTCCAAAGTGATCATCTGTTTGCTCACAAGCTGAAAAATGTCTGAAATGAAAATCACAATTTTACAAAAATATTTAGACAGAGAAACAGAATCTCTTTTCTTAAATAAATAATATTAGAACATAATTTAGAAGATTTTTCTATGTGTTTTGAGGGTATTTGCTGTTTTCAACATATGAAATTTATTTGTTTGTGGAAAAGGTTTTAAGACAGTATGTTGTTAAAGGTATTTGTCAGTTCACCTAATGCTTAGCTTCTTTAACAGGTAAACAGCAAAGTCTCAAACATTTGATTCTAGTAGACACTTTTCTTTCCTTCTTTGAAGAGCATAATGCAGGCGTTCTTGATCAGGTGAATCTTCTAGCTTGCTCTCCTCCAAAGAGTGAGTTGAGAACATTGGTGCCATTGTTTTGAGATTTTTTTTCCCATCATCAACTTCAGACTTCAAATTTGCCTGTAGTACTTGAGTCTATTCTCCTTGAGGCAAAGAGAAAAGTCTGGTGGATCACATGGGATGCTTCCAGGGACCAGGACTAGATGGGGTAATAGCACTTCTTCTCACATTACTTGGCCTGGACTTATCCTCATGAGAGTCTCATGGCAAGGAAGTTGGAAAATAATTGGATGATTAAGAGAGAGGACAAGTTCAGTGCACAAGACTAGTTTTTCATTTTTTGCACTATTTGTCCTAATCGGCTCTGCATGGGTGTGCAAGGGGAAATCCATTGTTCTTGCTTGCACACTCTCTGAAAAACTCTTATGTCACAGTTTCAGCTGGGGAAGATGACAGAGATGTCACTCAGAGTTCAGAGCATCATAGACTATTTGAAGGAAGTATACAGATTGACTCTCAAGGCACAGGCTAATGAGAAAATCATCTCCACGTGTAGAAAAAGTGTTTCCTTATTACCTGAGGGAGACAAGGAAAGAATGATCAGGCAGCTCCTTGCAAGTACTTGAGAATCACTGAACTAAAAGTGGACAGTGGGCCTTCCACTCACCACAGCTTCCAAATATTGAAAATGCAAACTTGAAGAAAATATTTCTGCAAATGATCTTTAAAAATCATCTCACACATTATTTCATCATATCCTCCCTTGTAGAACCATGAAGAATATTTAAATTATTGTGTTATCACATCATATCTTTTAGGAGATGTTGGTATTAGTTTTTCTCCTATCATTACCATCCTTGTGAATTGATGTTACATGAATATTGATTGAGCTCATGAAATGTTATGGCCCAGATGACATGTCTAGGTAACGGAGTTGAGGAAGTTGATTTCTCCTTTCAGGTATTTTACAGACTCCTGCAGGTATTCTTAGGATAAAACAGGGCATGATATATCTTATTGTTCAAGCTTCTTCAACAAAATAGCATAGACTGGGTAGTTTACAAAGACCAGAAATGTATTGCTGCAAGTTAGTTCTCGAGTCTGGATATCTGAGAACTGGATGTCAGCTTGTTCCAGTTCTGGTGAGAGCCTGCTTCAGGTCTGACACTGCAAAGTCCGTGTGGGACTAGTTTATATCCACCCCTTTGATAAGGGCATTATTTCCTTTTGTGAGGTCTCCATCCCGACACCCTAAGCATATCCCAAAAGGTCTATCACCTGATATCATTAGTTTGGGCTTTAGGACTTCAAGATATGAATTTTGTGGGGTCCTAACCACTCAGAACATAAAGGGCTTTAAGGTCTACATGCTTCTAAGAATATAGTCTCACTGAGCAAAAAAAAAAAAAAAAAAGAAAGAAAGAAAGAAAAAGCAGGTTAGCAGGAAGAAATAGGAGATCAGGGATTCATACCCAAACTCTAGAGTTTCAGCCTTTCATAAGCCTTTAATTATTATGTGTCAAATACTGGAAGTCATCCTGAAATGGAACTCAACAGCCGATGCAGTGGAATAAAATGGAGCATGAAAATGATCATTCATCATTCCTTGTGAGGAGTCTCTGAAGTATCTGCATCAATGTAGTAGTGATTGCCATGTCGGTAAAGATCCACCAAAGAGTGTTGTGGTGAACTGCCTGGTTGCTATGAGCTGTGAGCATCAGGGAGAGTCTGAGTTCAGATACATGGCTCTGTGTATGACACCAGCATGTTCCTTCTCTCATGACCTCAGGTGAATTCAGTCCCTCAGTTGTGTCCAACACTTTGCGACCCCACGCACTCAGCATGCCAGGCTCCCCAGCCCATCAGCAACTCCCAGAGCTTGTTCAAACTCATGTCCATGGAGTCAGTGATGCCATGCAATCATCTCATCCTCTGTTGTGCCCTTCTCCTCCTGCTTTCAATCATTCTCAGCATCAGGGGCTTTTGAATAAGTTGGCTCTTCACATCAGGTGGCCAAAGTATTGGAGTTTTAGCTTCAGCATCAGTCTTTCCAATGAATATTCAGGACTGATTTCCTTTAGGATGGACTGGTTGGATCTCCTTGCAGTCCAAGGCATTCTCAAGGGTCTTCTCCAACACCACAGTTCAGAAGCATCAATTCTTAGGCGTTCAGCTTTTTTATAGTCCAAATCTCACATCCATACATGACTACTAGAAAAACTATGGCTTTAACCAGATGGACCTTTGTCAGAAAAGTAACATCTCTGCTTTTTAATATGCTGTCTAGGTTTGTGATAACTTTTCTTTCAAGGAGCAAGTGTCTTTTAATTTCCTGGCTGCAGTCACTATCTGCAGTGATTTTGGAGCCCAAGAAAATAAAGTCAGTTTCTCTTTGCATTGTTTCCCCATGTATTTTCCATGAAGTGATGGGACCGGATGCCATGATCTTCGTTTTCTGAATGTTTTAACTTTTCAACCAGCTTTTTCACTCTCCTGTTTCACTTTCATCTTTAGTGAAAGTGTTCCTTTGGTTCCTCTTTGCTTTCTGCCATAAGGGTGGTGTCATTTGCATGTCTGAGGTTATTGCTATTTCTCCCAGCAATCTTGATTCCAGCTTGTGCTTCATCCAGCCTGTCATTTCACATGATGTACTCTGGATATAAGTTGAATAAGCAGGGTGACAGTATACAGTCTTGATATACCCTTTCCCCAGTTTGGAACCAGTCATTTGTTCCATGTCCAGTTTTCACTGTTGCTTCTTGACCTGCATACAGATTTCTCAGGAGGCAGGTAAGATATTCTGGTATTCCCATCTCTTGAAGCATTTTCCACAGTCTGTTGTGATCCACAAAGTCAAAGGCTTTAGCCTAGTCAATGCAGTAGAAGTAGATGTTTTCTGGAATCATGACCTAGTTGAGGACAATCAGGGGTGAGGCATCCTCTTGAGTTTAATATAGTGCTGGGCAAAGGCTGAAAAGTGTGTTGCACTTGCTACCTGAATCCCCAGACCACGTGTGCCTTTAAGGTAGGAGACACTAGTGGTTTTAGCAACAAACTCAGTATGACTGGCACCAGCAGGAGTAGAGTGAAAATACCAGCCACTGTCTATTATAATTCCGGGAAATGGGGCCCAGATGAAGCAAAATCGCTTGGTCATTTGTAAATGCCTTCCAGTAGTAGGAGGAAATCTGAGAAACTGCTTTGGCTAAAATGATTGTTGAGGACTTCCCTGGTGGTGCAGTGAATAAGAATCTTTCCTCAGGAGAGACAGGTTTGATCCCTGGTCCAGGAAGTGTCCACCTGCCACAGAACAACTAAGACAGCGCTCCACTGTTCCTGATACCCTGCTCTAGAGCCCACGTGCTGCAGCTGCTGAAGCCTGCATGCTGGAGCCCGAAGAAGACTCACAGGAAGGAAACCAGGAGCTGCGAGGAAGAGTGAGCCCCACTGCCCACAACTAGAGAAAGTCCCAGCAATGCACTGAGGACCCAGGGTAGCCAAATGTGGATGAATAAATAAATAACAAAAAATACCCAGGGTCTAGTGGGGCTGCTGAAACAGGAGTTCTCTGCTCTTTCTCCTGCAGACAGGACGTAGCTAAAGGGAAGGGAGAGGGACTTCTGAGGTGGTCCAGTGGTTAAGACTCCACCCGCCGATGCAGGGGACATGGGTTCGATCCCTGTTCCAGAAAGTAGGATCCCACCTGCCTTGGGGCAACTAAGGCCGTGCACCATAACTACTGAAGCCCATGTGCCTTAGAGCCTGCTCTGTAACAAGAAAAGCCACCACAATGACAAACCCATGCACCACAACTAGATAAAGACTGCACACAGCAATGAAGAGCCAAAGATAAATAAATAATTTAAAAAACAAGCAATTTAAAAAAAGATAGAAATAAAAGGAAAGGAGAGCCCTAAAAGACCTCAGCAAAACTGCAGGGGAAGGGGAATAAAGCGTGTACCCACACTCAGGGAAGAAATCTCCACATATCTTCAAATTAACATGCACGTTGCTCTCCAGTCATGAGAAGGGGACTGGATTCAAATCTAGGGACCTGAAGATGGACCCATGAGTTGGGTCATCCCTCCTGCTGACCTCCAGGTAGCCAAGCTCTGAAGGGGTTCAGAAGCAGGAGAACTTCTCTCTTAAAAGTGTCTTTTTAAGATGTCAGAATGTTAGAAAAGTATCCACTGCGTAGTGGATGCAGAACTGAGTGAGAACCGGGTGAAGGGTGGGAATGCTGCCACGCTTGGAGACTGAGATGGACGTGCTGAGGCCTAATAAAATGATACGTGCTACTTGAAGATCTACTATAGCTGCGATATTCATCTGTTTTGACAAAAACTTTGAACTCAAATAAACTCTCCCACTGGCTGGTGACCTTGCAGAAGGATTTAACACCTCACTGAGACTGCACATGGCCTGACTTGACAACATCAATGCAAGGCATAGGGGTCAAACAGCCATCAGTGATGGAAATGTTCACAGCGCAGCCACACAGGGCCTGCAGGAAAATGAAGAGAGAATGAGGAAAGGGTTAGGGATTGAGTGGGTGGGAAGAAGGCAAACTAACAAAATGGGAAAGAAGATCCCTTGGGTGGGGAGGAACAGGAGTATCCCTATAACTTATCACTAATCAAGACTGGCGTGCTGCAATCCATGGGGTCGCAAAGAGTTGGACAGGACTGAGCGACTGAACTGAACTGAATCAAACTTCTCCCACTCCCTGATTCCCTTCCCAACCATCTGGTTCTGGCGCCACCTGCTCGTGACTGACTAGAACACTGACAAAGTGATGGACTTGGCGCCATCCTGACAAGTGCGTGAGTGTAGCCTGGGGACAGATAGTGTTAGAGGGAAAGCCAGCCTTTGAGAACAATCAGGGATGTTCTGAGGCATCCCAAACTCCTTTTTGGCCTTCCTTACAGCCATTCTTTCTGATATCGTGCAGGATCTTGTACTCAAGGCCAACACCTGGCCGATCAGGGGTGAGGTGTCCTCTGCGGGCTTCCCAGGTGGCATTAGCGGTAAAGAACTCACCTGCCAATGCAGGAGACATAAGAGACCTGGGTTCACTCCACTATTCTTGCCTTGAGAATCCCATGGACAGAGGCGCCTGACAGGCTACAGTCCATAGGGTTGCAGAGTCAGACATGACTGAAGCGACTTAGCACGCACTAGCTGGGATCATTAGTTATAAGCTTGATACAGTCATGGGATATCTTCTTCAGGACACAGAAAGCACATGCACCACAGGTGGTTCTGCGATTTATCACAAGAGTGCAATCTTTCTGGGCTTACCTTGGACTGCTACTCAACCAACTGAAGCCAAGGTGACCAAAGATTCTAAAGACTTTCCACATCCCTCTCCAACAATACGACCTGGGTTAACACCATTGAAGGGCAGAGTGGCGTGATGGCTGAAAAAGAAGAGCCACAAAGAAGTGGAGTCACCTCAAAGGAGGAGTCCCCATGAAATTGAAAACAGAGCCACTGAGCTACCTGTGTTGCCATTTCCACCTGGAGGAGAGAGGAGGTTGGGGTCAGTGTAACCACACCAGTCTCTTCAGCTGCCTTGGTGCCCATATCCAGGCCATGGGAATCAGCCTTTATCGCCTACAGATAAGTTCATACAGAGCAAGTAAAGCCTGGGGAGAATTACTACCTGCTTTTTTGTTATACAATGAATAACCCTTCTCACACATTCAAAAACAGTCTGATTCTTCTAACTTGAAGTTTAGACAGGATGAGTAACCACACACGCAGAAGACCCAGGACTAGGGAACCTGGAGGAGGAGTGTCTCAGGACAGTGACCTTCGTTTTGCTCCCATTGACGAAGACTACTCACCAGGAGAGGCAGTGGCTTGGAGTGCCCATGACTGGCCATGGGTCACATGACAAGTTACACCTGACTCACAGACCTTTGCTTTTCCATAGGAGCTGGTCTGAAGTCATACACTAATACAGCCTAGCATCCCACCCTCTGACCTCCACCTTCAATTTCTCCAAATTGTCTAAATTGCCCTCCAGCCACCAATTAGTCAAGGAATTACAGTCTGTGGGTCCTTAGTTTCTTCTTCTCCATCACCAGACTCTGATCTGTACTCTCTCTCCACGTAGATGTTATTGGCTGAAATGTGTACTCCACACAAATTTGTTTATTAAAATCTCAACCTCCAGTACCTAAGAATGCAATGGGATTTGGAGGTAAGGCCTTTAAAGAGGTGATTAAGTTAAAATGAGACCCTTAGGGTGGGGTCCTAATCTAATATGACTAGTATCTCCCCACCTTCCTCCCAACCCTGCTGGATCTTAGTTCCCCTACCAGGGATTGAACCCATGCCCCTTGAAGTGGACGTGCAGAGTGCTAACCACTGAGCCACCTGGTGTCTTACTGGTGTCCTCATAAAAGGAAGAGATACCAGGGATGGGCACACACAGAGGAAAGGCCATGTGAGGATACAACAAGAAGGCAGCCATGTGCAAGCCAAGGAGAGAGGCCTCTGGAGAAACCAAATCTGCCTGCGCCTCAATCTTGGATTTCTAGCCTCCAGAACTTTGAGAAAATAATTCTCTGTTGTCTAAGCCATCCAGTCGGCGGCATTTTGTTATGGCAGCTCCTGGAAACTAACAGAGCGGACTTCCTGGTCCATCAGTTGAGCCACATTTTTCACGCCCTCCCGTCACTCTTGTGTCATCACTCCTGTCTGGCAGAAGTCAAACCCTCGGCCTCTTCCACACCTGACCTCAGGTACGTGGTGGAGACCTATTAGATAAAATCACACAAACGGATATATCGTACTACCGTAGTCCTATGGTCTACGACTAATGGGCCTCTCCAGTACTACATGGAATTCATAATTTCAGTCACCCTCTATCTTTGGTAAGTTTCTTCTCTGTGCACTGAAGGCTTCCCAGATGGTGTAGTGGTGAAGAATCCACCTGCCAATGCAGAAGATGCGGGTTCCATCCCTGGGTTGGGAAGACCCCCTGGAGAAGCAACATACTCCAGTAATCTTGCCTGCAAAACCCCATGGACAGAGGAGCCTGGTGGGCTACAGTCCACGGGGTCACAGAGAGTGAGGCACACACACACAGGTGCACCTAGGATACATAATTGAATAAAGTCATAAAGCTCCCTGGTTTCTTGGAGCTTATATCATTGGTTCCACCATCAACTCTCTTATTCTTCACAAATGATTTCAAACATTCTCCTCTTTGACAAACTTCCATCCCCCCAGTTGCAGGGAGCCGGCCTGACTGCTCAGGCCCCTTCTCGGCCCTGAGAGAGATCAAGAGGTCCCTCTCTGTCCCGCCACCCCTGATTTGTTAAAGTGCAAATTGGCCTTTCTCACCTCCCTCAAGGAAATCGCTGCAGCCACCATTTGCCCATTTTCCTGACTCTGATAAGATTATCGGGCTCCTGTGAATGGCTTATGTCTAGGTAGTCTTTACCTGATTGTAAGACGCTGGTGCCATGCTCTGTTGGAGTTAAGATAAAACTACTGAGCTAAAACTAGTGTCTGCAGTTCTGCACATATGCAAGTCTTTGATCTAAAATTTGGTGAATCCTGTTAGTATATATATGTATGTTACCCCTCAATAAAGTCGTCGGAATCAGTCACAAGCTGACTCCGTCCCTCTCAGCCCCATCTTTCCTAGTCTTTTATTTCTCAGGTGCTCTGGTGATTGTGTCCTCGACCTGTTCATCTAGCCGGCAGGCCCGGCACCGTCTCAGATGTGCTGGGTGCCACTTCATAAAGGAAGTAAAAGCCACTAGAAGAGAACTTTTTTGTCACCAAAGGATAAAACATTTACCACCTTTCTTCTTCCTCCTTCCTGTTAGAGTGATAAAAGTTTCCCAGACGGTAGTCCTTCTTTGAGTTTTCCAGCTGGGAAAGGTGCTTTAATTGCCCCAGGCATGTACATTTCAGTCTATGTTGTGACTTCTGGCTGACTTCTCTATTTTCTTCCAGAACATGCATCATTGCTCTATTACTAGTCTCAGGTGCTTAGGATTTACTTGGTACTCAAAAGCCATTTGGGAAATGAATGAGGAATGAGGGGGCTGGCTGGAGAGAGGGCCCCCACAGCATGTCCTGGGACAGAGCCCCCAGAAAGGACCAGACTCTGAGGGATGCTCCCTCAGGCTGTCTAGCAGAGGCCACCACAGCTTTCTCCTCAGGAACTGTGCTCTGCCTCTGTGGCTTCTGGAAGACAAGGGCTCGAGACTCAGTCTTATAGATGAGGTTCGGGCACAGCTTTCTGGACACGGGGGGAAGCCTGTGGTGCCCGCATCAGAGGGCTGCTGCTCTCAGTTCCTCTATCAGGGTTCTGCAGCCAGGGCTCAGCTCCGTGGCCTCTGAAGCCACTCCACCCAGGGGAAGCCTTGGAACCTCAGCACTCCTGTGCTCAGCCTCAGCCTCAAGCAGCCTTCTTTAAAGGGCTGCTTGTGGTCTGGGCCTGCTGGAGCAGGCACCTCCCTTCTCTGCTGCAGGTCCATGGAGATAACCATGGTAATGATATTTAACACAGAAAACTGCATATAACCCCCAAATCTCATCTACTAACTGGAGAATATTCATATATCCTAATAATGTAGTTATGAGGAACAGAATAAATAGGCAAGCACTTTAGACAAATTTAAGGCCTGGCCTGGTTAGAGTTGCCACATAGATTTGGCAAATAACACTGTCCAGAGCCCACCCAGCCCATGCCCCCGGGTCCTAGAGCCATGGCAATATCAAGACTGGCCCAGGGAGACCTCAACAAGGCCCCTATGCATTAAAGTTGAGGGGTTGGCATCTCAAACTGTCTCTAGAGGATCAATATTCTTTTTGGGTATGCGTTTATGTAATTATACCAAAGGTATCACTGTACGGTTAATTTCTATATATTTATCATGGAAATCTTTCCAGGGAAGTTCACATAGATTGTCCTAATTTTGTGTTTGGGGTGTGATATACTTGATGTTTTTTTCAGATGTTTTTAAACTTAAGGATCAGAGAAGTTAGCATGTCCCAAATGGGGGATCCTGGACAAAGGGATGTCTGCAGGCATGTGAAGGAGCAGTGCCCAGGCTCCGATGCTAAGACTGTGTCTAGCACAGAGGAGAAATCACACAGCATGCTTGAAGCTCTTTCTGGAGCCCCTAAATCTTAGCAAGTTGTTTGGCAGATCAAAACTACTTTGTGAAAAGTATAAATAAATGATACAAATAATCTCAATGTTCATTTCACTCATTTCAGACTACCTCTGGTGACAGTATAGGCAAAACAATGTTATAAAGACAAAGATAACTTATAAGGAAAAAAATACAGTAAGGGATGGGAGAAGGGGATGTTTCCAGATTTTCAGACATAATTTTCACAATGCTTCACGTCAAAAATTCTTCCCAGTGTTGGGATTAGGGTTAGGCAAGTTAGAAAGTTGCCTCAAATGCAGAGAGGGGGTGACAAGTGACTTAGTAATGTGGGGAATATATACATTAGTGCAATATTTTAAAAAATTAAAATTAATGGTAAAAAGTCTTGATGAACAATATATAAAAATTATACAAGACAAGATCTGGCCCCACAACTTAAAAAGTCTAAGAGGTGTACAAGTTGGGGGGGCTGGGAGGGGCTTGTGGCACAAAGTTAAATTGTGACAAATTTCATGCATTCTATATATTACTCACCAAAGAAACGTAAATGTACTTGCTTGTTAAATATCTGGACACTTCTCACATAACATTAGTAAAAAGTGGTGTGATGTGTTTACCTGAGATACTGAAGCTTTTATAATGAAAAGTTTTGGTCACTTTTCATTCTCAATACATAGAGAAGAACGTGATGAAAATTTTGATCCTGTCAAAAGAGAAAGAGCCCCATAAAGATGTGGCAACAAGATGGTTATCACTGTTGTCAAAGAAGGCTATCAAAACATTGGACTGCCATAGAATTGTAATTTCAACTAGCGGACAAGAAAAATATGTCCTATAATTTGGAAATGCATCATGGATGAGATGGAGAAAAGAATTAATATGCATCAGAAATTCATATGCTGTCTCTCCAAAACTTTCAGCAAGCTAAAATTAAATTAATTCTCTCCATTGAAAATGAGATAAGCAAAGAAGTAATTCTGACAAAATTATTGTTCAATTTGTTTTCAAAATGTCAGTAAATTATAAAAAATTCTGGTTTTGGTATAAATAAAATGTTGAAAGTTAAAATAATCTGAATTTTAATACACCCACGTTTCAATACTTTTTAACTACTATAAGGCTGTTGAAGGAGTCTTCATGAGTTCCCAGGGAAGCCTGAAAGTGAAAGTGTTAGTCTCTCAGTCCTGTCCAACTGTTTGTGACCTCGTGGACTGCAGCCCACCAGACTCCTCTGTCCATGGCATTGTCCAGTCAAGAATACTGGAGCGGGTAGCCATTCCCTTCTCCAGGGAACTTCCCAACCAAGAGATAGAACCCGGTATCCTGCATTGCAGGCAGACTCTTAACCGCTGAGCCACCAGGGAAGCCAAATTAATCATTAGTTCAGTTCAGTCGCTCAGCCGTGTCTGACTCTTTGTGACCCCATGAACCGCAGCACGCCAGGCCTCTGTCCATCACCAACTCCCGGAGTCCACCCAAACCCATGTCCATCGAGTCGATGATGCCATCCAACCATCTCATCCTCTGTCGTCCCCTTCTCCTCCTGCCCTCAATCTTTCCCAGCATCAGGGTCTTTTCCAATGAGTCAGCTCTTCGCATCAGGTGACCAAAGTATTGGAGTTTCAGCTTCAACATCAGTCCTTCCAATGAACACCTAGGACTGATCTCCTTCAGGATGGACTGGTTGGATCTCCTTGCAGTCCAAGGGACTCTCAAGCGTCTTCTCCAACACCACAGTTCAAAAGCATCAATTCTTCGGCGCTCAGCTTTCTTTATAGTCCAACTCTCACATCCGTAAAGTTTAATAAAATCATTGTAATAATCTTCGTCTCCGGATTGGAGATGCCTTTTCCCCTTCCCCCGGAAATAATCCTGAATCTGAAAACACATCACAACATGCTCTGATTTCCAGCGGTCAATCGCAGCTTAAACGGGCACCGGTGTAAACCGCTCTGGCCAAAATCTCCCAGGAAGGGGAGGGTGGACGCAGAGGCAGGTGCAGAAAATGCGAGGCTGTGAGCGAAGCCGCGGCAAGGTTCCCCTGGGCAGTCGGGTTGGAAAAGGAAGTTTACTCACGGCTCCCGCGTCCCCACGCGCTCCCTGAACCCCGGCGGCGCCTCGCCCGGGCTCCCGGGATCTCCCGGTGGATCCAGCGCTCGAGTTCGCGGCGCTGGAGGCGGGTCGCGCTGGGTGGGCGGTGTGGTCAGCGCGCTATGGCGAGTTCGGGCGCCCCCTCCCGGCCGCTGGGGCGCAGCGAGGGCAGCTTGGAGAGCCTTGAGTTGTATGCCTGAGACTCAGTTTCACTAAAGCGCTGAGTTTGGGGACTCCTGGTCTCTCAGACGACGGCAATGGTGATCACCATTCTCCAGGACTGGAGAACATCATTCTTGTTGTCATCAGTGAAGGAGCTGGCAGGCCCCCGCCCTCCCCCCCGGGGGGGGTGTGGTTGATTATGCTGCATATTTATCCAGCTGCTCTGAGGACCTTCCTGCAAATGAGATGCTTAATTAGGCCAGAATTGTCATTTTCAGCACTTTTCTCATTTTAGTTTCCACCTAAAAACTTTCCCTGTCTATTTCCGGCATCAGAGAATGTCACAGCTTTGATGCTTCTTTTGTGTAATTACACTGGAAATGAAATACACTCATGGAAAAGTCTCAGTCCAACAGGATGTATTCATCTAAATGAGTCAACTCAGATTGAAATAAAACCCAAAGCTCAATCTAACTCTCTTCTTTAAGTCTAATAAGAAAACTTAAGAGGTGTGACCCCCTACTCTGACAGTTTTTAAACTGCACCAAAATATATCTAGCCACAACTCTCTGTATTTCCTTTTTAAGATCTAATACATAAGGTTTGAATTCTTCCACAATGATTTACAGGACCATAGCTCTCATTTTCTGATGGTCTACAGATAATAGTAGCATAATATTGAACATGGATTAATTCATACAGTTCTCTTCATTCTGTCACCAAAGTGTGCTGACTGCATAAATAGTGACAATGTGCTTGGTGATGTGGATTCCAGGACAGTCAGGTAGGGATGGTGGCTGCCCTCCTGGGAGCAGGGGCGAGGACCTCGGAGGCAGGATGAGAGGAAGGAGGCAGCAGGAGGTCAGAGCAGCTGAGGGCCAGTACTCAGAGCTGAGGAAGAGGAGGGACTGGGAGCAGCAGAAAGCTCTACTTCCAGACAGTCTGGGGCTCCTGAGTGTAACTGACACCAGAATTTGATTTCCCTTCTAAAAAACCAAGACAACTTCAGTTGTGGTCACAGAGGATATCATGTTCATCAAATATAAAGTTTGCAAATTACAGGCTGAGAATCTGAACTTAATGAATGATAGTAGCCTTTCCTATCAATATAACCAATAGTAATGTCTTTAGTTTATTCTCAGTTCAACCAGGAGAAGCTTTGACTATAAGGCCCTTAACGCTGTCAGGGGTCTGTATGTTGAGGCCCCCAATGCAAACTCTAGGAGAGGGGGCTGCCCATAGGATTGTGAAGAAGCAGAGCCCAAGATTCCAGTCTTAGAGAAGTGCCTGGAACATTCTGGAAAAAAATCTTACAGCACTTGAATCCTTTTGCAGAGAACCAGCACCTCAGAAAATTGTCCAAAAAACCAAACCAAAACAAAACAAAAACATGGCTGCTCTGTGAAAAATACAAATGAGATAAACTGTCCCTTACCTCATCCTCAGTTAGTCTCAGACCACCTCTGGTAAGATTATTTTAAGACAAAGAATTTTTTAAGGGTTAAAGAGACCAGGAAATCAGTTATACAACGAGATAGGGGAGAGGATGGCAAGAAATGGGACATTCCTATACTTTCATCCAGGGAAGATGGCAACAGTACTTCTAAAGCTATTTCTTGGGTTAGTATTGGGGTAAACTAAGAAAGGACTTTTCTTAAGTATGAAATGTAAAAGGCACCAAATCTAAGATGTCAAGATAGATAATATTGTAATTCAATGTTAAAAAAAGAAAATGCCAAAACACACACTGAACAAAACATCAAAATTTTAAATAAAGACAAGAAATGACCCTGCATTTGCAGGGCCATGTCTTACAAGGGACGGTTTCACGTCAACGAACTCTGGGAAATTTACGTTGAGTCTATAAAATTCTTACCAAAGAAAATGAAAAGATAGACCGGGTAAACTTCCTCAATGCTTCGTACAAGACATTGCCTCTTTTTCCTTCCCTGCTTCCTCCCTCCCTCTCTCCCTTCCATTCTTCTTTCCTTTCTTTTTGGCTGCACAGCACTGCATGTGGGATCTTAGCTCCCTAACCAGGGATCAAACTGGCACCTTCTGCACTGAAAACTCAGTCTTAATCCTTGGACCACCGGGGATATTTCCACTAACTCTTCTTTCCATAGGACACTCAGGTGGGGTCCTGGCAGCAGTGTTTCAGAAACCCAGGTTAAAAAAAAATTAAGACTGTTACAGAGTCACAAACAATTGTCAAGCAAGAACAGAAATGATCTTGAATATATGAATGAGTTTGCTTCCACTAAAGCAAAGAAAGCAAAATTAAATTCTTGTTGTAATATAAAGAACTGTAGTTTAAATAGAATTTAATAAAATGCTGTTTAATACTCATATGCATTTTAATACCATATAGCAAATATTTAAATATTTTCATTAAAATATTTCAAAATATAAACATTTTAAACAAGTTAAATATGATCAATATGAATTGTATTTAAATATTAATAAATTCATACATATAAAAAACAATGCTATGAGTGTTTCAATATTCCTACTTCTCAGTTAATTAATGCTTACTCCCCCACTTCAAGGCCGATACCTTAAAAGACACCCTGAAAGTCCCAGAGCATCTCCAGGGGCGCACAGCTCCCCCGTCCCCGGCCGGGGTGGGGACCGCGCTCCGACTCACCCCCAGGAAGTCCCCAACACCGTCCAGTCGTCCCATCGCCGCGGCCAAGTTCCCTATTCCCTGAGCTGTCCTTTCATCGCGTCAGAAACGAGCCCGAATCTGTAAAATAGGCCCCAGCTCGCTCTGATTCTCTGCCTCAAACGCCTTGGTAAACGTATTTTCTTTGTAAAGTCATGCCAAGTCGCTCAGTTCTGTCCGACTTTTTGAGACCTCCACGGATTGTAGCCCACCAGGCTCCTCTGTCCATGGGATTCTCCAGGCAAGAATACTGGAGTGGGTGCTATTTCCTGCTCCAGGGGACCTTCCCAACCCAGGGATCGAACCCAGGTCTCCCTCATTGCCGGCGAATTCTTTACCGTCTGAGTCACCTTGAAAGACCTTTGTAAAAATGGCCTCGCTCAAGTTTCTGGGCGAAAAGAAAGCACCAAACTCAGGGGAAAGCAGAAAACGCAAGGTTCCGGGCTTGCCACCACACGAAAATGTCTCTGGCGAGGGCTCGGAAATGAAAGTTTCTTAGTGCACTATTAAAGCCGCACCAACTTGGTCTCTGAGTAGCGACGGTTTCCTGAAAAATGTCTCTGGCGAGGGCTCGGAAATAAGTTTCTTCGTGCACTATTAAAGTCGCACCAACTTGGTCTCTGAGCAGCGACGGTTTCCTCTCTGGCTGCCAAACCCGCTGAAACGAAGTCTCAGAACTCGCAAAGAGTCTAAGAAAACCGATAAAAAGACATCCTGAGCCTTCTTGCGGACTGCTAGAAAACCGCGCTGTGACAGGACTGGGCGGAGAAACCTTTCGCTCATTGATTAGTGGTGCCACGCGCCCCCTAGTGGCCCTCCAGTGAATCACGGAAACTCTCTATGGCCAAGATCTATTTGCTAGTGGCAGGAGTCATGCTCTGCTCCATCCCTGCTTGTTCTCTTGACAACAAAGAAATCTCCAGACATTTGAGACAGATGAAAACGATCCCCTCTCAGTCATGCCTAGAGCACAGACACGACTTCAAATTTCCTTGGAGAAGAGAGAATATCACCTCAATCCAGATGACTCAAGGCACCTGTTATCACCAAGTGATGCTCCAGCAGATCTTCAACCTCTTCACCACGGAGAGCAGCTGGGGTGCTTGGAACAGCGCCCTCCTCGACAAACTACTCTCCAGCCTGGGTCAGAGCCTGGAAAAGCTGGGAGAAGTGACTCTGGATTGTCCCGATTTGGCAATTGCTGTCCAGAAGTATTTCCAAGGAATCCATCTCTACTTGAAGGGAAAGGCATACAGCCCCTGTGCCTGGGAGGTTGTCAGGGTGGAAATTGAAAAGTGCCTTTCCCTCATGTAAGAATCCTCAAGAAAAGTCAACAGATAAAATGAAAATTATACTTGTGACAACTCTCTACTCAATCAGATTGTTGTTTTCTCAACTCTCCAAAGTGAGCTGGACTTCTGTTTGCTTACAAGCTGAAAAATAACTGAAATAAAAATCGTAGTTTTACAAAAATAGAAAAAGTCTCTTTTCTTAAATAAACAATTTTATAACACACTGTAAAAGATCTTTATGTATTTGGCGGTATTTACTATTTTCAACATCTGAAGTTTACTTTTTTATGGGAGTTTTTAGGAGAGTATGTTGTTATTAAAGGTATTTGTCAGTTAACCTAATGTTTAACCTCTGTAACAGGGAAACAGAAAAGTGTCAGAAATTTGGTTCTAATGGACACTTTCCTTTCCTTCTTTGAAGAGCGCAATGCAGGCCTTCTTGATCAGGTGAATCTTCTAGTTTGCTCTTCTCCAGAAAGTGAGTCAGGGAAATGGGTTCCCTTGTTTTTCAATTTTTCCATTATTAACATGTGACTTCAATTTTATCTGTAGTACTTGAGTCTATTCTCCTTGAAGGCAAAGGGAAAAGATTAGTGGATCACATGAGATGTTTCCAAGGGCCAGGACTACACGGGGGTAATAGCACTTCTGCTCACATTACCTGGCCCGGACTTATCCTCATTGGAGTCTCATTGCAAGGAAGTTTGGAAATAATTGGATGATTAAGACAAAAGGAGACAAGTTCAGTGCACAAGACCATTTTTTCATTTTTTCACTATTTGTCCTAATGGAGCTCTGGGTGGGTGTGCAAGGGGAAAACCAATATCTTGCTTGCACACACTCTGATTTAAACTCTTATTTCATAGTTTCGGCTTGGGGAAGATGACAGAGATGTCACTCGGAGTTCAGAGCATCATAGACTATTTGAAAGAAGCACTCAGATTGACTCCCAAAGGCATAGGCTAATGAGGAAAACATCTACAAGTGTAGACAATGTGTTTCCTTACTACCTGAGGGAGGCAAGGAAAGAATGATCAGGCGGCTCCTTGCAAGAACTTGAGAATCACTGAACTAAAAGTGGACAGTGAGTCTTCCACTCACCATACATTCCAAATATTGAAAATGCAAACTTTAATAAAATATTTCTGCAGATGATCTTTAAAAAGTATCTCACACAATATTTCATCATATCTTCCCTTGTAGAAGCATGAAGAATCTTTAAATTATTGTGTTCTCACATCACACACATATATATATATATATATCTAATAGATATTGGTATTATCGTTTCTCCTATCATTATCATCCTTGTGAATTGATGTTACTTGAATATTGATTGAGCTCAAGAAATGTTTCCGCCCAGACTAGACGTCTAGGAAACAGGGTTCAGTAATATAATTTCTTTCCCTTCAGAAATTTTACAGACTCCGGAGGTATTCTGAGGATAAAACAGGGCATGTAATATCTTACTATTCAAGCTTCTTCAACAAAATAGCATAGACTGGGTAGTTTGCAAAGACCAGAAATGTATTGCTCAAAGGTAGTTCTCAAGTCTGGATATCCGAGAACTGTGTGTCAGTTTGGTCCAGTTGTGGTGAGAGCCTGCTTCAGATCTCACACTGCAGAGTTCTCCTTGTATCATCACAGGGAAGCAGAGGGAGTGGTTTATATCCACCTCTTTTATAAGGGCATTATTTATGTGAGGAAATAATCCTCACACCCTAATCATGTCCCAAAAGGTCTGTCACCTATATCATTACTTTGGGGTTTATGACCTTGTGATACGACCTTGGTGGGGTCCTAACCATTCAGAACATAAAGGTTTTTAAAGTCTACATGCTTGACACGCAGAAGTAAGAAAATAGTCACACTGAATTAAAAAGAATGAGCAGGTTAGTAGGCAAAATAAGGAAACCAGGGATTCAGATCCAAACTCTAGATTTTCAACCTGTTGTACGGCTTTAATTATTACATGTCAAAAACTGGAAGCCAGACTAAAATAAAGCTTACCAGCCATGCAATGGAATAAAATAGAGTATGGAAATGATCATTCATCATTCCTTGTGAGGAGTCTCTGAAGTATCTCAGGATCAGTGTAGTAGTAATTGCCATGTTGGTAAAGATCCACCAGAGAATATTGTGGTAAACTGCCTGCTTCTTGCTGTGAGCTGTGAGCATCAAGGAGAGTTTGAGTTCAGATCCATAGCTCTGCCAGCTTTTTCACCATATTTCAAAAGCATCAATTCTTTGGCACTCAGCTTTATGGTCCAGCTCTCACATCCATACATGACTACTGGAAAAACTATAGCTTTGACCATACGGAACTTTGAGGCCAAAGTAATGTCTCTGCCTTTTAATATGCTGTCTAGATTGGTCATAGCTTTTCCTCCAAGAAGCAAGTGCCTTTTAATTTCATGTCTGCAGTTACCATCTGCAGTGATTTTGGAGCCCAGGAAAATAAAGTCCGTCACTCTATCCTTTGTTTTCCCATCTATTTGCCATGAAGCAATGGTAGTGGAAACCATGTTCTTAGTTTTTTGAATGTTTTCAGTTTTCAGCCAGCTTTTTCACTCTCCTCTTTCACTTTCATCAAGAGGCTCTTTAGTTCCTCTTTCCTTTCTGACTAAGGGGTGGTGTTATCTGCATATCTGAGATTATTGATATTTCTCCTGGCAATCTTGACTCCAGCTTCTGCTTCATCCAGCCCGGCATCTCACATGATGCACTCTGGATATAAGTTGAATAAGCAGGGTGACAGTATACAGTCTTGATGTACTCTTTTCCCAGTTTGGAACCAGTCCATTGTTCCATGTCCCGTTCTAACTGTTGCTTCTTGACCTGCATACAGATTTCTCAGGAGGCAGGTAAGAAGGTCTGGTATTTCTTTCTCTTGAAGCATTTTCCACAGTCTGTTGCGATCCACAAAGTCAAAGGCTTTAGCCTAGTCAGTGCAGTAGAAGCAGATGTTTTCTGGAATCATGACCTAGTTGAGGACAATTAGGGGTGACACATCCTCTTGAGTTTAATATAGTGCTGGGCAAAGGCTGAAAAGTGTGTTGCACTTGCTACCTGAATCCCCAGACCACGTGTGCCTTCAAAGAAGGAGACTCCTAGTGGTTTTAGCAACAAACTCAATATGACTGGCACCAGCAAGAATAGAGTGGAAATACCAGCCACTGTCTATTATAATTCCAGGAAATGGGGCCCAGATGAAGCAAAATAGCTTGGTCATTTGTAAATGCCTTCCAGTAGTAGGAGGAAATCTGAGAAACTGCTTTAGCCAAAATGACTTGTTGAGGACTTCTCTGGTGGTGCAGTGAATAAGAATCTTTCCTCAGGAGAGACAGGTTTGATCCCTGGTCCAGGAAGTGTCCACCTGCCACAGAACAACTAAGACAGCGTTCCACTGTTCCTGAGACCCTGCTCTAGAGTCCACATGCTACAGCTGCTGAAGCCTGCATGCTGGAGCCCGAAGAAGACTCACAGGAAGGAAACCAGGAGCTGTGAGGAAGAGTGAGCCCCACTGGCCACAACTAGAGAAAGCCCAGGGCTCCCCTGGTCAAGGGGGACTCCAGCCTGGCTCTGAGGAAATACTTCCACAGAGTCACTCTCTATCTGCAAGAGAAGGGACACAGCCCTTGTGCCTGGGAGGTTGTCAGAGCAGAAGTCATGAGAGCCTTCTCTTCCTCAACAAACTTGCAGGAGAGGTTCCGGAGGAAGGACTGACACACACCTGGTTCAACACGGAAATGATCCTCACAGACCAACAAGACCACATGCCTCCTGCGCGGCCACGTGGAGGACTCTCATTTCTGCTGTCATAGAGCCCTGAAATGAATCAGGTTGTCAAATGTTTTCTGGAATATTAGGTAACATCATGTTCTACTCTATAGACACTGGTTCCTCACAGATGCCAAAGCTGATTTATCTATGTATTTAACGACCTGGACATTTGTTTATCTATTTTAATATTTATTTAACTATTTATAAATATTTACATTATTTTGTTGATAAAATACTAGGTATGTATACTTATGGGAAAATGGATATTTTGTATTTAGTCCGTTTATGATTTTTCTTCTTTTATTAAATTCTTACTCTAAAAGACTTTTTTTTCGTTGAAACAGAAACACCAATCCTGAATGGCAACCTGATTAAAAAATGCATTTTACAATTCCTTGAGCCCTCTTTAGGATTTGCACGGTACAAGTAAAAATATTCTACCTTTAGCTATGTTGTTTGTTGCCCTGAGGAACTTGAAGTGAACATAACCACTCCAATGCTGTTTGTAACTCTGATTTTTTTAAAAATAAGTAACCTAAAAGCAGTGATGAAAAAAAAATCCATGCTTCAGGATTTCATGAATTCTTGGGAAGGATTTTCTGTCTCTTGTTTGTTGTGGAATTTTTCCCCCCGGAAAACAATTGGAGAGATGCTTGAAGACGTGGTATTCAGTTGGCGAGAGGTCAGGTGAATATCTTATCCTCACACTCAAATATCACAATCATTCACTTCCTCCCAGGGTAGAAATCCCTATTTCTCTCCTCATTCACTCTGCATGAAGGTGTCCTCTCCATTCAGACAGCTGTGTCCTTCTCCATTACGGTTTCTGGTTGTCAATTTCCCCTTAAGCCTGCAAACCACCAACTAAAAGCAGAACCTGAGAGAAAGTTCTAGATCTGTCAGAGACTCTCCTATGACTTCACCTGCTCTGCCTGCCAAGCACTGCAGGTCCAGACTGTCCAGGCTCCCAGAGAAACACAGTACATAGAGGGAACCCCACCCCCCAGTGAACAATGGTTGAGACTCCAGGGGCTCCTCTGGGCGTCTACCTGGGCTCTCGCCCGTGCTGATTGCACTAGGAGGAACTCGCCTCGTTCAGGAATCTCAGTTGCTCAAAAAGCCCAAAGCACCGGAAACTTGGAGTTGAAAGTCAGCAGCAGCTTGAGAACTTGGAAGAAGAACAAAGATGTTTAATTGTTCACTGGAGCAGCAGCGGGTCCTCAGGACACGGAACAACACAGATGAACTACACTGAGGCAAGTGTTTCTCCACAACACTCCTTTCCAGAGAATGAGAAGACTGACGTGGACGCTGAGGGCACGGAGACAGAGCACGATGCCTGGCCTCTAGCTGTGTCCCCAGCACGGGTGACGTTCACACCACAGCAGCCTGCAGAGTCCTGGAAGGCGCGAGGGTCACTCCCTCATGCAGACTGTTTCTTCCTTAGGACCCAGCAAGTTATCACAGAGCAGGACAAGAGGTGCCTGGGGACAGTGCAATCCAAGGAAGTTCTTAAATTCCATCATGGTGTCTTTGCATCTTTGAGAGACAAAATCAAACAAGATTGAATAGAAGGAACACAGGCAGGACTTTTAATACATTTAGCAACAGCGGGTCAGAGCTTTCCTCGCAGGACATATGTTAGTAACGTGCACACTGGAAGAATACAATTTCTCAAAGTAACAAAGATCTTTGTGGAAACTCATGTATTTAATGTAGGCAATCTACATTAAATGTAGGCAATCTACATTAATGTAGAACCTATATGATTCTCAGGACATTGATGGATCAATCATCTTTCTCTTCTTTCTGGTTGGGACATGTAGTACTCAGGAGCTATATGTAAAGTCAAAGGGACTTTTAAAATAATTTTATTTATTTATTCCTTTTTCACTGTGCTGGGTCTTCATTGCCGCATGGCCTTTTCTCTAGGTGTGGCTAAGGTGGGTCCTCTCCAGTTGGGGTGCACAGGCTCCTCACTCTGGTAGCTTCTCTCGTTGGGGAGCACAGGCTCTCGTGCACTTGGCTTTGGCAGTGGTGGTCCCGGGGTCTAGAGCACAGGCTCAGTAGTTGCGGCGCCCGGGCTCAGCTGTTCTGCAGCCCGTGGCTTCCTCTAGGACCACATGTGGTCCGATTGGCAGGTGGAGTACCTACCACTGAGCCCCCATGGAAGCCCCTCAGAGAACATGTAAAGTACATTGAGAGGTTTGGAAACGTTCTTGAGGATTAGGGTGCTAAACAAGTAAAAAACATGCTGATATTACTGCTAAAAATATCATTTCATTGACAAATTATTTTCTAAATAAGCTTTTCATCTTTATTCTATAGTATTACATAATGATGTTTGATAGGTTGACCAAGAAATTTTTAAAAAAAGATAACTCTACAAGACTTTGAGGCTTATTTCACAATTCAAGCCAGTCTCTCCCTGCTAAGGAGAACATTGTTCGCTGCTTCTGTCTAGGAAGCACACGTGTTCCTCCATCTTGGTCTCACACAGGCCTCCTCAACACCCACATCTTGAACAGAATTTGGAAAATAGAGTAGATGTTCTTCACTGGACTCCATCAGGAGACAACAGGATGACCGTCTGGACTGGAGGTGAGAAATGCAGGTGATTTCCTTTAGAATGAGAACAGCAGGTTACCTGAGGAGGTCTCCTGGAAGGGGACCGTCAACCACTAAAAAACAAGAGCCCAAAAACATGATTTCTGAGAGTGTATTTTATTGGGAGTACTTGCTGAGGACTGCAGGCTGGAGGTCAGCCTCTCCTCAGCTCTGAGAAACTGCCCCACGGACGTAGAGGAGGTCAGTATGCATGTGACTATGGTGAAGGGATGACGTGCAGATCAACTCACATCTTGGGAGAAAGCGGCTGAGAATCAGGAGGAACAGATGTCTCTCTGAAAGATTTTAGAGCATTTCTATCCATGAGAAGTTGTAACAATTGGGTTCATAAATTTCCTCTGGAAATTATCTAACTCTCTGCTGACCTGCTGTGTCAGTTTTCCCAGAGCACAGAGTGCCTCCTTCCTGATCTCCATCCTGAACTCCTGTCAGGGCGTGTTGGAGGTCGGGGACTGCAGTGGGTAGTGACTTCATTCTGCAGAACCTGATGCTGAAAGATGTTTTCATTGTCATTCTGAAGGAGAAACATCAGAGCTCATGTGGCGAGGAACTGTTAGCTTTTTCTTTGTTCTTAAACTCACAAGAAAGGTCAAGGGGTTAAAATACATAGAAAGTAGGGCTCACCTCTCATAGGGTTAATAAAACTATTTTACTATATTTCATTGAAGAAAACACTCATAAAAGCTGAGACTTCTTCGAGGTTTGTCTGATCGGACATCCCCAAACAGGGATTAAAATCAGGTCACAGCAGTGAAAGTGCTGGATCCTAACCACTAGACAATGAGCAAACTCCTGCTTTTCTTTTAGCTGGCAGAACAATCTATTCCCTTCCAACTACTTAATAGTGATTTTGTCTATTTATGATTAGATCTTACTTTTGTGGACTTCAGATCACACACTGTGGCCTACAAAACAATAGATAGTGACTCTTTGCATTTGAAATGGATTAAGGGGTTTTTGTCAACTCTTTCTCCTCCTGTCACTTCTTTCATTGCTTCCTTAATGTCATGTTCATTTGCACCCTTCTTTTTTTGTTTAATGGGATCTTTCAGACAAATCAAAGCCCCCAAGGTTTGCTCCTGAATCTTTGCTATGATTGGAATAGTTCATTTATCTAGATTTATATGATTCTCCAGGAGTATGACCCTAAGAGTTAATGAGAGGATTCAGTTAAAATTCTAAAGAACTTTGAAAGTGACTAGTCCATTAGTAGCAAGAAATAAAATTCAGGTATTATTTTTAATATCATAATTACTATTATCCAGATTAAGATCAAGATGTTTTGGAATCATTTAATTCCATTTCATTCCAGTTTTTTTCAAAGCAGCTTCTCATTGAGTGAGTGGATTTATTACCTAGACAGATGCTCAGCAAAGCTGGCTCCAAGACACTGACAGAGAGGGTTAGTATTCCAGCAACTGGCATTCCAGTTGTCCATCTCTTGTTAAGTGATGGGTTGGACTTCTTCCTTCTCTCCTGAAATGAATCCTACGTACATTAATTGAAAGAAAAATGAGGTAGCTGTTCTTGCAAAGTAACGGACAGTCACTTGACCGGTACTTAACCTTTGTTGAGCTTCTGTCAGAAACAGCAATGTCCCAGCCTTTCTGCTGTTCACACTGGCCTCATGCTTCCCCTCTGCCACAGCCTCATCCCCAGCTGTGCTGAACTGAAGTTTGTTAATTCAGAATACATCATTGTGCCATGGAAAACCACTTCCCTTCGTTCATGTTCAAACAACCAGACTTAGATTAGTTTTCTTTTTTGCCCACAAAAAAACTGTGGAATTTTACTTTCTAGGAACATGGCAAAGGGAAACAACAACAACAACAAAAACCTAAAATATTAAATATGATAGAGATACAGCCCCTCTGCCTTCTTTACTTCGCTTTATTGTTCTTACCTCAACATGAATTAGATCTGGAGCAGGAGCAGCAAGACAAATCCTGGCCAACAAGTCACTAAATGAATGGAGAAACTAAGTGAAAAATTATAGTCAAGTGAAGGAAAGAAGGTGATTTCTCCCTGAAGGAGTAGCCTGGTTCTCACCGTCCTTTGTTCTCAGAGGGAGAAAGAGACAGAGGAACAGAGAAGTGCAGTGGAATCAACTGCCTGAATGAATGACTGAAACTCACTAGAGTCTGAGACATAAGCTTCCAGTGAGAGCCAACACCATCACTAAATCTCCTTCCTCCAGCTCAGAAACTCTGAGGAGAAAAGTGTTGAACAGTTTAAGTAAAAGTGTTGAATAATAAAATCTTTCTAATTTGATTAACAAATATCCAATTGGATGGATCCTTTTCAAGTTATTGGGAAATAGGTAAAATTAATACTTTAAGTTGATGACATTTTCTTTTAACATATTGTGAATACATAAATGAAAATCGAAGAAGGAAGTAAAACTATATAGAAACATTTAGAAAATGAAAATTACCATGTTCCCTATTTAATGGCCTTGCTTAGAAAGCATGACATCAGAGAACCTACCTCAAGATTCCACCAGACGCCGTCTCCGCCAGCCCAGCAGCAGCTTCATCTTTCCCAAGGCATTCGTGCACTCTCCAGTGATGGCCCTGGTGCTGGTCAGCTATGGCCCGGGAGGATCCCTGGGCTGTGACCTGTCTCAGAACCACATGCTGGCTGGCAGAAAGACCCTGAGGCTCCTGGGCCAAATGAGGAGGCTCTCCCCTCACTTCTGTCTGCAGGACAGAAAAGACTTCGCTTTTCCCCAGGAGATGGTGGAGGGCGGCCAGCTGCAGGAGGCCCAGGCCATCTCTGTGCTCCACGAGATGCTCCAGCAGAGCTTCACCCTCTTCCACACAGAGCGCTCCTCTGCTGCCTGGGACACCACCCTCCTGGAGCAGCTCCGCACTGTGCTCCATCAGCAGCTGGACGACCTGGGCACCTGCCTGGGGCACGTGATGGGAGAGGAAGACTCTGCCCTGGGAAGGATGGGCCCCACGCTGGCCGTGAGGAGGTACTTCCAGGGAATCCATGCCTACCTGCAAGAGAAGGGATACAGCGACTGTGCCTGGGAAATTGTCAGATTGGAACTCATGAGATCCTTCTCTTCATCAACCAGCTTGCAAGAAAGGTTAAGAATGATGGATGGAGACCAGAACTCACCTTCACATGACTCTCACTGACTAAGATGCCACATAACCCTCGTATACTCACCTGTGTTCATTTCAGAAGACTCGGATTTCTGCTTTAGCCACAATGTTTCCTGAGTTCAATCAGCAGTACTTTCTCTGTAGCAATAAGCAAGTAGATATAAAATGTATTCAACTGCACAGGGCTCAGTGGATAATGGATGACTGCTCTGATGTTATTTATGTTTATTTATGTATTTATTTTCTTTTATCTCATCATATTTATATTTTCATATAAAAAGTTTGTCTGCATTGTAATAAAGTTTAAAAAATATGTTCATTTACTTAATCTTGTAATTTGTTTTACTTATTAAATTCTTATGAAAGTAAATTTGTTATTTCATTCAGTTAAGTTCGATTCAGTCACTTAGTCATGTGCAACTCTTGTGAACCCATGAACCGCAGCACGCCAGGCCTCTCAGTCCATCACCAACTCCCGGAGTCCACAGAAATCCATGTCCATTGAGTCGGTGATGCCATCCAACCATCTCATCCTCTGTCGCACCCTTCTCCTCCTGCCCTCAATCTTTCCCAGCATCAGGGTCTTTGGAAATGTGTCAGCTCTTCGCATCAGGTGGCCAAAGTATTGCAGTTTCACTTTCAGCCTCAGTCCTTCCAATGAACACCCAGGACTGATCTCCTTTAGGATGGACTGCTTGGACCTCCTTTCAGTCCAAAGGACTCGCAAGAGTCTTCTCCAACACCATAGTTGAAAAGCACCCATTCATCAAGAGGTTCTTTAGTTCCTCTTCACTTTCTGCCATAAGCGTGGTATCATCTGCATATCTGAGGTTATTGATATTTCTCCCAGCAATCTTGATTCCAGCTTGTGCTTCCTCCAGCCCAGCATTTCTCATGATGTACTCTGCATATAAGTTAAATAAGCAGGGTGACAATATACAGCCTCATGTACTCCTTTCCCTGTTTGGAACCAGTCTGTTCTTCCATGTCCAATTCTAACAGTTGCTTCCTGACCTGCATACAGGTTTCTGAAGAGGCAGGTCAGGTTGTCTGGTATGCCCATCTCTTGAAGAATTTTCCACAGTTCATTGTGATGCACATAGTCAAAGGCTTTGGCATAGTCAATAAAGCAGAAATAGGTGTTTTTCTGGAACTCTGTTGCTTTTTTGATGATCCAGCGGATGTTGGCAATTTGATCTCTGGTTCCTCTGCCTTTTCAAAAACCAGTTTGAACATCTGGAAGTTCATGGTTCACATATTGCTGAAGCCTGGCTTGGAGATTTTTGAGCATCATTTACAAGCATGTGAGATGAATGCAATTGTACAGTAGTTGGAGCATTCTTTGGCATTGCCTTTCTTTGGGACTGGAATGAAAACTGACCTTTTCCAGTCCTGTGGCCACTGCTGAGTTTTCCAAATTTGCTGACATATTGAGTGCAGCACTTTCACAGCATCATCTTTCAGGATTTGAAATAGCTCAACTGGAATTCCATCACCTCCACTACCTTTGTAGTGATGCTTCCTAGGGCCCACTTGACTTCACATTCCAGGATGTCTGGCTCAAGCTGAGTGTGAGTGATCACACCATCATGATTCTATGGGTCATGAAGATCTTTTCTGTACAGTTCTTCTGTGTATTCTTGCCACCCCTTTTTAATATCTTCTGCTTTTGTTAGGTCCATACCATTTCAGTCCCTTATTGAGCCTAAAATGTTCCCTTGGAATCTCTGATTTTCTTGAAGAGATCTCTAGTCTTTCCTGTTCTACTGTTTTCCTCTATTTCTTTGCACTGATCGTTGAGGAAGGCTTCTTATCTCTCCTTGCTATTCTTTGGAACTCTGCATTCAAATGAGTATATCTTTCCTTTTCTCCTTTGCTTTTCACTTCTCTTCTTTTCACAGCTATTTGTAAGGCCTCCTCAGACAGCCATTTTGCTTCTTTGCATTTCTTTTTCTTGGGGATGTTCTTGATTCCTGTCTCCTGTACAATGTCACGAACCTCTGGCCATAGGTCATCAGGCTCTCTGTCTATCAGATCTAGTCCCTTAAATCTATTTCTCACTTCCACTGTATGGTCATAAGGGATTTGATTTAGGTCATACCTGAATGGTCTAGTGGTTTTCCCCACTTTGTTCAATTTAAGTCTGAATTTGACAATAAGGAGTTCATGATCTGAGCCACAGTCAGCTCCCAGTCTGGTTTTTGTTGACTGTTTAAAAGCTTCTCCATCTTTGGCTGCAAAGAATACAATCAATCTGATTTCGGTGTTGACCATCTGGTGATGTCCATGAGTAGAGACTTCTCTTGTGTTGTTGGAAGAGGGTGTTTGCGATGACCAGTGTGTTCTCTTGGCAGAACTCTATTAGCCTTTGCCCTGCTTCATTCTGTACTCCAAGGCCAAATTTGCCTTGACTTCCTACTTTTGCATTCCAGTCCTCTATAATGAAAAGGGTATCTTTTTTGGGTGTTAGTTCTAGATGAACTTGTAGGCCTTCATAGAACCATTCAACTTCAGCTTCTTCAGCATTACTTGTCGGGGTATAGACTTGGATGACCATGATACTGAATGCTTTGCCTTGGAAAACATTGGCTTTTTCATTATGAAGACATAAATACTTATTTTGTCTACATAAACGTATCATGGAATAGCATTTGTCCATTTATACTACAGAAGAGTCCTAACACTTTTCAGGAAATGATTGTCAAAAGGTGGAATTCCTGGAATTCCCTGGCAGTCCAGTGGTTAGGACTCCATGCTTCCGGTGTAAGAAGCTCAGGTACCAGGATTATCTGTCCAGGGAACTAAGATTCTGCAAGCTGTGGAGTGCAGCCACCCCTCCACCAACCCACCCCCCCCAAAAAAAAAAAAAAAAAAAAAAACAGGTAGAAAGGAGTCTCTGAAACTGTGGTAAATGATTAGTCCTGAAGTCACAAGTATAGCTAGTTTATACCCAGTCAGCAAAGAACGGTTGGTGTCAGTATGTGGGAGGAGGACTCATCCCCTCCAGGGAAGTTGCCAACATGAGGTGCCGAGTGGCTGATCCTGACACCTGTTACTCTTCCTCCCACCTTCTCCTCAGCCCTGCTTTACTGAACCATCCACTCCCTTACACAATATCTTCACTGCTTCCAACACAGGAGCTGTGTTCTCTGATGGTTTCTAGCTTCAAAGGTTCTCTCAGTGGAAATCACTGGAAGACAGCAAAAATGAAAGGAGAGTTCTCGAATTTCAAAACCTTTGAATTGCAGCTCTGCTATTTAACAGCAGTGTGACCCTGAAAAATATCACAAACACTAATGAGAAGGACATGGCAACCCACTCCATTATCTTTCTTGAAAATCCCATGAACAGAGGAGCCTCGTGAGCTACAGTCCATGGATCACAAGTCAGACACGACTGAACCAACTTAGCATGTGCGCAGGCATGCATGCTGTCATGATCTTCTTCTTTAATACGGGGAAAATAACAGTAGTTTTTCATAGGAGTACTGTTTGGATCAATGAGTCCATATTACAAGAGGCATAAAATATGCCTGGCAGAAATAATCAGGACAGTGAGAGTCCAGAGTAGCTGCCCACAGTGGGGAGACAGGACAGCTGGCCTGAGCCAGTGACAGAAAGGCAACACTAGAAAGATCCTAGGTCTTCGGTAAAAATATTTAACTTGGGTGCTAGTTTCACAGTATATTCAGTGTGTGAACTCTCCTGTGCTCAGTGCTGAAGACAGTTCCAATTTCTGTGCTTCAGACTTCTAGAAGTATTCTTAGGAAGTCATAGAAATTCTTTGAGAAAGAAGGATTAGTAGAAAATGCTTTGATCTACTATAAAAATGCATAATAGGGAAATCATAGAGATCTGATATAAATGCAGAATATCACACACATTACTCATTAATAATGTTTCTTGCTTCTGTAGTATGAGTACTACTCTACTACTCCTTTAAGAAACTTCTAAAATTACCTTCTCTACTCTGTTGGGCTTCAGACTTTCAGCAGCAAAGCAGAGTCAGGAGGAAAAGAGCAAGGGCCATGAAGTGTGAGGTTCTGCTCTCCAGGCCTGGGCTGTCCTGGGTTTGATCCTAGCTGTTTACCATAAAAACTTCAGTCCCTAAGTGCTGGCAGTGTCACCCCTGAGAGTCAGTCCTTCTCAGAAATTAGTGCTTTTAGAGGAGAGATTGCTACAAGTATATGCAGGTGTCTTATAATGCAAGTGAGTGTCTTTCTCTGAACAAGTGGCCATGAAGTCAATTTTATTGGTCAAAGTACGTAAACCACGCACATGCATATTGTCAACTGTTCACAATAACAATGGCTACATTAAGCTATACTCAAGACCATTTAAGTACTTATATGTGCTCACACATTGACCAAAACAGGATCATGTCATCCTTTTTGGTTTTTGCCAATCTGACTGGTGACACAGAGCATCTAGCAGCAACCATTAGTTTTCCTGTTCCTAATTGATGGTGGTTGTCATCAGTCATACTCCAGCCTTCTAGTCCATCTCTTGGAATTGGTTCAGGAGAACTCTGAAAGAAAAACAATCTGCAGGCAAAGGAGAAATGTACTGGAAGGAACTGGAGTCCCAGCATCACAGAGTAGATCTGAGAAGAAGAGCTGTGGAGATCAGATTTTAGTTTTAAGACCAGTACGCTAGAATAGGTGACAACCTTTCCCCATCATATCCACTGGAAATGCAGGTTTCTTCTATGAATTTCTGATTCATACACAATGTACCCATTGCTCTTGCATTGTCACTTTACCCATGAAAATAAGTTCATTATTCATTTTTGTTCAAACTCCGTGATCTCCAGCTAGAGGACACACAGATTTTAAGGTCTTCAACCAGATCCCAGGCTCCACACTCACAGTGCCATCCTGCCATCTGGCTGGTATCCAGTCTGAGTTTCATTTGTGACAAAGACACTTGTGGTTTTCCTGTGTTCAGGGCCCAGAAATGTTTTCTTTTCAAACTCATGAGCTAGGTCATGAGCTGCTCTAGTTTTCAGGGCTTTAGAAATCAGTCTTGATGGTGATGCCTTCCGAAGATGCATGCTGGAATCATATACCGAACTGCCTATTTCACAGTTGATACCTACTGAGCACACATGATGCTGAAATCAAAAGCATTTTGATTGCAGGTTTTTAAGCAACTTATGCATATTATCTGACATTTTGAACAGGTAATGCACCTCTCCAATGAAAAACTGACTACATAAAAAATGAATGTTTAATAGATGATCGTTGGTTAAAAGACATGAGAGGGAAAAGCACATTGAGATTGGTTAAGTTGAGATTGGTTATTTAAGATAGTTACTGGGTCATAATTTATCAAATATGGCATTCCATCAGTGAAGAGAGATATATACAAAGTAGCTATTTTGAAAACATTACTGATGATTTTGCTTCCATTAAAGCCAGGAACATAAAAGTACTGTTGGGGCATAAGGAAAATATTTCAACTTGATGTGAGTTTAAGACTTATATATTTTAAAATATTTTTTAAACAATTAATATTACAAGAGAAATTTACCTTTTATATTACTATTGAATGAAATAATTTTCTCAACCCTGGGAGCTCCTTTAAGTCTCAGTCTTGTCCCCAATCTTCCTTCCCACTGGAGGATCCCAGTATCTAGTATATTTCTGTCCGGATTGTAGATGCCTTTCCCATTGTCCCTGAATTAGTCCTTTTCCCCAGGAACAGTCCTGAATCTGAAAACATACCACAACATGCTCTGATTTTCAGCCATCTGCTGCTGCTACTGCTAAGTCGCTTCAGTCGTGTCCGGCTCTTCGCGATCCCATGGACTGCAGCCTACCAGGCTCCTCTGTCCATGGCATTTTCCAGGCAAGAGTACTGGAGTGGGTTGCCATTGGATTTCCAGCCACCAATCGCAGCATAAAAGGGCACCGGTGTAAATAGCTCTGGGTAAAATCTCCTCCCAGGAAGGGGAGGGTGGATACAAGGGCAGGTGCAGACATCAAAGGCTCTGACAGAAGCGGCGGCAAAGCTGCCCTGGGCAGTCGGGCCCAAAAAAGAAGTTTCCTCTCTGCTCGCGCGGCCACAAGCGCTCCCTGGGCTCCGGCGGCTCCCTCCGAGGGCGACCCCCGAGTTCTCCCCGTGGATCCGCCGCCCGAGTTGGCCGCTCTGTACCTGGAGGCGGGTCCAGCTGGGTTTGCGTCGCCGGTCTGTCAGTTCCTGAGAGATCGGGCGCCCCCTCCCGGCCGTTGGGGCGCAGCGAAAGGAGCTTGGAGGGCGGCTTAGGTTAGTGCAGGACCTGAGCTGTTTCCCTGAGGCCCAGGGCAAGTGCTGACTTTCTGGGCTCCTGTTTCCCTGCTGATGGCCATGGGGATGCTCTGCTCCATCCCTCACAACTCACCCGTTAGCATGCGTCGTCTTGTATTCTTCCAGTCGTTTCCCACATTCATGTAATTTGGTAGCATTAAGTATGCTTTACCTATATCCACATGTACCGTCAGCTTGGGATTTTCTACAGTGGATTCACTGAAATGTTTGTAATCGAATCTCACGCAGGGATCATAACTCTCAAGGACCTTGTCCATCATGTATTTCAATTTTATGGTGAGGATCACTTAACAATCTATGAGTCATCTTGGACAGTGAACTATGATTATTTTATAATTATTAGAATTATTAATTATGTCAAGCACAGTTAGACTCTCAGTAATAACTACCACTTGGTAATTTCATTTTGCTTCTTCTAAAAAATAATCAGGATACTTTGTAAATCGCTCAGCTTATCTAGAATTTGGAGGGAGGTGTTAATTAATGGAAATAAGAGCTTTGTAACATCGAGGTATGAAACAAAAAGGAACATCTTGTGTTAGAAGTAAAATAGGGAAATAAGTGAGAGTTCAGTACATGCAGTGTGCTCAGGTGTTTATGCTGTGGATAGGGAGTTTGGAAGCTGACATATTAGGTTTTGAAACTGGGATTTGCAAATTCATTCTTAGATTATTTTATTCAAATAAAGTCTTAGCAGGAGGCTCTTGGGAAGGAGAATATTAACTCAGTTTTAACTATGTCGGAAGGACTAAGTGAGTCCCTTACAGAGGCTAAGGAATTTGTCCTTGTTGTCACTGTCATTTTTGATGAACACTGAGAGTCTGTGGAATCTGTCTGGCGAAAGTGTTAGTTGCTCAGTCATGTCCAACTCTTTGCAACCCCATGAACTGTAGCTCATCAGGCTCCTCTGCCCGTGGAATTCTCCAAGCAAGAATCCTGGAGTGGGTTACCATGTCCTTCTCCAGGGGATCTTCCCAACTCATGGATTGAACTTTGGTCTCCTGCATTGCAGGTGGATTCTTTACCGTCTGAGCCACCAGGGAAGCCTGGTAGATCCTTGGTAATTAGATTCACAGTACAACATGAATAACAGTTAATTAGTAAACAATTCAGGGTGGATGTGCCATAAAAAGTGAGGGTAGCATCAGGCAATGTGTTCTTTCTCGCAAATAAATACCGAGAAGGAAACATATCCTAATGAATCCTTACCATAAACACAATACCTTGGTATCTTCTTATTACCATGTTACAGACTAAATGTGTGTGTGTTCCCCAAATTCATATATTGAAACCCTACCCCTTAAGACTTCCTTGAAGGTCCAGTGGCCAGGATTCCATGCTCTCAAAGCAGGGAGCCTGAGTTGGATCTCTGTTCAGGGAACTAGATCCTGCATGAGGCAGGCAAGATTTCCCATGGCCCAAGTAAAGATCCTGCATGAAGCAGAGAAGATGAAATATCCAGCATGCTTCAACTAAGACCTGGCCCAGCCAAATAAGCACATAAATATTTTTAACATTCTTAAAAAACCTGCAGAAACCCAGCCCATGAATGTGATCATATCACAAACTGGAATATTAAAGAGATCATTAGGGTTAGCAATCAATAAAATGCAGCTCTTACTTTTAATATCATAATTTTACTGTTCACCAGATTAAGATCAGGATCTTTTGGAATCATTTCATTCCTTATCATTCTCGTTTTTCAAAGCATCTTCTCATTGCCCAAGTGCATTTATCAACTACACAGATGCTAGGCAAGGCTGGTCTCCTCAACCCTGCCAGAAAGGGTTTGTGTTCTAGAAACTGGGGTTCTGATTCCCCATCTCTCTTCCATCTCCCCTTATACTGATCACATGTGGATTAAAGGAAAGGAAAATCAGCTAGCTGGTCTTACAAAGCTGAAGGCAGTCAACTGACTCAGGACTTGGCCTTCATTGAGCTTCTGTAAGAAGCAGCCCTGTCCCAGGCTTTCTGTTGTTCATATTGGCCTCATCCTCCCCCTCTGCCACAGCCTACTCCCCAGGCGTGCCGCACTGCAGTTTGCTAACTCAGAATACCTATGACGTCAGGGGAAAACCACTTCCCTTCTTCCATATTCAAGACATTGAGACTTACCCTTGTTTTCTTGTTGCCCACAAAACAACTGTGGAATTTTACTTTCTAGGAAAGTTGCAAAGAGAAACAAGAAAGTGATAGAGATGCAGCCCCTCGGGCTTTCTTTACTTCCCTTTATTGTTCTTGTCTCATCACGAAATAGAACCAGAGCAGAAGAGGAATACCAACATTGTCCAATAAGTCATTAAGTGTATATAAACAGTTTAAATGAAAAATTATGCTCTGGTAAAGGAAAGAAGGCTGTTTTTCCTGATCTAGTAACCTGGGTCTCACTGCCTTGTAACCTCAGAGGAGGCAGAAACAGAGGAACAGAGATGCCCAGTAGAATCAACTGCCCGAATAAATGACTGAAACTCATTAGATTCTGTGACATAAGCTTCCAATGAGGGACAACACCATCACTGAATCTCCTTCCTCCAGCTCAGAAACTCTGAGCAGAACAAGTGTTGAAGTGTTTAAGTAAAAGGGTTGAATAATAAAACCTATATTTTGCAAAGTAAATATTATTTATCTACGAAAAAGTAAAATAATTTCAGTTGGAAACTCCTCCACCAGCTTGCGCAAACACACTTTGGCTCTCAGCTTCTGAGCAGTGCTGACAATTTGGACACCTGGGGAAATGGGTCAGGAGAAGAAGAGGTCACCACCAAGAACTAGGGTCCTTCACACAACCACTCCAGGAGAGTGGGTGGGGTTTCAGGAAGACTATCTTCCCAATAAGTAAACAAGCCCTCCACAGAGAGGAGATTCTTGTCCACAGGATGTGGTGAGACTGTCCTCAGGGAGGGAGTCCAGCAGGTGAGGAAGGGACTCACTCACTCCAGAGGACAGGCTGTGGCTCCATGTGATCTCTCCCTTGTGAGTGAGGTGCTGCTGGGGAAATACAATTATCTTGGAATTAGAATCTCCTCACCCATGTGCCCTGAGAAGAACCAGGATTCTGGTGGGTGTATTGGCCCAGTCTGTGGAGGACCACAGGTGTCCAATAAGAAAATGGTGGAAAGAAAGGGTGATGTCTCTAAGAGACCTGCCCTCGTGGTTCCCTCAAGGGCAGGGATCTGCAGGAATGTGTTCCAGAAGGAAGAGAAATGTGGGAGGAGTTCAAGGACTGATAATAATCAGCTTCTTCTCTAAATCAAACACTAAGGAAAACTCATCCTTTGTTTCCAAGAGCTTAACTCCCAGAATGATCTGGTAAATCCCTTACAAATAGGGAAACGATAGGGCTGACAGAGCCTGGCTTCCTTTGGAAACTAAGAGGGAAAAACGGAGCCTAAGAGCAAGCCAACAATGTGTTCATGGATGAGAGGACAGCAACACTTATGAATGAGAGATAAAGGGCAATAACCTGTGTAATTACACATGTCCATCAATTCTGAGTTAAGACACAGATCCTATCTTTGGACTGAAAAATATCCATTTGGATGGGCACATCTGAAGTCACTAGGAAAAGGCAAAATTAACAGTCTAGAAGGAAGAAAATGTCTTTGACTATATTGAGAATACATAACAGAAAACCAAAAAAGAAAGTAAAAGTGTATAGAAATGATTAGAAAATGAAAACTACCATGTTCCCTATTTAATGGCCTTGCTTAGAAAGCATGGCATCAGAGAACCTACCTCAAGGTTCAGCAGACGCCGTCTCCGCCTGCCCAGCAGCAGCCTCATTTTCCCCATGGCCTTCGTGCTCTCTCTACTGATGGCCCTGGTGCTGGTCAGCTACGGCCCTGGAGGATCCCTGGGCTGTGACCTGTCTCTGAACCGCGTGCTGGCTGCCACTGAGAAGAACCTCACTCTCCTGGACCAAATGAGGAGGCTCTCCCCTCACCTCTGTCTGCAGGACAGAAAAGACTTCGCTTTTCCCCAGGAGATGGTGGAAGGCGGCCAGATGCAGGAGGCCCAGGCCATCTCTGTGCTCCATGAGATGCTCCAGCAGAGCTTCAACGTCTTCAACACAACGCGCTCCTCTGCTGCCTGGGACACCACCCTCCTGAAGCAGCTCTGCACTGGACTTGTTCAGCGGCTGGCTGACCTGGATGACTGTTGGCAGCAGGTGATGGGAGAGGAAGACTCTGCCCTGGGAAGGACGGACCCCACACAGGCTGTGACAACGTACTTCCAGGGAATCCATGTCTACCTGAATGAGAAGGAATACAGTGACTGTGCCTGGGAAATCGTCAGACTGGATATAAGGAGAGCCTTCTCTCTCTTCATCAACCAGCTTGCAAGAAAGGTTAAGAATGTAGGATGGAGACTGATCTGACCTTGACATGACTCTCACTGACTAAGATGCCACATCACCTTCGTATACCCACCTGGGGTCATTTCAGAAGACTCTGAATTCTGCTTCAGCCACCAAATTTATTGAATTAATTCAGCCAATACTTGTCAGTGGTAATAAGCAAGGAGATATAAAAGTACCCAGCTGCAGGAGTATCAGTCTATAAGCAACAACTGCTTTGATATTATTTATTTATATTTTATATATTTAATGTTATTGTATCTCAATATTTCATATTTTCATATAAAAGATGTGTGTGCTTACATTGTATTAAAATTTAGAAAATATATTCCCCTTTCTATGATTCAAATTGTAATTTGTTTTATTTATTAAATACTTATCAAGGTCAACTTCTTGAGTTTTTTTATTTGAAAAAACTAAGTCCTTATTTTGTCTATAGATAGCTATCACAAAACAGTATTTGTTCACTTTATAGTGTGGAACAGTTCTATGACTTTCTAACAAATGTCTGTCAAAAGGTGGAATTCTTCAAGCTTTCTGGTGGTGCAGTTTTTAGCACTCTGAGTTTTCCCTCCAGGTTGCCTTGGTTGAGAACTAAGATCCTCTAAGCTGTCGAGGGTGCCAAGAAAATAACAGGTAGAAAGGAGTTTATGAAATTGTACAAAATGGTTAATCTTGATGTCATAGGCATAACTAATCTATACCCACTCATTACAGAATGGTTGATATAAATGTCTGAGGGAAGCAGTCCCCTCCTGCTGGAAAGCTGATGACATGCGGTGTTGATGGCCGCTCCTGACTCCTGTTACTCTGTCTCCCACCTTCTCCTCAGCCCTGCTCCTCAGGACTGAGCAGGTCACCCCCTCACACAGCGCCTTCACTGCCTCCATCTCAGGAGCTCCGTTCTGTGCTGATTTCTTCTAGCTGCGTGGTGTAGTCAGACTGGAAGCCACAGGAAGAGAGCCCAAGGGAAAGGAGAGTTCTAGAAATTCCAAAACCTCTGAATCCCAGCCCTGCTATTTACCAACAGTGTGACCCTGAAAAGTCTCACAAACGCAACAGGTCAGTCTCCTCATCTTTAGTACGCGGACACAAAGCGTAGTTTTCACAGGATTACTGTTTGGATTCAATGAGTTCACACACAAGAAGCATCAAGCGCTCCTGGCAGAAATCATCAGGACTGTGATGATGACAGAGTGGCTGCCCACAGGGAGGAGACAGGAGAGCTGGCCTGAGACAGTGACTAGAAGGCGACACTGGAAAGGTGCTCCGCCCCCGGCAAAGGTATTTTCTTTTCACTTTGGGTGCTAGTTCCAAATTGCTTTCAGTGTGAGAACTTTCCTTGGTTGTATGCTGAAGAGAATTCCAATTTCTGGGTTTCATATCTCTAGGAAGCACTCCTATGAGTTCATCAAACACTCTTTGAGAAAGATGATTTAGTAGAAAATGCTTTGATGTAGTACAAAGATGGATAATAGGGAAAGAATACAGATCTCATATCAATGCAGAAAATCAAACACATGCACAGGCAGGAAGGAAAGAGAAGGTGCTGTGAAATGGATTTCTGCCCTCCAGTCCTACAGTGTCCCGGGCTGGATCCTAGTTCTCTTTTCAATAAAGCCCCTTGTCTATACTTGCTGGCAATGTCACCTCCTGGAGCCTCTGCATTGCTACTGAAAGGCCAAAACCCAACAAAGAATCCAGAAACCAACTGTTACCCTTCTCATACTAAAGACATGAGAAACATTATTAATGAATGAAGTGTGAATCTTAAAATAGTTTTACCAGTTAAACTGTTTGAAAACAACAATCCTGCTTTTTTGGAAAAAATTGGAAAAAATCCAATTTTTTCTTTTCATTTTTTGTGGGTTACTCTTGTCTTCTCAGGTGACCAGTGTATTTGTTATCTCGTCATCTCTTTACTTTTCCCTCACTTCTCTGCATCATTTAGTCCAGTTGATCTTTCTGTCCTGTCCTACATTTTTCTCAGCGTTAAAAAGGAAGGAGTGGATATATGTGTACTCAGAGCTGGTTTACATGGCTGTACAGCAGGAACCAACACTACATTGTAAAGCAATTATTCTCCAATTAAAATCAAAATAGGGATAATGAGAATACTGTACTCCATTCAATATATCCTCATGTTATTTAATCTATATGATGTTAATACAACAACTTATAAAATTATCATTTATGAGTAAATTACATAAAGCATCAGGGACACAGTAAACATTAACAGATTAGAATTAAACATATTAAAAGTGAGACTTGTTACTGTGACAGGTGTATACAGAGCTCTGACCATTATTTCATATCTACCTTAGAGAGGATTATGCCATATCTGTGCCTTGCTCAACTCTAATTTTTAATGCAAAACTTCTACTTCTGCAAATTAGAATAGGTTAGTCTTCTCTAGGATTGTACAAACAATATCTACAGATTTTTAAATTTTACTAGCAAATGAGATAATCTCACAGCTGTAGCAAGCATGGCCAGCTATTTACTGGGCATCAAGTCAGCATACAATCCATGCATTTAGCATATAAGGTGCCTATTAAGTAGCAAATGGTATATTAAGTGGAAACCTACATTATGTTGAACACAAAAACATCTTGATTATTAATTTTAAAGCAACTTATCTGTATGAAATGACATTTTTAAAAGTTCATAAAACTCTCCAATGCAAGACCATGTATAAATTTGAAAGCTTAACATAAGATCCTAGGCTAAAAGAGAAGAAAAGGAAGAAAGATTTTGAAAATTGAGATTAATAATTTTAGGTAGTTACTGGGTCATAAGTTTGTCAACTACAGCTTTTGCTCAACTGAACTGAGATGAACAAAGAAGTCATTTTGAAAACATTTGCATTTGATCTTGTTTTGGCATAAGGAAAATATTTAAACTTGGTGTGAGTTTCAGACTTATTTACACATTTTAAAATAGTTTTCAACGAGTTGAACATTGAAGGAGAAATTAACCATTTATATTAAATGAAATCATTTTCCCTTTCCTGTAAGTCTCAGTCTTGTCCTCAAGTCTTCCCACAAGAGGGCCCCAATATCTAAAGATGCCAATCCAGACTGTAGGTGCCTTATCCCCTTTCCCCGCATCAGTCCTTTCCCCAGAAACAGCCCTGAATCTGAAAACACACCCCAACATGCTCTGATCTCCAGCGGTGAATCACTGCATAAACGGGCACTGGGGTAAAGCGCCCTGGCTAAAATCTCCTCCCAGGAAGGGGAGGAAGGACACAGAGGCAGGTGCAGAAATCACAGGCTCCAAGCAAAATGACTGCAAAGCTGCCCTGGGCTGTTGGCCGGAAAAGGGAGTTTCCTCAGTGCTCCCGTGGTTCCATGTGCTCCCGGGGCCCCAGCAGCGCCTTGCCCAGGCCTGGGGCTCCTGCCCACTGGGACTCCCCTGTTCTCCTTGGTGGATCTCGTGCTTGAGCTCAAGGCGCTTGACCCGCAGTTGGTGCCCGCTGGGCGGGCAGGGCCAGTTGGTCTGTTACAGGGAGATCTGTGGTGTCCATCCCAGACGCAGAGGCAGGGGGAAGGCAGCTCTGAGCTCCTTGTAGAGCTGGAGCCCTGGGACTCAGTTACACTGAAGCGCTGAGTTTGGCGATTCCTGGTCTCTCAGAGGGTGGCAATGGTGATGATCACCATTCTCCAGGGCTGGAGAACATCACCCTCCATGTCATCAGGGAAGGGGTTGGCATCTGGTGAGCTTGGTGATCCTGCAGATGTTGGGCTGTGCCAGCCTTTATCCAGCTGTTCCCAGCAACTTCCCGCATATAAGATCTTTAAATAGGCCAGAATTGTCATTTTCTGCACTTTTCTCAATTTTGTTTTCATGGAGAAACTTTTTCCTTCCATCCTGGCCATCAGAGAATGTCACAGCTTTGATGCTTCTTTTGTGTTTTTACAATGGAAATGAAATATACTCATGGAAAAGTTAATCCAAAAGGAGCTATTCATCTATAGGAGCCAACTCAGCTTGAAAAAAAAACCTGAAGCTCTATCTAACTCACTTCTTTCGTCTAAAAGAGAACTCAAAGGTGTGACTACATAGTCTATTGTGACAGTTTAAATTGCACCAAAATAAATCTAACCACAACTCTCTGCATTTCCATTTAAGGTCTAATACATAAGGTTTGAATTTTTCCACAATGATTTTCAGGACCATAGTTCTTGTTTTCTGATGGTCTACTGATAACAGTGACATAATACAGAACATGGGTTAATTCATACAGTTTCTTTATTCTGTCACCAAAGTGTGCTGACCACACACACATAGGTGACAATGTGCTTGGAGATGTGCATTCCAGAAGAGTCAGGCACGAATGGTGACTGCCCTCCTGGGAGCAGGGAAGAGGTCATCGAGGCAGGATGAGGAGGAAGGAGGCAGCAGGAGCTCAGAGCAGCTAAGGGCTGGATCCCAGCGCTGATGAAGAGGAGGGCCTGGGGGTGGCAGGAAGGTCTACTCTCACACTATCTGGGGCTCCTGAGTGTAGCCGACACCAGATGTTCATTTCGTCTTCTAAAACATCAAGACCAGTTTAATAGCAGCCACAGAGGACATCCTTCACTTCAAATAATACAAAGTTTGCAAATTAGGCTGAGAATGTGAAACATAGTGAATGATAGCAGTCTTTCATATCAATATAACCAATAGGAACCTCTTTACTCCACCCTCAGTCCAGCCAGGAGAAACTCTGCCTGCAGGGCTCTTAACACTGTCAAGGGTCTGCATGTTGAATCCCTAAGTGTTAATTCCAGGAGAGGGACTGCCCGCAGGACTTTGAAGGGGCCCAGGAGCCCACGTTTCCTTCCTTTGATCAGTGCCTGGTACAGTATGGAGAGAAATCCCACAGTACTTTAAGATTTTCGCAGAGAAACAGATTCTAGGCAGTTGTCTTATACAACACCATTGCTCTGTTAATAAATGAGATAAAATAAGCAGTCCCTTTCTTCAACCTCAGTAAGTTTTAGACCACCTCTGATACTACTTTTTAAGATACAGATTGTGTTTTACTTCAAAATCATACTAAGAGAAAAAGAAACCAAATTTGTAGTTAGTTAAATGAAATTTTTTTTCTAAAAGAAAATACCTAACTTAAAAAAAAAAAAAAGATGTGGAGAGAAGGAAATTGGCTAAAATGCTGTGTTTTGAGGCCCACCAAAACCAAAGTCTAGGAGAGGGGACTGCCCAAGAGATTCTGAAGGAGCAGATCCCAAGATTCCACACTTACAGCAGTCCTGGAATATTATGAAAACAAATCTTACAGCACTTGAATCCTTTTGCTTGGGGCCAGCATCTTGAAAAATTGTCTTACAAAATAACAGCTTGAAGAGTACTCTGTGAAGAGTACAAATGAGGTAAACATTCCCTAACACCATCCTCAGTTAGTCTTAGACCATCTCTGGTGACATTATTTTAAGACATAGATTTTTTTTTTTAATGGTTAAAGAGACCAGGAAATCGGTTATAAAATGTGACAGAGGGGAGGAGGACAAGAAATGGGACATTCATATACTTTCCCTGCCACCAGGGAAGCTGGCAACAGTACTTCTGAAGCTATTTCTTGGGTTAGTATTGGGGAATAGTAAGAAAGGACTTCTCTTGAGTATGAAATGTTAAAAGGCACCAAGTCTAAGACATCAAGATAAATAACATTGTAACTCAATATTAAAAAATGAAAATACCAAAATATATGCACTAAACAAAACATCAAAATTTTCAAGAAAGACAAGAAATGCCCTTTCATTTGCAAGACCATATGTGTCTTATGAAGAAAGGCTTCCCATTGCCATTGAAATCTGGGCAAGTTTCATTTCACTTACAAAATTCTTCCCAAAGAAAATGAAAAGATCAGACCTGGTAAATGCCCTCAACGCTTTGTACAGGACACTGCCTCTTCTTCCTTTGGTTCCTCTCTCTCTCTGTCTCTCTCTCTCTGTCTTCCATCCATCTTCCTTTCTTTTTGACTGTACAGCACTGCATGTGGGATGTTAGTTCCCAGCCAGACAGCAGATTCGCACCTCCTGCATTGAAAGCACAGTCTTAATCATCGGACCAGGGACATCTGCACTAGTTCCTTTTGCTACACGACACTCAAGGTGGAGTGCTGGCAGCGGTGTTTCAGAAACTCCAGTTACATAATAATTATTGAAGACTGTCACAGACGCACAACAAATTGTCAAACAAATAAAGAAGTGAGCTTGAATATATTAATGAGTTGGCTTCCATTAAAGCCAATAAAGTAAAATCATATTAAATTCTTGTTTCAGTATAAACCATAGCTTAAAAAGAATGTAATAAAATACTAATAAATATTAATATCATTTTAACACTCATTTTAATATATTATCTGTTAAATATTTTAAAAAATGAATAAACATTTCAATACTCACATATTTTGATATCATATATATTTTAAATGTTTTCATAAAATATTTCAAACATAAAAATTATGTCAAAAATAAAAAAAATTAATTATAATAGAAATTAAATTAAATTAAATAGAAATTTCAACACATAAAAATATAGTGCTGTGAGTTTTTGAATATTCCTACTTTTCAGTTGTTGAATACTTACTCCCCCACTTCACGGCCAATTCCTTGAACGACACCCTGAAAGTCCCCCGTCCTCGGGTGGGGACCGCGCCCCGACTCACCCCCAGGGCGTCCCCAACACCGTCCCGTCGTCCCGTCGCCGCCGCCAAGTTCCCCTTTCCGTGAGCGGTCCCTTCATCGCGCCAGAAAGGAGCCAGAATCTGTAAAATCGGCCCCCAAGTCGCTCTGATTCTCCGCCTCAAACGCCTCCCTAAACGCATTTTCTTTGTAAAAGTCGCCTCGCTCAAGTTTTTGTGGGAGAAGCAAGCACAACACTCAGGGGAAAGCAGAAAACGCAAGGTTCCGGGCTTGCCACCGCACAAAACGTCTCTGGCGAGGGCTCGGATTGAAGATTTCTGAGTGCACTACTCAAGGAGTACTAACCTGGTCTCTGACAGCGACGCCTTTCCTGCTGAAAAGGCTGCCAAACCCGCTGAAACGAAATCTCAGAACTCGGAAACTCACTATAAAACCTGTAAGAAGACATCCTCCGAGCTCCTGTGAAAGCCCAGGGAAGCGCGCTGTGCCAGGACCGGGAGAAGAAACCTTTCGCTCATTGACTAGTGGTGTCCGCGCGCCCCCTGCTGGCCTCCCAGTGACTCACGGAAACTCTCTGTGGCCAAGATCTATCTGCTAGTGGCAGGAGTCAAGCTCTGCTCCATCCCTGCTTGTCCCCTTGACAACAAATTCTTCATACATTTGAGACAGATGAAAACGATCCCCTCTCAGTCATGCCTAGAGCACAGACACGACTTCAAGTGTCCTTGGAGAAGAGAGAATATCACCCCAATCCAGATGACTCGAGGCACCTGTTATCACCAACTGATGCTCCAGCAGATCTTCAACCTCTTCACCAGGGAGAGCAGCTGAGCTGCTTGGAACAGCGCCCTCCTCAAAAACCACTCCAGCCTGGGTCAGAGCTTGGAACAGCTGGAAGAAGTGACTCTGGATTGTCCCGATTTGGGAATTGCTGTCCAGAAGTATTTCCAAGGAATCCATCTCTACCTGAAGGGAAAGGAATACAGCCCCTGTGTCTGGGAGGTTGTCAGAGTGGAAATTGAAAAGTGCCTTTTTCTTCATGTAAGAATCCTCAAGAAAAGTCAACAAATAAAATGAAAATTATATTTGTGACACTCTGCACTCAATCAGACTGTTGTTTGCTTAAGCCTCCACAGTGATCATCTGTTTGCTTACAAGCTGAAAAATGTCTGAAATGAAAATCACAATTTTACAAAAATATTTAGACAGAGAAACACAATCTTTTTTCTTAAATAAATAATATTATAACATAATTTAGATTTTTGTATGTGTTTTGAGGGTATTTTCTATTTTCAACATATGAAATTTATTTGTTTGTGGAAAAGGTTTTAAGAGAGTACGTTGTTAATGGTATTTTTCAGTTCACCTAATGCTCAGCTTCTTTAACAGGTAAACAGCAAAGTGTCAGGAATTTGATTCTAGTGGACACTTTTCTTTCCTTCTTTGAAGAGCACAATGAGGGTCTTCTCGGTCAGGTGAATCTTCTAACTTGCTCTCTTCCAGAGAGTGAGTTGAGAACATTGATGCCGTTGTTTTGAGATTTTTTTCCATCATCAACTTGAGACTCCAAATTTGCCTGTAGTGCCTGAGTCTATTCTCCCTGAAGGCAAAGAGAAAAGTCTGGTGGATCACATGGGATGCTTCCAGTGACCAGGACTAGATGGGCTAATAGCACTTCTTCTCACATTACTTGGCCTGGACTTATCCTCATGGGAGTCTCATTGCAAGGAAGTTGGGAAATCATCGAATGATGAAGAAAGGAGAAGACAAGTTCAGTGCACAAGACCATTTTTTCATTTTTGCATTGTTTGTCCTAATGGAGCTCTGGGTGGGTGTGCAAGGGGAAATCCAATGTTCTTGCTTGCACACACTCTGACAATCTCTTATGTCACAGTTTCAGCATGGGGAAGATGACAAAGATGTCACTCCGAGTTCAGAGCATCATAGAATATTTGAAGGAAGCATTCAGGTTGACACCCAAGGCATAGGCTAATGAGAAAATCATCTACACGTGTAGAAAAAGTGTTTCCTTATTACCTGAGGGAGACAACGAAAGAATGATCAGGCAGCTCCTTGCAAGTACTTGAGAATCACTGAACTGAAAGTGGACAGTGGGCCTTCCACTCACCACAGCTTCCAAATATTGAAAATGCAAACTTGAAGAAAATATTTCTGCAAATGATCTTTAAAAATCATCTCACACATTATTTCATCATATCCTCCCTTGTAGAACCATGAAGAATATTTAAATTATTGTGTTATCACATCATATCTTTTAGGAGATGTTGGTATTATTTTTTCTCCTATCATTACCATCCTTGTGAATTGATGTTACATGAATATTGACTGAGCTCATGAAATGTTATGGCCCAGATGACATGTCTAGGTAACGGAGTTGAGGAAGTTGATTTCTCCTTTCAGGTATTTTACAGACTCCTGCAGGTATTCTTAGGATAAAACAGGGCATGATATATCTTATTGTTCAAGCTTCTTGAACAAAATAGCATAGACTGGGTAGTTTACAAAGACCAGAAATGTATTGCTGCAAGTTAGTTCTCGAGTCTGGATATCTGAGAACTGGATGTCAGCTTGTTCCAGTTCTGGTGAGAGCCTGCTTCAGGTCTGACACTGCAGAGTCCGTGTGGGACTAGTTTATATCCACCTCTTTGATAAGGGCATTATTTCCTTTTGTGAGATCTCCATCCCCACACCCTAAGCATATCCCAAAAGATCTATCACCTGATATCATTAGTTTGGGCTTTAGGACTTCAAGATATGAATTTTGTGGGGTCCTAACTATTCAGAATATAAAGGGCTTTAAAGTCTACCTGCTTGTAAGAATATAGTCTCACTAAGCGAAAAAAAAAAAAAATGCAGGTTAGTAGGCAGAAATAAGAGATCAGGGATTCATACCCAAACTCTAGAGTTTCAGCCTTTCATAAGCCTTTAATTATTACATGTCAAATACTGGAAGTCATCCTGAAATGGAACTCAACAGCCGATGCAGTGGAATAAAATGGAGCATGAAAATGATCATTCATCATTTCTTGTGAGCATTCTCTGAAGTGTCTGCATCAATGTAGTAGTGATTGCCATGTCGGTAAAGATCCACCAAAGAGTATTGTGGTAAACTGCCTGGTTGCTGTGAGCTGTGAGCATCAGGGGGAATCTGAGTTCAGATACATGTCTCTGTGTATGACACCAGCATGTTCCTTCTCTCATGACCTCAGGTGAATTCAGTCCCTCAGTTGTGTCCAACTCTATGTGACCCCATGCACTCAGCATGCCAGGCTCCCCAGCCCATCACCAACTCCCAGAGCTTGTTCAAACTCATGTCCATGGAGTCAGTGATGCCATGCAATCATCTCATCCTCTGTCGTGCCCTTCTCCTCCTGCTTTCAATCATTCCCAGCATCAGGGACTTTTCTAATAAGTTGGCTCTTCACATCAGGTGGCCAAAGTATTGGAGTTTTAGCTTCAGCATCAGTCTTTCCAATGAATATTCAGGACTGATTTCCTTTAGGATGGACTGGTTGGATCTCCTTGCAGTCCAAGGCATTCTCAAGGGTCTTCTCCAACACCACAGTTCAAAAGCATCAATTCTTCGGCGTTCAGCTTTTTTATAGTCCAACTCTCACATCCATACATGCCTACTAGAAAAACTATGGCTTTGACCAGATGGACCTTTGTCAGAAAAGTAACATCTCTGCTTTTTAATATGCTGTCTAGGTTTGTGATAACTTTTCTTTCAAGGAGCATGTGTCTTTTAATTTCCTGGCTGCAGTCACTATCTGCAGTGATTTTGGAGCCCAAGAAAATAAAGTCAGTTTCTCTTTGCATTGTTTCCCCATGTATTTTCCATGAAGTGATGGGACCGGATGCCATGATCTTTGTTTACTGAATGTTTTAACTTTTCAACCAGCTTTTTCACTCTCCTCTTTCACCTTCATCTTTAGTGAAAGTGTTCGTTTGGTTCCTCTTTGCTTTCTGCCATAAGGGTGGTGTCATTTGCATGTCTGAGGTTGTTGCTATTTCTCCCAGCAATCTTGATTCCAGCTTGTGCTTCATCCAGCCTGTCATTTCACATGATGTCCTCTGGATATAAGTTGAATAAGCAGGGTGACAGTATACAGTCTTGATATACCCTTTCCCCAGTTTGGAACCAGTCATTTCTTCCATGTCCAGTTCTCACTGTTGCTAATCTAACAGATTTCTCAGGAGGCAGGTAAGATATTCTGGTATTCCCATCTCTTGAAGCATTTTCCACAGTCTGTTGTGATCCACAAAGTCAAAGGCTTTAGCCTAGTCAATGCAGTAGAAGTAGATGTTTTCTGGAATCATGACCTAGTTGAGGACAATTGGGGGTGAGGCATCCTCTTGAGTTTAATATAGTGCTGGGCAAAGGCTGAAAAGTGTGTTGTACTTGCTATTGAATCCCAGACCATATGTGCCTTCAAGGTAGGAGACACTAGTGGTTTTAGCAACAAACTCGGTATGACTGGCACCAGCAGGAATAGAGTGGAAATACCAGCCACTGTCTATTATAATTCCGGGAAATAGGGCCCAGATGAGGCAAAATCGCTTGGTCATTTGTAAATGCCTTCCAGTAGTAGGAGGAAATCTGAGAAACTGCTTTGGCTAAAATGACTTGTTGAGGACTTCCCTGGTGGTGCAGTGAATAAGAATCTTTCCTCAGGAGAGACAGGTTTGATCCCTGGTCCAGGAAGTGTCCACCTGCCACACAACAACTAAGACAGAGCTCCACTGTTCCTGAGACCCTGCTCTAGAGCCCACGTGCTGCAGCTGCTGAAGCCTGCATGCTGGAGCCTGAAGAAGACTCACAGGAAGGAAACCAGGAGCTGCGAGGAAGAGTGAGTCCCATTGGCCACAACTAGAGAAAGCCCTGGCAATGCACTGAAGACCCAGGGTAGCCAAAAGTGGATAAATAAATAAATAACAAAAAAACAACTTGTTGAGAGATTACACTGGGCCTGGTACAGAGGACACCACAGAGAAGAAATCAGGGTTCAGTTACTACAGAGCTGACTTGCCAAGGATAATCACATCCTTATTATCTGAAGTTTAGAATATAGGGGGCTTTGATAGCATAAAATTCAATGTGAAATCAAAAGAATTCAGGAGCAGAGCCAAACGTTAAATCTTCCCATGAAATAAACAATATTTGTCCCATTCTGAATTCATTACAAAGATGGCTTCCTATTATTTGAAAATAATAGACTCGTAATGGAACTTGAAAGTCATTTGGGAAATCTGAAATTTAATGCAAAGGAACAGAGAGAAAGATTCAAATGGATGGTGATTCCTAAATCATGCTTTCTCACTGGGGATAATGCTCCTTCCACGCATGCAGACATTAGTTCTCTGAACAAATATTGTCATTACAATGATTAGTTATTACATGTCAAAGCTCAACCTGATACAACAAAATCTAAGTATTTATTTCTGTCTTTGGCCTTTCTTGTGTATCATACATAAGAGAAGCATTGAGATTCAGTTTATGGAATATAAACAAATTGTATACAAGATCAGTGGTACAACCTAAGATGACTAGATGGTTCACTGGAGGACTTTCCACCGTTTGCTTGATCTCAAAGTCATATTGTGAGAGGTGGCCTTTCTGTACTTCTGAGAAACCACAGTCTTTCTCGTGCATGTTGGTTATGTTTGAACCTCGGTGTGATTTGGGCTCCAGATTAAATAAAAATGGAAACTTGTTTTTGCAAATAAAATACAAAAAATATTATATTTTCTTACATAATTCTACAAAGGTGGTTCAACATGTCAAAGTATTAAAGAGAAAAAATGTTGATAATATCCAGATGAATATCTAGTAGGCAGTAAAACTAAAAATTATTTTCTGACATGAAGAAAATTCAATGATAAATACTGAAAATAAATATTAAAGAACTATTTTTAAGTTATTCAATGATTTGAGCAACTTTGAATGACTTTGAAGTATGTCTATATCTTGGTATTATTATCAAGTATTTATGTAAATTTTATTTCAATATGTAATTGGATACATACCTACTTATATAAGTAAACATATGACATTAAAGTCACTCTGAAAACTGAGCTTATAAAGAAACAATAAAATTCAGTAGCTTTTACATTTAAATTATAGCTTAAAAGTTTCTGTCATTCTTAACTACACTGGATACAAAGAGTAAGATTTACACTTCCTTTTTCTATGTACAGAGAAAAGATATTCATAGAGTACATAAATACATACATAGTATATCTATGTTATCAAAATTTCACAGTGCAGTGCAATTAAGAAAAATATCTAAAAAGGCTCTGTGGGCAGAAAAAAGAAGGGCAACATGAAAAAAAAAAGATTGAGAAGTGCTGCCCTAACACACTGGAGAGTGCAAATTGAAAAGCAACAAAAGTAGAAAGCAAGAGGGAAGTTTCAGAAAATGGAAACCATGGGCTCCTATTTAAGACACAGGCCTGAAGGAAGGTCTTCAGGGAACCTAGAGAGCAGGTTCACAGAGTCACCCACCTCCCCAGGCCAGCAGCATCTGCAAGGTCCCCGATGGCCCCAGCCTGGTCCTTACTCCTGGCCCTGCTGCTGCTCAGCTGCAACTCCATCTGCTCTCTGGGCTGCCACCTGCCTCACACCCACAGCCTGGCCAACAGGAGGGTCCTGACACTCCTGCAACAACTGAGGAGGGTCTCCCCTTCCTCCTGCCTGCAGGACAGAAATGACTTCGCATTCCCCCAGGAGATGCTGGGTGGCAGCCAGCTGCAGAGGGCTCAAGCCATCTCTGTGCTCCACGAGGTGACCCAGCACACCTTCCAGCTCTTCAGCACCGAGGGCTCGGCCGCTGCGTGGGACCAGAGCCTCCTGGACAAGCTCCGCACTGCACTGGATCAGCAGCTCACTGACCTGCAAGCCTGTCTGAGGCAGGAGCAGGGGCTGCAAGGGGCTCCCCTGGTCAAGGGGGACTCCAGCCTGGCTCTGAGGAAATACTTCCACAGAGTCACTCTCTACCTGCAAGAGAAGGGACACAGCCCTTGTGCCTGGGAGGTTGTCAGAGCAGAAGTCATGAGAGCCTTCTCTTCCTCACCAAACTTGCAGGAGAGATTCCGGAGGAAGGACTGACACACACCTGGTTCAACACGGAAATGATCCTCACAGACCAACAAGACCACATGCCTCCTGCGCGGCCACGTGGAGGACTCTCATTTCTGCTGTCATTGAGCCCTGAAATGAATCAGGTTGTCAAATGTTTTCTGGAATATTAAGTAACATCATGTTCTACTCTATAGACACTGGTTCCTCACAGATGCCAAAACTGATCTATCTACATATTTAACTACCTGGACATTTATTTATCTATTTGAATATTTATTTACCTATTTATAAATATTATAAATTATTTTGTTTATAAAATATTATGTATGTATACTTATGGGAAAATGGATATTTTGTATTTAGTCCATTCATGATTTTTCTTCCTTTATTAAATTCTTACCCTAAAAGACTTACTTTGTTTTTTCATTAAAACAGAAACACCAATCCTGAATGGCAACCTGATTGAAAAATGCATTTTACAATTCCTTGAGCCCTCTTTAGGATTTGCACGCTAGAAGTAAAAATATTCTACCTTTAGCTATGTTGTTTGTTGCTCTGAGGAACTTGAAGTGAATAGAACCACTCCAGTGCTTTTTGTAACTCTGATTTTTTTCAAAATAAGTAACCTAAAAGCAGTGATGAAAAAAAAATCCATGCTTCAGGATTTCATGAATTCTTGCGAAGGATTTTCTGCCTCTTGTTGGTTGGGGAATTTTTTCCCCCGGAAAACAATTGGAGAGATGCTTGAAGACGTGGTATTCAGTTGGCGAGAGGTCAGGTGAATATCTTATCCTCACAGTCAAATATCACAATCATTCACTTCCTCCCAGTGTACAAATCCCTATTTCTCTCCTCATTCAGTCTGCATGAAGGTGTCCTCTCCATTCAGACAGCTGTGTCCTTCTCCATTACGGTTTCTGGTTGTCAATTTCCCCTTAAGCCTGCAAACCACCAACTAAAAGCAGAACCTGAGAGAAAGTTCTAGATCTGTCAGAGACTCTCCTATGACTTCACCTGCTCTGCCTGCCAAGCACTGCAGGTCCAGACTGTCCAGGCTCCCAGAGAAACACAGTACACAGAGGGAACCCCGTCCCCCAGTGAACAATGGTGGCGACTCCAGGGGCTCCTCTGGGCATCTACCTGGGCTCTCGCCCCTGCTGATTGCACTAGGAGGAGCTCACCTCGTTCAGGAATCTCAGTTGCTCAAAAGCCCAAAGCACCGGAAACTTGGAGTTGAAAGTCAGCAGCAGCTTGAGAACTTGGAAGGAGAACAAAGATGTTTAATTGTTCACTGGAGCAGCAGCGGGTCCTCAGGACACAGAACAACACAGATGAAACACACTGAGGCAAGTGTTTCTCTACAACACTCCTTTTCAGAGAATGAGAAGACTGAAGTGGATGCTGAGGGCATGGAGACAGAGAACGAATGCCTGGCCTCTAGCTGTGTCCCCAGCACGGGTGACGTTCACACCACAGCAGCCTGCAGAGTCCTGGAAGGCGCGAGGGTCACTCCTTCATGCAGACTGTTTCTTTCTTAGGACCCAGCAAGTTATCACAGAGCAGGGCAAGAGGTGCCTGGGGACAATGCAATCCAAGGAAGTTCTTAAATTCCATCATGGTGTCTTTGCATCTTTGAGAGACAAAATCAAACAAGATTGAATAGAAGGAACACAGGCAGGACTTTTAATACATTTAGCAACAGTGGGTCAGAGCTTTCTTCTCAGGACATATGTCAGTAACATGCACACTGGAAGAATACAATTTCTCAAACTAACAAAGATCTTTGTGGAAATTCATGTATTTAATGTAGGCAATCTTCAGGACATTGACGGATCAATCAGCTTTCTCTTCTTTCTGGTTGGGACATGTAGTACTCAGGAGCTATATGTAAAGTCAAAGGGACTTTTAAAATAATTTTATTTATTTATTCATTTTTCACTGTGCTGGCACTTCATTGCCGCACGGCCTTTTCTCTAGTTGTGGCTAAGGTGGGTCCTCTCCAGTTGGGGTGCACAGGCTCCTCACTCTGGTAGCTTCTCTCGTTGGGGAGCACAGGCTCTCGTGCACTTGGCTTTGGCAGTGGTGGTCCCGGGGTCTAGAGCACAGGCTCAGTAGTTGCGGCGCCCGGGCTCAGCTGTTCTGCAGCACGTGGCTTCCTCTAGGACCACATGTGGTCCCATTGGCAGGTGGACTCCTTACCACTGAGCCCCCACAGAAGCCCCTCAGGGAACATGTAAAGTACATTGAGAGGTTTGGAAACGTTCTTGAGGACTAGGGTGGTAAACAAGTAAAAAATATTCCTATATTAGTGAATTATTATATATTATATGTTACTATAATACATATATAATTATATAATATATTTATATATAATTAAATAATAATTATATATATTTATATATAATATGTATATATTTATATATTATATAATTATATATATTCCTATATATAATGAAATATATCATTTCACTGAAAAATTATTTTCTAAAGAAACTTTTCATCTCAGTTCTACAGTATTACTTAATGATGTTTAATAGGTTGAGCTAGAAATATTTTAAAAAGACAACTCTGCAAGACTTTGAGGCTTATTTCACAATTCAAGCCAGTCTCTCCCTGCTAAGAAGAACATTTTCACTGCTTCTGTCTAGGAAGCACACGTGTTCCTCCATCTTGGGCTCACACAGGCCTCCTCAACACCCACATCTTGACCAGAATTTGGAAGATAGAGCAGAGGTTCCTCACTGGACTCCATCAGGAGACAACAGGATGACCCGTCTGGAGTGGAGGTGAGAAATGTAGGTGAGAACAGCAGGTTACCTGAGGAGGTCTCCTAGAAGGGGTCCTCGTCAACCAAAAAAACAAAAAAAACAAAAAACAAAAACCCAAAACATGACTCCTAAGAGTTCATTTAATTGGCAGGACTTGCTGAGGACTGCAGGCTGGAGGTCAGCCTCTCCTCAGCTCTGAGAAATTGCCCCACAGACGTAGAGGAGGTCAGTATGCATGTGATTGTGGTGTCATCTGCAAATCTGAGGTTATTGATATTTCTCCCAGCAATCTTGATTCCAGCTTGTGCTTCCTCCAGCCAGCATTTCTCATGATGTACTCTGCATATAAGTTAAATAAGCAGCGTGACAATATACAGCCTCGATGTACTGCTTTCCCTATTTGGAACAAGTCTGTTCTTTCGTGTCCAGTTCTAACTGTTGCTTCCTGACTTGCATACAGGTTTCTCAAGAGGCAGGTCAGGTGGTCTGGTATGCCCATCTCTTGAAGAATTTTCCACAGTTCATTGTGATGCACATAGTCAAAGACTTTGGAATCGTCAATAAAGCAGAAATAGGTGTTTTTCTGGAACTCTGTTGCTTTTTTGATGATCCAGCGGATGTTGGCAATTTGATCTCTGGTTCCTCTGCCTTTTCAAAAACCAGTTTGAACATCTGGAAGTTCATGGTTTACGTATTGCTGAAGCCTGGCTTGGAGATTTTTGAGCATTATTCACTAGCATGTGAGATGAGTGCAATTGTGCGGTAGTTGGAGCATTCTTTGGCATTGTCTTTCTTTGGGACTGGAATGAAAACTGACCTTTTCCAGTCCTGTGGCCACTGCTGAGTTTTCCAAATTTGCTGACATATTGAGTGCAGCACTTTCACAGCATCATCTTTCAGGATTTGAAATAGCTCAACTGGAATTCCATCACCTCCACTAGCTTTGTAGTGATGCTTCCTAAGGCCCACTTGACTTCACATTCCAGGATGTCTGGCTCTAGCTGAGTGTGAGTGATCACACCATCATGATTCTCTGGGTCATGAAGATCTTTTCTGTACAGTTCTTCTGTGTATTCTTGCCACCCCTTCTTAATATCTTCTGCTTCTGTTAGGTCCATACCATTTCAGTCCCTTATTGAGCCCATCTTTGTATAAAATATTCCCTTGGTATCTCTAATTTTTTGAAGAGATCTCTAGTCTTTCCTGTTCTACTGTTTTCCTCTATTTCTTTACACTGATCATTGAGGAAGGCTTCTTATCTCTCCTTGCTATTCTTTGGAACTCTGCATTCAAATGAGTATATCTTTCCTTTTCTCCTTTGCTTTTCACTTCTCTTCTTTTCACAGCTATTTGTAAGGCCTCCTCAGACAGCCATTTTGCTTTTTTGAATTTCTTTTGCTTGGGGATGTTCTTGATTCCTGTCTCCTGTACAATGTCATGAACCTTCATCCATAGGTCATCAGGCTCTCTGTCTATCAGATCTAGTCCCTTAAATCTATTTCCTACTTCCACTGTATGGTCATAAGGGATTTGATTTAGGTCATACCTGAATGGTCTAGTGGTTTTCCCCACTTTGTTCAATTTAAGTCTGAATTTGACAATAAGGAGTTCATGATCTGAGCCACAGTCAGCTCCCAGTCTGGTTTTTGCTGACTGTATAAAAGCTTCTCCCTCTTTGGTTGCAAAGAATATAATCAATCTGATTTCGGTGTAGACCATCTGGTATGTCCATGTGTAGAGTCTTCTCTTGTGTTGTTGGAAGAGGGTGTTTGCTATGACCAGTGCGATCTCTTGGCAGAACTCTATTAGCCTTTGCCCTGCTTCATTCTGTACTCCAAGGCCAAATTTGCCTGTTACTCCAGGTGTTTCTTGACTTCCTACTTTTGCATTCCAGTTCTCTATAATGAAAGGAACATCTTTTTTGGGTGTTAGTTCTAGATGAACTTGTAGGTCTTCATAGAACCATTCAACTTCAGCTTCTTCAGCATTACTTGTTGTGGTATAGACTTGGATTACCGTGATATTGAATGCTTTGCCTTGGAAAACATTGCCTTTTCCATTATGAAGACATAAATACTTATTTTGTCTACATAAACGTATCATAGAATAGCATTTGTCCATTTATACTACAGAATAGTTGTAACACTTTTCAGGAAATGATTGTCAAAAGGTGGAACTCCTGGAATTCCCTGGCAGTCCAGTGGTTAGGACTCCATGCTTCCAGTGTAAGAAGCTCAGGTATCACGAATATCTGTCCAGGGAACTAAGATTCTGCAAGCTGTGGAGTGCAGCCACCCCTCCACTCACCCACCCCGCCCCCCAAAAAAACAGGTAGAAAGGCGTCTCTGAAACTGTGGTAAATGATTAGTCCTGAAGTCACAAGTATAGCTAGTTTATACCCAGTCAGCAAAGAACAGTTCGTGTCAGTATGTGTGGGAGGACTCACCTCCTCCAGGGAAGTTGCCAACACAAGGTGCCGAGTGGCTGATCCTGACACTTGTTACTCTTCCTCCCACCTTCTCCTCAGCCCTGCTTTACTGAACAATCCACTCCCTTACACAATATCTTCACTGCCTCCAACACAGGAGCTGTATTCTTTGATGGTTTCTGGCTTCAAAGGTTCTCTCGGTGGAATTCACTGGAAGACAGCACAAGTGAAGGGAGAGTTCTCCAAGTTTCAAAACCTTTGAATTGCAGCTCTGCTATTTCACAGCAGTGTGACCCTGAAAAATATCACAAACACTAAGGAGAAGGACATGGCAACCCACTCCAGTGTTCTTTCTTGAAAATCCCATAAACAGAGGAGCCTCTTGAGCTACAGTCCATGGGTCACAAGTCAGACAGGACTGAACCAACTTAGCATGCGCACAGGCATGCATGCTGTCTTGATCTTCTTCTCTAATATGGAGAAAATTACAGTAGTTTTTCATAGGACTACTGTTTGGATCAATGAGTCCATATTACAAGAGGCATAAAATATGCCTGGCAGAAATATTCAGGACAGTGAGAGTCCAGAGTAGCTGCCCCCAGGGAGGAGACAGGACAGCTGGCCTGAGGCAGTGACAGAAAGGCAACACTAGAAAGATGCTAGGTCTTCGGTAAAAATATTTAACTTGGGTGCTAGTTTCACAGTATATTCAGTGTGTGAACTCTCCTGTGCTCAATGCTGAAGACAGTTCCAATTTCTGTGCTTCAGACTTCTAGAAGTTTTCTTAGGAAGTCATAGAAATTCTTTGAGAAAGATGGATTAGTAGAAAATGCCTTGATCTACTATAAAAATGAATGATAGGGAAATCACAGAGATCTCATATGAATGCAGAATATCACACACATTACTCATTAATAATGTTTCTTGCTTCTTTAGTATGAGTACTACTCTACTACTCCTTTAAGAAACTTGTAAATTTACCTTCTCAATTCTCTGTTGGGTTTCAGACTTCCAGCAGAAAAGCAGAGTCAGGACGAAAGGAGCAAGGGCCATGAAGTGTGAGGTTCTGCTCTCCAAGCCTGGGCTGTCCTGGGTTTGATCCGAGCTGTTTTCCATAAAAACTTCAGTCCCTAAGTGCTGGCAGTGTCACCCCTGAGAGTCAGTCCTTCTCAGAAATTAGTGCTTTTAGAGGAGAGATTGCTACAAGTATATGCAGCTGTCTTATAATGCAAGTGAGTGTCTTTCTCTGAACAAGTGGCCATGAAGTCAATTTTATTGGTCAAAATACGTCAACCACGCACATGCATATTGTCAACTGTCCACGATAACAATGGCTACATTAATCTATACTCAGGACCATTTAAGTCCTTATATGTGCTCACACATTGACCAAAGCAGGATCTTATCCTTTTTAGTTTTTGCCAATCTGACTGGTGACACAGAGCATCTAGCAGCAACCATTAGTTTTCCTGTTCCTAATTGATGGTGGTTGTCATCAGTCATACTCCAGCCTTCTAGTCCACCTCTTGGAATTGGTTCGGGAGAACTCTGAAAGAAAAACAGTCTGCAGGCAAAGGAGAAATGTACTGGAAGGAACTGGAGCCCCAGCATCACAGAGTAGAGCTGAGTAGAGCTGTGGAGTTGAGATTTAGTTTTAAGACCAGTATGCTAGAATAGGTGACAACCTTTCCCCATCATATCCACTGGAAATGCAGGTTTCTTCTATGAATTTCTGATCCATACACAATGTACCCATTGCTCTTGCATTGTCACTTTACCCATGGAAACAAGTTCATTATTCATTTTTGTTCAAACTCCGTGATCTCCAGCTAGAGGACACACAGATTTCAAGGTCTTTAACCAGATCCCAGGCTCCACACTCACAGTGCCATCCTGCCATCTGGCTGGTATCCAATCTGAGTTTCATTTGTGACAATGACACTTGTGGTTTTCCTGTGTTCAGGGCCCAGAAATGTTTTCTTTTCAAACTCATGAGCTAGGTCATGAGCTGCTCTAGTTTTCAGGGCTTTAGAAATCAGTCTTGATGGTGATGCCTTCCGAAGATGCATGCTGGAATCATATATCCAACTGTCTATTTCACAGTTGATACCTACTGAGCACACATGATGCTGAAATCAAAAGCATGTTGATTGCAGCTTTTTAAGCAACTTATCCACATGATTTGACATTCTGAAAAAGTTATTGAACCTCTCCAATGAAAAACTGACTACATAGAAAAATGAATGTTTAATAGATGATCCTTGGTTAAAAGACATGAGAGGGAAAAGGATTTTGAGATTGGTTAGTTGAGATTGGTTATTTAAGATAGTTACTTGGTCATAATTTATCAAATATGGCATTCCATCAGTGAAGATAGATATATGCATAGTAGCAGTTTTGAAAACTTTACTGATGATTTTGCTTCCATTAAAGCCAGGAACATAAAAGTACTGTTGGGGCATAAGGAAAATATTTCAACTTGATGTGAGTTTAAGACTTATCTATTTTAAAATATTTTTCAAACAATTAATATTACAGGAGAAATTTACCTTTTATATTACTATTGAATGAAATAATTTTCTCAACCCTGGGAGCTCCTTTAAGTCTCAGTCTTGTCCCCAATCTTCCTTCGCACTGGAGGATCCCAATATCTAGTAGATTTCTGTCCGGATTGTAAATGCTTTTCCCATTGTCCCTGAATTAGTCCTTTGCCCTAGACAGCCCTGAATCTGAAAACATACCACAACATGCTCTGATTTTCAGCCATCTGCTGCTGCTACTGCTAAGTCGCTTCAGTCGTGTACGACTCTTCGCGATCCCATGGACTGCAGCCTACCAGGCTCCTCTGTCCATGGCATTTTCCAGGCAAGAGTACTGGAGTGGGTTGCCATTGGATTTCCAGCCACCAATCGCAGAATAAACGGGCACCGCTGTAAATCGCTCTGGGTAAAATCTCCTCCCAGGAAGGGGAGGGTGGATACAAGGGCAGGTGCAGACATCAAAGGCTCTGACAGAAGCGGCGGCAAAGCTGCCCTGGGCAGTCGGCCTGAAAAAGAAGTTTCCTCTCTGCTCGCGCGGCCACAAGCGCTCCCTGGGCTCCGGCGGCTCCCTCCGAGGGCGACCCCCGAGTTCTCCCCGTGGATCCGCCGCCCGAGTTGGCCGCTCTGTACCTGGAGGCGGGTCCAGCTGGGTTTGCGTCGCCGGTCTGTCAGTTCCTGAGAGATCGTGCGCCCCCTCCCGGCCGTTGGGGCGCAGCGAAAGGAGCTTGGAGGGCGGCTTAGCTCAGAGCAGGACCTGAGCTGTTTCCCTGAGGCCCAGGGCAAGTGCTGACTTTCTGGACTCCTGTTTCCCTGCTGATGGCCATGGGGATGCTCTGCTCCGTCCCTCACAACTCACGCGTTAGCATGTGTCGCCTGGTATTCTTCCAGTCATTTCCCATATTCATGTAATTTGGTAGCATTAAGTATTTTTTACCTATATCCACATGTACCGTCAGCTTGGGCTTTTCTACAGTGGATTCACTGAAATGTTTGTAATCCAAATCTCGCGCAGGGGTCATAACTCTCAAGGACCTTGTCCATCATGTATTTCAATTTTATGGTGAGGATCACTTAACAATCTATGAGTCATCTTGGACAGTGAACTATGATTATTTTATATTTATTAGAATTATTAATTTTGTCAAGCACAGTTAGACTCTCAGTAATAACTACCACTTGATAAGTTCATTTTGCTTCTTCTAAAAAATAATCAGGATACTTTGTAAATCGCTCAGCTTATCTAGAATTTGGAGGGAGGCGTTAATTATTGGAAATAAGAGCTTTGTAACATCGAGGTATGAAACAAAAAGGAACATCTTGTGTTAGAAGTAAAATAGGGAAATAAGTGAGAGTTCAGTACATGCAGTGTGCTCAGGTGTTTATGCTGTGGATAGGGAGTTTGGAACCTGACATATTAGGTTTTGAAACCCAGGTTTGTGAATTCATTCTTAGATTATTTTATTCAAATAAAGTCTTAGCAGGGGACGCTTGAAAAGGAGAATATCAACTCAGTTTCAACTATGTTGGAAGGATTAAGTGAGTCCCTTACAGAGGCTAAGGAAATCGTTGTTGTTGTCACTGTCATTTTGATGAACATTGATAGTCTGTGGAATTTCTCTGGCAAAAGTACTAGTCTCTCAGTTGATTCCGACTCTTGGTGACCCCATAAACTGTAGCCTGTCAGGCTCCTGTGCCCAAGGAATTCTCCAAGCAAGAATCCTGGAGTGGGTTACCATGTCCTTCTCCAGGGGATCTTCCCAACTCAGGGATTGAACTTTGGTCTCCTGCATTGCAGGCGGATTCTTTACCATCTGAGCATGAGGGAAGCCTGGTAGATCCTTGGTAATTAGGTTCACAGTACAACATGAATGACATTTAATTAGTAAACAATTCAGGGTGGATGTGCCATAAAAAGTGAGGGTAGCATCAGGCAATGTGTTCTTTCTCCGCAAATAAATACAGAGAAGGAAACATATCCTAATGAATCCTTACCATAAACACAATACCTTGGTATCTTCTTATTACCATGTTACAGACTGAATGTGTGTATGTTCCCCAAATTCATATATTGAAACCCTACCCCTTAAGACTTCCCTGATGGTCCAGTGGCCAGGATTCCATGCTCCCAAAGCAGGGAGCCTGAGTTGGATCTCTGTTCAGGGAACTAGATCCTGCATGAGGCAGGCAAGACTTCCTATGGCCCAAATAAAGATCTTGCATGAAGCAAGGAAGATGCAATATCCAGCATGCTTCAACTAAGACCTGGCCCAGTCAAATAAGCACATAAATATTTTTAAAATTCTTCAAAAACCTGCAGAAACACAACGCATGATTGTGATCATATCAGAAACTGAAATATTAAAGAGATCATTAGGGTTAGCAATCAATAAAATGCAGCTCTTACTTTTAATATCATAATTTTACTGTTCACCAGATTAAGATCAGGATCTTTTGGAATCATTTCACTCCCTATCATTGTAGTTTTTTCAAAGCATCTTCTCATTGCCCAAGTGCATTTATCAACCACACAGATGCTAGGCAAGGCTGGTCTCCTCAACCCTGCCAGAAAGGGTTTGTGTTCTAGAAACTGGGGTTCTGATTCCCCATCTCTCTTCCATCTCCCCTTATACTGATCACATGTGGATTAAAGGAAAGGAAAATCAGCTAGCTGGTCTTACAAAGCTGAAGGCAGTCAACTGACTCAGGACTTGGCCTTCATTGAGCTTCTGTAAGAAGCAGCCCTGTCCCAGGCTTTCTGTTGTTCATATTGGCCTCATCCTCCCCCTCTGCCACAGCCTACTCCCCAGGCGTGCCTCACTGCAGTTTGCTAACTCAGAATACCTATGACGTCAGGGGAAAACCACTTCCCTTCTTCCATATTCAAGACATTGAGACTTACCCTTGTTTTCTTGTTGCCCACAAAACAACTATGCAGTTTTACTTTATAGGAGAGTTGCAAAGAGAAAAAAAAAAAAAAATCTAACGTCTTGATAGTGATAGAGATGCAGCCCCTCGGGCTTTCTTTACTTCCCTTTATTGTTCTTGTCTCATCACGAAATAGAACCAGAGCAGAAGAGGAATACCAACATTGTCCAATAAGTCACTAAGTGTATATAAACAGTTTAAATGAAAAAGTATGCTCTGGTAAAGGAAAGAAGGCTGTTTGTCCTAATCTAGTAACCTGGGTCTCACTGCCTTGCAACCTCAGAGGAGACAGAAATAGAGGAACAGAGATGCCCAGTAGAATCAACTGCCCGAATAAATGACTGAAACTCATTAGATTCTGTGACATAAGCTTCCAATGAGGGACAACACCATCACTGAATCTCCTTCGTTCAGCTCAAAAACTCTGAGCAGAGCAAGTGTTGAAGAGTTTAAGTAAAAGGGTTGAATAATAAAGCCTATATTTGGCAAAGTAAATATTATTTATCTATGAAAAGGTAAAATAATTGCAGTTGGAAACTCCTCCACCAGCTTGCGCAAACACACTTTGGCTCTCAGCTTCTGAGCAGTGCTGACAATTTGGACACCTGGGGAAATGGGTCAGGAGAAGAAGAGGTCACCACCGAGAACTAGAGTCCTTCACAAAACCACTCCAGGGGAGCGGGTGGGGTTTCAGGAAGACTATCTTCCCAATAAATAAACAAGCCCTCCACAGAAAGGAGATTCTTATCCACAGGATGTAGTGAGCCTGTCCTCAGGGAGGAAGTCAAGCAGGTGAGGAAGGGACTCACTCACTCCAGAGGACAGGCTGTGGCTCCATGTGATCTTTCCCTTGTGAGTGAGGTGCTGCTGGGGAAATACAATTATCCTGGAATTAGAATCTCCTCACCCATGTGCCCTGAGAAGAACTAGGATTCTGGTGGGTGTATTGGCCCAGTCTGTGGAGGACCACAGGTGTCCAATAAGAAAATGGTGGGAAGAAAGGGTGATGTCTGTAATAGACCTGCCCTCCTGGTTCCCTGAGGGAACTGCAGGAATGTGTTCCAGAAGGAAGAGAAATGTGGGAGGAGTTCAAGGACTGATAATAATCAGCTTCTTCTCTAAATCAAACACTAAGGAAAACTCATCCTTTGTTTCCAAGAGCTTAACTGCCAGAGTGATCTGGTAAATCTCTTACAAATAGGGAAACGATAGGGCTGACAGAGCCTGGCTTCCTATAGAAACTAAGAGGGAAAAACAGAGCCTAAGAGCAAGCCAACAATGTGTTCATGGATGAGAGGACAGCAACACTTATGAATGAGAGATAAAGGGCAATAACGTATGTAATTACACATGTCCATCAATACAGACTTAAGACAAAGACCTTTCCCATTTGATTGAAAAATATTCATTTGGATGGGAACTTCTGAAGTCACTAGGAAAAGGCAAAATTAACAGTCTAGAAGGAAAAAATTTACTTGACTGTATTTAGAATACATAACAGAAAATCAAAAAAGGAAGTAAAAGTGTATAGGAATGATTAGAAAATGAAAACTACTGTGTTCCCTATTTAATGGCCTTGTTTAAAAAGCATGGCATCAGAGAACCTACCTCAAGGTTCAGCAGACGCCGTCTCCGCCAGCCCAGCAGCAGCCTCATCTTCCCCATGGCCCTCGTGCTCTCTCTACTGATGGCCCTGGTGCTGGTCAGCTACGGCCCTGGAGGATCCCTGGGCTGTGACCTGTCTCTGAACCAAGTGCTGGCTGGCACTGAGAAGACCCTCACTCTCCTGCACCAAATGAGGAGGCTCTCCCCTCGCTTCGGTCTGCAGGACAGAAAAGACTTTGCTTTTCCCCAGGAGATGGTGAAGGGCAGCCAGCTCCAGGATGCCCAGGCCATCTCTGTGCTCCACAAGATGCTCCAGCAGAGCTTCAGCGTCTTTGACACAAAGCGCTCCTCTGCTGCCTGGGACACCACCCTCCTGGAGCAGCTCCGCACTGGACTGCTTGAGCAGCTGGCCGATCTGGACGACTGCCGGTGACAGGTGATGGGAAAGGAAGACTCTGCCCTGGGAAGGATGGACCCCACACAGGACCTGACATCGTACTTCCAGGGAATCCATGTCTACCTGAATGAGAAGGAATACAGCGACTGTGCCTGGGAAATCGTCAGAATGGATATAAGGAGAGCCTTCTCTCTCTTCATCAACCAGCTTGCAAGAAAGGTTAAGAATGTAGGATGGAGACTGATCTGACCTTGACATGACTCTCACTGACTAAGATGCCACGTCATCCTTGTATACCCAGCTGGGGTCATTTCAGAAGACTCTGAATTCTGCTTCAGCCTCCAAATTTATTGAATTAACTCAGCCAATACTTGTCAGTGATAATAAGCGAGTAGATATCAAAGTATTCAAGTGCAGGGGTATCAATTCATAAGTGATGACTGCCCTGATGTTATTTATTTATTCTTTATTTAGTTCAAGTAATATTTTATCTCATCATATTTATATTTTCATATAAAAGATGTGTATGTTTACATTGTATTAAAATTTAGAAAATATATTTCCCTCTTTCATTAAAATTGTTATTTGCTTTGTTTATTAAATAGTTATCAAGATAAATTTCTTGAGTTTTTAATTTGAAAACATAAATCCTTATGTTGTCTACATACACCTATCAGAAAATAGTATTTGTTCACTTTATACTGTGGAACAGTTCTATCATTTTCTAGGAAATGTTTGTCAAAAGGTGGAATTCTGAGAATTTTCTGTGGGTGTGGTTGTTAGGACTCTTTTTTCCTTCAGGGAGCCTTGGTTGAGGAACTAAGATCCTATAAGCTGTGGAGGGTGCCAAATAGAAAAAAGAAGAAGGGAAATTATGAAATTGTAGAAAATGGTTAATCTTGATGTCATAGGCATCACTAATTTATACCCACTCATTACAGAATGGTTGATATAAGTATATGAGGGAAGCAGTCTCCTCCTCCTGGAAAGCTGATGACGTATGGTGTTAACTGGCCTCTCCTGATTCCTATTACTCTGTCTCCCACCTTCTCCTCAGTCCTGCCTGACTGAGCAGTTTACGCCCTTACATAGTACCTTCACTGCTTCCAACACAGGAGCTCTGTTCTGTTTTGGTTTCTAGCTGCATGGTGTAGTCAGAGTGGAAGCCACAGGAAGAGAGCCCAAGTGAAAGGAGTTCTAGAAATGTCAAAACCTCTGGTTCCCAGCTCTGCTATTTACCCACAGTGTGACCCTGAAACATATCACAAACACTACAGGTCAGTTTCCTCATCTTTAATATGGGGACAGTGAGTGGTTTTCATATAATTACTGTTTGGATTCAATGAGGGCATATAACACAAGAGGCATCAAACGCTCCTGGCAGAAATCATCAGGGCTGTGAGGATCACAGAGTGGCTGCCCTCACGGAGGAACCAGGACAGCTGGCCTGAGACAATGACTGGAAGGTGACACTGGAAAGGAGCTAGGCCCCCGGCAAAGGTATTTTCTTTTCACCTTGGGTGCTAGTTCCATAGTGCTTTCAGTGTGAGAGCTTTCCTTTGCTTTATGCTGAAGAGCATTCCAAGTTTGTGGTTTCATACTTCTAAAAGCATTCCTATGAGTTCATAAAAAACTCTTTGAGAAAGATGAATTAGTCAAAAATGCTTGATCTCACATAGGTACGATAACAGGGAAAGAATAGAGATTGCGGATCAGTGCAGATAATCAAAGACAATCAGAGACAGCAAAGAAACATCAGGGGCTGTGAAGTGTATGGTTCTGGTCTCCAGTTCTGGGCTGTCTGAGGTTCAATCCTACTTCTCATTTCCATAAAATCCCTTGTCCATACTTGCTGGCAACGTCACCTCCTGGAGCCTCTGTTTTGCTACTGAAGGAACAAAACCCAACAAGTGGTTCAGAAGCCAGTTTTACCTCTTCTCATACTAAAGAAGTGAGAAACATTACTAATGAATGAAGTGCTTGATTTTCGGCGACCTCCAAGGGGCTTAGACCAAGGGCCACCTTCCAGGATTGCTGCTGCTAGTACCCTTGTCCCCAGGGCAAGCCACTTCTGAACCACACTTCCATAGGAGACTCCAACTTTAGGACCTAGGTCTGGTTCAGTCTCCTGTGGGGTCACTGCTCCATTCCCCTGGGTCTTGGTGCATGCAAGACTTTGTCTGGCCCCTGCAAGAAGAGTCTCTCCCACAGTCCTGTGGAAGTCCTGGAATCAAATCCTACTGGCCTTCAGAGTCAGATTACCTGGGGATTCCCAGTCCCTTTACAGGCTTGGAAGCATGACATGAGCTTCAGAACCTTCACACCAGTAGGAGAACTTTTTTGGTATTACTGTTTTCCGGTTTGTTGGTTTCCCATCTGACAGGTATGGAATTTATTTTTATTGTGCTTGAGCACCTCCTACATCTCATTGTAGTTTCTTCTTTGTGTTTGGACCTGGGGCATCCTTTTCTAGTGGGCTCCAGAGTCCTCCTCTGGATGGTTGTTCATCAGCTAGTTGCGATTTCGTTGCTCTTGTGTGAGGAGATAAGTGCATGTCCTTCTACTCTGCCATCTTGAACCAGAAGCTAAGCCAAAACTTTGATATTTGACCATTTGCAATATGATGAACTATCTCATGCACAACCACCATATCTTTTATTCACCACCATGGAAATACGTGTGGCTGAGTTTTGAACAGGAGGCTCATTACTGGAAATACGTATGTTGTCTGTCTTGAAATAGTATGATTTTCTTTGTTTTTTCCCTACGTCCTTTTTTAAAATTAATTAATTAATTAATTTTACTCTACAGCATTGTATTGGTTTTGCCACACATTGACTTGAATCTGCCATGAGTGTACATGTGTTCCCCATCCTGAACTCCCCTCCCACCTACCTCCCTATCCCACCCCTCTGGGTCATCCCAGTGCACCAGCCCCAAGCATCCTGTCTCATGCATCGAACCTGGACTGGCGATTCATTTCACATATGATAATTTACATGTTTCAATGCCATTTTTCCATATCATGCCGCCCTCTCCCTTTCCCACAGAGTCTAAAAGACCATTCAGTAAATCTGTGTTTCTTTTGCTGTCTCACATAAAGGGTTATTGTTACCATCTTCCTAAATTCCATATATATGCTTTAGTATACTATACTGTGTTTTTTTTCCTGGCTTACTTCACTCTGTATAATAGGCTCCAGTTTCATCCACCTCATTAGAACTGATTCAAATGTATTCTTTTTAATGGGTGAGTAATATTCCACTGTGTATACGTACCACAGCTTTCTTATCCATTCATCTGTTGATGGGCATCTAGGTTGCTTCCATGTCCTGGCTATTATGAACAGTGCTGCGATGAACATTGGGGTACACGTGTCTCTTTCAGTTCTGGTTTCCTCAGTGTGTATGCCCAGCAGCAGGATTGCTGGGTCGTATGGCAGTTCTATTTCCAGTTTTTGAAGGAATCTCCACACTGTTCTCCATAGTGGCTGCACTAGTTTGCATTCTCACCAACGATGTAAGAGTGTTCCCTTTTCTCCACACCCTCTCCAGCATTTATTGCTTGTAGACTTTTGGATAGCATCCATTCTGACTGGCATGTAATGGTACCTCATTGTGGTTTTGATTTGCATTTCTCTGATAATGAGTGATGTTGAGGATCTTTTCATGTGTTCGTTAGCCATCTGTGTGTCTTCTTTGGAGAAATGTCTGTTTAATTGTTTGGCCCACGTTTTGATTGGGTCTTTCATTTCTCTGGAATTGAGGTGCAGGAGTTGAGTGTATCTTTTTGAGATTAATTCTTTGTCAGTTGCTTTATTTGCTATTATTTTCTCCCACTCTGAAGGCTGTCTTTTCACCTTGCTTATAGTTTCCTTTGTTGTGCAGAAACTTTTAATTTTAATAAGGTCCCATTTGTTTATTTTTGCTTTTATTTCCAATATTCTGGGAGGTGGGTCATAGAGGATCCTGCTGTGGTTTATGCTGGAGAGTGTTTTGCCTATGTTTTCCTCTAGGAGTTTTATAGTGTCTGGTCTTACATTTAGATCTCTAATCCATTTTGAGTTTATTTTTGTGTATGGTGTTAGTGTTCTAGTTTCATTCTTTTACAAGTGGTTGACCAGTTTTCCTAGCACCACTTGTTAAAGAGATTGTCTTTTCTCCATTGTCTATTCTTGCCTCCTTTGTCAAACATAAGTTGTCCATAGGTGTGCGGACTTATCTCTGGACTTTCTGTTTTGTTCCATTGATCTATATTTCTGTCTTTGTGCCAGCACCACACTGTCTTGCTGACTGTGGCTTTGTAGTAGAGACTGAAGTCAGGCAGGTTGATTCCTCCAGTTCCATTCTTCTTTCTCAAGATTGCTTTGGCTCTTCGAGGGTTTTTGTATTTCCATACAAATTGTGAAATTATTTGTTCTAGTTCTCTGAAAAATACCATTGGTAGCTTGATAGGGATTGCATTGAATCTATAGATTGCTTTAGGTAGTATATTCATTTTCACTATATTGCTTCTTCCAATTCATGAACATGGTATATTTCTACATCTATTTGTGTCCTCTTTGATTTCTATCATCAGTGGTTTATAGTTTTCTATATATAGGTCTTTTGTTTCTTTAGGTAGATTTATTCCTAAGTATTTTATTCTTTCCATTGCAAAGGTGAATGAAATTGTTTCCTTAATTTGTCTTTCTGTTTTCTCATTGTTAGTGTATAGGAATGCAAGGGATTTCTGTGTGTTAATTTTATATCCTGCAACTTTACTGTATTCTTTGATTAGCTCTAGTAATTTTCTGGTGGAGTCTTTAGGGTTTTCATTGTAGAGGATCATGTCATCTGCAAACAGTGAGAGTTTTACTTCTTCTTTTCCAATGTGGATGCCTTTTGTTTCTTTTTCTGCTCTGATTGCTGTGGCCAAAGCTTCCAAAACTATACTGAATCATAGTGGTGAGAGTGGGCACCCTTCTCCTGTTCCTGACTTTAGGGGAAATGCTTTCAATTTTTCACCATTGAGGATAATGTTTGCTGAGGGTTTCTCATATATAGCTTTTATTATGTTGAGGTATGTTCCTTCTATTGCTGCTTTCTGGAGGGTTTTTATCATAAATGGATGTTGAATTTTCTCAAAGGCTTTCTCTGCATCTACTGAGATAATCATATGGTTTTTAATCTTTCAATTTGTTAATGTGGTGTATTACTTTGATTGATTTGCAGATATTGAAGACTCCTTGCATCTCTGGGATAAAGCCCACTTGGTCGTGATGTATGATCTCTTTAATATGTTGTTGGATTCTGTTTGCTAGAATTTTGTTAAGCATTTTTGCATCTATGTTCTTCGGTGATATTGGCCTATAGTTTTTTTTGTGTGTGACATCTTTGTCAGGTTTTGATATTAAGGTGATGGTGGCCTCATAGAAAGAGTTTGGAAGTTTACCTTCCTCTGCAATTTTCTGGAAGAGTTTGAGTAGGATAGGTGTTAGTTCTTCTCTAAATTTTTGGTTGAATTCAGCTGTGAAGCCGTCTGGTCCTGGGCTTTGGTTTGTTGAAAGATTTCTGATTACAGTTTCAATTTTCATGCTTGTGATGGGTCTGTTGAGATCTTCTATTTCTTCCTTGTTCAGTTTTGGAAAGTTGTACTTTTCTAAGAATTTGTTCATTTCTTCCAAGTTGTCCCTTTTATTAGCATACAGTTGCTGATAACAGTCTCTTAGGATCCTTTCTATTTCTGTGTTATCTCTTGTGATCTCTCCATTTTCATTTCTAATTTTGTTTATTTGATTTTTCTCCCTTTGTTTCTTGATGAGTTTGACTAATGGTTTGTCAATTTTATTTACCTTCTCAAAGAACCAGCTTTTGGTTTTATTGATTTTTGCTACAGTCTCTTTTGCTTCTTTTGCATTTTTTTCTGCCCTATCTTTTAAGATTTTTTCCCTTCTACTAACCCTGGGGTTTGTAATTTTCTTCCTTTTCAAGTTGCTTTAGGTGTAGAGTTAGGCTATTTATTTGACTTTTGTCTTGTTTCTGGAGGTAAGCCTGTTTTGCTTTGAACCTTCCCCTTAGTACTGCTTTTATAGTGTCCCATAAGTTTTGGGTTGTTGTGTTTTCATTTTCATTCATTTCTATGCATATTTTGATTTCTTTTTTGATTTCTTCTGTGATTTGTTGGTTGTTGAGCAGCGTGTTGTGCAGCCTCCATATGTTGGCATTTTTAATAGTTTTTCTCCTGTAATTGACATCTAATCTTGCTGCATTGTGGTCAGAAAAGATGCTTGGAATAATTTCAATTTTTTTGAATTTACCAAGGCTAGATTTATGGCCCAGGATGTGATCTATCCTGGAGAAGGTTCCCTGTGAGCTTGAGAAAAAGGTGAAATGCATTATTTTGGGGTGAAATGTCCTATAGATATCAATTAGGCCTAACTGGCCTATTGTATCACTTAAAGTTTGTGTTTCCTTGTTAATTTTCTGTTTAGTTAATCCATCCGTAGTTGTGAGTGGAATATTAAAGTCTCCCACTATTATTGTGTTATTGTTAATTTCCCCTTTCATATTTGTTAGCATTTGTCTTACATACTGTGGTGCTCTTATGTTGGGTGCATATATATTTATGATTGTTATATCTTCTTCTTGGATTGACCTTTGATCATTATGTCCTGTCTATCTTTGTCTCTGTTCAGAGCCTTTGTTTTAAAGTCTATTTTATCTGATGTGAGTGTTGGTACTCCTGCTCTCTTTTGGACTCTGTTTGCATGGAATATCTTTTTCCAGCCCTTCACTTTCAGTCCGCATGTGTCCCTTGTTTCAAGGTGGGTCTCTTGTAGACAGCATATATAGGGGTCTTGTTTTTGTATCCATTCAGCCAGTCTTTGTCTTTTGGTTGGGGCATTCAACCCATTTACATTTAAGGTAATTATTGATAAGTATGACCCCATTGCCATTTACTTTATTGTTTTGGGTTCAAGTTTCTACAACTACTCTGTGTTTCCTGTCTAGAGAAGATCCTTTAGCATTTGTTGGAGAGCTGGTTTGGTGGTGCTGAATTCCCTCAGGTTTTGCTTGTCTGTAAAGCTTTTGATTTCTCCTTCATATTTGAATGAGATCCTTGCTGGGTACAGTAATCTGGGCTGTAGGTTATTTTCTTTCATCACTTTAAGTACGTCCTGCCTTTCCCTTCTGGCCTGAAGAGTTTCTATTGAAAGTTCAGCTGTTATCCTTATGGGAATCCCCTTGTGTGTTATTTGTTGTTTTTCCCTTGATGCTTTTAATATTTGTTGTTTGTGTTTGATCTTTGTTAATTTGATTAATATCTGTCCTGGAGTGTTTCGCCTTGGGTTTATCCTGTTTGGGGCTCTCTGGGTTTCTTGGACTTGGGTGATTATTTCCTTCCCCATTTTAGGGGAGTTTTCAACTATTATCTCCTCAAGTATTTTCTCATGGTCTTTCTTTTTATCTTCTTCTTCTGGGACTCCTATGATTCGAATGTTGGGGCATTACACATTTTCCCAGAGGTCTCTGAGGTTGTTCTCATTTCTTTGAATTCTTTTTTCTTTTTTCCTCTCTGTTTCATTTATTTCTAGCATTCTATCTTCTACCTCACTTATCCTATCTTCTGCCTCCTTTATTCTACTCTTGGTTCCCTCCAGAGTGCTTTTGATCTCACTTATTGCATTATTCATTATATATTGACTCTTTTTTTGTCTTCTAGGTATTTGCTAAACCTTCCTTGCATCTTTGATCCTTCTCTGCAGGCTATTGATCTGTAACTCCAGTTTGCTTACAAGATTTTGGGTCATTTTCACTATCATTATTTGGAATTCTTTATCAGGTAGATTCCCTATCTCTCCCTCTTTCGTTTGGTTTGGTGAGCATATATCCTTTTCTTTACCTGCTGGGTATTTCTCTGCCGTTTCATCTTGTTTATATTGCTGTGTTTGGGGTGGCCTTTCTCTATTCTGGCAGTTGGTGGTTCCTGTTTATTGTGGAGCTTCCTCGCTGTGGGTGGGGTTGGACGGGTCACTTGTCAAGGTTTTCTGGTTAGGGAAGCTTGTGTTGGTGTTCCAGTGGGTGGAGCTGGGTTTCTTCTCTCTGGAGTGCAATGAAGTGTCCAGTAATAAGTTTGGAGATGTCAGTGGGTTTGGTGTGACTTTGGTCAGCCTCCTGTGTTGCTGGAGAATTTACATAGTATGTCTTGCTCTGGAACTTGTTGGCCTTGGGTGGTGCTAGGTTTCAGTGTAGGTATGGAGGCGTGTGATGAGCTCCTATCATTTAATGCTCCCTGGATTCAGGAGTTCTCTGGTGTTCTCAGGATTTGGACTTAAGCCTGCCTCTGGACATTAACCTGCCTCTGGTTTTCAGTCTTACTCTTACAATAGCTTCAAGACTTCTCCATCTATACAGCACTGATGACAAAATATCTAGGTTAATGATGAAAAGTTTCTCCGCAGTGAGGGACACCCGGAGAGGCACACAGAGTTACATGGAGAAGAGAAGAGGGAAGAAGGAGTTAGAGGTGACCAGGAGGAGCAGAGGGTGTGTCAAAAGGTGAAAGAGCAAGGTAGCCAGTAATCACTTCCCTATGTGCTCTCCACAGTCTGGACCCCTCAGAGATGTTCATGGGGTTACACAGAGAGGAGAAGAGGGAGGAAGGAGACAGCGGTGGCCAGGAGGGTATAAGGGGGAATCAAAAGGAGGGAGACAGATCCAGCCAGTAATCAGTTCCCTAAGTGTTCTCCACAGCCTGGAACACACAAAGAGATTCACCGAGTTGGGTAGAGAAGAAAAGGAGGTGGGGGGAGATAGAGGCGACCTGGTGAAGAAAAAGGAGAGTCCAAAGGTGTAGAGAGCAATCAGGCTAGTGATGCGGCTCCCAAGTAATAATGGCTACTGACGTTTGGGTTCTTAAAAGTACAAAGTTGATAACAAATACCAAAAAGCAATGATTAAAAATCTTGAGTAGAGATTATATTCCCAAAAATACAATATTTAAAAAAAATGAAAACAAACAAAAATTAGTCACAGAGATTATAATATGTGAAGTTTTTATTATAATTATATGAAAATATTAATATATCAATATAAATATATTCATATAAAATATAATTATAAAAATATAATTATAATATATGAAGTTTGCTTTAAAAATAGGATTTTTTTTTGCAAGGTAATAGTAGGTTATAAAAAATGAAAATTAAAGGAGTAATGGGGACTTAAAAAATAAATAAAGTAAAAAAAATTTTAATGTTTTTAAATTTAAAAAATGATAGTAGTAAAAGTATATCTAAGAGTTTCTCTGGAGCTGTTGCAGACAGTGTGGGGTCAGTTCATCTTCAGATAGTTCCTTGGTCCGGCTTGTACTTCTCAAGGTCTATATGCCCCTTCCGATGTAGTCAGTGCTAGCTACAGGGTTTTAATCTATTGCATCTGTCACTTCCAAAGCGGTTCCCTCTGTTTATTTTAGCTTCTGTTTGCTGGTCTCTTCAGTGTCTAATTTCCGCCCTGACACAAGGGGCGGGTGGTGGTCACTTTTTTTTAGGCTCGTTTGTTCAGTCATGCTTTGGGGAGGGAGGAACACTGTGAACAAATCTCACTGGCGTGTGGTCACAGTGGCTCAGCCACACTGGTTTGCGCCCGCTCACGGTGTGTGTGCTTTCCCCGTCCACACTGCTCAGACTCTCGGTTGCTCTGCCAGGAACTGTCTGAGGCGGGCCCTGGTTTACATGCACTTCCCAGGTCTAAGCCGCTCAGGTCCAGGTTCTCGGGTACTTCACAAAGGCGCAGACTTGGTTGGGCCAGTGTTTTGCGCCCTTCCCAGGCCTGAGCCGCTCAGGTGGCCCGGTGCTAGGCACGCGTATTCACCCCAGGTGGAGGCTGCAGTTTACCCTCTCCCCAGTTACAGCTGCTTGGTTTTATGGCCTTCTTAGGTGTGCCCTGTGTCTCTTCTGGGGAGCTGGTCTCTGGCTGCGACCCTACCGGCAGATGTCTACCATCCAGATCCCCAAGAAGTCTTGGTTAGCAGAGAAGTCTGCTTGCAGTTCGGTAGATGCCTCTCTGGGGCCGATTGCCCCCTTCCTGCTCTGGCTGCCCTCCTCTGCCTGTCTCCGGCGGGGAATGGGCCGGTCTGCAGCCGGCTGGCTCTGCTCAGTCCTTTGTCCTCTGAGCCTGTCTGGCGGTGTCTTAGGTTTGGGATTTTCACGGGGCTCCCGGGATAGCTATCCCACAGTTTGGATTGCTGTCTCAACCTAGTTCCCTCAGATTGCCCTCAGGGTATTCAGGCTCAGACCTTACCCTAAGCAATGCACCTGCTCCTCCCTGTCCCTCCCCTGCTTGCAAGTGGGGGATGCCAGTGTCTGGGCTGCTGCTGTGCTGGGAGTTGCTGTTAGGCACTTAATCTGTGGGATTTCACTATGTATTTATTTTTCCTTCCGCTTATTTTGCCCTCTGAGATTCCAAGGCTCGCCACAGACCCGCCAGAGAGAGTGTTTCCTGGTGTCTGGAAAATTCTCTTTTTTAAGGCTCCCTTCCCTGAATGGATCTCTGTCCCTACCTCTTTTGTCTCTCTTTTTATCTTTTATATTTTGTCCTACCTCCTCTCAAAGACAATGGGCTGCCTTTTTGGGTGTCTGATGTACTCTGCCAGCATTCAGAAGTTGTTCTGTGGAATTTGCTCGGTGTTCAAATGTTCTTTCCACGAATTTGTGGGGGAGAAAGTGGTCTCCCCTTCCTATTCTTCCACCATCTTCCGAAGCATTCTAGTAAGATTTTCTAAGAAAGATTTTGAAAATCAATATGTCAACATGTTGTACAGAAAAGACTTTTATTGAAGTATATCCAAGTTCCTGCAGTAACAAGCCAGGATTCATTCATCAAAATTGATCAACAAAGATCTGACCAATTTCTACATTTCATTCACCATATGTCAACTTTTATTATTTTAAGAATTTCCTATAATCTGTACTTTTCAAGATCAAAGCCTTTCTTTTCATTTTAAACTTCCCTCCCCCACACACATCCTCCATCAGGACCTTCTAACTGACAGTCCCTTAAATGGGGAGGAACTGACTCCCCAGAGCAGGAGCGAGTCTCCATTTCTTCTTCCCACCCAGCATCCTGCACAACGGTAGGATACTGCTGGTCCTCAGGGGTGTCAATAAAAGTGTAAGTGTAATAATGATAATAATCATAATTTTAAGCTTAAAATAGTTTTACCAATTAAACTGTTTGACAACGCCAATCTTGCTACATTTTTTGTTTTTATTTTTGTGGGTTACTCTTGTCTTCTCAGGTGACCAGTATATTTCTTATCTGGGCATCGCTTTCCTTGCCCCACAATTCCCTGCATCATTTAGTCCAGTCGATTCTTCTATCCAATGCTACTGTTTTCTCAGCTTTAAACTAAGGACTTGGCAGTGGATATATGTGTACTTATAGCTATTTGATGTTGTTGTACAGCAGAAACCAACACAACAATGTAAAGCAATTATTCTCCAAATAAAATCAAAATAGGGATAACGAAAATACTGTACTCCACTCAATATACCATCTCATGTTATGTACTCTATATGATGTTAATATACCAACCTGCAAAATTATCTTAAATGAGTACATTATACAAAGCATCAGGGACACATTAAAGAGCTGTGAGCATTATTACTGTGACAGGTGTATACAACGGTTTCACCATTATTTCATGTCTACCCTAAAGATGACTATGCCTTATCTGTGCCTTGCTCAACTCTAATCTTTAATGCAAAAATTCCACCTGTGCAAATTAGAATAGGTAAATCTTTTCTAGCATTCCAAAGCATATCTACACATTTAAAAATTTTACTAGCAAATAAAATAATCCCATGACCGTACCAAGCACACCGAGACGTTTAGTGGGCATCAGGTCACCATGCAGTCAGGGCACTTGGCATACGAGATGCTTCTTAGGTAGGAAATGGTGTATTAAGTGAAAATCTACATTATGCCAAAATAAAAAATATCTTGACCTAAGACCTAGCACAGCCAAATAAATACATGAAATAAATACATTTCAAATTCTTAAAAACCCAAAGAAACCCAACCCATCAGTGGGATCATATCACAAAGTGGGATATTAGGGAGATTAGGGTTAGCAATCAATACAATTCAGTTATCATTTTTCATATCATAATTCTTATTACCCAGATTAAGATCAGGATCTTTTGGAATCGTTTCATTCCCTTTCATTCTAATTTTTTTCAATGCAACTTCTCATTGCCCAGGTGGATTTGTCACAGATGCACAGCAAGGCTGGTCTCCTTGACCCTGTGAGAGAGGGTTAGTGTTCGAGCAAGTGGGCTTCTGATTGCCCATCTCCCATGAACTGGTGCGTGTGACTTCTTCCTTCTTCTCTTACACTGACCACATATGGATTAAAGGAAAGAAAAATCAGGTGGCTGGTCTTACAAAGCTGATGGCAGTCCACAGACTCAGGACTTCTCCTTCCTTGAGCTTTTATCAGAAGCAGTCATGTCTCAGCCTTTCTGTTGTTCATATTGACCTGATCCTTCCCTTCTGCCACAGCCTAGGCCCCAGCTATGCTGCCCTGAAGTTGGCTAACCGAGACACATCACTGTGTCAGGGAAAGCAACTTCATTTCTTTCATATTCATGACATTGAGACTTACCCTTGTTTTCTAGTTGTCCACAGAACAACTGTGGAATTTTACTTTCTAGCATAATTGCAAAGAGAAACAAAAAAAATCTAACCTCTTGAAAGTGATGCAACCCCTCGGGCTTTCTTTACTTCCCTTTCTTATTCTCACCTGATCATGAATTACAGCCAGAGAAGGAGCAGTGAAACAAATCTTGTCCAATAAGTCACTAAGTGTATATAAAATGTTTCAATGAAAAACCACACTCAAGGAAAGAAGGCTATTTCTCCTGATCTCATAGACTGGGTCTCACTGCCCCACATTCTCAGAGGAAACAGAAAAAGAGGAACAGAGATGCAGGTTGGAAACAACTGCCTGAGTAAACAACTGCAACTCAATAGATTCTGTGACATAAGCTTCCATCAAGAGACAACACCATCACTGAATCTCCTTCATCCAGCTCAGAAACTCTGAGCAGAACAAGTGTTGAAGTGTTTAAGTAAAGAGTTGAAAAATAAAAACTATACTTGGCAAAGTAAATACTACTTATCTACTAAAAGCAAAATGATTGCAGTTGGAAATTGTCTTCACCAACTTACACAAACACACTTTTGCTCTCAGCATCTGAGCACTGCTGATATTTTGGACACCTGGGGAAATGGGTCAGGAGAAGAGGAGGTCACCACCAAGACCTAGGGTCCTTCACAGAAACACTCCAGGGGAGAGGATGGGGTTTAGGAAGAGAATTTATTTTCCCAACAAATAAACAAGCCCTCCACAGAAAGGGGATGTTGAGGCCACAGATGTGGTGAGCCTGCCCTCATGGAGGGAGTCCAGCAAGTGACGAAGGGACTCAGTCACTCCAGAGGACAGGCTGTGGCTCCATGTGATCTCGCCCTTGTGAGTGGGGTGCTGATGGGAAACTACAATTATCCTGGAATTAGAGTCTCCTCACCCATGATCCCTGAGAAGAACTAGGATTCTGGTGGGTGTATTGGCCCAGTCTGTGGAGCACCACAGGTGTCCAATAAGAAAATGGTGGAAAGAAAGGGTGATGTCTGTAATAGACCTGCCCTCGTGGTTCCCTGAAGGGCAGGGATCTGCAGGAATGTGTTCCAGAAGGAAGAGAAATGTGGGAGGAGTTCAAGGACTGATAATAATCAGCTTCTTCTCTAAATCAAACACTAAGGAAAACTCATCCTTTGTTTTCATGAGCTTAACTGCCAGAGTGATCTGGTAAATCTCTTACAAATAGGGAAACGATAGGGCTGACAGAGCCTGGCTTCCTATGGAAACTAAGAGGGAAAAAAGGAGCCTAAGAGCAAGCCAACAATGTGTTCATGGATGAGAGGACAGCGACACTTATGAATGAGAGAAAAGGGCAATAACGTGTGTAAGTACACATGTCCATCAATACAGACTTAAGACAAAGACCTTTCCCATTTGATTGAAAAATATTCATTTGGATGGGAACTTCTGAAGTCACTAGGAAAAGGCAAAATTAACAGCCTAGAAGGAAGAAAATTTCTTTGACTGTATTGAAAATACAAAACAGAAAACCAAAAAAGGAAGTAAAAGTGTATAGAAATGATTAGAAAATGAAAACTACTGTGTTCCCTATTTAATGCCTTGCTTAGAAAGCATGGCATCAGAGAACCTACCTCAAGGTTCAGCAGACGCCATCTCCATCAGCCCAGCATCAGCCTCATCTTCCCCATGGCCTTCGTGCTTTCTCTACTGATGGCCCTGGTGCTGGTCAGCTACGGCCCTGGAGGATCCCTGGGCTGTGACCTGTCTCTGAACCAAGTGCTGGCTGCCACTGAGAAGAACCTCACTCTCCTGGACCAAATGAGGAGACTCTCCCCTCACCTCTGTCTGCAGGACAGAAAAGACTTCGCTTTTCCCCAGGAGATGGTGGAGGGCGTCCAGCTGCAGGAGGCCCAGGCCATCTCTGTGCTCCATGAGATGCTCCAGCAGAGCTTCAATGTCTTCAACACAAAGCACTCCTCTGCTGCCTGGGACTCCACCCTCCTGAAGCAGCTCTGCACTGGACTTGTTCAGCGGCTGGCTGACCTGGATGACTGTTGGCAGCAGGTGACGGGAGAGGAAGACTCTGCCCTGGGAAGGACGGGCCCCAAAGATGCCGTGACAACGTACTTCCAGGGAATCCATGTCTACCTGAATGAGAAGGAATACAGCGACTGTGCCTGGGAAATCGTCAGACTGGATATAAGGAGAGCCTTCTCTCTCTTCATCAACCAGCTTGCAGGAAAGGTTAAGAATGTAGGATGGAGACCGATCTGACCTTGACATGACTCTCACTGACTAAGATGCCACATCACCCTCGTATACTCACCTGGGGTCATTTCAGAAGACTCTGAATTCTGCTTCAGCCACCAAATTTATTGAATTAACTCAGCCAATACTTGTCAGTGGTAATAAGCAAGGAGATATAAAAGTACCCAGCTGCAGGAGTATCAGTCTATAAGCAACAACTGCTTTGATGTTATTAATTTATATTTTATATATTAAATGTTATTGTATCTCAATATTTCATATTTTCATATAAAAGATGTGTGTGCTTACATGTACTGAAATTTAGAAAATATATTCCCCTTTCTATGATTCAAATTGTAATTTGTTTTATTTATTAAATACTTATCAAGGTCAACTTCTTGAGTTTTTTTATTTGAAAAAACTAAGTCCTTATTTTGTCTATAGATAGCTATCACAAAACAGTATTTGTTCACTTTATACTGTGGAACAGTTCTATGACTTTCTAACAAATGTCTGTCAAAAGGTGGAATTCTTCAAGCTTTCTGGTGGTGCAGTTTTTAGCACTCTGAGTTTTCCCTCCAGGGAGCCTTGGTTGAGAACTAAGATCCTATAAGCTGTCGAGGGTGCCAAGAAAAAAACAGGTAGAAAGGAGATTATGAAATTGTACAAAATGGTTCATCTTGATGTCATAGGCATAACGAATCTATACTTACTCACTCATTACAGAATGGTTGATATAAATGTCTGAGGGAAGCAGTCCCCTCCTGCTGGAAAGCTGATGACATGCGGTGTTGATGGCCGCTCCTGACTCCTATTACTCTGTCTCCCGCCTTCTCCTCATCCCTGCCTCCTCAGGACTGAGCAGGTCACCCTCTCACACAGCGCCTTCACTGCCTCCATCTCAGGAGCTCCGTTCTGTGCTGATTTCTTCTAGCTGCACGGTGTAGTCAGAGTGGAAGCCACAGGAAGAGAGCCCAAGGGAAAGGAGAGTTCTAGAAATTCCAAAACCTCTGAATCCCAGCCCTGCTATTTACCAACAGTGTGACCCTGAAAAATCTCACAAACGCACTGGTCAGGTTCCTCATCTTTAGTACACGGACAATAAGAGTAGTTTTCACAGGATTACTATTTGGATTCAATGAGTTCAGTCACACAAGAATCATCAAGCGCTCCTGGCAGAAATCATCAGGACTGTGACGATCACAGAGTGCCTGCCCGCAGGGAGGAGACAGGACAGCTGGCTTGAGACAGTGACTGGAAGGAGACACTGGAAAGTGCTAGGCCCCTGGCAAAGGTATTTTCTTTTCAGCTTGGGTGCTAGTTCCATAGTGCTTTCAATGTGAGAACTACCTTTGCTGTATGCTGAAGAGAATTCCAATTTCTGGGTTTCATATCTCTAGAAAGCACTCCTATGAGTTCATCAAACACTCTTTGAGAAAGATGAATTAGTAGAAAATGCTTTGATGTAGTACAAAGATGAATAATAGGGAAAGAATACAGATCTCATATCAATGCAGAAAATCAAACACATGCACAGGCAGGAAGGAAAGAGCAGGTGCTGTGAAATGGATTTCTGCCCTCCAGTCCTACGGTGTCCCGGGTTGGATCCTAGTTCTCTTTTCAATAAAGCCCCTTGTCTATACTTGCTGGCAATGTCACCTCCTGGAGCTTCTGCATTGCTACTGAAAGACCAAAACCCAACAAAGAATTCAGAAACCAACTGTTACCCTCCTCATACTAAAGACATGAGAAACATTATTCGTGAATGAAGTGTGATTTTCTGCAAACTCCAACCAAGGGGCACCTTCCAGGATTGTTGCTGCCTGTGCCCTTGTCCCCACGGCAAGCCACTGCAGACACATACTTCCGTAGACTCCGGTTCAGCCTCCGGTGGGGTCACTGCTGCTCAGTTCCCTTGGGTCTTGGTGCTCGCAAGTTTTTGTTTGTCCCCTTTGAGAATGGAGTCTTTCCCCCACAGTCCTGTGGAAGTCTTGTAATCAAATATCACTTGCCTTTAGAGTCAGATTTCCTGGGCATTCCCAGGCCCTTTGCTGGATTCGCAGACCTGGAAGCCTGACATGAGTCTTAGATCCTTCACAAGAGGGAGAGAACATTATCGTTGTATTGTTTTCCAGTTTGTTGGTTTCCCAACTGGCAGGTATGGAATTTATTTTTATTGTGCTTGAGCGCCTCCTACCATCTCATTATAAGTTCTTTTTTGTCTTTGGACATGGAGTGTCTTTTTGGGTGGGCTCCAGAGACCTCCTGTGGATGGTTTTCAACAGCATTTGCGGTTTCAGTGCTCTTGCAGGAGGTGAGTGCGTGTCCTTCTACTCTGCCATCTTGGACCAGAAGCTAAGCCAAAACTTTGACATTAGACCATTTGAAATACAGTGAAGCATCTCATGCACACCCACCATATCTTGGCTGAGGTTTGAACAGGAGGTTCATTACTGCAAACATATATGTTCTTTATCTTCAAATAGTATTATTTTCTAAGAAGGAGTTTAATAATTGATATGTCAATGTGCTGCACAGAAAATATTGTTATTGAGCTATATCCAAGTTCCTGCAGTAACAAGTTCCCACAGTAACACGTGCCCACAGTAACAAGTTCTGCAGGGTTCATTGATAAAAATTGATCAACAAAGATCCCACAAATTTATACATTTCATTCACCTTTTTTCAACTTTTATTATTTTAAGAATTTCTTATAGCCTGTAGTTTTCAAGATCAAAGTCTTGCTTTCCATTTTGAACTCCCCTTCCCCACACAATCCTCCATGAGGGCCTCCTAACTGACAGTCCCTTAAATGAGGAGGAATTGACTCCCCAGAGCAGGAGAAAGTCTCCATTTCTTCTTCCCACCCAGCATCCTGCACAATGGTAGGATACTGCTGGTCCTCAGGGGTGTCAATAAAAGTGTAACTGTAATAATGATAATAATCCTAACGATAGTTTTACCAGTTAAACTGTTTTAAAACAACAATCTTGCTGCGTATTTTGTTTCTATATTTTGTGGGTTACTCTTGTCTTCTCAGGTGACCAGTATATTTGTTACCTGGGCATCTCTTTACTTTTCCCTCATTTCTCTGCATCATTTAGTCCAGTTGATTTTTCTGTCCTATCCTACAGTTTTCTCAGCTTTAAAATAGGGAGGAGTGGATATATGTGTACTCAGAGCTGGTTTACATGGCTGTACAGCAGAAACCAACACAACATTGTAAAGCAATTATTCTCCAATTAAAAGCAAAATAGGGATAATGAGAATACTGTACTCCATTCAATATACCATCTCATGTTATTTAATCTATATGATGTTAATACAACAACTTACAAAATTATCGTATATGAGTAAATTACATAAAGCATCAGGGACACATTAAACATAGCTGTGAGAGTTGTTACTGTGACAGGTGTATACAGAGCTTTGACCATTGTTTCATATCTACCTTAGAGAGGATTATGCCATATCTGTGCCTTGCTCAACTCTAATTTTTAATGCAAAACTTCTACTTCTGCAAGTTAGAATAGGTTAGTCTTCTCTAGGATTGTACAAAGCATATCTACACATTTTTAAATTTTACTAGCAAATGAAATAATCTCAAAGCTGTAGCAAGCACGCCGAGATATTTACTGGGCATCAAGTCACCATACAATCAGTGCATTTAGCATACAAGCTGCCTATGAAGTAGCAAATGGTATATTAAGTGGAAACCTACATTATGTTGAACACAAAAACATCTTGATTATGAATTTGAAAGCAACTTCTCTGTCTGAAGTGACATTTTTATAAAACTCTCCAATGCAGGACCATGTATAAATTTGAAAGCTTAACATAAGATCCTAGGCTAAAAGAGAAGAAAAGAAAGAAAGATTTTGAAAATTGAGATTAATAATTTTAGGTAGTTACTGGGTCATAAGTTTGTCAACTACAGCTTTTGCTCAACTGAACTGAGATGAACAAAGAAGTCATTTTGAAAACATTTGCATTTGATCTTGTTTTGGCATAAGGAAAATATTTAAACTTGGTGTGAGTTTCAGACTTATTTACACATTTTAAAATAGTTTTCAACGAGTTGAACATTGAAGGAGAAATTAACCATTTATATTAAATGAAATCATTTTCCCTTTCCTGTAAGTCTCAGTCTTGTCCTCAAGTCTTCCCACAAGAGGGCCCCAATATCTAAAGATGCCAATCCAGACTGTAGGTGCCTTATCCCCTTTCCCCGCATCAGTCCTTTCCCCAGAAACAGCCCTGAATCTGAAAACACACCCCAACATGCTCTGATCTCCAGCGGTGAATCACTGCATAAACGGGCACTGGGGTAAAGCGCCCTGGCTAAAATCTCCTCCCAGGAAGGGGAGGAAGGACACAGAGGCAGGTGCAGAAATCACAGGCTCCAAGCAAAATGACTGCAAAGCTGCCCTGGGCTGTTGGCCGGAAAAGGGAGTTTCCTCAGTGCTCCCGTGGTTCCATGTGCTCCCGGGGCCCCAGCAGCGCCTTGCCCATGCCTGGGGCTCCTGCCCACTGGGACTCCCCTGTTCTCCTTGGTGGATCTAGCACTCGAGCTCAAGGCGCTTGACCCGCAGGTGGTGCCCTCTGGGCGGGCAGGGCCAGTTGGTCTGTTACAGGGAGATCTGCGGTGTCCATCCTAGATGCAGAGGCAGGGGGAAGGCAGCTCTGAGCTCCTTGTAGAGCTGGAGCCCCGGGACTCAGTTACACTGAAGCGCTGAGTTTGGCGATTCCTGGTTTCTCAGAGGGTGGCAATGGTGATGATCACCATTCTCCAGGGCTGGAGAACATCACCCTCCATGTCATCAGGGAAGGGGTTGGCATCTGGTGAGCTTGGCGATCCTGCAGATGCTGGGCTGTGCCAGCCTTTATCCAGCTGTTCCCAGCAACTTCCCGCATATAAGATCTTTAAATAGGCCAGAATTGTCATTTTCTGCACTTTTCTCAATTTTGTTTTCATGGAGAAACTTTCCTTCCATCCTGGCCATCAGAGAATGTCATAGCTTTGATGCTTCTTTTGTGTTTTTACAATGGAAATGAAATATACTCACGGAAAAGTTCTTATTCCAAAAGGAGCTATTCATCTATAGGAGCCAACTCAGCTTGAAATAAAAACCTGAAGCTCTATCTAACTCACTTCTTTAGTCTAAAAGAGAACTCAAAGATGTGACTACATAGTCTGTTGTGACAGTTTAAATTGCACCAAAATAAATCTAACCACTACTCTCTGCATTTCCATTTAAGGTCTAATACATAAGGTTTGAATTTTTCCACAATGATTTTCAGGACCATAGTTCTTGCTTTCTGATGGTCTACAGATAACAGTGACATAATACGGAAAATGGGTCAATTCATACAGTTTCTTTATTCTGTCACCAAAGTGTGCTGACCACACACACATAGGTGACAATGTGCTTGGAGATGTGCATTCCAGAAGAGTCAGGCACGAATGGTGACTGCCCTCCTGGGAGCAGGGAAGAGGTCATCGAGGCAGGATGAGGAGGAAGGAGGCAGCAGGAGCTCAGAGCAGCTGAGGGCTGGATCCCAGAGCTGATGAAGAGGAGGGACTGGGGGCGGCAGTAATTCTACCCTCACACTATCTGGGGCTCCTGAGTGTAGCCGACACCAGACGTTCATTTCGTCTTCTAAAACATCAGTACCACTTTAGTGGCAGCCACAGAGGACATCCTTCACTTCAAATAATACAAAGTTTGCAAATTAGGCTGAGAATGTGAAACATAGTGAATGATAGCAGTCTTTCATATCAATATGACCAATAGGAACCTCTTTACTCCGCCCTCAGTCCAGCCAAGAGAAACTCTGCCTGCAGGGCTCTTAACACTGTCAAGGATCTGCATGTTGAATCCCTAAGTGTTAATTCCAGGAGAGGGACTGCCCGCAGGACTCTGAAGGGGCCCAGGAGCCCAAGTTTCCTTCCTTTGATCAGTGCCTGGTACAGTATGGAGAGAAATCCCACAGTACTTTAAGTTCTTTGCAGAGAAACAGATCCTAGTCTAATACAACACCATTGCTCTGTTAATAAATGAGAGAAAATAAGCAGTCCCTTTCTTCAGCCTAAGTTTTAGACCACCTCTGATACTACGTTTTAAGATACAGATTGTGTTATACTTCAAAATCATACTGAGAGAAAAAGAAACCAAATTTGTAGTTAGTTAAACGAATTTTTTTTCTAAAAGAAAAAAAAATGACTTAAAAAAAATAAAAGATGTGGAGAGAAGGAAATTGGCTAAAATGCTGTGTTTTGAGGCCCACCAAAACCAAAGTCTAGGAGAGGGGACTGCCCAAAAGATTCTGAAGGAGCAGATGCCAAGATTCCATGCTTACAGCAGTCCTGGAACATTATGAAAAGAAATCTTACAGCACTTGAATCCTTTTGCTTGGGGCCATCATCTTGAAAAATTGTCTTGCAAAATAATAGCTGCTCTGTGAAGAGTACAAATGAGGTAAACATTCCCTAACATCATCCTCAGTTAGTCTTAGACCATCTCTGGTGACATTATTTTAAGACATAGATTTTTTTTTTTAATGGTTAAAGAGACCAGGAAATCGGTTATAAAATGTGACAGAGGGGAGGAGGACAAGAAATGGGACATTCGTATACTTTCCCTGCCACCAGGGAAGCTGGCAACAGTACTTCTGAAGCTATTTCTTGGGTTAGTATTGGGGAAAAGTAAGAAAGGACTTCTCTCGAGTATGAAATGTTAAAAGGCACCAAGTCTAAGACATCAAGATAAATAACATTGTAACTCAATATTAAAAAAAATGAAAATACCAAAATATATGCACTAAATAAAACATCAAAATTTTCAAGAAAGACAAGAAATGCCCTTTCATTTGCAAGATCATATGTGTCTTACGAAGAAAGGCTTCACATTGCCAATGAAATCTGGGCAATTTTCATTTCACTTACACAATTCTTCCCAAAGAAAATGAAAAGATCAGACCTGGTAAATGCCCTCAACGCTTTGTACAGGACACTGCCTCTTCTTCCTTTGGTTCCTCTCTCTCTCTCTCCCTCTCCCTCTCTCTTCCATCCATCTTCCTTTCTTTTTGACTGCACAGCACTGCATGTGGGATGTTAGTTCCCAGCCAGACAGCAGATTCGCACCTCCTGCATTGAAAGCACAGTCTTAATAATCGGACCAGGGACATCTGCACTAGCTCCTTTTGCTACACGACACTCAAGGTGGAGTGCTGGCAGCGGTGTTTCAGAAACTCCAGTTACATAATAATTATTGAAGACTGTCACAGACGCACAACAAATTGTCAAACAAATAAAGAAGTGAGCTTGAATATATTAATGAGTTGGCTTCCATTAAAGCCAGTAAAGTAAAATCATATTAAATTCTTGTTTCAGTATAAACCATAGATTAAAAAGAGTGTAATAAAATATTAATAAATATTAATATCATTTTAACACTCATTTTAATATATTATCTATTAAATACTTTCATAAATGAATAAACATTTCAATACTCACATATTTTAATATATATAATATTTTAAATGTTTTCATAAAATATTTCAAAAATAAAAAATATGAAATATTTAATGAGACAAGTATAATTAAATAGAAATTTCAACACATAAAAATACAGTGCTGTGAGTTTTTGAATATTCCTACTTTTCAGTTGTTCAATACTTACTCCCCCACTTCAGGGCCAATTCCTTGAACGACACCCTGAAAGTCCCCGGTCCTCGGGTGGGGACCGCGCCCCGACTCACCCCCAGGGCGTCCCCAACACTGTCCCTTCGTCCCGTCGCCGCCTCCAAGTTCCCCTTTCCGTGAGCGGTCCCTTCATCGCGCCAGAAAGGAGCCCGAATCTGTAAAACCGGCCCCAACTCGCTCTGTTTCTCCGCTTCAAACGCCTCCCTAAACGCATTTTCTTTCTAAAAGTGGCCTCGCTCAAGTTTTTGTGGGAGAAGAAAGCACAACACTCAGGGGAAAGCAGAAAACGCAAGGTTCCGGGCTTGCCACCGCACAAAACGTCTCTGGCGAGGGCTCGGATTGAAGATTTCTCAGTGGACTACTCAAGGAGTACTAACCTGGTCTCTGACAGCGACGCCTTTCCTGCTGAAAAGGCTGCCAAACCCACTGAAACGAAGTCTCAGAACTCGGAAACTCACTATAAAACCTGTAAGAAGACATCCTCCGCGCTCCTGTGAAAGCCCAGGGAAGCGCGCTGTGCCAGGACCGGGGGAAGAAACCTTTCGCTCATTGACTAGTGGTGTCCGCGCGCCCCCTGCTGGCCTCCCAGTGACTCACGGAAACTCTCTGTGGCCAAGATCTATTTGCTAGTGGCAGGAGTCATGCTCTGCTCCATCCCTGCTTGTATTCTTGACAACAAATTCTTCATACATCTGATACAGATGAAAACGATCCCGTCTCAGTCATGCCTAGAGCACAGACACAACTTCAAGTTTCCTTGGAGAAGAGAGAATATCACCCCAATCTAGATGACTCGAGGCACCTGTTATCACCAACTGATGCTCCAGCAGATCTTCAACCTCTTCACCAGGGAGAGCAGCTGAGCTGCTTGGAACAGCGCCCTCCTCAAAAACCACTCCAGCCTGGGTCAGAGCTTGGAACAGCGGGAAGAAGTGACTCTGGATTGTCCCGATTTGGGAATTGCTGTCCAGAAGTATTTCCAAGGAATCCATCTCTACCTGAAGGGAAAGGAATACAGCCCCTGTGCCTGGGAGGTTGTCAGAGTGGAAATTGAAAAGTGCCTTTTTCTTCATGTAAGAATCCTCAAGAAAAGTCAACAAATAAAATGAAAATTATATTTGTGACACTCTGCACTCAATCAGACTGTTGTTTGCTTAAGCCTCCACAGTGATCATCTGTTTGCTCACAAGCTTAAAAATGTCTGAAATGAAAATCACAAATTTACAAAAATATTTAGACAGAGAAACACAATCTCTTTTCTTAAATAAATAATATTAGAACATAATTTAGATTTTTGTATGTGTTTTGAGGGTATTTTCTATTTTCAACATATGAAATTTATTTGTTTGTGGAAAAGGTTTTAAGAGAGTACGTTGTTAATGGTATTTTTCAGTTCACCTAATGCTCAGCTTCTTTAACAGGTAAACAGCAAAGTGTCAGGCATTTGATTCTAGTGGACACTTTTCTTTCCTTCTTTGAAGAGCACAATGAGGGTTCTCGGTCAGGTGAATCTTCTAGCTTGCTCTCTTCCAGAGAGTGAGTTGAGAACATTGATGCCGTTGTTTTGAGATTTTTTTCCATCATCAACTTGAGACTCCAAATTTGCCTGTAGTGCCTGAGTCTATTCTCCTTGAAGGCAAAGAGAAAAGTCTGGTGGATCACATGGGATGCTTCCAGGGACCAGGACTAGATGGGGTAATAGCACTTCTTCTCACATTACTTGGCCTGGACTTATCCTCATGGGATCTCATTGCAAGGAGGTTGGGAAATCATCGAATGATGAAGAAAGGAGAGATAAGTTCAGTGCACAAGACCATTTTTCCATTTTTGCATTGTTTGTCCTAATGGAGCTCTGGGTGGGTGTGCAAGGGGAAATCCAATGTTCTTGCTTGCACACACTCTGACAATCTCTTATGTCACAGTTTCAGCATGGGGAAGATGACAAAGATGTCACTCAGAGTTCAGAGCATCATAGAATATTTGAAGGAAGCATTCAGGTTGACTCCCAAGGCATAGGCTAATGAGAAAATCATCTACACGTGTAGAAAAAGTGTTTCCTTATTACCTGAGGGAGACAAGGAAAGAATGATCAGGCAGCTCCTTGCAAGTACTTGAGAATCACTGAACTAAAAGTGGACAGTGGGCCTTCCACTCACCACAGCTTCCAAATATTGAAAAAGCAAACTTGAAGAAAATATTTCTGCAAATGATTTTTAAAAATCATCTCACACATTATTTCATCATATCCTCCCTTGTAGAACCATGAAGAATATTTAAGTTATTGTGTTATCACATCATATCTATTAAGAGATGTTGGTATTATTTTTCCTCCTATCATTACCATCCTTGTGAATTGATGTTACGTGAATATTGACTGAGCTCATGAAATGTTATGGCCCAGATGACATGTCTAGGTAACGGAGTTGAGGAAGTTGATTTCTCCTTTCAGGTATTTTACAGACTCCTGCAGGTATTCTTAGGATAAAACAGGGCATGATATATCTTATTGTTCAAGCTTCTTGAACAAAATAGCATAGACTGGGTAGTTTACAAAGACCAGAAATGTATTGCTGCAAGTTAGTTCTCGAGTCTGGATATCTGAGAACTGGATGTCAGCTTGTTCCAGTTCTGGTGAGAGCCTGCTTCAGGTCTGACACTGCAGAGTCCGTGTGGGACTAGTTTATATCCACCTCTTTGATAAGGGCATTATTTCCTTTTGTGAGGTCTCCATCCCGACACCCTAAGCATATCCCAAAAGGTCTATCACCTGATATCATTAGTTTGGGCTTTAGGACTTCAAGATATGAATTTTGTGGGGTCCTAACCATTGAGAACATAAAGGGCTTTAAAGTCTACCTGCTTGTAAGAATATAGTCTTACTGAGCAAAAAAAAAAAAATTCAGGTTAGCAGGAAGAAATAGGAGATCAGGGATTCATACCCAAACTCTAGAGTTTCAGCCTTTCATAAGCCTTTAATTATTACATGTCAAATACTGGAAGTCATCCTGAAATGGAACTCAACAGCCAATGCAGTGGAATAAAATGGAGCATGAAAATGATCATTCATCATTTCTTGTGAGCATTCTCTGAAGTATCTGCATCAATGTAGTGGTGATTGCCATGTCGGTAAAGATCCACCAAAGAGTATTGTAGTAAACTGCCTGGTTGCTGTGAGCTGTGAGCATCAGGGGGAGTCTGAGTTCAGATACATGGCTCTCTGTATGACACCAGCATGTTCCTTCTCTCATGAACTCAGTTGAATTCAGTCCCTCAGTTGTGTCCAACACTTTGCGACCCCATGCACTCAGCATGCCAGGCTTCCCAGCCCATCAGCAACTCCCAGAGCTGGTTCAAACTCATGTCCATGGAGTCAGTGATGCCATGCAATCATCTCATCCTCTGTCGTCCCCTTCTCCTCCTGCTTTCAATCATTCCCAGCATCAGAGACTTTTCTAATAAGTTGGCTCTTCACATCAGGTGGCCAAAGTATTGGAGTTTTAGCTTCAGCATCAGTCCTTCCAGTGAATATTCAGGACTGATTTCCTTTAGGATAGACTGGTTGGATCTCCTTGCAGTCCAAGGCATTCTCAAGGGTCTTCTACAACACCACAGTTCAAAAGCATCAATTCTTCGGCGTTCAGCTTTTTTACAGTCCAACTCTCACATCCATACATGACTACTAGAAAAACTATGGCTTTGACCAGATGGACCTTTGTCAGAAAAGTAACGTCTCTGCTTTTTAATATGCTGTCTAGGTTTGTGATAACTTTTCTTTCAAGGAGCAAGTGTCTTTTAATTTCCTGGCTGCAGTCACTATCTGCAGTGATTTTGGAGCCCAAGAAAATAAAGTCTGTTTGTCTTTGCATTGTTTCCCCATGTATTTTCCATGAAGTGATGGGACCAGTTGCCATGATCTTCGTTTTCTGAATGTTTTAAGTTTTCAACCAGCTTTTTCACTCTCCTCTTTCACTTTCATCTTTAGTGAAAGTGTTCGTTTGGTTCCTCTTTGCTTTCTGCCATAAGGGTGGTGTCATTTGCATGTCTGAGGTTATTGCTATTTCTCCCAGCAATCTTGATTCCAGCTTGTGCTTCATCCAGCCTGGCATTTCACATGATGTACTCTGGATATAAGTTGAATAAGCAGGGTGACAGTATACAGTCTTGATGTACTCTTTCCCCAGTTTGGAACCAGTCATTTCTTCCATGTCCAGTTCTAACTGTTGCTAATCTAACAGATTTCTCAGGAGGCAGGTAAGATATTCTGGTATTCCCATCTCTTGAAGCATTTTCCACAGTCTGTTGTGATCCACAAAGTCAAAGGCTTTAGCCTAGTCAATGCAGTAGAAGTAGATGTTTTCTGGAATCATGACTTAGTTGAGGACAATTGGGGGTGAGGCATCCTCTTGAGTTTAATATAGTGCTGGGCAAAGGCTGAAAAGTGTGTTGTACTTGCTATTGAATACCAGACCATATGTGCCTTCAAGGAAGGAGACACTAGTGGTTTTAGCAACAAACTCAGTATGACTGGCACCAGCAAGAATAGAGTGGAAATACCAGCCACTGTCTATTATAATCCCGGGAAATAGGGCCCAGATGAAGTAAAATAGCTTGGTCATTTGTAAATGCCTTCCAGTAGTAGGAGGAAATCTGAGAAACTGCTTTGGCTAAAATGACTTGTTGAGGACTTCCCTGGTGGTGCAGTGAATAAGAATCTTTCCTCAGGAGAGACAGGTTCGATCCCTGGTCCAGGAAGTGTCCACCTGCCACACAACAACTAAGACAGAGCTCCACTGTTCCTGAGACCCTGCTCTAGAGCCCACGTGCTGCAGCTGCTGAAGCCTGCATGCTGGAGCCCGAAGAAGACTCACAGGAAGGAAACCAGGAGGTGTAAGGAAGAGTGAGCCCCACTGGCCACAACTAGAGAAAGCCCTGGCAAAGCACTGAAGACCCAGGGTAGCCAAAAGTGGATAAATAAATAAACAACAAAACAACAACTTGTTGAGAGATTACACTGGGCCTGGTACAGAGGACACCACAGAGAAGAAATCAGGGTTCAGTTACTACAGAGCTGATTTGCCAAAGATAATCACATCCTTATTATCTGAAGTTTAGAATATAGGGGGCTTTGACAGCATAAAATTCAATGTAAAATCAAAAGAATTCAGGAGCAGAGATAAAAGTTAAATCTTCCCATGAAATAAACAATATTTATCCCATTTTGAATTCATTACAAATTGGCTTCCTATTATTTGAAAATAATAGACTCGTAATGGAACTTGAAAGTCATTTGGGAAATCTGAAATTTAATGCAAAGGAACAGAGAGAAAGATTCAAATGGATGGTGATTCCTAAATCATGCTTTCTCACTGGGGATAATGCTGCTTCAACGCATGCAGACATTAGTTCTCTGAACAAATATTGTCATTACAATGATTAGTTATTACACATCAAAGCTCAACCTGATACAACAAAATCTAAGTATTTATTTCTGTCTTTGGCCTTTCTTGTGTATCATACATAAGAGAAGCACTGAGATTCAGTTTATGGAATATAAACAAATTGTATACATGATCAGTGGTACAACCTAAGATGACTAGATGGTTCACTGGAGGACTTTCCACCATTTGCTTGATCTCAAAGTCATATTGTGAGAGGTGGCCTTTCTGTACTTCTGAGAAACCACTGTCTGTCTGTGCATGTTGGTTATGTTTGAACCTCGGTGTGATTTGGGCTCCTGATTAAATAAAAATGGAAACTTGTATTTGCAAATAAACTACAAAAAACATTATATTTTCTTACATAGTTCTACAAAGGTGGTTCAACATGTCAAAGTATTAAAGAGAAAAAAATGTTGATAATATCCAGATGAATATCTAGTAGGCAGTAAAACTAAAAATTATTTTCTGACATGAAGAAAATTCAATGATAAATACTGAAAATAAATATTAAAGAACTATTTTTAAGTTATTCAATGATTTGAGCAGCTTTGAATGACTTTTAAGTATGTCTATACCTTGGTATTATTATCAAGTATTTATGTAAATTTTATTTCAATATGTAATTGGATACATACCTACTTATATAAGTAAACATATGACATTAAAGTCACTCTGAAAACTGAGCTTAAAAAGAAACAATAAAATTCAGTAGCTTTTACATTTAAATTATAGCTTAAAAGTTTCTGTCATTCTTAACTACACTGAATACAAAGAGTAAGATTTACACTTCCTTTTTCTATGTACAGAGAAAAGATATTCATAGAGTACATAAATACATACACAGTATATCTATGTTATCAAATTTTCACAGTGCAGTGCAATTAAGAAAAAATATCTAAAAAGGTTCTGTGGGCAGAAGAAAGAAGGGCAACGTGAAAAAAAAAAAAAAGATTGAGAAGTGCTGCCCTAACACACTGGAGAGTGCAAATTGAAAAGCAAAAACAAAAGTAGAAAGCAAGAGGGAACTTTCAGAAAATGGAAACCATGGGCTCCTATTTCAGACACAGGCCTGAAGGAAGGTCTTCAGAGAACCTAGAGAGCATGTTCACAGAGTCACCCACCTCCCCAGGCCAGCAGCATCCGCAAGGTCCCCGATGGCCCCAGCCTGGTCCTTACTCCTGGCCCTGCTGTTGCTCAGCTGCAACGCCATCTGCTCTCTGGGCTGCCACCTGCCTCACACCCACAGCCTGGCCAACAGGAGGGTCCTGACGCTCCTGCGACAACTGAGGAGGGTCTCCCCTTCCTCCTGCCTGCAGGACAGAAATGACTTCGCATTCCCCCAGGAGGCGCTGGGTGGCAGCCAGTTGCAGAGGGCTCAAGCCATCTCTGTGCTCCACGAGGTGACCCAGCACACCTTCCAGCTCTTCAGCACTCAGGGCTCGGCCGCTGCGTGGGACCAGAGCCTCCTAGACAAGCTCCGCACTGCACTGGATCAGCAGCTCACTAACCTGCAAGCCTGTCTGAGGCAGGAGCAGGGGCTGCAAGGGGCTCCCCTGCTCAAGGAGGACTCCATCCTGGCTCTGAGGAAATACTTCCACAGAGTCACTCTCTATCTGCAAGAGAAGGCACACAGCCCTTGTGCCTGGGAGGTTGTCAGAGCAGAAGTCATGAGAGCCTTCTCTTCCTCAACAAACTTGCAGGAGAGAATCCGGAGGAAGGACTGACACACACTGGTTCAACACGGAAATGATCCTCACAGACCAACAAGACCACATGCCTCCTGCGCGGCCATGTGGAGGACTCTTATTTCTGCTGTCATTGAGCCCTGAAATGAATCAGGTTGTCAAATGTTTTCTGGAATATTAAGTAACATCATGTTCTACTCTATAGACACTGGTTCCTCACAGATGCCCAAGCTATGTATTTAACTATCTATGTATTTAACTACCTGGACATTTATTTATCTATTTTAATATTTATTTAACTATTTATAAATATTTACATTATTTTGTTGATAAAATATTATGTATGTATACTGATGGGAAAATGGATATGTTGTATTTAGTCCGTTCATGATTTTTCTTCCTTTATTAAATTCTTACTTCCACTCTGAAGCGCACTGGGTCTTACACAGCCACAAAGGAGACCCTTTGTGGGTCTCAAGCATTTTACAATTCCTTGAGCTCTCTTTAGGATTTACACATTAGAAGTAAAAATATTCTAGCTCTAGCTATGTTGTTTGTTGCTCTGAGGAACTTGAAGTGAACATAACCACTCCAATGCTTTTTGTAACTCTGATTTTTTTAAAAATAAGTAACCTAAAAACAATGATGAAAAAAAAAATCCATGTTTAAGGATTTCATGAATTCTTGGGAAGGATTTTCTGCCTCTTGTTGGTTGTGGAATATTTCCCCCCGGGAAACAATTGGAGAGATGCTTGAAGACGTGGTATTCAGTTGGCGAGAGGTCAGGTGAATATCTTATCCTCACACTCAAATATCACAATCATTCACTTCCTCCCAGTGTACAAATCCCTATTTCTCTCCTCATTCACTCTGCATGAAGGCGTCCTCTCCATTCAGACAGCTGTGTCCTTCTCCATTACGGTTTCTGGTTGTCAATTTCCCCTTAAGCCTGCAAACCACCAACTAAAAGCAGAACCTGAGAGAAAGTTCTAGATCTGTCAGAGACTCTCCTATGACTTCACCTGCTCTGCCTGCCAAGCACTGCAGGTCCAGACTGTCCAGGCTCCCAGAGAAACACAGTACATAGAGGGAACCCCGCCCCCCAGTGAACAATGGTGGAGACTCCAGGGCTCCTCTGGGCGTCTACCTGGGCTCTCGCCCCTGCTGATTGCACTAGGAGGAGCTCACCTCGTTCAGGAATCTCAGTTGCTCAAAAAGCCCAAAGCACCGGAAACTTGGAGTTGAAAGTCAGCAGCAGCTTGAGAACTTGGAAGGAGAACAAAGATGTTTAATTGTTCACTGGAGCAGCAGCGGGTCCTCAGGACACGGAACAACACAGATGAAACACACTGAGGCAAGTGCTTCTCCACAACACTCCTTTCCAGAGAATGAGAAGACTGACGTGGACGCTGAGGGCACGGAGACAGAGCACGCTGCCTGGCCTCTAGCTGTGTCCCCAGCACGGGTGACGTTCACACCACAGCAGCCTGCAGAGTCCTGGAAGGCGCGAGGGTCACTCCCTCATGCAGACTGTTTCTTTCTTAGGACCCAGCAAGTTATCACAGAGCAGGGCAAGAGGTGCCTGGGGACAGTGCAATCCAAGGAAGTTCTTAAATTCCATCATGGTGTCTTTGCATCTTTGAGAGACAAAATCAAATAAGATTGAATAGAAGGGACACAGGCAGGACTTTTAATACATGTAGCAACAGTGGGTCAGAGCTTTCCTCTCAGGACATATGTCAGTAACGTGCACACCGGAAGAATACAATTTCTCAAACTAACAAAGATCTTTGTGGAAATTCATGTATTTAATGTAGGCAATCTTCAGGACATTGATGGATCAATCATCTTTCTCTTCTTTCTGGTTGGGACATATAGCACTCAGGAGCTATAAGTAAAGTCAGAGGGACTTTTAAAATAATTTTATTTATTTATTCCTTTTTCACTGTGCTGGCTCTTCATTGCCGCACGGCCTTTTCTCTAGTTGTGGCAAAGGTGGGTCCTCTCCAGTTGGGGTGCACAGGCTCCTCACTCTGGTAGCTTCTCTCGTTGGGGAGCACAGGCTCTCGTGCACTTGGCTTTGGCAGTGGTGGTCCCGGGGTCTAGAGCACAGGCTCAGTAGTTGCGGCGCCCAGGCTCAGCTGTTCTGCAGCCCGTGGCTTCCTCTAGGACGATGTGGTCCCATTGGCAGGTGGACCACCTACCACTGAGCCCCCATGGAAGCCCCTCAGGGAACATGTAAAGTACATTGAGAGGTTTGGAAACCTTCTTGAGGACTAGGGTGCTAAACAAGTAAAAAACATTCCTATATTAGTGAATGATTATATTATATATTATATAATTATATATTTACATTATATATTATTATAATATACATTATATATAATTATATATAATACATATATATAATTATATATTATAATATATTTATATATAAAATATATGTATGTATTTATATATTTTATATATTTATGTATAATATATTATATAATATATATAATTATATATTATATAATTATATATATTCCTATATATAATGAAAAATATCATTTCACTGAAAAAATTATTTTCTAAAGAAACTTTTCATCTCAGTTCTACAGTATTACTTAATGATGTTTAATAGGTTGAGCTAGAAATATTTTAAAAAGACAACTCTGCACGGCTTTGATGCTTATTTCACAATTCAAGCCAGTCTCTCCCTGCTAAGAAGAACATTTTCACTGCTTCTGTCTAGGAAGCACACATGTTCCTCCATCTTGGTCTCACACAGGCCTCCTCAACACCCACATCTTGACCAGAATTTGGAAGATAGAGTAGAGGTTCCTCACTAGACTCCATCAGGAGACAACAGGATGACCCGTCTGGAGTGGAGGTTAGAAATGCAGGTGAGAACAGCAGGTTACCTGAGGAGGTCTCCTGGAAGGGGTCCTCGTCAACAACAACAGAAAAAATCCCCAAAACCCAAAACATGACTCCCAAGAGTTCATTTTATTGGGAGGACTTGCTGAGGACTACAGGCTGGAGGTCAGCCTCTCCTCAGCTCTGAGAAACTGCCCCACAGACGTAGAGGAGGTCAGTATGCATGTGATTGTGGTGTCATCTGCATATCTGAGGTTATTGGTATTTCTCCCAGCAATCTTGATTCCAGCTTGTGCTTCCTCCAGCCCAGCATTTCTCATGATGCACTCTGCATATAAGTTAAATAAGCAGCATGACAATATACAGCCTCGATGTACTGCTTTCCCTATTTGGAACAAGTCTGTTCTTTCATGTCCAGTTGTAACTGTTGCTTCCTGACTTGCATACAGGTTTCTCAAGAGGCAGGTCAGGTGGTCTTGTATGCCCATCTCTTGAAGAATTTTCCACAGTTTATTGTGATGCACATAGTCAAAGACTTTGGAATAGTCAATAAAGCAGAAAAGGTGTTTTTCTGGAACTCTGTTGCTTTTTTGACGATCCAGCGGATGTTGGAAATTTGATCTCTGGTTCCTCTGCCTTTTCTAAAACCAGTTTGAACATCTGGAAGTTCATGGTTCACATATTGCTGAAGCCTGGCTTGGAGATTTTTGAGCATTATTCACCAGCAAGTGAGATGAATGCAATTGTGCAGTAGTTGGAGCATTCTTTGGCATTGCCTTTCTTTGGGATTGGAATGAAAACTGAACTTTTCCAGTCCTGTGGCCACTGCTAAGTTTTCCAAATTTGCTGACATATTGAGTGCAGCACTTTCACAGCATCATCTTTCAAGATTTGAAATAGCTCAACTGGAATTCCATCACCTCCACTAGCTTTGTAGTGATGCTTCCTAGGGCCCACTTGACTTCACATTCCAGGATGTCTGGCTCTAGCTGAGTGTGAGTGATCACACCACCATGATTCTCTGGGTCATGAAGATCTTTTCTGTACAGTTCTTCTGTGTATTCTTGCCACCCCTTCTTAATATCTTCTGCTTCTGTTAGGTCCATACCATTTCAGTCCCTTATTGAGCCCATCGTTGCATAAAATGTTCCCTTGGTATTTCTAATTTTTTTTGAAGAGATCTCTAGTCTTTCCTGTTCTATCGTTTTCCTCTATTTCTTCGCACTGATCATTGAGGAAGGCTTATCTCTCCTTGCTATTCTTTGGAACTCTGCATTCAAATGAGTATATCTTTCATTTTCTCCTTTGCTTTTCACTTCTCTTCTTTTCACAGCTATTTGTAAGGCCTCCTCAGACAGCCATTTTGCTTTTTTGCATTTCTTTTGCTTGGGGATGTTCTTGATTCCTGTCTCCTGTACAATGTCACGAACCTCTGGCCATAGGTCATCAGGCTCTCTGTCTATCAGATCTAGTCCCTTAAATCTATTTCCTACTTCCACTGTATGGTCATAAGGGATTTGATTTAGGTCATACCTGAATGGTCTAGTGGTTTTCCCCACTTTGTTCAATTTAAGTCTGTATTTGGCAATAAGCAGTTCATGATCTGAGCCACAGTCAGCTCCCAGTCTGGTTTTTGCTGACTGTATAAAAGCTTCTCCCTCTTTGGTTGCAAATAATATAATCAATCTGATTTCGGTGTAGACCATCTGGTATGTCCATGTGTAGAGTCTTCTCTTGTGTTGTTGGAAGAGGGTGTTTGCTATGACCAGTGCGATCTCTTGGCAGAACTCTATCAGCCTTTGCCCTGTTTCATTCTGTACTCCAAGGCCAAATTTGCCTGTTACTCCAGGTGTTTCTTGACTTCCTACTTTTGCATTCCAGTCCTCTATAATGAAAAGGATATCTTTTTTGGGTGTTAGTTCTAGATGAACTTGTAGGTCTTCATGGAACCATTCAACTTCAGCTTCTTCAGTGCTTGGATTACCGTGATATTGAATGCTTTGCCTTGGAAAGCATTGCCTTTTTCATTATGAAGACATAAATACTTATTTTGTCTACATGAACATATCATAGAATAGCATTTGTCTATTTATACTACAGAATAGTTGTAACACTTTTCAGGAAATGATTGTCAAAAGGTGGAATTACTGGAGTTCCCTGGCAGTCCAGTGGTTAGGACTCCATGCTTCCAGTGTAAGAAGCTCAGGTATCATGAATATCTGTCCAGGGAACTAAGATTCTGCAAGCTGTGGAGTGCAGCCACCCCTCCACTCACCCCCCCCCTCAAAAAAAAAAAAAACAGGTAGAAAGGAGTCTCTGAAACTGTGGTAAATGATTAGTCCTGAAGTCACGAGTATAGCTAGTTTATACCCAGTCAGCAAAGAACAGTTCATGTCAGTATGTGGGGGAGGACTCACCTCCTCCAGGGTTGTTGCCAACATGAGATGCTGAGTGGCTGATCCTGACACCTGTTACTCTTCCTCCCACCTGCTTTACTGAACCATCCACTCCCTTACACAATATCTTCACTGCCTCCAACACACGAGCTATATTCTGTGATGGTTTCTAGCTTCAAAGGTTCTCTCAGTGGAAATCACTGGAAGACAGCACAAGTGAAAGGAGAGCTCTCGAAGTTTCAAAACCTTTGAATTGCATCTCTGCTATTTAACAGCAGGGTGACCCTGAAAAATGTCACAAACACTAAGGAGAAGGACATGGCAACCCACTCCAGTATTCTTTCTTGAAAATCCCATGAACAGAGGAGCCTCGTGAGCTACAGTCCATGGATCACAAGTCAGACACGACTGAACCAACTTAGCATGCGCGCAGGCATGCATGCTGTCTTGAACTTCTTCTCTAATATGGGGAAAATTACAGTAGCTTTTCATAGGACTACTGTTTGGATCAATGAGTCCATATTACAAGAGGCATAAGATATGCCTGGCAGAAATAATCAGGACAGTTAGAGTCCAGAGTAGCTGCCCCCAGGGAGGAGACAGGACAGCTGGCCTGAGGCAGTGACTGAAAGGCAACACTAGAAAGATGCTAGGTCTTCGCTAAAAATATTTAACTTGGGTGCTAGTTTCACAGTATATTCAGTGTGTGAACTCTCCTGTGCTCAATGCTGAAGACGGTTCCAATTTCTGTGCTTCAGACTTCTAGAAGTATTCTTAGGAAGTCATAGAAATTCTTTGAGAAAGAAGGATTGGTAGAACATGCCTTGATCTACTATAACAATGAATAATAGGGAAACCACAGAGATCTCATATGAATGCAGAATATCACACACATTACTCATTAATAATGTTTCTTGCTTCTTTAGTATGAGTACTACTCTACTACTCCTTTAAGAAACTTCTAAATTTACCTTCTCAAGTCTCTGTTGGGTTTCAGACTTTCAGTAGCAAAGCAGAGTAAGGACGAAAGGAGCAAGGGCCATGAAGTGTGAGGTTCTGCTCTCCAAGCCTGGCCTGTCCTGGGTTTGATCCGAGCTGTTTTCCATAAAAACTTCAGTCCCTAAGTGCTGGCAGTGTCACCCCCGAGAGTCAGTTCTTCTCAGAAATTAGTGCTTTTAGAGGAGAGATTGCTACAAGTAGATGCAGGTGTCTTATAATGCAAGTGAGTGTCTTTCTCTGAACAAGGGGCCATGAAGTTAATTTTATTGGTCAAAGTACGTAAACCACACACATGCATATTGCCAACTGTCCACGATAACAATGGCTACATTAATCTATACTCAAGACCATTTAAGTCCTTATATGTGCTCACACATTGACCAAAACAGGATCTTATCATCCTTTTTAGTTTTTGCCAATCTGACTGGTGACACAGAGCATCTAGCAGCAACCGTTAGTTTTCCTGTTCCTAATTGATGGTGGTTGTCATCAGTTATACTCCAGCCTTCTAGTCCACCTCTTGGAATTGGTTCGGGAGAACTCTGAAAGAAAAACAGTCTGCTGGCAAAGGAGAAATGTACTGGAAGGGACTGGAGCCCCAGAATCACAGAGTAGATCTGAGAAGAAAAGCTGTGGAGTTGAGACTTTAGTTTTAAGACCAATACGCTAGAATAGGTGACAACCTTTCCCCATCATATCCACTGGAAATGCAGATTTCTTCTGTGAATTTCTGACCCATACACAATGTACCCATTGCTCTTGCATTGTCACTTTACCCATGGAAACAAGTTCATTATTCATTTTTGTTCAAACTCCGTGATCTCCAGCTAGAGGACACACAGATTTCAAGGTCTTCAACCAGATCCCAGGCTCCACACTCACACTGCCCTCCTGCCATCTGGCTGGTATCCAGTCTGAGTTTCATTTGTGACAAAGACACTTGTGGTTTTCCTGTGTTCAGGGCCCAGAAATGTTTTCTTTTCAAACTCATGAGCTAGGTCATGAGCTGCTCTGGTTTTCAGGGCTTTAAAAATCAGTCTTGATGGTGATGCCTTCCGAAGATGCATGCTGGAATCATATACCCAACTGTCTATTTCACAGTTGATACCTACTGAGCACACATGATGCTGAAATCAAAAGCATTTTTATTGCAGCTTTTTAAGCAACTTATCCATATGATTTGACATTTTGAAAAAGTTATTGAACCTCTCCAATGAAAAACTGACTACATAAAATAATGAATGTTTAATAGATGATCCTTGGTTAAAAGACATGAGAGGAAAAAGGATTTTGAGATTGGTTAAGTTGAGATTGGTTACTTAAGATAGTTACTGGGTCATAATTTATCAAATATGGCATTCCATCAGTGAGGAGAGATATATACATAGTAGCAATTTTGAAAACATTACTGATGATTTTGCTTCCATTAAAGCCAGGAACATAAAAGTACTGTTGGGGCATAAGGAAAATATTTCAACTTGATGTGAGTTTAACACTTATATATTTTAAAATATTTTTCAAACAATTAATATTACAAGAGAAATTTACCTTTTACATTACTGTTGAATGAAATAATTTTCTCAATCCCGGGGCCTCCATTAAGTCTCAGTCTTGTCCCCAATCTTCCTTCCCACTGGAGGATCCCAATATCTAGTAGATTTCTGTCCGGATTGTAGATGCCTTTCCCATTGTCCCTGAATTAGTCCTTTTCCCCAGGAACAGTCCTGAATCTGAAAACATACCACAACATGCTCTGATTTTCAGCCATCTGCTGCTGCTACTGCTAAGTCGCTTCAGTCGTGTCCGACTCTTCGCGATCCCGTGGACTGCAGCCTACCAGGCTCCTCTGTCCATGGCATTTTCCAGGCAAGAGTACTGGAGTGGGTTGCCATTGGATTTCCAGCCACCATTCGCAGAATAAAGGGGCACCGCTGTAAATCGCTCTGGGTAAAATCTCCTCCCAGGAAGGGGAGGGTGGATACAAGGGCAGGTGCAGACATCAAAGGCTCTGACAGAAGCAGCGGCAAAGCTGCCCTGGGCAGTCGGGCCCGAAAAAGAAGTTTCCTCTCTGCTCGCGTGGCCCCAGGCGCTCCCTGGGCTCCTGCGGCTCCCTCCGAGGGCGACCCCCGAGTTCTCCCCGTGGATCCGCCGCCCGAGTTGGCTGCTCTGTACCTGGAGGCGGGTCCAGCTGGGTTTGCGGCGCCGGTCTGTCAGTTCCTGAGAGATCGGGCGCCCCCTCCCGGCCGTTGGGGCGCAGCAAAACGAGCTTGGAGGGCGGCTTAGCTCAGTGCAGGACCTGAGCTGTTTCCCTGAGGCCCAGGGGAAGTGCTGACTTTCTGGACTCCTGTTTCCCTGCTGATGGCCATGGGGATGCTCTGCTCCATCCCTCACAATTCACCCGTTAGCATGCGTCGTCTTGTATTCGTCCAGTCGCTTCCCACATTCATGTAATTTGGTAGCTTTAAGTATGCTTTACCTATATCCACAAGTACCGTCAGCTTGGGGTTTTCTACAGTGGATTCACTGAATGTTTGTAATCCAAATCTGGCGCAGGGGTCATAACTCTCAAGGACCTTGTCCAGCATGTATCTCAATTTTATGGTGAGAATCACTTAACGATCTATGAGTCATTTTGGACAGTTAACTATGATTATTTTATAATTATTAGAATTATTAATTTTGTCAGGCACAGTTAGACTCTCAGTAATACCTATCACTTGATAATTTCATTTTGTTTCTTCTAAAAAATAATCAGGATACTTTGTAAATCGCTCAGCTTATCTAGAATCTGGAGGGAGACGTTAATTAATGGAAATAAGAGATTTGTAACATCGAGGTATGAAACAAAAAGGAACATCTTGTGTTAGAAGTAAAGTAGGGAAATAAGTGAGAGTTCAGTACATGCAGTGTGCTCAGGTGTTTATGCTGTGGATAGGGAGTTTGGAAGCTGACATATTAGGTTTTGAAATCTGGATTTGCAAATTCATTCTTATTTTATTCAAATAAAGTCTTAGCAGGGCGCTCTTGGAAAGGAGAATATTAACTCAGTTTCAACTATGTTGGAAGGATTAAGTGAGTCCCTTACAGAGGCTAAGGAGTTTGTCGTTGTTGTCACTGTCATTTTTGATGAACACTGATAGTCTGTGGGATTTGTCTGGCAAAAGTGTTAGTTGCTCAGTTGAGTCCGACTCTTTGCGACCCCATAAACTGTAGCCTGTCAGGCTCCTCTGCCCAAGGAATTCTCCAAGCAAGAATCCTGAAGTGGGTTACCATTTCCTTCTCCAGTGGATCTTCCGAACTCAGGGATTGAACCTTGGTCTCCTGCATTGCAGGCGGATTCTTTACCATCTGAGCCACCAGGGAAGCCTGGTAGATCCTTGGTATTAGGTTCACAGTACAACATGAATAACAGTTAATTAGTAAACAATTCAGGGTGGATGTGCCATAACAAGTGAGGGTAGCATCAGGGAATGTGTTATCTCTCCGCAAATAAATACAGAGAAGGAAACATATCCTAATGAATCCTTACCATAAACACAATACCTTGGTATCTTCTTATTACCATGTTACAGACTGAATGTATGTGTGTTCCCCAAATTCATATATTGACACCCTATCCCTTAAGACTTCCCTGATGGTCCAGTGGCCAGGATTCCATGCTCCCAAAGCAGGGAGCCTGAGTTGGATCTCTGTTCAGGGAACTAGATCCTGCATGAGGCAGGCAGGACTTCCCATGGCCAAGTAAAGATCCTGCATGAAGGAAGGAAGATGCAATATCCAGCATGCTTCAACTAAGACCTGGCCCAGCCAAAGAAGCACATAAATATTTTTAAAATTCTTCAAAAACCTGCAGAAACCCAACCCATCAATGTGATCATATCACAAACTGGAATATTAAAGAGATCATTAGGGTTAGCAATCAAATAAAATGCAGCTCTTACTTTTAATATCATAATTTTACTGTTAACCAGATTAAGATCAGGATCTTTTGGAATCATTTCATTCCCTTTCATTCTAGTTTTTTCAAAGCATTTTCTTCTTTGCCCAAGTGCATTTATCAACTACACAGATGCTAGGCAAGGCTGGTCTCCTCAACCCTGCCAGAAAGGGTTTGTGTTCTAGAAACTGGGGTTCTGATTGCCCGTCTCTCTTCCATCTCCCCTTATGCTGATCACATGTGGATTAAAGGAAAGGAAAATCAGCTAGCTGGTCTTCCAAAGCTGAAGGCAGTCAACTGACTCAGGACTTGGCCTTCATTGAGCTTCTGTAAGAAGCAGCCCTGTCCCAGGCTTTCTGTTGTTCATATTGGCCTCATCCTCCCCCTCTGCCACAGCCTACTCCCCAGGCGTGCCTCACTGCAGTTTGCTAACTCAGAATACCTCATTACGGCAGGGGAAAACCACTTCCCTTCTTCACCACATTGAGACTTACCCTTGTTTTCTTGTTGCCCACAAAGCAACTATGCAATTTTATTTTCTAGGAAAGTTGCAAACAGAAACAAACAAAAAAAAAATCTAACGCCTTGAAAGTGATAGAGATGCGGTCCCTCTGGCTTTCTTTACTTCCCTTTATTGTTCTTGTCTCATCATGAAATAGAACCAGAGCAGAAGAGGAATACCAACATTGTCCAATAAGTCACTAGTGTATGTAAACAGTTTAAATGAAAAATTATGCTCAAGTAAAGGAAAGAAGGCTGTTTCTCCTGATCTAGTAACCTGGGTCTCACTGCCTTGCAATCTCAGAGGAGACAGAAATAGAGGAACATAGATGCCCAGTAGAATCAACTGCCCGAATAAATGACTGAAACTCATTAGATTCTGTGACATAAGCTTCCAATGAGGGACAACACCATCACTGAATCTCCTTCGTTCAGCTCAAAAACTCTGAGCAGAGCAAGTGTTGAAGAGTTTAAGTAAAAGGGTTGAATAATAAAACCTATATTTGGCAAAGTAAATATTATTTATCTGTGAAAAGGTAAAATAATTGCAGTTGGAAACTCCTCCACCAGCTTGCGCAAACACACTTTGGCTCTTAGCTTCTGAGCAGTGCTGACAATGTGGACACCTGGCGAAATGGGTCAGGAGAAGAAGAGGTCACCACCGAGAATTAGGGTCCTTCACACAACCACTCCAGGGGAGCCGGTGGGGTTTCAGGAAGACTATCTTCCCAATAAATAAACAAGCCCTCCACAGAAAGGAGATTCTTGTCACATGCAACTTCTCATTGCCCAGGTGGATTTGTCACAGATGCACAGCAAGGCTGATCTCCTTGACCCTGTGAGAGAGGGTTAGTGTTCGAGCAAGTGGGGTTCTGACTGCCCATCTCCGATGAACTGGTGCGAGTGACTTCTTCCTTCTTCCCTTATACTGTCCACATATGGATTAAAGGAAAGGAAAATCAGGTGGCTGGTCTTACAAAGCTGATGGCAGTCCACAGACTCAGGACTTGGCCTTCCTTGAGCTTTTATCAGAAGCAGCATGTCTCAGCCTTTCTGTTGTTCATATTGACCTGATCCTTCCCTGCTGCCACAGCCTAGGCCCCAGCTATGCTGCCCTGAAGTTGGCTAACCGAGACACATCACTGTGTCAGGTCTTTCATATTCATGACATTGAGACTTACCCTTGTTTTCTAGTTGTCCACAGAACAACTGTGGAATTTTACTTTCTAGCATAATTGCAAAGAGAAACAAAAAAATCTAACCTCTTGAAAGTGATGCAGCCCCTCGGGCTTTCTTTACTTCCCTTTCTTATTCTCACCTGATCATGAATTACAGCCAGAGAAGGAGCAGTGAAACAAATCTTGTCCAATAAGTCACTAAGTGTATATAAAATGTTTAAATGAAAAACCACACTCAAGGAAAGAAGGCTATTTCTCCTGATCTCATAGACTGGGTCTCACTGCCCTACATTCTCAGAGGAAACAGAAAAAGAGGAACAGAGATGCCGGTTGGAAACAACTGCCTGAGTAAACGACTGCAACTCTCTAGATTCTGTGACATGAGCTTCCATCAAGAGACAACACCATCACTGAATCTCCTTCATCCAGCTCAGAAACTCTGAGCAGAACAAGTGTTGAAGTGTTTAAGTAAAGAGTTGAAAAATAAAAACTATACTTGGCAAAGTAAATACTACTTATCTACTAAAAGCAAAATGATTGCTGTTGGAAATTGTCTTCACCAACTTACACAAACACACTTTTGCTCTCAGCATCTGAGCACTGCTGACACTTTGGACTCCTGGGGAAATGGGTCAGGAGAAGAGGAGGTCACCACCAAGACCTAGGGTCCTTCACAGAAACACTCCAGGGGAGATGATGGAGTTTAGGAAGAGAATTTATTTTCCCAACAAAGAAACAAGCCCTCCACAGAAAGGAGATTTTGAGGCCACAGGATGTGGTGAGCCTGCCCTCATGGAGGGAGTCCAGCAGGTGAGGATGGACTCACTCACTCCAGAGGACAGGCTGTGGCTCCAAGTGATCTCTCCCTTGTGAGTGAGGTGCTGCTGGGGAAATAGTTATCTTGGAATTAGAATCTCCTCACCCATGATCCCTGAGAAGAACTAGGATTCTGGTGGGTGTATTGGCCCAGTCTGTGGAGGACCACAGGTGTCCAATAAGAAAATGGTGGAAAGGGTGATGTCTGTAATAGACCTGCCCTCGTGGTTCCCTCAAGGGCAGGGATCTGCAGGAATGTGTTCCAGAAGGAAGAGAAATGTGGGAGGAGTTCAAGGACTGATAATAATCAGCTTCTTCTCTAAGTCAAACACTAAGGAAAACTCATCCTTTGTTTCCAAGAGCTTAACTGCCAGAGTGATCTGGTAAATCTCTTACAAATAGGGAAAAGATAGGGCTGACAGAGCCTGGCTTCCTATGGAAACTAAGAGGGAAAAAAGGAGCCTAAGAGCAAGCCAACAATGTGTTCATGGATGAGAGGACAGTAACACTTATGAATGAGAGATAAAGGGCAATAATGTGTGTAATTACACATGTCCATCAATACAGACTTAAGACAAAGACCTTTCCCATTTGATTGAAAAATATTCATTTGGATGGGCACTTCTGAAGTCACTAGGAAAAGGAAACATTAACAGTCTAGAAGGAAGAAAAATACTTCGACTGTATTTAGAATACATAACAGAAAACCAAAAAAGGAAGTAAAAGTGTATAGAAATGATTAGAAAATGAAAACTACCGTGTTCCCTATTTAATGGCCTTGTTTAGAAAGCATGGCATCAGAGAACCTACCTCAAGGTTCAGCAGACGCCGTCTCCGCCAGCCCAGCAGCAGCCTCATCTTCCCCATGGCCTTCGAGCTTTCTCTACTATTGGTCCTGGTGCTGGTCAGCTACGGCCCTGGAGGATCCCTGGGCTGTGACCTGTCTCTGAACCACGTGCTGGCTGCCACTGAGAAGAACCTCACTCTCCTGGACCAAATGAGGAGGCTCTCCCCTCACCTCTGTCTGCAGGACAGAAAAGACTTCGCTTTTCCCCAGGAGATGGTGGAAGGCGGCCAGATGCAGGAGCCCCAGGCCGTCTCTGTGCTCCATGAGATGCTCCAGCAGAGCTTCAACGTCTTCAACACAACGCGCTCCTCTGCTGCCTGGGACACCACCCTCCTGAAGCAGCTCTGCACTGGACTCGTTCAGCGGCTGGCTGACCTGGATGACTGTTGGCAGCAGGTGACGGGAGAGGAAGACTCTGCCCTGGGAAGGACGGGCCCCACACAGGCCGTGACAACGTACTTCCAGGGAATCCATGTCTACCTGAATGAGAAGGAATACAGCGACTGTGCCTGGGAAATCGTCAGACTGGATATAAGGAGAGCCTTCTCTCTCTTCATCAACCAGCTTGCAAGAAAGGTTAAGAATGTAGGATGAAGACTGATCTGACCTTGACATGACTCTCACTGACTAAGATGCCACATCACCTTCGTATACCCACCTGGGGTCATTTCAGAAGACTCTGAATTCTGCTTCAGCCACCAAATTTATTGAATTAACTCAGCCAATACTTGTCAGTGGTAATAAGCAAGGAGATATAAAAGTACCCAGCTGCAGGAGTATCAGTCTATAAGCAACAACTGCTTTGATATTATTTATTTATATTTTATGTATTTAATGTTATTGTATCTCAATAGTTCATATTTTCATATAAAAGATGTGTGTGCTTACATTGTATTAAAATTTAGAAAATATATTCCCCTTTCTATGATTCAAATTGTAATTTGTTTTATTTATTAAATACTTATCAAGGTCAACTTCTTGAGTTTTTTTATTTGAAAAAACTAAGTCCTTATTTTGTCTATAGATAGCTATCACAAAACAGTATTTGTTCACTTTATAGTGTGGAACAGTTCTATGACATTCTAACAAATGTCTGTCAAAAGGTGGAATTCTTCAAGCATTCTGGTGGTGCAGTTTTTAGCACTCTGAGTTTTCCCTCCAGGTTGCCTTGGTTGAGAACTAAGATCCTCTAAGCTGTCGAGGGTGCCAAGAAAATAACAGGTAGAAAGGAGTTTATGAAATTGTACAAAATGGTTAATCTTGATGTCATAGGCATAACTAATCTATACCCACTCATTACAGAATGGTTGATATAAATGTCTGAGGGAAGCAGTCCCCTCCTGCTGGAAAGCTGATGACATGCGGTGTTGATGGCCGCTCCTGACTCCTGTTACTCTGTCTCCCACCTTCTCCTCAGCCCTGCTCCTCAGGACTGAGCAGTTCACCCCCTCACACAGCGCCTTCACTGCCTCCATCACAGGAGCTCCGTTCTCTGCTGATTTCTTCTAGCTGCATGGTGTAGTCAGACTGGAAGCCACAGGAAGAGAGCCCAAGGGAAAGGAGAGTTCTAGAAATTCCAAAACCTCTGAATCCCAGCCCTGCTATTTACCAACAGTGTGACCCTGAAAAGTCTCACAAACGCAACAGGTCAGTCTCCTCATCTTTAGTACCCGGACACAAAGCGTAGTTTTCACAGGATTACTGTTTGGATTCAATGAGTTCACACACAAGAAGCATCAAGCGCTCCTGGCAGAAATCATCAGGACTGTGATGATGACAGAGTGGCTGCCCACAGGGAGGAGACAGGAGAGCTGGCCTGAGACAGTGACTGGAAGGCGACACTGGAAAGGTGCTGGGCCCCCGGCAAAGGTATTTTCTTTTCACTTTGGGTGCTAGTTCCAAATTGCTTTCAGTGTGAGAACTTTCCTTGGTTGTATGCTGAAGAGAATTCCAATTTCTGGGTTTCATATCTCTAGGAAGCACTCCTATGAGTTCATCAAACACTCTTTGAGAAAGATGAATTAGTAGAAAATGCTTTGATGTAGTACAAAGATGAATAATAGGGAAAGAATACAGATCTCATATCAATGCAGAAAATCAAACACATGCACAGGCAGGAAGGAAAGAGCAGGTGCTGTGAAATGGATTTCTGCCCTCCAGTCCTATAGTGTCCCGGGCTGGATCCTAGTTCTCTTTTCAATAAAGCCCCTTGTCTATACTTGCTGGCAGTGTCACCTCCTGGAGCCTCTGCATTGCTACTGAAAGACCAAAACCCAACAAAGAATCCAGAAACCAACTGTTACCCTTCTCATACTAAAGACATGAGAAACATTATTAATGAATGAAGTGTGAATCTTAAAATAGTTTTACCAGTTAAACTGTTTGAAAACAACAATCCTGCTTTTTTGGAAAAAATTGGAAAAAATCCAATTTTTTCTTTTCATTTTTTGTGGGTTACTTTGTCTTCTCAGGTGACCAGTGTATTTTTTATCTCGTCATCTCTTTACTTTTCCCTCACTTCTCTGCATCATTTAGTCCAGTTGATCTTTCTGTCCTGTCCTACAGTTTTCTCAGCGTTAAAAAGGAAGGAGTGGATATATGTGTACTCAGAGCTGGTTTACATGGCTGTACAGCAGGAACCAACACTACATTGTAAAGCAATTATTCTCCAATTAAAATCAAAATAGGGATAATGAGAATACTGTACTCCATTCAATATATCCTCATGTTATTTAATCTATATGATGTTAATACAACAACTTTTAAAATTATCATTTATGAGTAAATTATATAAAGCATCAGGGACACAGTAAACATTAACAGATTAGAATTAAACATATTAAAAGTGAGACTTGTTACTGTGACAGGTGTATACAGAGCTCTGACCATTATTTCATATCTACCTTAGAGAGGATTATGCCATATCTGTGCCTTGCTCAACTCTAATTTTTAATGCAAAACTTCTACTTCTGCAAATTAGAATAGGTTAGTCTTCTCTAGGATTGTACAAACAATATCTACAGATTTTTAAATTTTACTAGCAAATGAGATAATCTCACAGCTGTAGCAAGCATGCCCAGCTATTTACTGGGCATCAAGTCAGCATACAATCCATGCATTTAGCATATAAGGTGCCTATTAAGTAGCAAATGGTATATTAAGTGGAAACCTACATTATGTTGAACACAAAAACATCTTGATTATTAATTTTAAAGCAACTTATCTGTATGAAATGACATTTTTAAAAGTTCATAAAACTCTCCAATGCAAGACCATGTATAAATTTGAAAGCTTAACATAAGATCCTAGGCTAAAAGAGAAGAAAAGGAAGAAAGATTTTGAAAATTGAGATTAATAATTTTAGGTAGTTACTGGGTCATAAGTTTGTCAACTACAGCTTTTGCTCAACTGAACTGAGATGAACAAAGAAGTCATTTTGAAAACATTTGCATTTGATCTTGTTTTGGCATAAGGAAAATATGTAAACTTGGTGTGAGTTTCAGACTTATTTATACATTTTAAAATACTTTTCAACGAGTTGAACATTGAAGGAGAAATTAACCATTTATATTAAATGAAATCATTTTCCCTTTCCTGTAAGTCTCAGTCTTGTCCTCAAGTCTTCCCACAAGAGGGCCCCAATATCTAAAGATGCCAGTCCAGACTGTAGGTGCCTTATCCCCTTTCCCCGCATCAGTCCTTTCCCCAGAAACAGCCCTGAATCTGAAAACACACCCCAACATGCTCTGATTTCCAGCCATGAATCACTGCATAAACGGGCACTGGGGTAAAGCGCCCTGGCTAAAATCTCCTCCCAGGAAGGGGAGGAAGGACACAGAGGCAGGTGCAGAAATCACAGGCTCCAAGCAAAGTGACTGCAAAGCTGCCCTGGGCTGTTGGCCGGAAAAGGGAGTTTCCTCAGTGCTCCCGTGGTTCCATGTGCTCCCGGGGCCCCAGCAGCGCCTTGCCCAGGCCTGGGGCTCCTGCCCACTGGGACTCCCCTGTTCTCCTTGGTGGATCTCGTGCTTGAGCTCAAGGCGCTTGACCCGCAGGTGGTGCCCGCTGGGCGGGCAGGGCCAGTTGGTCTGTTACAGGGAGATCTGCGGTGCCCATCCCAGACGCAGAGGCAGGGGGAAGGCAGCTCTGAGCTCCTTGTAGAGCTGGAGCCCTGGGACTCAGTTACACTGAAGCGCTGAGTTTGGCCATTCCTGGTCTCTCAGAGGGTGGCAATGGTGATGATCACCATTCTCCAGGGCTGGAGAACATCACCCTCCATGTCATCAGGGAAGGGGTTGGCATCTGGTGAGCTTGGTGATCCTGCAGATGTTGGGCTGTGCCAGCCTTTATCCAGCTGTTCCCAGCAACTTCCTGCAAATAAGATCTTTAAATAGAAATTTAAATAGAAATCTTTAAATTTAAATTGTCATTTTCTGCACTTTTCTCAATTTTGTTTTCATGGAGAAACTTTTTCCTTCCATCCTGGCCATCAGAGAATGTCGCAGCTTTGATGCTTCTTTTGTGTTTTTACAATGGAAATGAAATATACTCATGGAAAAGTCTTAATCCAAAAGGAGCTATTCATCTGTATGAGTCAACTCAGCTTGAAATAAAAACCTGAAGCTCTATCTAACTCACTTCTTTAGTCTAAAAGAGAACTCAAAGGTGTGACTACATAGTCTATTGTGACAGTTTAAATTGCACCAAAATAAATCTAACCACAACTCTCTGCATTTCCATTTAAGGTCTAATACATAAGGTTTGAATTTTTCCACAATGATTTTCAGGACCATAGTTCTTGTTTTCTGATGGTCTACAGATAACAGTGACATAATACGGAACATGGGTTAATTCATACAGTTTCTTTATTCTGTCACCAAAGTGTGCTGACCACACACACATAGGTGACAATGTGCTTGGAGATGTGCATTCCAGAAGAGTCAGGCACGAATGGTGACTGCCCTCCTGGGAGCAGGGAAGAGGTCATCGAGGCAGGATGAGGAGGAAGGAGGCAGCAGGAGCTCAGAGCAGCTGAGGGCCGGATCCCAGAGCTGATGAAGAGGAGGGCCTGGGGGCGGCAGGAAGGCCTACTCTCACACTATCTGGGGCTCCTGAGTGTAGCCGACACCAGACGTTCATTTCAGTCTTCTAAAACATCAAGACCACTTTAGTAGCAGCCACAGAGGACATCCTTCACTTCAAATAATACAAAGTTTGCAAATTAGGCTGAGAATGTGAAACATAGTGAATGATAGCAGTCTTTCATATCAATATAACCAATAGGAACCTCTTTACTCCACCCTCAGTCCAGCCAAGAGAAACTCTGCCTGCAGGGCTCTTAACACTGTCAAGGATCTGCATGTTGAATCCCTAAGTGTTAATTCCAGGAGAGGGACTGCCTGCAGGACTTTGAAGGGGCCCAGGAGCCCACGTTTCCTTCCTTTGATCAGTGCCTGGTACAGTATGGAGAGAAATCCCACAGTACTTTAAGTTCTTTGCAGAGAACCAGATTCTAGGCAGTTGTCTAATACAACACCATTGCTCTGTTAATCAATGAGAGAAAATAAGCAGTCCGTTTCTTCAACCTCAGTAAGTTTTAGACCACCTCTGATACTACTTTTTAAGATACAGATTGTGTTTTACTTCAAAATCATACTAAGAGAAAAAGAAACCAAATTTGTAGTTAGTTAAATGAAATTTTTTTTCTAAAAGAAAATACCTAACTTAAAAAAAAAAAAAGATGTGGAGAGAAGGAAATTGGCTAAAATGCTGTGTTTTGAGGCCCACCAAAACCAAAGTGTAGGAGAGGGGACTGCCCAAGAGATTCTGAAGGAGCAGATCCCAAGATTCCACACTTACAGCAGTCCTGGAATATTATGAAAACAAATCTTACAGCACTTGAATCCTTTTGCTTGGGGCCAGCATCTTGAAAAATTGTCTTACAAAATAACAGCTTGAAGAGTACTCTGTGAAGAGTACAAATGAGGTAAACATTCCCTAACACCATCCTCAGTTAGTCTTAGACCATCTCTGGTGACATCATTTTAAGACATAGATTTTTTTTTTTTAATGGTTAAAGAGACCAGGAAATTGGTTATAAAATGTGACAGAGGGGAGGAGGACAAGAAATGGGACATTCATATACTTTCCCTGCCACCAGGGAAGCTGGCAACAGTACTTCTGAAGCTATTTCTTGGGTTAGTATTGGGGAATAGTAAGAAAGGACTTCTCTTGAGTATGAAATGTTAAAAGGCACCAAGTCTAAGACATCAGGATAAATAACATTGTAACTCAATATTAAAAAATGAAAATGCCAAAATATATGCACTAAACAAAACATCAAAATTTTCAAGAAAGACAAGAAATGCCCTTTCATTTGCAAGACCATATGTGTCTTATGAAGAAAGGCTTCACATTGCCATTGAAATCTGGGCAAGTTTCATTTCAGTTACACAATTCTTCCCAAAGAAAATGAAAAGATCAGACCTGGTAAATGCCCTCAACGCTTTGTACAGGACACTGCCTCTTCTTCCTTTGGTTCCTCTCTCTCTCTCTCTCCCCCTCTCTCTTCCATCCATCTTCCTTTCTTTTTGACTGCACAGCACCGCATGTGGGATGTTAGTTCCCAGCCAGACAGCAGATTCGCACCTCCTGCATTGAAAGCACAGTCTTAATCATTGGACCAGGGACATCTGCACTAGCTCCTTTTGCTACACGACACTCAAGGTGGAGTGCTGGCAGCGGTGTTTCAGAAACTCCAGTTACATAATAATTATTGAAGACTGTCACAGACGCACAACAAATTGTCAAACAAATAAAGAAGTGAGCTTGAATATATTAATGAGTTGGCTTCCATTAAAGCCAGTAAAGTAAAATCATATTAAATTCTTGTTTCAGTATAAACCATAGATTAAAAAGAGTGTAATAAAATATTAATAAATATTAATATCATTTTAACACTCATTTTAATATATTATCTATTAAATACTTTCATAAATGAATAAACATTTCAATACTCACATATTTTAATATATATAATATTTTAAATGTTTTCATAAAATATTTCAAAAATAAAAAATATGAAATATTTAATGAGACAAGTATAATTAAATAGAAATTTCAACACATAAAAATACAGTGCTGTGAGTTTTTGAATATTCCTACTTTTCAGTTGTTCAATACTTACTCCCCCACTTCAGGGCCAATTCCTTGAACGACACCCTGAAAGTCCCCGGTCCTCGGGTGGGGACCGCGCCCCGACTCACCCCCAGGGCGTCCCCAACACTGTCCCTTCGTCCCGTCGCCGCCTCCAAGTTCCCCTTTCCGTGAGCGGTCCCTTCATCGCGCCAGAAAGGAGCCCGAATCTGTAAAACCGGCCCCAACTCGCTCTGTTTCTCCGCTTCAAACGCCTCCCTAAACGCATTTTCTTTCTAAAAGTGGCCTCGCTCAAGTTTTTGTGGGAGAAGAAAGCACAACACTCAGGGGAAAGCAGAAAACGCAAGGTTCCGGGCTTGCCACCGCACAAAACGTCTCTGGCGAGGGCTCGGATTGAAGATTTCTCAGTGGACTACTCAAGGAGTACTAACCTGGTCTCTGACAGCGACGCCTTTCCTGCTGAAAAGGCTGCCAAACCCACTGAAACGAAGTCTCAGAACTCGGAAACTCACTATAAAACCTGTAAGAAGACATCCTCCGCGCTCCTGTGAAAGCCCAGGGAAGCGCGCTGTGCCAGGACCGGGGGAAGAAACCTTTCGCTCATTGACTAGTGGTGTCCGCGCGCCCCCTGCTGGCCTCCCAGTGACTCACGGAAACTCTCTGTGGCCAAGATCTATTTGCTAGTGGCAGGAGTCATGCTCTGCTCCATCCCTGCTTGTATTCTTGACAACAAATTCTTCATACATCTGATACAGATGAAAACGATCCCGTCTCAGTCATGCCTAGAGCACAGACACAACTTCAAGTTTCCTTGGAGAAGAGAGAATATCACCCCAATCTAGATGACTCGAGGCACCTGTTATCACCAACTGATGCTCCAGCAGATCTTCAACCTCTTCACCAGGGAGAGCAGCTGAGCTGCTTGGAACAGCGCCCTCCTCAAAAACCACTCCAGCCTGGGTCAGAGCTTGGAACAGCGGGAAGAAGTGACTCTGGATTGTCCCGATTTGGGAATTGCTGTCCAGAAGTATTTCCAAGGAATCCATCTCTACCTGAAGGGAAAGGAATACAGCCCCTGTGCCTGGGAGGTTGTCAGAGTGGAAATTGAAAAGTGCCTTTTTCTTCATGTAAGAATCCTCAAGAAAAGTGAACAAATAAAATGAAAATTATATTTGTGACACTCTGCACTCAATCAGACTGTTGTTTGCTTAAGCCTCCACAGTGATCATCTGTTTGCTCACAAGCTTAAAAATGTCTGAAATGAAAATCACAAATTTACAAAAATATTTAGACAGAGAAACACAATCTCTTTTCTTAAATAAATAATATTAGAACATAATTTAGATTTTTGTATGTGTTTTGAGGGTATTTTCTATTTTCAACATATGAAATTTATTTGTTTGTGGAAAAGGTTTTAAGAGAGTACGTTGTTAATGGTATTTTTCAGTTCACCTAATGCTCAGCTTCTTTAACAGGTAAACAGCAAAGTGTCAGGCATTTGATTCTAGTGGACACTTTTCTTTCCTTCTTTGAAGAGCACAATGAGGGTTCTCGGTCAGGTGAATCTTCTAGCTTGCTCTCTTCCAGAGAGTGAGTTGAGAACATTGATGCCGTTGTTTTGAGATTTTTTTCCATCATCAACTTGAGACTCCAAATTTGCCTGTAGTGCCTGAGTCTATTCTCCTTGAAGGCAAAGAGAAAAGTCTGGTGGATCACATGGGATGCTTCCAGGGACCAGGACTAGATGGGGTAATAGCACTTCTTCTCACATTACTTGGCCTGGACTTATCCTCATGGGATCTCATTGCAAGGAGGTTGGGAAATCATCGAATGATGAAGAAAGGAGAGATAAGTTCAGTGCACAAGACCATTTTTCCATTTTTGCATTGTTTGTCCTAATGGAGCTCTGGGTGGGTGTGCAAGGGGAAATCCAATGTTCTTGCTTGCACACACTCTGACAATCTCTTATGTCACAGTTTCAGCATGGGGAAGATGACAAAGATGTCACTCAGAGTTCAGAGCATCATAGAATATTTGAAGGAAGCATTCAGGTTGACTCCCAAGGCATAGGCTAATGAGAAAATCATCTACACGTGTAGAAAAAGTGTTTCCTTATTACCTGAGGGAGACAAGGAAAGAATGATCAGGCAGCTCCTTGCAAGTACTTGAGAATCACTGAACTAAAAGTGGACAGTGGGCCTTCCACTCACCACAGCTTCCAAATATTGAAAAAGCAAACTTGAAGAAAATATTTCTGCAAATGATTTTTAAAAATCATCTCACACATTATTTCATCATATCCTCCCTTGTAGAACCATGAAGAATATTTAAGTTATTGTGTTATCACATCATATCTATTAAGAGATGTTGGTATTATTTTTCCTCCTATCATTACCATCCTTGTGAATTGATGTTACGTGAATATTGACTGAGCTCATGAAATGTTATGGCCCAGATGACATGTCTAGGTAACGGAGTTGAGGAAGTTGATTTCTCCTTTCAGGTATTTTACAGACTCCTGCAGGTATTCTTAGGATAAAACAGGGCATGATATATCTTATTGTTCAAGCTTCTTGAACAAAATAGCATAGACTGGGTAGTTTACAAAGACCAGAAATGTATTGCTGCAAGTTAGTTCTCGAGTCTGGATATCTGAGAACTGGATGTCAGCTTGTTCCAGTTCTGGTGAGAGCCTGCTTCAGGTCTGACACTGCAGAGTCCGTGTGGGACTAGTTTATATCCACCTCTTTGATAAGGGCATTATTTCCTTTTGTGAGGTCTCCATCCCGACACCCTAAGCATATCCCAAAAGGTCTATCACCTGATATCATTAGTTTGGGCTTTAGGACTTCAAGATATGAATTTTGTGGGGTCCTAACCATTGAGAACATAAAGGGCTTTAAAGTCTACCTGCTTGTAAGAATATAGTCTTACTGAGCAAAAAAAAAAAAAATTCAGGTTAGCAGGAAGAAATAGGAGATCAGGGATTCATACCCAAACTCTAGAGTTTCAGCCTTTCATAAGCCTTTAATTATTACATGTCAAATACTGGAAGTCATCCTGAAATGGAACTCAACAGCCAATGCAGTGGAATAAAATGGAGCATGAAAATGATCATTCATCATTTCTTGTGAGCATTCTCTGAAGTATCTGCATCAATGTAGTGGTGATTGCCATGTCGGTAAAGATCCACCAAAGAGTATTGTAGTAAACTGCCTGGTTGCTGTGAGCTGTGAGCATCAGGGGGAGTCTGAGTTCAGATACATGGCTCTCTGTATGACACCAGCATGTTCCTTCTCTCATGAACTCAGTTGAATTCAGTCCCTCAGTTGTGTCCAACACTTTGCGACCCCATGCACTCAGCATGCCAGGCTTCCCAGCCCATCAGCAACTCCCAGAGCTGGTTCAAACTCATGTCCATGGAGTCAGTGATGCCATGCAATCATCTCATCCTCTGTTGTCCCCTTCTCCTCCTGCTTTCAATCATTCCCAGCATCAGAGACTTTTCTAATAAGTTGGCTCTTCACATCAGGTGGCCAAAGTATTGGAGTTTTAGCTTCAGCATCAGTCCTTCCAGTGAATATTCAGGACTGATTTCCTTTAGGATAGACTGGTTGGATCTCCTTGCAGTCCAAGGCATTCTCAAGGGTCTTCTACAACACCACAGTTCAAAAGCATCAATTCTTCGGCGTTCAGCTTTTTTACAGTCCAACTCTCACATCCATACATGACTACTAGAAAAACTATGGCTTTGACCAGATGGACCTTTGTCAGAAAAGTAACGTCTCTGCTTTTTAATATGCTGTCTAGGTTTGTGATAACTTTTCTTTCAAGGAGCAAGTGTCTTTTAATTTCCTGGCTGCAGTCACTATCTGCAGTGATTTTGGAGCCCAAGAAAATAAAGTCTGTTTGTCTTTGCATTGTTTCCCCATGTATTTTCCATGAAGTGATGGGACCAGTTGCCATGATCTTCGTTTTCTGAATGTTTTAAGTTTTCAACCAGCTTTTTCACTCTCCTCTTTCACTTTCATCTTTAGTGAAAGTGTTCGTTTGGTTCCTCTTTGCTTTCTGCCATAAGGGTGGTGTCATTTGCATGTCTGAGGTTATTGCTATTTCTCCCAGCAATCTTGATTCCAGCTTGTGCTTCATCCAGCCTGGCATTTCACATGATGTACTCTGGATATAAGTTGAATAAGCAGGGTGACAGTATACAGTCTTGATGTACTCTTTCCCCAGTTTGGAACCAGTCATTTCTTCCATGTCCAGTTCTAACTGTTGCTAATCTAACAGATTTCTCAGGAGGCAGGTAAGATATTCTGGTATTCCCATCTCTTGAAGCATTTTCCACAGTCTGTTGTGATCCACAAAGTCAAAGGCTTTAGCCTAGTCAATGCAGTAGAAGTAGATGTTTTCTGGAATCATGACTTAGTTGAGGACAATTGGGGGTGAGGCATCCTCTTGAGTTTAATATAGTGCTGGGCAAAGGCTGAAAAGTGTGTTGTACTTGCTATTGAATACCAGACCATATGTGCCTTCAAGGAAGGAGACACTAGTGGTTTTAGCAACAAACTCAGTATGACTGGCACCAGCAAGAATAGAGTGGAAATACCAGCCACTGTCTATTATAATCCCGGGAAATAGGGCCCAGATGAAGTAAAATAGCTTGGTCATTTGTAAATGCCTTCCAGTAGTAGGAGGAAATCTGAGAAACTGCTTTGGCTAAAATGACTTGTTGAGGACTTCCCTGGTGGTGCAGTGAATAAGAATCTTTCCTCAGGAGAGACAGGTTCGATCCCTGGTCCAGGAAGTGTCCACCTGCCACACAACAACTAAGACAGAGCTCCACTGTTCCTGAGACCCTGCTCTAGAGCCCACGTGCTGCAGCTGCTGAAGCCTGCATGCTGGAGCCCGAAGAAGACTCACAGGAAGGAAACCAGGAGGTGTAAGGAAGAGTGAGCCCCACTGGCCACAACTAGAGAAAGCCCTGGCAAAGCACTGAAGACCCAGGGTAGCCAAAAGTGGATAAATAAATAAACAACAAAACAACAACTTGTTGAGAGATTACACTGGGCCTGGTACAGAGGACACCACAGAGAAGAAATCAGGGTTCAGTTACTACAGAGCTGATTTGCCAAAGATAATCACATCCTTATTATCTGAAGTTTAGAATATAGGGGGCTTTGACAGCATAAAATTCAATGTAAAATCAAAAGAATTCAGGAGCAGAGATAAAAGTTAAATCTTCCCATGAAATAAACAATATTTATCCCATTTTGAATTCATTACAAATTGGCTTCCTATTATTTGAAAATAATAGACTCGTAATGGAACTTGAAAGTCATTTGGGAAATCTGAAATTTAATGCAAAGGAACAGAGAGAAAGATTCAAATGGATGGTGATTCCTAAATCATGCTTTCTCACTGGGGATAATGCTGCTTCAACGCATGCAGACATTAGTTCTCTGAACAAATATTGTCATTACAATGATTAGTTATTACACATCAAAGCTCAACCTGATACAACAAAATCTAAGTATTTATTTCTGTCTTTGGCCTTTCTTGTGTATCATACATAAGAGAAGCACTGAGATTCAGTTTATGGAATATAAACAAATTGTATACATGATCAGTGGTACAACCTAAGATGACTAGATGGTTCACTGGAGGACTTTCCACCATTTGCTTGATCTCAAAGTCATATTGTGAGAGGTGGCCTTTCTGTACTTCTGAGAAACCACTGTCTGTCTGTGCATGTTGGTTATGTTTGAACCTCGGTGTGATTTGGGCTCCTGATTAAATAAAAATGGAAACTTGTATTTGCAAATAAACTACAAAAAACATTATATTTTCTTACATAGTTCTACAAAGGTGGTTCAACATGTCAAAGTATTAAAGAGAAAAAAATGTTGATAATATCCAGATGAATATCTAGTAGGCAGTAAAACTAAAAATTATTTTCTGACATGAAGAAAATTCAATGATAAATACTGAAAATAAATATTAAAGAACTATTTTTAAGTTATTCAATGATTTGAGCAGCTTTGAATGACTTTTAAGTATGTCTATACCTTGGTATTATTATCAAGTATTTATGTAAATTTTATTTCAATATGTAATTGGATACATACCTACTTATATAAGTAAACATATGACATTAAAGTCACTCTGAAAACTGAGCTTAAAAAGAAACAATAAAATTCAGTAGCTTTTACATTTAAATTATAGCTTAAAAGTTTCTGTCATTCTTAACTACACTGAATACAAAGAGTAAGATTTACACTTCCTTTTTCTATGTACAGAGAAAAGATATTCATAGAGTACATAAATACATACACAGTATATCTATGTTATCAAATTTTCACAGTGCAGTGCAATTAAGAAAAAATATCTAAAAAGGTTCTGTGGGCAGAAGAAAGAAGGGCAACGTGAAAAAAAAAAAAAAGATTGAGAAGTGCTGCCCTAACACACTGGAGAGTGCAAATTGAAAAGCAAAAACAAAAGTAGAAAGCAAGAGGGAACTTTCAGAAAATGGAAACCATGGGCTCCTATTTCAGACACAGGCCTGAAGGAAGGTCTTCAGAGAACCTAGAGAGCATGTTCACAGAGTCACCCACCTCCCCAGGCCAGCAGCATCCGCAAGGTCCCCGATGGCCCCAGCCTGGTCCTTACTCCTGGCCCTGCTGTTGCTCAGCTGCAACGCCATCTGCTCTCTGGGCTGCCACCTGCCTCACACCCACAGCCTGGCCAACAGGAGGGTCCTGACGCTCCTGCGACAACTGAGGAGGGTCTCCCCTTCCTCCTGCCTGCAGGACAGAAATGACTTCGCATTCCCCCAGGAGGCGCTGGGTGGCAGCCAGTTGCAGAGGGCTCAAGCCATCTCTGTGCTCCACGAGGTGACCCAGCACACCTTCCAGCTCTTCAGCACTCAGGGCTCGGCCGCTGCGTGGGACCAGAGCCTCCTAGACAAGCTCCGCACTGCACTGGATCAGCAGCTCACTAACCTGCAAGCCTGTCTGAGGCAGGAGCAGGGGCTGCAAGGGGCTCCCCTGCTCAAGGAGGACTCCATCCTGGCTCTGAGGAAATACTTCCACAGAGTCACTCTCTATCTGCAAGAGAAGGCACACAGCCCTTGTGCCTGGGAGGTTGTCAGAGCAGAAGTCATGAGAGCCTTCTCTTCCTCAACAAACTTGCAGGAGAGAATCCGGAGGAAGGACTGACACACACTGGTTCAACACGGAAATGATCCTCACAGACCAACAAGACCACATGCCTCCTGCGCGGCCATGTGGAGGACTCTTATTTCTGCTGTCATTGAGCCCTGAAATGAATCAGGTTGTCAAATGTTTTCTGGAATATTAAGTAACATCATGTTCTACTCTATAGACACTGGTTCCTCACAGATGCCCAAGCTATGTATTTAACTATCTATGTATTTAACTACCTGGACATTTATTTATCTATTTTAATATTTATTTAACTATTTATAAATATTTACATTATTTTGTTGATAAAATATTATGTATGTATACTGATGGGAAAATGGATATGTTGTATTTAGTCCGTTCATGATTTTTCTTCCTTTATTAAATTCTTACTTCCACTCTGAAGCGCACTGGGTCTTACACAGCCACAAAGGAGACCCTTTGTGGGTCTCAAGCATTTTACAATTCCTTGAGCTCTCTTTAGGATTTACACATTAGAAGTAAAAATATTCTAGCTCTAGCTATGTTGTTTGTTGCTCTGAGGAACTTGAAGTGAACATAACCACTCCAATGCTTTTTGTAACTCTGATTTTTTTAAAAATAAGTAACCTAAAAACAATGATGAAAAAAAAAATCCATGTTTAAGGATTTCATGAATTCTTGGGAAGGATTTTCTGCCTCTTGTTGGTTGTGGAATATTTCCCCCCGGGAAACAATTGGAGAGATGCTTGAAGACGTGGTATTCAGTTGGCGAGAGGTCAGGTGAATATCTTATCCTCACACTCAAATATCACAATCATTCACTTCCTCCCAGTGTACAAATCCCTATTTCTCTCCTCATTCACTCTGCATGAAGGCGTCCTCTCCATTCAGACAGCTGTGTCCTTCTCCATTACGGTTTCTGGTTGTCAATTTCCCCTTAAGCCTGCAAACCACCAACTAAAAGCAGAACCTGAGAGAAAGTTCTAGATCTGTCAGAGACTCTCCTATGACTTCACCTGCTCTGCCTGCCAAGCACTGCAGGTCCAGACTGTCCAGGCTCCCAGAGAAACACAGTACATAGAGGGAACCCCGCCCCCCAGTGAACAATGGTGGAGACTCCAGGGCTCCTCTGGGCGTCTACCTGGGCTCTCGCCCATGCTGATTGCACTAGGAGGAGCTCACCTCGTTCAGGAATCTCAGTTGCTCAAAAAGCCCAAAGCACCGGAAACTTGGAGTTGAAAGTCAGCAGCAGCTTGAGAACTTGGAAGGAGAACAAAGATGTTTAATTGTTCACTGGAGCAGCAGCGGGTCCTCAGGACACGGAACAACACAGATGAAACACACTGAGGCAAGTGCTTCTCCACAGCACTCCTTTCCAGAGAATGAGAAGACTGACGTGGACGCTGAGGGCACAGAGACAGAGCACGCTGCCTGGCCTCTAGCTGTGTCCCCAGCACGGGTGACGTTCACACCACAGCAGCCTGCAGAGTCCTGGAAGGCGCGAGGGTCACTCCCTCATGCAGACTGTTTCTTTCTTAGGACCCAGCAAGTTATCACAGAGCAGGGCAAGAGGTGCCTGGGGACAGTGCAATCCAAGGAAGTTCTTAAATTCCATCATGGTGTCTTTGCATCTTTGAGAGACAAAATCAAATAAGATTGAATAGAAGGGACACAGGCAGGACTTTTAATACATGTAGCAACAGTGGGTCAGAGCTTTCCTCTCAGGACATATGTCAGTAACGTGCACACCGGAAGAATACAATTTCTCAAACTAACAAAGATCTTTGTGGAAATTCATGTATTTAATGTAGGCAATCTTCAGGACATTGATGGATCAATCATCTTTCTCTTCTTTCTGGTTGGGACATATAGCACTCAGGAGCTATAAGTAAAGTCAGAGGGACTTTTAAAATAATTTTATTTATTTATTCCTTTTTCACTGTGCTGGCTCTTCATTGCCGCACGGCCTTTTCTCTAGTTGTGGCAAAGGTGGGTCCTCTCCAGTTGGGGTGCACAGGCTCCTCACTCTGGTAGCTTCTCTCGTTGGGGAGCACAGGCTCTCGTGCACTTGGCTTTGGCAGTGGTGGTCCCGGGGTCTAGAGCACAGGCTCAGTAGTTGCGGCGCCCAGGCTCAGCTGTTCTGCAGCCCGTGGCTTCCTCTAGGACGATGTGGTCCCATTGGCAGGTGGACCACCTACCACTGAGCCCCCATGGAAGCCCCTCAGGGAACATGTAAAGTACATTGAGAGGTTTGGAAACCTTCTTGAGGACTAGGGTGCTAAACAAGTAAAAAACATTCCTATATTAGTGAATGATTATATTATATATTATATAATTATATATTTACATTATATATTATTATAATATACATTATATATAATTATATATAATACATATATATAATTATATATTATAATATATTTATATATAAAATATATGTATGTATTTATATATTTTATATATTTATGTATAATATATTATATAATATATATAATTATATATTATATAATTATATATATTCCTATATATAATGAAAAATATCATTTCACTGAAAAAATTATTTTCTAAAGAAACTTTTCATCTCAGTTCTACAGTATTACTTAATGATGTTTAATAGGTTGAGCTAGAAATATTTTAAAAAGATAACTCTGCACGGCTTTGATGCTTATTTCACAATTCAAGCCAGTCTCTCCCTGCTAAGAAGAACATTTTCACTGCTTCTGTCTAGGAAGCACACATGTTCCTCCATCTTGGTCTCACACAGGCCTCCTCAACACCCACATCTTGACCAGAATTTGGAAGATAGAGTAGAGGTTCCTCACTAGACTCCATCAGGAGACAACAGGATGACCCGTCTGGAGTGGAGGTTAGAAATGCAGGTGAGAACAGCAGGTTACCTGAGGAGGTCTCCTGGAAGGGGTCCTCGTCAACAACAACAGAAAAAATCCCCAAAACCCAAAACATGACTCCCAAGAGTTCATTTTATTGGGAGGACTTGCTGAGGACTACAGGCTGGAGGTCAGCCTCTCCTCAGCTCTGAGAAACTGCCCCACAGACGTAGAGGAGGTCAGTATGCATGTGATTGTGGTGTCATCTGCATATCTGAGGTTATTGGTATTTCTCCCAGCAATCTTGATTCCAGCTTGTGCTTCCTCCAGCCCAGCATTTCTCATGATGCACTCTGCATATAAGTTAAATAAGCAGCGTGACAATATACAGCCTCGATGTACTGCTTTCCCTATTTGGAACAAGTCTGTTCTTTCATGTCCAGTTGTAACTGTTGCTTCCTGACTTGCATACAGGTTTCTCAAGAGGCAGGTCAGGTGGTCTTGTATGCCCATCTCTTGAAGAATTTTCCACAGTTTATTGTGATGCACATAGTCAAAGACTTTGGAATAGTCAATAAAGCAGAAAAGGTGTTTTTCTGGAACTCTGTTGCTTTTTTGACGATCCAGCGGATGTTGGAAATTTGATCTCTGGTTCCTCTGCCTTTTCTAAAACCAGTTTGAACATCTGGAAGTTCATGGTTCACATATTGCTGAAGCCTGGCTTGGAGATTTTTGAGCATTATTCACCAGCATGTGAGATGAATGCAATTGTGCAGTAGTTGGAGCATTCTTTGGCATTGCCTTTCTTTGGGATTGGAATGAAAACTGAACTTTTCCAGTCCTGTGGCCACTGCTAAGTTTTCCAAATTTGCTGACATATTGAGTGCAGCACTTTCACAGCATCATCTTTCAAGATTTGAAATAGCTCAACTGGAATTCCATCACCTCCACTAGCTTTGTAGTGATGCTTCCTAGGGCCCACTTGACTTCACATTCCAGGATGTCTGGCTCTAGCTGAGTGTGAGTGATCACACCACCATGATTCTCTGGGTCATGAAGATCTTTTCTGTACAGTTCTTCTGTGTATTCTTGCCACCCCTTCTTAATATCTTCTGCTTCTGTTAGGTCCATACCATTTCAGTCCCTTATTGAGCCCATCGTTGCATAAAATGTTCCCTTGGTATTTCTAATTTTTTTTGAAGAGATCTCTAGTCTTTCCTGTTCTATCGTTTTCCTCTATTTCTTCGCACTGATCATTGAGGAAGGCTTATCTCTCCTTGCTATTCTTTGGAACTCTGCATTCAAATGAGTATATCTTTCATTTTCTCCTTTGCTTTTCACTTCTCTTCTTTTCACAGCTATTTGTAAGGCCTCCTCAGACAGCCATTTTGCTTTTTTGCATTTCTTTTGCTTGGGGATGTTCTTGATTCCTGTCTCCTGTACAATGTCACGAACCTCTGGCCATAGGTCATCAGGCTCTCTGTCTATCAGATCTAGTCCCTTAAATCTATTTCCTACTTCCACTGTATGGTCATAAGGGATTTGATTTAGGTCATACCTGAATGGTCTAGTGGTTTTCCCCACTTTGTTCAATTTAAGTCTGTATTTGGCAATAAGCAGTTCATGATCTGAGCCACAGTCAGCTCCCAGTCTGGTTTTTGCTGACTGTATAAAAGCTTCTCCCTCTTTGGTTGCAAATAATATAATCAATCTGATTTCGGTGTAGACCATCTGGTATGTCCATGTGTAGAGTCTTCTCTTGTGTTGTTGGAAGAGGGTGTTTGCTATGACCAGTGCGATCTCTTGGCAGAACTCTATCAGCCTTTGCCCTGTTTCATTCTGTACTCCAAGGCCAAATTTGCCTGTTACTCCAGGTGTTTCTTGACTTCCTACTTTTGCATTCCAGTCCTCTATAATGAAAAGGATATCTTTTTTGGGTGTTAGTTCTAGATGAACTTGTAGGTCTTCATGGAACCATTCAACTTCAGCTTCTTCAGTGCTTGGATTACCGTGATATTGAATGCTTTGCCTTGGAAAGCATTGCCTTTTTCATTATGAAGACATAAATACTTATTTTGTCTACATGAACATATCATAGAATAGCATTTGTCTATTTATACTACAGAATAGTTGTAACACTTTTCAGGAAATGATTGTCAAAAGGTGGAATTACTGGAGTTCCCTGGCAGTCCAGTGGTTAGGACTCCATGCTTCCAGTGTAAGAAGCTCAGGTATCATGAATATCTGTCCAGGGAACTAAGATTCTGCAAGCTGTGGAGTGC